>NW_026067916.1:10762518-11019885 GCF_014885135.2 Alexandromys fortis | reverse complement strand
AACCAATAGGTGCAGTAGGATCAAAAACCCATTGCCATTGTTCTTGGGGTCTCAGTAGTCCTCATTGTCCGCTATGTTCAGCAAGACTGGTTTTAACCCAGGCTTTTTCAGACCCAGGCCAGCTGGCCTTGGTGAGTTCCCGATAGGACATCCCCATTGTCTCAGTGTGTGGGTGCCCCCCTCGCGGTCCTGAATTCCTTGCTCGTGCTCTCTCTCCTGGTGCTCCTGATTTGGACCTTGAGATTTCAGTCCGGTGCTCCAATGTGTGTCTCTGTCTCTGTCTCCTTTCATCACCTGATGAAGGTTAATATTCAGGAGGATTAATTTATGTTTCTTAATCAATAAAAAGGCAATGACAGCTTGGCCTGATGTTTGGGAGAATTATGCCTATTCTTAACACGACAAAAATTATTTCCAGTTCACCATGTGAACCTAGATACGGGTACAGGTTTAACTATGCCAGGTAGAATCTCAGGCAGGGCATTCAATCCCCAGTGGGGGTAATGAACTGGCTGCTTGTGATGTTGCCAAATAACAGCCAATCTCACCGGGTCTTGAGAGCTCAGCCCTTGCTACAGAGCTGTCCATTTACCCCTTGGGGTCAGATGAGCCGGATATGTGACCTTGTTCATGTACTGTAGAACTGATTCCGCCTTAGAAACATCATAACATCATCTCCGGAGAAGGCAGATGGCACCTAGGTTTACCTGAAATAGAATCCCACTGCTTTCCAACATTCTGGGAAGTCAATTTCTTCAGTTCTGCTTTGTGAACTAATGAATGGAACTCAAAAGCCAAATTCAGGATTTTGTGCAAACTCCATAATCTGACACATGCCATTTCAACCTATTTCAATGACTTGCAAATTCTAATACAAACACTTAGAATTCTGAAAAACAATACCCAATTATTTTTCTTGTACAACAATAACCTTAAGCTGCTTTTATTAAAATAAAGTCAAGAAAAACAACAATAATTGACCTTCAAATAACATAAACATTACGTTGGCAGGCTTTGCTGGAGCGTGTTCTTAAAGTTTACCAAAGCTAAATTGCTATTAGTCTTGCATTATGGGAAATAAAGAGTGGCCTGAATTAAACACACACACACACACACACACACACACACACACACACACACAGAGAGAGAGAGAGAGAGAGAGAGAGAGAGAGAGAGAGAGAAATACTGTGGTATACATGGTTCACATAAGATCTTGCCTGAAGAAAAATAGCCAAGCTGTAGCACTTGCCTTCTTTTCAAAGACAAAGGTTAGGCCAAGGGCGTGGAGCTAGCTCTCTTGCTGCTAATAATAGCTCATTCTATGCATTAAACTTGTCTCAGCATCCCAGGTGTTTGACATATGAGGGGCCTGGCTCCAGGGCTATCAAGAGATCCATTACAGGGCTCTTACTCTCACCAGACTCTGACGGTGTGAACAGAATTTAATTTGGGCCATCTTTTGGAGATGGTTGATGCTTGTTATGCTGTTCCAAAATCTAAGAGGCTTAAGTAAAAGTTCTAAGCAGTTCTATATAATTATAAAAACATCATAATCTAATGTCTTTGTGACTTTTGTTTTGATTTGTTTTTGAGACAGGTCCTAGAACTGATTTTGTAGACCAGAATGGCCCCAAACTCACAGATCTGCCTACCTCTGCCTCTCACTTAAGGCCACTCCCCGTTCTGTTGTCAACCAGTGTATCAAATGGCTTCATTCTGTGTTTAGAAAATGATGCATCAGCACAAGCTGTGGTTAGAGAGGACTGTCCCAAACGAAGATAAAGTCTTTCCTATGTAAATATATCAAAGTGTATCTAATTAACTGTACATAAAATCATAAATAAAATCACGCTTTGCAGGAGGATAATTTAGAAGCAACATTTGGAGACATGAGGCAGCAGCGGTGCCTCATAGATGACTTATTTTTCCTAGTAAACTAAAAAATACATTCTCTTTTTATCCATAAAGACACTGAGAGACTTAGTTAATTTGGAGGATCGGTACAATTCCAATTTACAATTAGTCGTTATACTGTGGTGTCTCTGATTCATGTATGTGAAGGACAGCTGACCATGACACCAGAAGATAGTCTTTTTAAATTAAATTTATTTTTCATCCTGACTGCAGTGAAATGATCTTTTACATTTGAACAATGAAGACCACGCAAAATGAGCCAGTTTATTTGAGAGGCTGGCACCAAGTGTGAGGCGCCCTCGCAACATACAACCATCATGGCAGAAGATGTTCCTGGGGTCACTTACACTGCGAGGAACTCATACCATTTTATTTCAAAGTCTAGGTGGCATAGCTTCAAAAGGATAAGTTGTTTGCTTCATCAGGCAACTTAATTCTAAAAATTAACTTTTATTTCTTAGACGTAAGGTCACACAGACAGCCTTAGATACAAATTATGGTTCCAGAAAAGATAAGACAGCATTACACGAGATGGTCTATCATTAAATTGCTTCTTTTGGGAAAGATCTGCGATCCAGTGCAAAACAGTTTGTAAGGAAACTCACTGTAGTAGAGGGGACCATATGAAATGATGGCACAGGGTGTAGCTACACACTTACCTAGAACTAAAATGTGTTAGAAAGAAGGTTGGATCTAACGTTGAATAAGCTGACTTAGAAATTAGCTCTACTGAGCTATTATATGATAATGAAATCCACATTTGATCAACTGGAGAGGCCTCAAAGTCCACATACCCTGTTTGCATCCATGTTCTTGTCTGCCCAGCATTACAGCCTCCCTGGTGCTGGGTCCTCTCACATACAAGCTGCGTTTTAGATCACTTCAGCAATTATGCACAAGGTTATACACACCGAGAAAGCATGAAGTCCCTTAGTGTCCAGTTAGCTGATAGGGAATGGTCAAGACAACCCTCTGAATAGCCAGTCATTTAGCTGGCCATGGGGACACACACTTTAATCCCAGCACTTTGGAGGCAGAGGCAATCTGATCTCTGTGAATTCGAGGCCAGCCTGGTCTACAATGTGATTTCCAATGTAAAGAGGAACCCAGAAAGGATAACTCACTGTTATCATTCCAGAGAGCCAAGCATTATTTAACACATACCAGTCAACAAATGCACTGTCTCCATACATGAACAAAGAGAGAAATCATGTAAACATCTCAATCAATGCAAAGGAGGTCCATGACAAAATCCAGTATCCTTTAGTGGCAAAGACCTTAGGAAAGTAGGAACAGAAGGAACACAAATGAACATAATAAAAGGTGTGTATAGCTAACTTACCCAACATTACACTACATGAGGAAAAAGCTGACGTATGCCCACTAAAATCAGGAACAAGGCAAGGGTGTCACCCCCATGCTTATGTCTGGTTGTGCTTGAAGTAGTAGAGCAAGAAGACAATAGAAAGAAATAATTTGGACACAATGTTTGTTTTCTAATGAGAGACAGAAAGGATGTAGTCTGTATGAGAAGATTTTGGAAGAGCTGCAGGAGAGAGAACTGTAATTGGAGTATTTTGTAGGAAAACAACTATTTTCAGTAAAAGAAAAACATTTAGCTTATAAACCTGATGTCACAATACAACTGTATAAATAAAAATACTATATTTTGTCACAAATAGGAAAACAGAAATCAAAACATCTTAACTTGGAAATAGAATTTTACTTAAGAAATGCCAAAGATTCCATTAGAAACTCTTAGACCTGATTAACATTTTCAATAAAGTGATCAGACAGAAAATCAACATGAAAAATAATTAGTTGTTTGACTATAAGTGTACTGAAAACAAAATTTAAAAAACAATCCCAGTCACTTCTGCCTCAAAAGTCAATGAATGAATCAACCAATCCAAGCAAGGAAGTAAAGGACCGCTACAGAGAAAACATTAAACCACTAAAGAACAAAAATGAAGGGGTCAGGGGAGGACAGGGGAACTCCCACCCTGAAATATTGGAGGAACTGATAGTGTGAACGCAGATACACTGCCAGAGTAATCTACAGAGTCATCGCAATCCTCATCAAATTTTAATACTATTCTTCACAGAAACAGAAAGCCAACCCTAGAATTTATATAGAAGTACAGAATGCCCATATAGCCACAGCAATCCTGAACCGGAAGAATACAGCTGGATGTTTCACTGTACCATAGATACATAGAAACAAAATCCTGAGGAGGAAGAACAAGGCTGAATGTTCCACCATGCCATACATAGAAACAAAAACAAAATGGTACCAGCACAAAACAGACATAGGACTAGTCTAGAGACTGGAAATCAATCTAGAGGCTTCGCAAAGTAGCTGATAGTAGGTGTGTCACGTGACTCAGTCACATGCCTGGACACTTACGAAGAGCTCCAAGCCAATACGTCACAGAGAACTGGTATAGAAATATTTATTGCAGCAAAAAAAAATCCGTTATAAAAGCAATCTATGTCGGGTTAAACAGTGTTCCTCACATACACAATGGAATATATTTTTAGACAGAGGAAAATGAAATGATGCCATTTTCAGGAAAATATATACAACAGCAGATGATAATACTACTAAGTCCATTAAGGTAGTCTCATGATTTTTGATCCCCAGATTTCATAGAGAAATTTAAATCATATGTGACATATGAGATATGAAAATAGAAGCAAGTTGTCTTGGGCATGAAAGGATACTAACAGTAGGCTTGAGAGTGGGAAGGGAATATGTTTATGTGTTATACATGTGTGTGTGTGTGTGTGTGTGTATATATATATCTGTAGAAAATGTCCTTAAGGAACACAGTTATAGTTTGTACAAGAGGAGAACATATAAGTATAAATTTCAGCTAAATCACAGCTGTGTAATACGGCTATAAATTATGAGGCGAACGGAAATGTAAAGAATGCCATAATAGCTGATAAAAAGCACATCTGGTAAGGCATCATTAGAAAAATCAAGTTTCCATTTCCTCCTTTTGAGATCACTGAATTCTTCAGTTGCCTTCATTGTGGAAGTGCGCATGTTAACTGTTTCTGAAACACATGGTGTGCCTTTGAGCACAGTTCATGAACGTGGCGAGGGCTTCTGCACTGGCAGGTGCTGGTGCACCTATGCGTCAGCACCTTTTCCTTGTCAGACTGACACTGACTTTCCTTGGTACAAGCACAAAACTTTGTGTTCTGACTCAGCTTGCAAAATTAACAGTTTGGTGGACCAGCGAGACAGAGGAGAGTAAGCAATGCAAGAGAGGCTGGGAAGAGGAAGAAATGACAGATGTATTTTATAGTCTCAGAGGCATCAGCTGGCTGATTCCTGGTGTGTATATGAAAATTCATGCATGCAAAACAATCAGAGGAGGGAGGGAGAAAGACAGCTAGACAGAGACAGAGAAATAGCTTGACCAAGCCACGGGCTTAAAGTGTGAGCTGGGACTGGTTGGAAATTCATATTCCAGATATTACTTTAGACCACGTTACTTTGATTCACAGGGTATGCAAATCTGTGATACTTGAGAATGAACTTTATAAACCCTTGTATGTTGCAATACAATCATAATGGAATGTCTAATATTCATTAGAGTTTCCTGAAGGGGAAGCTTTTTCTGGCACATATGTGGTTCTTTATTCATGAAGATTTTTCTTGTATAGAAATGCACAAGCCACATTCTACAAATAATATCATTGATAACCAAGAAAGCTTAAGATACAGTCTGAGCATATATTGAAAATATGAATATGGAAACTACAATGTAAAGAATACTGTGGGGCTTCAATTTTAACTTGAAATATGAATGATAATTCTTGGTCAGAGGCTGAATAGCAGAAACTTCAACAGCTGATCAAACCAAGCTTGCTGTGAAATATTGATACACAGTGGGTTCTTTATCTATTATCTTGGAGGCCATTCGTTAATTGTTTCCATATAGATTCATGCCAGACACTATTCACGACTCTGGGAAGACAGTAAACACAAACAAAAGAGGCCTCACTCCTAAGGACCTCACTGCCCTGTGACTGAGTGAGAACAAGAACGTACCAAAACACAAAGTGTGGAAAGTACAAGGGAAGAAAGTGGAATGAGTTTCGGGAGGGCAGCCCTGGGCACAGTGATGGAGAGGAGCCATTCTTGGGTTCCAGAGTGAGGAGCACTGAGTGCCATCAGCATCACCTGCTCTCCTAACGGGCTTGGTGCTCAATCTGCTCTCACACTTACATGTGTGAACAGAGTTCGCTTACGAATAATTTTCATTGGTGACGTTCCTATTCTGAACATCCTGGTGGCTGAAGACGTAATTTATATACAAGGAAAGCCACAGAATGACATGCAAGAGTTTTTATTCCAACTTGTAGAATTAATGTTCTATGAACAGCCGCATTTAAAAGTTTTGCCTATGGGTATTCATTCTTTTATTAAAGGTATTTTTCTTTTTTTTTAGTATCAGCCATATGCTACACCCCACAAAGTTGCAGTAAACAGATGTACTATGGTCTCCAGCTTATGAAGTTCAAATCATAATTGGAAATTTTGCTTACATGGATGAGGAAGAACCAAACAGTTTTCATTTGGTTCCACTAAAGATTGTGTTTGGCATGCCAAAATGTGTGCATATTTTTTCTCTGATCCTCTTTGTATCCGGAAGAGTCTCTTTCTATTCCTTTCTCTGACATATAGCTCCTACTTTGTTTTCACAGGAAACAAATAGCTTTTAAATTTGCTCGCTGAAAAGAAGTAAATATAAGAATGGACTATAGATACACCATCTTGTAGTCATGCCAGTATCAGTGAGCAATAAGAATAAAGACATAATACAATGTCTACAGCAAAGTGACCCATGTATATCCATGTGTTAGATGCCTTGCATATAGACTAACTTGTACCACAACTCACGTTGATCATATTTTCTGAATGAGAAAAATAAAACTTTACTCACAAAGAGTTATGGTTGTGTGATTCAGAACAAGGAATTTTGCAGTCCGTGTTTCATTGAGCTAATACCAATGCCCAAACTACTAAACTGGACGTTATGAACAAGTTGAGAAAAGAGATGTACTCTTTAGAAAATTTCAGAGGATAAAATACAATTTGAGATAAAATGAAACAATCCCTTTCCACCTCAAGTTGCTTTCGGTCATCAAAATAAATGCTAACTGAGACAGAGATAGGTACCAGAAGTGGGGTATTGCTGTGACAGACCTGGCCATGTATTTTTAGTGGGACTGTGGTGGCATTTGAACTTCGGTATGGAAAAGCCATTGAATGCTCAGAACATTGTGGGAACTTGGAAGCTAAAGTTGATAGCAGTGCAGACGATGGAGACCTGGCTTGAGAAGTTTCGGAGGGTGGTTTGAGGGGTCCTTAATGACTCCATCATGGCTGTGTGGTGCTCTGAGCTAAGAATCTGTGACTCGGATCAGCTGCAGTGGAAGAATCAGTGGTGATTAAGAAGAGATCTGCTCAAGTAAACCTTGTTTCTGCTTAAACAAGGATCCTGGTCGGATGTGGCTGAGAATCAGCTGTAAGTAAAGGGCCAACATGGCGGAGGCAAAATTTACCGGGAATTGTTTCCTAGGGATCAGCACGCAGACGTGTTAGTTCAGAGAGAGAGAGAGAGAGAGAGAGAGAGAGAGAGAGAGAGAGAGAGAGAGAGAGAGAAAGCTATGGCATGTGCTGGTAATGTGCAAGACTCTCCCAGGTGGAACTGCTTCGGAAGGTGTGAAACAGTCGTGGAAGTAAGCTGAAGCTTGTCACTGTGAGAGGCCAGGAAGAGCCATTGGTGACATGACAGTGAAGCCTACTTGGGGTAGAAACCTCAGCATGACAACCACTAACTACTATAGCAGGTGTGGAGGCAGCCTGAGCCTGCCGGCAAGCCTTCTATATTGTAGGACGGAGAGATAGGGGAATGAAGCCTCTTGGAGCCCAGATTATGGTGAGAGATCTCTGGTTTCAAGCCCTGAACTCTAGACTTTTGAAATTTGGGTTTGCTTTTAATTTATTTTGGAATAAGAAAGTGTTTGATTCATTTCTGTTTTATAGGAGTTCACAGTTAAGGGACTTTGGAAGATTAGGGAGATTTTGGAGCTTTAGAAAGACTGGATATTTTAGGGAGATTTTTGATAATGTAAAGATAGTTAACTTTTGAAGATTGTTGGACCTTTAGGAGTTGGAATGTTCTATATTTTGATAGTAATTTAATATTAACATGAGATTTGAAAAAAAGGAAAAGGTTATGGCCTGGCAATGATGTGTTTGCAAGTAGACAAAGGGGGTCACTTATTCTTATTATTAATCATTCTTTAAATGAACGTGACATGAGCTAGAATCATCTGAGAAGAAGGAACATCAGCTGAGAAAATACCCCGACTAGACTGGGTTGTGGGGAAGCTTGTGGAGTCCTCTTCTCGATCAATGATTGACATTGCAGTGCCCAGCCCACTGGAGGTGGTGCCATACCTGGGCCCAGGGTCCTGGATGGTAGAAGAAAATGAGCTGAACAAGTCATGAGGAAAAAGTCAGTAAGTGGCGTTCTCCTATTGGTTCTGTTTTAGCTCCCACCTCCAGACCCTGGCCTGCCTTCCCTGGATGAGACAGTTCAAGCTCTATGATGAAATTAACATATTCTTCCTCAGGCTGCTCTTTGAACATGGTGTCTTATCACAACTATAGAAGACTCAGATAGTACCCCAACCTTTCACGAGTATTCCAGTGCTATTATTTTGAAGAAGCCAAACTCAATGCAAATTATGAATCGGGCAAAGAAATTAAGGGTTAAATGGTTTTAGTATTGAACATACTTTCCGTGATATGATGAGAAATATTTGTATTTTCTACTCCAGCAAATTAGTACATATACCAAAATGACTTTCCAAATATAGACCTTTGATTTGAATCCCCATGGTTACCATCTTGCATGTGAGGAACATGATAAATGGCTTTCTCCCTTTTATGATTTCCTCCAATGACTCAGAGCAACCTAATGCTTTCCTGGCCATTAGGACTCAACGGGAACTAATTTTGCAAATCTGAAACGCTGAATGAGTCCTAAGTACCTTTCTTTCAAGGCACCCATACAAAGCCAGAAAAGGAAAAAGGGGGAAGAAAAAGAAAAGGGCGTGACTGGAATTTAAATCATTCAGACGGCTTTACAGAGGACGTCGCTATCGATTGCTCTCTGGTGAAATGTTCATAACGGCTCCTACCTTTAGTTTTACACAATTGGAAAAGGAACTTGACCATGAAAAGCCTCAGAAATCATTGAAATAGTAGATGTGCACAGCACAAGTGCATGATAAATTCATTAAAAATCTGGCTACATGAATGTGTCCTGTGCTTTCCAGAAAGGAGCTGCTTTTGAAAGCAATGCATTATGGCGACCATAATTACGCAATGTCATACAGGTTCTACATGCTGGTCACAGTACTGAAACGGACACTTGAATGATTACATTGAGTGAATTAATTTTTTCCCCTTAGGACAAGAAACAAAAAAAGAAGAAAAGAAAAGAGAAAACCCTCATGAAGAAATATGGTAGGTCAGAAGGCATGAAGACTCCCCTCTTATCCAGGTAGACCAAATATGAAATCCCTGGAGCTTCTTCAGAGTCCAGACTCTACAATCAACCTCAAAATGGCTACTCGGACCCCGGCACCCACAGTCAAATAACCTTCTGTTTTCCTTGGATTTTCAAAGGCTACAAGTCACATTTTCTCCATGAGGAAAAAGAAGTCTTCCTTAAAATAGCTCTCTACAATGTTCCATCTAGAATCCCTTTTTCTCCTTTACCGCCAACCTCCCAATCATAAGACAGTTGTTCCTTTAAGTGAATCAGCATGCTGTTGTAACCTTTTCTATGTGAGATTTTTTTTTTAGTACTTACAAATACGACTGTATTTATAGGGAATGAATAATCAGAGGAAGAATTAGCTCAGGTAAACATGACATTAGAAACAGTAAAAGAAGTGGAATTGTATAAATGGCTTTTGGAAACAACTGCTGTATCCTACACCATCTGTGTCTACTTTGTTAATCACTAAAGCTTCATCTCTATTTGGTCTGCAGTCTGGGATGCAGCCTGAGAATAATTCTGAATAGGAAAGCAATCAGCGAAAACAAATAAAGGGTTACATTCACCAGCAGACATTGGAAGGAAAGAATAAAATGATGGTACCAAATTGAGCTGTGATTTCAACGTTATAATCCCCCAAATCCCTAATAGACAGTAGATGGCTGGAGGAGTAGGAAGAGCCCATTGACATGGCATTTTCAGTGACACTGCTTCCTATCAAAGTGGCATTACCATAAGCTCTGGGGGTCATCCCTTTTCTCAGCATCAACATTAAAGAATATGCTCACCAAATACCCCAACACAGAGATCTTTCCACTTCCCTGCAGCTTCTCTCACCACCCTATAATTTTTGCTGATTGTAAAATGTCTGAGAGCATACTGTTTCTCTAAGCACTGAATCGATTCTATAGAATCCATGTGTGTCTAATAAGACCCGTATAAACCTTTGGATTAAAAAGAAGCTGTTCTCTCCATTAGTTGGGTCAGAAACTCCTTGAATCTGATTTTTAAGCAATTATCCAACACTTTCTGTGTATCACAAAACGTTGTGTGTTGGGAAGAGCTGGCTCAGCAGTTAAGAGCAATGGCTGCTCTACCAGAGAACCTGAATTCAGTTCCCAGCACACACATGGCGGCTCACAGTTGTCTGTAACTCCAGTTCTAGAGGATCTAATACCCTCCCGCAGACAGACATGCAAGAAAACACCAACACCCATACAAATAAATAAATCTTTAATAAAAGAATTTTAAGGAATCAACAGAATTTAGAAGTGCATCCATATATTCCAAGTGAATAGCATAGTCTTGAGAAGAAAATTGGAGGGAAACAGATTTGTCTTTATTGCAGGAATGAAAAGTAAATGCAAAAGCAAACAATGACTTTTTTTATTGCCTGTGGCAAAACAAAACCAGAGAAATGAAATCAAGAGAAAAGGCCTGATGTGTCTGGGAGCATCTCATAAAGACATACCAGTCTCCCTGTCCTTGCTGCCATTCATTACTCACTGCTTCAAGGTGGGGGAGCCAGTGAAAAACAGCCCTTTCTGCTTCCTACTCGAGATTCAGCCAGTCTCAGCAAGAATGACCTACATTCCGTCACCTAGTTTTGAAAATTCCGAGGCCCAGATATATCTTGCGAAGGCAAATTTCCAAAATAAAAGGAGGGCAAATACTCTGACTGCTGGAGTGCGTTGGAGAAACAGACTGTCTAGGAAAGCCCAAAATGTCACATAGGTGCGTCCCTTCTTCACCGGGTTCAATCTCAATTCGAACTTATGACTACTATAATCATGGGTACTAAAATCTGTAGTTTACTTTGGAAAGCACCAGAGTGAGTTGGACAAATGATTAATCCGGTGACTACAGAGGTGATGGACTTCAGATGCAAAAAGAAGAGAAAGCACAGTAATGCTAATGGGAGAATTCAGGTAAACAGATGTTCATTTTATTTCAAATTTTTTAGTATATCTGAGCATTTTTTACAGTAAATATTTGGGGAAAAATATGATTTTAAAACAAAGAAAGGAATGGAAAGATTATCAAAGAACTAACCCAAATCATTGTTGAATGGCAAGAGTTGAGTATTGTTTAGTACTTGTGATTTGTGATTTTTTTTTTGTTCTTTTAAATTTTCTACAAACAAAACCTTTCTGCCACAAACTCAACTGCCAGTACAGAATGGCTTGGTTGAGAACCAATAAAGAATGAACTTGGCAAAGGTGGCCTATGCAGTATATTTCCTATGGGGTATATTTTCTCTTTGATGGAGACATATAAAGAGAAGGATGATGCTGAAAGTGATAAGTAAATGAATTTATGTAAATTATGATGATAATTAGATCTTTTAAAAAGCTAACTTCTACAAACACAGTACAGATTAGATGAAGCAGCAGCTCAGTCAGATGAGTTTGGTCAGGAAACTTATGAAAACATGTTAAACGAAAACAAAACCAAACAACCTCTAGGGACCCACAGAGACCTGTTCTCAAAAACAATCACCACTATCGGTTTTCCTAACTTAGTTACATGGAGCTGCATTCCCATTGCAAGATCCAAGGATATGCTGGAGAATAGTGTATCCCATCCCTCTCCTAATCAAATGACTTCCTGTCAGTGTGCTCTCCCCATCTACGGCTGAAGTAGGAAGGAACAGATTTCTTTGCAAAGGTTTGGCTTCCTAGATGTTCTTGGACACATTTCCAATTGTGTCCACACACACAGTCACAATTGTATTATTTGAGCCTTTCAAGCATGTATTAACAATGAAATAACATTGATAATATAATGTAAAGATACAATGCAAAATACTTTGCCTGCCTTCCAGGTTATTTTTGTTTAACTAAAATCAGTTATCTTTTTCATGAACAAATGCATAGGAGTAGCATCAGAAGTGTGTGTATGTGTGTGTAACATCTGTATTCTGGCAAAGAATTTGCCAAATGAACTGGGTAACATATTTGATTTTACAGAACAGGAGACAAAAATCATTATATTAAAATGCCAAATCACCATTAAGACAATGATCACTGCCATGCATACTTTTATCAGTAGACTTTATGAATAGTAAGAGTCACAATATTTCTGTCAAATGACACAACAAAAGTGAAGGCCAAGTATAAAGAATTTACTGAAACATGACAAAATGTGTTATTCTTATTCGATACTTACATGTTTAAGTCCCATAAAACATCCCTACCATTGCAGTCCTACATCTAGAAGTAGTAATTGGTGGATAAGTCCCAACACAGCCAGAAGTGGTGGCATTTGTATTCTAAATTCATATGCTGCCTCAGCCAACATAAAATGCATAATCAGTTGTGAGCATAACATGAGTAGATTGAGCCTGTTTCCTCACATCATCCAAGAACAACAATAGACGATGCCATCTACTGCTTATGAATGTGAATCTGGACAGAGCAATCAGAAGCAATAAGATAAAGATGACAAATTGCATTGGACAGACTATGATTTTTCCCTAATTCTCTGAATGCCAGGCATCAAGGATGGCAGCATGTGATTCCTGCAGCTGCACAGAGGCAAAAGGAAGTTGTCTGTGGAGTCTATTTTCCTTTGTTCTCGCACTAGGTAGGACGAACCAGAATGTAAATGCAGATATGCAATTCTTCCCCCAAAGTCTCTGAAGAAGACAAAAAAAAAACCTACCTCAAGAACCAATAAGGGTGCATTTGCTTACAACCTTACCAATGCCCTTGAACCTCTCTAGCAAGTCACTGTTGTAGGAAATAGGCAATGGCAGATGGCATAATCAATATATTTGGGGTCCCAGTTATTTATCCTCTATATAGTCATATTTACTCAGTAAATTTTGAGTTCTTCCTGTAAACATGACTTTGATTTGAATACCCTTTCAGACAGTCTTGACCCATAGGTAAATCAGGAGGGACAAAGTAACAGAAGTAAACTAGAATCCCAAGCAGCCTTATGCCATTGTCATGAGAGATCAATGCCCAGGCTAGATTGTTAGCACCAGGAGAAGGTTAGGAATGAAGCAGAGTTGTGGCAGCCACAATAGTCCCCAAACAAAATCTCTGTCTCATATCAGAAGAGCCACCTGGTGTAGAACAGAAGAAAACCAAAACTATGGGACTATTCTATTGCCACTAATCTTATAATCCTTTGGTTTTATTTTGACTCTTTAAAACGTTCCTTAAGGTAAATAGTAGCTCAAAATTTATAAGATTAACACACACACACATATATGTATGTGTATATATATATATATATACACTTTATTTTGTTATCTTAATGGTCATATAGAGTACTAATTCTAGAAAAAGGCATAACCTAGCTTCCTGTATATGATTTTTGGCTTGAGTCTGAATCAGATAACTAGGAATTAAATTTGTGTACTCTGGATTACTCAACAAATTGTGATTCTTTTACCATTCCAGGATCTGCTGCATTACAACATTTATAATGTTTTAGTTTTCTGTGGTGAGCCATGGCCATTGCTAACAGTGACCTTTGAGGTCTCCAAAAGGATGGTGGAGCCCTAAATGATTCCACCTAGATTGTGCTAATGCCTCTAAGCTGACAAACACCACCCAAATATCAGCTTTGGACTACAAAATGCTCAAGACAATTCCAAGGTGGCTAGCTGAGCTGGTTCAACCTCGTGCACTATTCCAGCGAGGACTTTTGATAAACCCTGCACTTTGCCATTACACAGAGACAGGCAACAAATGATGCAGTCAGCGCTCCCAGGACTTAACTATTATCTCAATTTTCTCAAGGTCTCCTAGAAATGCCATTGCCACCCAGACCTCAAGAAGCAATCTAGAGAAAACTATGAACACATTTCCCCAAAGTAGGGTAGGTGGTTTATGGTTATTCAGTGGGTTATGGATATTTGTTTGGGGGGTGATGGTTACAAGTTGTTATTGGTAATGGTCAGGAAAAAAGCTGCAAAAAGATTAGATTCATGGATCTTGTTCTAAAAAGAAGGGTGGAGGTAGAAAAAATAGGATAAAGGGGTAGGTTTTTAAAACTACTTTTAAAATAAAAAAGAACTTAAATACTTTACATTGGTATGAATTTTTGTATATTGATGAAAATTTAAGGTTATTTTTGTTATACTGTATATATGTTTCTACTTTTATTTGGTACTTTTGTATATTGATAAAAATTTAAGGTTATTTTTGTCAGAACATACTACACTTCTACTCTTGTTTAAGGTAAACTATGTAGCTCATTGACCAATGTAATGTAAATTTCTAGACCTTGAAAATTATTATTAAAAACTATATAGCATAATAAAGAAATTCAGGTTAGTAGTAGGTAATCACATATTACAATCAAACTTGCAGTCATTTTAGGTATATTTTCAAGGTCAAACAGATATATCTTAGAATAGACAGGTGGTTTTCAAATACTTCAGAGAGCTATAGAAAATTGTATCTAAGATGTTTTAATAACATAAGGCTTTTCATGACAATGAGATACATCTGCTCCTGGCAGCACCAATCAACTTCAGAGAAGATGATTGGCATCAAAGAACCTCCATATAGAGTTTGTTTTCTTTTTTTTTGAGCTTTTTTTTTAATTTATTAAAGATTTCTGTCTCTTCCCCACCTCTGCCTCCCCTTCCCCCCCAATCAAGTCCCCCCTTCGTCAGCCCAAAGAGCAATCAGGGTTCTCTGCCCTGTGGGAAGTCCAAACCACCCTCCTCCATCCAGGTCTCGTAAGGTGAGCATCCAGACTGCCTAGGCTCCCACAAAGCCAATACGTGCAGTAGGATCAAAAACCCATTGCCCATGTTCTTGAGGTCTCAGTAGTCCTCATTGTCTTCTATTTTCAGTGAGTCCTGTTTTAACCCAGGCTTTTTCAGACCCAGGCCAGCTGGCCTTGGTGAGTTCCCGATAGATCATCCCCATTGTCTCAGTGTGTGGGTGCACCCCTCGCGGTCCTGAGTTCCTTGCTCGTGCTCGCTCTCCTTCTGCTCCTGATTTGGACCTTGAGATTTCAGTCCGGTGCTCCTATGTGGGTCTCTGTCTCCTTTCATAGAGTTTGTTTTCTTAAGGCAAAAGGTAGCCACTGGGCAAGAAACTGCCCTTGCTTTCACAGCTGACAGTATACTGTTCAAACTGGACAAGCAGGACACAAAAGAAAGTGACTGCAACACTTTGCTAAGACAAAGTGTAGAGCAAACACTTCCTGTTTACCCACATACTATTATATTCCTTACAGAAGAACCCTGGGTGACTCTTCAGTACTAGCTATCTGTGTCATTTGTACAGTTTTGGAAGCTGTTTGCTCTACACTTCCTGTTTACCCACATACTATTATATTCCTTACAGAAGAACCCTGGGTGACTCTTCAGTACTAGCTATCTGTGTCATTTGTACAGTTTTGGAAGCTGTTTGCTCTACACTTCCTGTTTACCCACATACTATTATATTCCTCTGGGGTCTCTGATGGAGTTCAAGACTAGATAGTTTTTCTTGTTACCAAATTCATAAAAGAAACTCACAAAAGAGGTGTGAAGTGTACAAGGTTGAGAGACATAAAAGGACAGTGTTGGGTTAATAATACATGTTAGAATAGAAAGTGAACTAGGTATAACACTGTGGACTCACCCAAATAGAATAGCTGCTGGAGTATTTTCTCTGAACTTGACAAATGCAACTGGATTGGGTATTGTAAATGTAATTCCTACCTGATAATTGTTCTTACTGTATACTATGCTAGAGTTTAAAACCTTCCATTTTTATTTAGACAAAAAGGGAGAAATGTATGATATTTTGATTACATTCTGACAATAAATTTTGATTCAAATCAGAGGATGGAGCTAGCTACTAACTGACCAAAATTAACCATACAGGTTTTGGAGGACTAAGGACAGATAGAGACGCAGGAAGTAGGCTTGGGGTTAGCAAGAGCACAAGAGGGTTTTGGCCCTTTTGGATGAAGGAACAAAAGAGATGAAAGGTCACTGGTCACTTCTCTGCTATTTCTTTGATCATTCAGGTTCTTACCCTGATTTCCAGCTCCCAAGGTTTTATTGACAAAGAATAATTAGATGAACACTTCTGAGCCTACAATCAGTAATGCCAAGCAGACACCAACAAAAAGCACAGAATCCAGCCTTGTTAAGCAGAATCCTATAAATGTTCTTCAATATAGACCATGGAGCTCTTGTGATTAAATATTACCCAATGGAAGAACGTAACTGGCACATAACAATGTCTCTCTGTGTCTACAGCAGCTTAATCTCAGTAACTGGATGATTCATTAAAGATAACTCTGATGTCATATGTGCAATATACTATTTCAAATGATTGAAAAGGTTTTCCTGTAAATTATTCAGTTCTATTTTTTATATTCCTAATTATGAAAATTACATAATGATATATATCAAAAGAACTTATATTTTAGTTTTTTAATGCTAGTGAATGTCAAGCCACGATATTATTTAGTGTAATCTATTAACAACACTGGTGAAGGAATTTAATAAAGATAATTCCAACTCTCCTGAAGTTTTGTATTTTTAAAAAAAAACAACTAAACCTGACACAGAAGAAGTAAAATATAGTATAATTTAAAATTTCATATAAAATATTTAAAAAGTTCTAAATATTATTCTTTAATCTTTATTATTTTTTTCACTGTTGGTTGAAAGTGATCATTTTAAATATTTCATGCAAAACTTTCATCTTTTTAAAATTTATTTAACTAAGGTACTGTTTATTAGAACTTATTTGTTTTCTGTGTTTCAATTTAAAAGTATGTTGCAGAGTTTTCCAACAAAATTTCAATTTTGGACTAATTACATGGTCAAATAACCAAACTTTGTAAAACACATGATCATAGGTAAGTGTCTTTGTCGGATGGGCAGAAATAAATTCTTAGATGCCCAATCAAACTCTGCAAGCCCTTCTTGCTTTCTTAAATTTGGTTACACGAAATAGTCAAATTGTAGTTTGATCACTAGGAAGGAACTTCTGGGGTTTGCAGGTCCTGTACACAAATTATGCTGTGCATGCACATAAACATTACACAAATCTAAAATATTATTTTACTCGGTATTAGAAATTTTATGTTTCTAATGGACACAACGAATAAGTTTATAAGGAATGAAATTCTTTGAAATGAGAGTATACACCAGTCAGTCTTTTAATGGGTATCTAAGAGTAATTGCTTTTCTTTAAATAAATGAAGATGCATTTTCCAAATAGGTCAGAAATAAATTTCAAAAGTAAGAATAATCAACATTACTTAAGAATGTCAAGCTTGCAGAGAAATAATGGCTTTCTTCAGGAGCTGGTATTGTGGGGAAAGAAGAGGCATTTACACTTTTGTGAATCCATTTTGTCAGGCTTAAATGTCAAAACAACCTTCGATGCATACATTATTATTCTCAATTTTTCCCTAGGAATTTTTCAGCAATCTCAAAATGGTTGTAAAGCCTGACATCAAGTTTCTGAATATGTCATCTCTAGACCCATGAAGTCTCCAAGAACCTTCCAAGGTCTCATGGAGCAAAAATCATTTTCAGATTAGGACTAACATGTGATCTTTATTCCCCGTGTTGATGTATGCATTCTGGTACAGAAACAGTGGTAGCTATACCCGATGACGGGTTTGTCATAAATCAAGTTGGGGACACCAAGGGCAACCAGAAGTCATTCATTGTATTCTTCACTGGTAAGAAGCAGAGGAAGGAAGAGTGTCTTTGAATAGGTCTGGCAAGGTGGCAGTAGCTGCCAGCTTGAGCTAGAACCATAGAACCCACATAGCAGAAGTAGAAAACTTACTCTAACAAGTTGTGCTATGATCTTTATACCCAAACTTTAGCATTCATCCACACATACATACACATACTACAAATACAAACACACAAAAAATATATAAAAGTATAAGAATATCTTTGGGACTAGGGATGTATCTCAGTGGTAGAGCAGGTAGCCTAGAATAAGTGAGGGCCTGGATTCAGTCTTCAGAACCAAAGGAGATAGAAGGAGAGGGGGAAAACAAATAAGAATTTTGTTTGAAGTAAATATAATCTGTAACTAGTGGTAAAGATCGATTAAAAGACATTTATTGAGTATACATCTTTTTACTGTTCTGCACAAGAAAAGAACTGCACAAAAGTCAATCTGAAGCACAAGAAAGTGTGGTGGAAGTCTCTGGGTCCTGTCAGCTGAGCACACCACTTTTGTTCATGGAGTACCTCCTTAACTGACAGATGAACTAGGGCTGTCCAAATGTGGGCATATGGTGGATATTTTCTTGAACATAAAACAAGGTAAGCATGTCACTTCAAAGAAAATAATGGGCAGTGGTTTTTGCCAATGACAAATTTGATCTTTTGTGCTAAAAGTTGTGTCTGCTTCTGTCATATGAATGGTTTCTCGGTCCATGAAACTTTTTCCTGGTTGGGTTGATGATTAATTTCAGTTAGGTGGTTTTCATAATGAGAAGTGTCAGTATTTGAAGCGGCTGCCTGATTCAACGTAACAATGAGCAATGGGCGACGTTACAAACTTGGAATATGAAACACGTAACATGTTAGATACACCACTGGAATTAAACTTAGCGGAGAACAGAAAGTCCATTCATATGATTTGTGTGACTGTTGCAACTCCGGGTGCAACAACAATAAGGAACATTCACAAGTTTCTGTACACATTTTACAATATTCCTTCTGTTTCAATTTAACTGTGCTGGATCAAACTGTCCTTACAGACCTTTTGAACCTGTCACAACAAACTGAATTCAGAGACGGTAGGGGATCCTGCCATCTTCTATTATGACAGACACTAAGAGCTGGGCTTGGTGACACACATCTTTAATCCGATCTCTGGAGCTCTATGGCAACTTGGTTTACTAACTGAGCCCCAGACCAGCCACAGTTACACACTGAGACCAAGTCAAAGATTTTCTTGATGTTTTATAAAGATCAACACTAACTACATCTGCAAAATTAAAAAATAATCTATTCTTTTAAAAATGTTTATATTAGATATTGTAGTTATTTCCTATAAAAAGTTATTTGTAACTTATTATTATTTTATACCATTCTTGGTCAAAAGGCTAAGGAGTGATTATTTCATTATTTTATAATAATTTTATCAAATGATTAAATTTCAAATATAGCAATAATCAGCATTTATAATACACATTTTAAAGCCCTATTTGGAGCCAAATAATTTTTAATAATCTAGATAAATTCTGAAACCAAAACATTTGAGTCTTGATACCTTAAAAGTAACACAGAGGGCATCCAAGCCCTTTTGAGATACTCAAAATGTCTACACATTTCCTGAGTGACTGCAATGCACTTCATGGCAGAAACACTCTGCATCCTGAAGTCTCCAAAGAAATGAGCTACCATCTCACGATGGTACATAAAAAAAAGAAAATAAAAAAGGCTTTCTCTGAAAGAAATTTACTCAAACATTTCAGGTTTCATAATCTCCACAGTATACACACACTACGTGTTAAAAATAATACATTCTATTTGCAACTAATAGTTGAGGAAAACAATGCCCTTCATTGTGCTATGTGGTAAATGGCTAAGAATATAGTTTGGAGACAAAGTGAATCGAGGTTTATAAATTTGTTCAGTGCATTAAATGGGGGAGGGGCTTGCATGCCCCTTAAAGCAATCAGGAGAGGAAGCTCTGCATCTTGCCCCTGGAAACAGTCGAGCTGGCCCTGGTAATATGAGTGAGGTGGACCAGGGCCTGAGGGCCTGAGAGCAGGAGCACAGCTCGGCACCTTGCTGTAGGCTTCACTGGATGAAGGGTTGAGGCAGCGCTGCAGAGCTTCCTAGGGTAGTGGCAATGAGGGAAAGCAAGGGAGCTGACCAACCCAGCTATCACCCAGATCCGGAACCAGGACTATGAGTTGGCCCACTATAATAGTCACTGAATCTATGAACTGTTGGAATATGTGTACATTGAATGTACAAATCTAAAACAGCAGGGTCCCCATGGCGCAGGACAACGACAGGATATCCAAGGGGGCCCAGTGAGAGCCCATTATCCATGGCATAGCAGAAACCAGAGAGAGGCTTTGAGCCAGACCAATGGCTCAGCAGGGAACACTTGCAAGAGAAGATGAATGGATGGGCTAAAGGGTAAACTGGGCCTCACTGGGCCGTTCTACAGCTTCCATGACAAGAGTCGCCTCTTTTTGTGCTTTGGTTTGGTCTTGGTTCTTTGTTTTGTTTGATTTTTTTTTCTTTTAAAATTGGCTTTGTTTTGGGGAAAGGTTGCAAGGGCAGAGGGTGAATACAAGCGAAGAGAGAGATAAATGGGATCAGAATATACGATGAGATTCATAAAGAATCAATAAAAGTGAAAAGGGGGAAGAACAGTCACACCCTTAATGTTTGCTTTTATGCTTTGCAAAAATTAATTAACAACAAGATTTTAAGACTTATTTTTATTTTAGGTGCATTGGTGTGTCACCAGCATGTGTATCTGTGTGAGGGTGTCGAATCCCCTAGAACTGGAGTTACAGATAGCTTTGAGCTGCCATGTGGGTTCTTGGAATTGAGCCTGGGTCCTCTGGAAGAGCAACCAGTGCTCTTAACGCTGAGCCATCTCGCCAGCTGACTTCCGTGTTTTTTGAAATTTTTATTTTGTGATTACCCTGTAAGACATGTGCAGTTCGATACAGGACATATACACATGTATCTCCTTCTAATTAGGATGATTTAGATGCATGATTCTGATTCATTTAAAAGTCACATTGCAAAGTTGTATTCACTTTTCTAACAAGAATAGTTTTCTGCTTAGTGTGCTAATAAACCACACCTCTTTTTGTGTCAGTGAAATTACAGCCAAAGTGGTGCCACATGCCCAGGGTACTGTATAATAACTAAAGGCTGTGAAATATAATTTTCAAAAATGTCCTAAGTGTCACGTCTGAGAGAACATTAATGATGGGGGAAGTGTGGTTCAAGTAGAATGTTGCCTTTAATGATGTCAGAATATACAATATACTCCCACTATCTACTGAGCAGCTTAAATAATGAAGACAGATAGAATGAGGGAGAGACCACCTTGAAGGATGGTTCGTATAACATTAGAAAGAAAACGCTCAAGTGGAAGATCATGAATATCTTCCATGAGAAAATAATTAAAGAAAACAATGATAAAGAGGAAGCAAATCTATGCTGTGATAGCAAGGGAATAAATATGGCATAACGAAGTATAATAAAGACAAAAGGAAAACAACATGAAAATACTTAAATATGCTTAGGAGAGTTTATAGGTAAAATCAAAAAGAACTTCAGGTAGAATGAATGCTGAGAATGAATGCTGACAAGCCAAGAATTAACACAATAGTTTGGACAATGTGGGTAGAGATATTTAGTTTTACTGACTTAGCTAATCAATATCCAGAGCTGGAGGGGACCACAGAAATCATTGGTGGTCTGCAGAGTAAAGGCAGGTGGGTGCTCTTCTCCTCCATGGAATTATAGTTAGTCCAAGGAAGGAAGCTGGGCTATATTCCAGTCACAACAGGGTGGCTTTCCTCCCGCAGGTTCTCCAGCCTTGAGTCCTGACAAAGACTGTCTAGCCAATCGTATGAGAAGTCAAGTCACTGAGTTAGAACACAGCACTGTATGGGGCTGGAGGCTGCATGCTAAATGATGTGAACCCACAATAAAAGTCAGGGCACAGCGGATGCTTCCACATATTTGTGTGCTGGTTGAGCCAGTGCAATTGACTTCTCTATATCTTTCCCTACCATTATTTTTGTCTTCGGATTTTTTGTGCTCTTCTCTTCTACTTATTCAGAAAAAACATGATAACGGCTATAAATGAACCAGACCACTGTTTGCAGAATACTAGAACTTGGTACTTTTTAAAACTCTGTTTTGGTACATGTTATTTGGTTTCAGTCGGAGCAGGTTTTTTTTCTAAGTTTTTAATTGAAATATAATTATATAACTTCCCCACTTCCTTTCTTTCCTCCAGCCTCTCCTCTTCCCCACTCTCAGGCTGATGGCCTTTTTCTTTATTGTTAAACGTATTAAAAACAGAAACATCTCAGCAAGCTATGTGAGTGTGTATATACATATTATATATTTATATAACAAAACAGTTTTTAAAAATAAACATTGAAGGCGGGCTGGAGAGATGGCTCAGTGGTTAAGAGCATTGACTGCTCTTCCAGAGGTCCTGAGTTCAATTCCCTGCAACCATATGTGGCTCACAAGCACCAGTAATAAGATCTGGTGCCAACTCCTGTCTGCAGGGATACATGCAGGCAGACCATTGTATACATAATAAAGAAATCTTTAAAAAAAATTACGTTGAAGGAGAAGAAGTGTTAATTGTCCTGATTTAATCATTAGGTACTGTATACATGCTTTGAATTATCACCAACATCTCATAAGTTTGCACAATTATATTAATGATTTTGAAAGAGACACACAACAACAGAACAAACTAGTGGAAATTTTAAATGTCAGGTATAAGGCAAAGGAAGGGTCCTGTGCATGTTGGAATAAAACAAGAAACTCACATTGAATCAAGAGCTTATCTTGGAATCTGGAAAATGTCCGCACTGTAAGATCTGGCAGAACTCCAACGAGAACTCATCCACAGCACACACTATGTGGATGACGTTTGCATGTGATCCACCAAATGCAAAATCACCAAAGCTGTCATAAACAGGAAGATTTCTGATTTGAAGTAGCTCCTGCTGGTTTATAACTGATACTGAGAATCATTTCTAGATCTTAAATGATTTCCTCTCTTTAAAGAGCCAGGGAAGCAATCTCGTAGTTCCTTAAGTGGGTACGCCTCTCTTTGGCAACTTGTTTGTTAACTGGCACCAGAAATCAGCAAGGCTGAAATACGGTCGAGTGAGCGTCCATCTCCACCTGTATAATTGAGTGTTATTTAAAGCCTGGTCCTGGTAGGAGCACACAGTGACACAGCATGTATCTCCCTTACCAGCTTGCTTTGAGGGGTCTGTTTTTATTGTGCGTGGGATCTATTCCTTGCTATCACTTCACTTATCTTGACTACTTGACTATTTATTTGTTACAATTTGGGCTACAATATGTATCTTCATATTTTAAAATAGCCCTAAAATGGTTTCAGGACAAAGGTATCAATATTCTACTCTTGTTTTGTCAAAACTAACAGTGAAAGTGTATATGGATATGTCAGTGGTGTGTGTGTGTGTGTGTGTGTGTGTGTGTGTGTGTGTGTGTCTGTGTGTGTTTATTGCAAAGCAGTTTTGAGGTTTTGGCCTGACATTCTCATCTTTAATCCTGTGTTATTTTCCACCATAGGAAAATGATGTTACTTATATATCAGTGCAGACGCTGCCTGATTGTCAACTGTAAACAACAGCATAAATACGTGTGAGCTGCTGGAACAGTTTGACGCATACAATATAGGACCATAGAAAACAGCCGAGGACTCCAGTGCCTAAAGAATCTGGCCCAAATGTTTGGACCAGACAACACAGGATAATAGTCAATTAAGCAAAACAGACTAGGTTCTTTTGCACAATTGTTTAAACAAAGTAAACCCAATTATGTTCTTTATCTAATAACATCACCATCCTGGAAGGACACAGAAGACAAAGAGTAAACAGAGAATGTTCTCCGACGGTAAATAACTGCTCTGTTTTCTCTAGTTTGATAGTCAAATGATGGTATGTAATTAACAGTATCAGGTGTGACAATAATACCTGAAACCAAAGAGCACGAAATAAGGCTCCCGACAATAGGTCTGAGACACAAATTTAGGCAGTGGTGCTGCTCAGCTCAGAGCAGTGGTGACTAATGGGAAGTTGTGCCAATTAACAAACATTGTGAAATGCAATTTGCAACCTACTGCGAAAAGTTTGAGTGGAAGGAAACACAGAACTCCCCAAACCCAAGGAGCGGCCCTTGCTTTTCTGTCTAGTAAATCTGTCACTGACTGAGCGAATTCGGTACACAGACATAGCAGAGCTCAGAGTGCAAATTCCTTCTAAGCCATACGGAAAAGTTGTGGGAGTTCAAGTCATTTTCCTTTGGGGTGATGTGATGGACTTCGCAGAACATGCGGCTTTGGAACGGATTGAGGAACTAGGAAGAATCGGAGGAGAAGCGATCAAAAAATTAGGTAAAAGAAGAGTTCCCAAAAGGTACCAGGATTCTCCAGGATGGGCAAAGCAAAAGCATCTTTCAGAGTAAGAGAGGAAGGGGGACCCTCTTGAAAATGGAGTCTACATTTCAAAGACTTTGCTCACTTCACTGCCAGCCAGTAAAAGGGTCATAGGACTGCAGGGAGCGTTAGCGGCGTTTTGAGAAGCCTTCCCTCCCTTCACCTCTGGAGCTGGGAGGAGCGGTGTAATGTTCATTCAGCCCATCACACCCGTTTTAAAGCAGAGGCGCTAAATTATGCACCCGAGTTGTTTGGAACGTGAAGCAACACTTGGCCCCACTTAAATTCCCTGCGTGCTGGATGCATCCAGTCACCAGTTCCCTTACAAACACAAAACTATCACCACAGGTAAGACACGGCTTCTCTCTCACCATGCCAAGCAAACAACCCCAAATTATAATTTATCACAGAGTGCTTCTTTCTAATTACTAATCAAATATGGTAATGAGGGCCTGGAAAAGTCTTTGGTAAATATACTAGCGAGAACGGAACATGTACAACAAATATTTTTTAAGAAGCACACAAAGTTCAAAAGAAATGAACACATAATTGAGAAACATATAAATGAAATGACCAAAATATCTTTCCAAGGTTACACAGAAAACATCTCTGTGCCTTGTCAGTAAATTTGAAAGAAATATGTCACTGACAGAGGCCTGAAAAAGGCCAGTCAAGGGATTTGTGCTTCAGTGGGGCTCATGCTGACGCTGTAGAGTCCCATGGAATTCCTCGGCCATCGGTTTTTCAAGCCTCCTCCGAAACTGATTCTTCTGTATTCCCTGTAACCTTCACTAAGGTTCAAAGGCCTCCTCTACCAGAAAAATCTCACCTTGAGGCCAAATTAAGCCCTCCCTATTTATCCTATCGTGTTTTTAATCTTAGTTTCATTAGAATAACAGGCACTGAAATTCAATAATAAATATAAATAAATAAATAAATAAGACCATTAGGTAAAGCTCAGTGCTTTTCTTTTGCCCTGAATCATTTTCTAAAACAAACAAACAAAAAAAGGTCATGCCACCATTCTCTTTTTTTAAAATTGATTTTTATTAGCTCCACATTTTTCTCTGCTCCCCTCTCTGCCTCTCCCCTCCCACTTCAACCCCCTCCAAGGTCCCCATTCTTAAGGAAGAATATTGTCTTTACTCGAAGCTTGAATGACACAGTGAAAATGACACAGTGAAGTCCAAAGGTGACTTCAGGAAGATCTCCCAGCCCACATACCTCTCATCTATCAACAGCCTCTACATTTCTGATTAGGGAGCCTGATCCAACCCTGAAGTGGTGTGGCTCTCCTGAATCTACCATGCTTCCAAAAAGTCCAAATTGGGATCACATGGAGAAGCCTTGCTTTGCACTGCATGCAGAGAGATGTCCTGTCCCAAGTCTCTCTTGACCTGGCTCTAGTCACAATGCGACTACAGTTGCAGAAGTGACCCAGCCTGCTCCCAATACCCGCCAAGTCCCAGCTAACATCTTCAACTACAGAAATGATGAGAAATAATGACAGTCTCTTTGTGTTGTGTGAATAATAATGACATCTTGAATTTTGCAGGCAAATGGATGGAGCTAAAAGACATCATTTTGAGTGAGGGAACCCAGATCCAGAAAGACAATTATCACATGTGCTCACTCATAAGTGCTTTTTAAACATAAAGCAAAGAAAACCAGCCTACAAATCACAATCCCAGAAAACCTAGACAACAATGAGGACCCTAAGAGAGACCTACATGGATCTAATCTACATGGGAAGTAGAAAAAGACAAGATCTCCTGAGTAAATTGGGAGCATGGGAACCTTGGGAGAGGGTTGAAGTGGAGGGGAGGGGCAGGAGGGAGCAGAGAAAAATGTAGAGATCAATAAAAAGCAACAAAAAAAGAAAAAAAGGATATATTTTTACAAAATATCTTTAATTTTATGTTTTTGTGTGGAGGAGGTGGGTGTGTATAGATATGTGTGGATGACCACAAAGGTTAGGTGTTGGGAGCAGTGAGACCCCAGATCCTGAATTTCTTGTAATCCTCTGATCTGAGTGCCTACAGCTGCTCTGAGCACGAGAGCTTCAGGAGTTCCTGATGGCAGGAGAGTGGTTTCTGGTGGGTTTGGCTGGGGAGTGGCTATCTCTGTATAATCTGCCCCTGAACACAATAAAGGGGGCATTCTTGGGGAATTCAAGGATGACCTGTGTCGCTGTCTCTCTGTCTGTGTGTGTTTGTGTATTTTAACCTCCAGCCCCCTTGCCCGAAGCTAGGTAACTGGGTGCCAGCGCACAGAGCACAGACACAGGGGCATCGCGGTGCGCAGCAGTTAGGGACGTCAGTTGTCCTGGAACTGGACTTTCAATTGGTTGTAAGCTGTTCTGTGTGAGTGCTGGGAAGTGAACTTGAAGCAGCATGAGGGGGAACCACTGTGTGGTCTCCAAAGCCTCAACCCTTGTTGTTTTAGAATGGTTTACTATGCAGGGAAAGTACATGGGTCAGGTCATTCTCTGGAAACCTGCAGAGATAAGTAGATCTCAGGCCTATAAATAAAAACAAAATCATGACTGGAGAGGGTTCCATGGCTAAGAACCTGCTCTCAGTTCCCAGCACCATGATATTGGGTAGCCACCATCTGGAGCTCCAGTTCAAGGATATCTCACACCTTCTGGTCTCTGTGGGTACAAACACGCATGCAAATAAAAACCCACAAGCAATTTTTATATAAAAATAAAAGAATCAATATTCTATGACCAGAACATAGAAAGGGAGTTATTATTTAAAATACTTTTGTATGATAATGGATCTGCAGGCGTCTTGGGATCTGTGACACGCAGCACAAACACTAAATGATAGAATGGATGCTATGATATGAATATATGGACCATCACAAAAAGAAACTTTCCTTATCCTTCATGACACACTTTCTTGGTCGAGCTTCCCTAACATACTAGAAAATGCTTGAAGACAGTCCTGTGTTATCATCTGCCACTGAGTGCTTAACTCTTATTTGAATACCCATCACATGATACTCCTAATCTACATTGATCCAATGAGTGAATGAATGAAGAAATGAACATATGAATGAGGGAGCAAGTAGGTGGACAAGTGAGCAGGGAAGTAAGTGGGGGAGTGAAGAGATGGGGAATGAATGAGAGAATGAGTAAGCGGGTGAGTGAAGAGATGGGGAATGAATGAGAGAATGAGAAAGAGGCTGAGTGAAGAGATGGGGAATAATGAATGAGCAGGAGAGGAAGAGGGTGAGTGAATGAATGAGCGATGAGTAAGTGCGTGGATGAATGGGCAAACACGAATATCTGCCCTATTGCCGGTGTTTGAGGTAGCAGCCAAACATCAAAAAGCTTCTGAGGCATGGAGGAGCAATTTGATTTTCAAAAGACTCATGAGCGGCTAAAAGACAATGGGAGGAAATCGGCCATCTCAGTTTTAATCTCCCCACTCAACGGTCCATTCTTATCTTTTTTTTTTTCCTTTCATTTGCCAGGACTCCGAATTTCTGAAGACTCTGACTCCCTCTTTGATCATGAAATTCACTTTGTGTGTGCTGTGAGTATTCATTTAGACCAATTTAAAGGTAATATTCGATTTTGAACTTTAGAAAATGATTTTACATAGACAGGAGTAGAAATGCCAATATTCTGTTTTCATATATTTTCTTATGAATCATTGAAAAAAAAGGACACATATCTACCAATGGAATCATAGCTAATCTTGATACAAGGTAACTTTATTTTTACAACATTTGGTACCTATGTTTACATGACACTCTGTTCCTGGGTCCTATACACTGAAGAGTTAGAGAAACTAGACTTGGCCTTGGTAGTCAATAATAATCAGGACAGCTATAACAAGAACAAGTCCATTTAACAGACAACTTAAAATCTATTGTATTTTTAGATTAATTAGAATTTCATATTTTTAGATTAATTTCTTTTGTATTTTATATGTATGACTATTTTGTGTCATGTATGTATGGGTACCAGTGCCTGGTGCCCATGAAAGATAGAGGGCATGTGGCCCCCTGGAACTGGATAACGGATGGTTATGAGCAAGGTGGGTGCTAGAACTGGACTTAGGTCCTCTGCAAGAGCAGCAAGTGCCCTTATTGGCTGTGGCATCTCTACAGTCCTATGTCACAAAATTACTTAATGAATAATTTAAATATTCTTCCATCACAATTTTATAAATGTAATATATATTTAGCCATTGTCTAACATTCTGTTATTTGAATAATGATCTAATTCTTGTTTAATCTTTTATATCATACATGCATTTTATTATCTTCTCTTCTTAAAAATTCGATAACTAATTCTTGTTATTGGCATTTGTCACCAATTCCACACCTAGTATTATTTGCAAATTATTTTATTAATCAGTCTGATTCATTTTAGAAAGCATGAATAATTTAGATATTCAAACATAGCCTTGGCTTCTCCATTATCTATTAGTTCTACTTATGTAGAGATGTTTTCAATTGATTGACATTTTGTTCACTGTCTTTCATATAATACAATGAATGCTTATAATTTTGCATGAGTCCGATTTTAAAAACTGAAGGGAGAAACTCCATGGATTTATGTTTCATGGTAAAATTTCTACAAGCAATTTCTTAGTATCACTCTGGTAGGAAGAGAGAGGTTCAGCCTTCAATTGTAAAACGTGAAAGTCCTGGAATTTAGAATTTAAAGAGAGTTTAGTGAACTAAACAGAGTACTCTAACGAAGAACATATCAGCAGAACAGCCACAATAATAATGCTAACTTCCTTGCATTGAGAAGTACTTAGAGTAGGCAGTTTGTTTTTTTTTTTTTTTGTGCAGATGATTATACTTAACACATTTGACCATGAACCAGACCTGCTTAGCGCTTAGCACACATTAACATATTTTATTGCCACTACAGCTCAGGAGCAAGATTCTTACACTGTCTGCATCTACTAGGCGTAAACCAAGGCACATGGTCAACTAAACCATAAGCAATTGAGGGAAGAGAAGAACATGGAGTACCTGGCTCTACAACTGTAATCCAAGCACCTCTCTTCTCCTCCGTACTGCACAATAAGCTCATATGTGTTCAACACACTAGAATGAAGAGAGCACAACTGGAGCAAGGTATCCTCCAGATTCTCATGGCTGCTGCGTCCTATAGCTCATATTTTAACCTATACCGGTTTAACTACACAGCCTGGGCACGCTGCAGAACAGGCACGAAGAGATGCAATGGATGAGGGGTGGTAGCCTTGTGGCAATTCATAACACAGGTAAGGCTACTTTTTCCGTCTTCCCACAGATGCTCCAAATATTTAAACTACTTCTTCAATACACGGAAATAGACGAGGTCTGAGTTTTCTCTTAGTGGAATTATATTGATTGTAAAGATACAGACTTCATTTTCAGAGCGTTGGGTTTCTGTATTTCTATGGTATTCTGTTTCTTAGCCTGGTACAGCCAAGAGCTAATGTGACCAGACTCAGAGCTGGTAGTTAATCATACTCAGGACAGCTGTAATAAGAGCAAGTCCGTTTAATTAACTGCCTTGCCCGCTGTCTTTCTCACTTTCTTTACGAGGCATCATCTCTTAATTCTGTCACTCCAAAAAGAGAGTACCAGCTTGGCTTGATGTCCAGAATATTGCTCGTCTGAATACTGTTCTGGTTCTCCATTCTATTTTGTTGTGGGTCGTGTGGTCTTCTAGCATGATTTTCAGTGGATCTTTTCTACAGTGTCAGTCACCTGTTAAAGAGGAAGAAAAATCCTTTCTTGCCAGGACTAATTCCTGCTAGCTCCCGAGTTCATATCTATTGTCTTAAGAAGTATACCCTCTATACCATCTGAGCTCAGCCCGTAGATTTCAGCCATCACCCAAATCTGTCACATAGCAATCGGATCCATTGAAAGAATTCTGAAGATTATGCGCTTCGTTCTGTCACAGCTAAATGATCCCTTTTACCCACTGCTAAAAATATTACATGCCTACTGACTTTGTTTAATTGTTCTCAAAGAGCAATTTTGCAGACTGTCATTGTCACTTAAAGTTCTAGAAGAGTCAGTTCTCAAGCAGAAACCGAAATGATAATGCTCAAAAGATTAGCACATAACCTGATAGAGGAATAACACTAGCCAGGGTGGTGGCGGGATACTCTAGGCTCCAACATTAAATGCCCCTCCCCTAATCCCACCTCTCTGAGAATCTCAATGGGTGGAGTAGCCGCTTCCTAGCCATTCAGTTAGAGAAGCTGACAAACCCTGCCTGGATTAGGCACTTTACTTTGCCCAGTCTAAAATCCAATGCCAAAGAATGTTTAATGAGTTCCAGAGAGGCAATCACCAGCACAAAAGTGAATTAAACGTCACACTCATGCCAGCTAGGGCTTCACGGGCAGACTGCAGCCAGCCAACCTACATTTTATAGCCACCTCGTTTCCGTGAGCCTTTGGGTTTCCTTCTATGCCACACTGTTCCTCGGCGCGGGTTTGGATGTTCCATGTGGTCCACAGGTTCTGATTCGGTCTAAGGGTTTTCTTGTTTTTATGACACAATGATTGTCTCTCTGTCAGCTCTGATGCTCTTCACGTGTATTAAGGAATAAATGAGAAGACACCGTTGGATAAAATGGAACCTGGCGAGAACCAGCCCATTGCTTCTGAGTACAATCAAAGACAATGTATATAGTGTACAGCTGTGATGATTTTTGCTGCTGTTCATCATCAGGGTTTGGGGACAGCTACTCAGTTTCAAAGACCTTCCCATCGTCACGAAGGGGTTTGAGGATATACTGGAAGGTGTACAACGGTCAGGAGTCTTGACACCAGCAGGTCAAGGCTGGGGTGGTCTGGGATGTTTCTGAGGTATGTCTGATTTTCTGAAGGACTCTCATAGTTTGCCCGATTAGCCAGGATGGGTAGCAACACACGTAGATCACCTTCACAACCCTGACCTGGTAGTATTGATTTCTCGCCAAAAAGATTAAGGAAGGAGATTTTTATGCAGTATGAGCTGAACCTGGAAACGCAGCATTTTATTGCCAAAGCTCTCTAGTTGGAACTGAATATGAGGAAAGAGTCATTTGAGTCTTTTCTCATGTTTATTCATGACCCCAATAAATATTTATTGAATGCCACTATATACTAGAAATTATATATAGGAATTGGATAAGGTATTAAAGATTTTTAGAAACTGAGTCCATTAATGAAGGACAATTGAGAGCAAGATCAGACTAAACCAGGCAAAACAGACTTAAATTAAAGGACAGCTGAGGCATACACGCACATGTGCTTATAAAACATCCCATACTGGTGGTGCTCAGGAAATCTGGGAATCAAGGATCAGCTCCCAATTCTAGAAATACCCAACAGGAAGTCTTTCTCCCCCATACAGTCCCTGATTTCTCTGTGAGGTCTGCTGTGATCTGAACACTGCTCTGTCTGTGGTGGCAAAGCTAAAATGGGCATGGGGCTGAAGGAAGCAAGCAAGAGCGTGGCCTTGGACGTCAATACAGGACCTGGTTGTCTGCCAGAGACTTTCAACAGCACGGCACAGGTGGAAAGAGAGTAGGTTCCTGTCATGAGCCAAACTAAGAATTCACAAAGCCTTGGGAAAGTGCATTTGATTGCCTGCCACCATATGGCTCTTGCAGACGAGACTCGTAGATCTGTGGTGCTGTGTGCGCTCAGCATTACCGATTTACCAGAAGCACATTCCAGACTTGGAACAGAATCTCTTCAGAGTTAGAATCAATTTTAACATCATATTTTTCCCCTCTGGAGATGGGGTTGGACCATGTAACTGTGTGTTGGACACACAGTTCTCCCTCAGACTCTAGAATGATGGGATTATAGGCACATACCGACACACCTGACTATCAACTTCTAATAAACCTGAAAAAATACAACATACTAATTACCAGCTGTCCGTGAGAACACATTTGTTTACTTTGAAAATATCTTCACCTTGAAGATTTTAAAGGAAAAAAAAAGGCAAAATAGACAAAAGGAAGAAGATAGCAGAAAGAAAACAAGAAAAAGTTAATTCCTTGAAAGCAAACACCAGTGGCCAGTAGAATGGCTCAGCAGGTAAAGTCACTTGCTGTGTAAGCTTGACTGGAATTTGCTTATGAGAACCAATATTGGAAGACAGAACAGGTTCCCAAGACTTGTCCTATGACCTGCACATGCATGCTGGGGCACACATGCACACCACTCACACACAAACACTATCTATACATACACCCACTCACACACAAACAGTGTCTATACCTACACCCACTCACACACAAACACTGTCTGTACACACACATTTCCTCCTAAAGACCGTGGTGGTGAGTGTTAATGTTCTGAGCTATGATAAACCACTACTTTATTAACCAGGGTGATCACTAACAAAGCTCTAGACATTTGTTCTTATGCTTACAGAGGGTGTAGTTTCCACCAATCATCAAGGAAGCTTCTCTTTGCGACAGAGGGAGATCTCTACAGAAAACCAAACAACCAAATGCAGAGTTGTGGAGCACAGTCCTGATGGATATATCTACAAAATACTGCCACACCTAAGGCTCAGGGAACATTGCAGGAGAGGGGTAAAAAGACTATAAGGGTTTGCTGTGAGACTGTGTCTTCCAACAATGCCAGAAGCTGCACCCATAAAGTCTCATCAATATGGCTGCCTAAACATGCGCTGGACATGGATGACGCTGATAGACATGCCCAATTATTATTTTGAGATGTGAAATGCTCATATATAAGGAAAGAAACTGCTTTAAGTAATAGCAAATTATTGTAAACTGTAACTTTGGAATTAAAAATGATGTTCTGGGAGAGTAGTAGAGAAGTTTGTCCTCTGGGACCCCAAAAGATAGACAGGAAGAAAGGAGGGAAGGAGGGAGGGAGGGAGGGAAGGGAGGGAGGGAGGAAGAAGGAAGAAGAAATGAAGGAGGAATGAGGAAGGAAGGAAGGAGGAAGGAAGGAAGGAACGAAGGAAGGAAGGAAGGAGGAAGGAAGAAAAGAAAAAGGAAGGAAGAAGGGAAGAAGGAAAGAAGGAAGCGAGGGAGGGAGGAAGGAAGGAGGAAGCGAGGAAGAAAGGAAGGAGGGAGGGAAGAAGGAAGGAAGGAGGAAGGAAGAAGAAATGAAGGAGGAATGAGGAAGGAAGGAAGGAAGGAAGGAAGGAAGAAAGGAAGGAAAGAAAGAGGAAGGAAGGGAGGAAGGAAGGAGGGAGGGAGGGAAAGAAGAAGAAAGGAGGAATGAGGAAGGAAGGAAAGAAAGAAAAAGGAAGGAAGGAGGGAGGGAGGAAGGAAAGAAGGAGGGAGGAAAGAAGGAAAAGAGGGAGGGAGGAAGGAAGGAGGAAGGAAAGGTCTGCACCGAGTTTGCTCTCATCTCTCTGATCTTTCTGGTGCTATTCCATCACTCCCTCCAGACCTATTCAGTAGGAAATGATGACCTGACAATGACAAGACACACACTACAGAAAAGTAGAACACTCAAGTGATGTCAACTGCATCTATTGTTATAGAATCCAGGTTCTCTGTGCATTGCTTTTGTGCCTTCCTTTGAAGCTCACCTGCATGCATTACTTAGTATAACTATGACCCATTCCAGGTAACTGAACATGGTTTGTGCATAGGTGATTTCCATGGCACTAATCTCCTGAAGAAAGGAAATTTACTCTTAAGTGAAAAGAAAGGCAAATGATAACATGATCTAGGCTCCTAATCATCAAAGCAAATTCCCCCAAATGCATTGTTTTTCACATTGAATATTTTCAATCCATTTAGTTGGAGACATATATATATATATATATATATATATATATATATATTCCTTTTCATAGAGAATTTATAGAGCATTTTTTTTTACTTTTCAGTGGAATGTGCTATGTTCAGAATACTCATATATTGACCATACAAACCATATTATAGACCGTTTGTTACGTATACAGAACCAGGAGCTCAGATTGCAAAGGTGAGTTAGCAATGATGCTTATTCTTATGGATCTCTTAAAGCAGTAACATAAGCAGCAGCAGTAGAAGCAGGAAATACTTTTCCACACACACAAAAGGAGTTTGGTCTAAATTCTCTCGCTCTTTGGAGGAGCTGAATCATCTCCCCCTGAGCTCCAGAGAGCCAGAGAATTTTCTAAAAGAGGTTACATTTTAGCTGGGTCACGGAAAATAAGTAGGGTTTAGGTGCACAGAGTGTAGGGAAAGGAGATCTAAGTGGAAGGAAAGGCAGCCCGAGGTGTTCAGACACAGCACTGCTCGGAACTAGCCCTGTGAGCAAGACAGCATTGCCGTGAACTGATTTCGGGAGGACAGCATTGCCGTGAACTGATGTCGGGAGGACAGCATTGCCGTGAACTGATGTCGGGAGGACAGCATTGCCGTGAACTGATGTCGGGAGGGTGCTATTCCACACTGATGCTGTCACAGATACAGAAGACGTCACAGATACACCTCTGCTCTTCATGGAGGAAAGAGAGAAGAAACAGAGGAGTGGTGACATTTTGTCAAGAACGATAAGCGGTGAGAATCAACCAAGGCAAGGGACACGGGGAGAGCACTTCTGAAACATGGTAACCGGGAGGGCCTGCCGCACAAGCATTTCACAGAGGCGACGAGAAAGCAAGCCGGAAGATCACACGGGAGAGCTGGAACAGAAGGAGAGCGTTGGTTGATGAAGTTGTTGGCAGAATAAGGCTGTGCTGCAAAGGACCTCAAATGCCAAGCTAGGGATTTGGATTTCATTTTACAGACACCGGGGAGATGTTAACAGTTTTTCAGGAAAGATTAAAAAAAAATTAAACTAGGCTGTGCTTTACATAGACGCATGCAGCAGCTAGCTGAGTGGAGAGGACAGAGGGAGAAGGCATGAAGACCTCCCGTGTTGTCCAAGCTGATAGCCAGAACTAATTTCTATCAGCAAGTTATTTTATTGATTCATTCATTTACTGGGTGTATGTCGATGAATTTTCATATGCCGAACACTGCTTTTGTCCCCAGACTGCTCTCAGTGATCAAAACTGGTAGACCTCTGCCCCGTGGGTCCTGCATTTCAGAGGAGAAGTCAGAGGACAAGTGGAACGACCATGTTAGACTGGTGAGCTATGTAGGAGGCGGTGCATCCTCAGGATGACAGCTTCAGTCAGGCCCTGGAAAGATCCTGGAAGCGGTGCAGGGGCAGCGTGGAGACTGAAGGGTGGAGGCGATACACTACTGACTGTCGTCCAAAGATGCGTTCATGCTCCTGGAGAGCTATGCTGATATAAGACAGATGTAAGGAAAGCTTAAATTTAATAAAAGGTTGGTAGACAGCCACGGCTGGAGAATCACCAAAGCCTTTGCAAGCCTCACAGTTTGTCACGTGAATGATGACGTATGTCATTCTTAAGACAGAGGGGATTCTCAGAGTAAACAGCAATGAGGCTCCGTGTCTCTGGACAGAACTCAGATGAGTCTAGCTAACCACCGGGACAAACCTGTGGTCCTTTAAATGATAGAGAAAAAAATGTGCTTCTCGGGTTCTTGACTCTCACAAGAAATAAAACAATGGCTTCTCCCTTGAGATGTAATGGTCAAACATAAAGCTTGTGGTTTCAGAAAATTGACAGGTGTGTCAACTTGAACGTTAGGGTTTTATTGTTGTAACAGTAACCAGAAAAGTGCTGGCTTCCCAGTTTTCAATCATTCACCGAACAATACTGAGTGCTAGGTCAGTAACTAGCCAGCTAAGTGATCCCCAGTACTTCTTCAAAGTATTCTCAGAAACGGGCACTTCGTTATAGTTATATTATCTGAACATGGTTGTTGATTCCTGTTCAACAAAAGAGTTATCAGAAGTGTAGCAAACTTACCGCCTTCTCAGGTTTCCCAATTTGGATTCACTTAGCAGTCATAACTCAGGCCTTCCTGGAATGCATTATGATGCCCACTTTCAAGTTGTGGGATTCCAGAATGATTGCTCAGTCTAGGACAGACTGCCGGAGACAGAGTTTTATAGTCTAATCACAAGAGAAGAAAACAATTGCTGCTTCTGCTATTGGTGAAGTTATTCATAGCAGAGCAGTTTCCTGGGGATAATGACTATAAACTATAGGCAAACTATAATAAATGGCTACCTGAAGGCACCAAAAAGAAATGAAAAGAGGGCAAGAGAGTAAGAAGACAGAATAGTACCCAGTGTGTTTTCATGGCTTTTTGTCATAGGGTAGACAGATGAGATACAACGTACAGTGGCTAGAAATTGAATTGGACTCGGTTGTTTGGTGGTTTGAAAACTCTCAGGGGTCGGATTTAGAGTCCACTACGGTTAACAGAAAGTGAATGATGGGACTTAATGGCATGATCTGCTGTGGGATTCCCTCCGTGTGCTGTGATTATCTTAATGAATAAAGAAACTGCTTTGGGCCTATAGCAGGGCAGAACTTAGCTCAGTGGGGGAAAAATAAGCTGAATGCTGGGAGAAAGAAGGGCAGAGTCAGAGAGAGAGAAGCCATGGAGCTGCCAGAGACAGATGCTGGGAACTTTACCCTGTAGGCCACAGCCACATGGCAATATACAGATTAATAGAAATGGGTTAAATTAATATAAGAGTTAGCCAATAAGATGCTAGAGCTAATGGGCCAAGCAGTGATTTAACTAATACAGTTCCTATATGATTATTTCGGGACTAAGCTAGACGGACAGCTGGGAACCAACAAGTAGATCCTCCTTACAACAATGGTCATTCAAGCAATGATCACTGGAGGGCATGCACTGGACAAAGTCGGGGTTCTCGACTCCTAGAAATGAGATAGGACCCTCTTTGGGTGGGTTCAGGAATTCCCTATTCTCTGGAATTCCAGCTTCTGCTCTGTTGTTTGGGGGACTGCTTTAGGAATCTGAGATTTAGTATGTATCTATTGTTAAGGCTTAGAGCGACTTCTTTGATGGAGATCATCATTTTTTCTTATCTAGAGACTGACAGAGTTCCAGCAGTCAGATATTAGCCACAATGAGGAAGCTAGATTATTCCTGTGGGCAAGATAAGGTTCATGTTTATTTTTGTTTGGAGACACGATAGTAGAATGACCTTTTTATTTTTGTCCTTCACAGTCATAAAATAGTCCTGAGTCTGATAAAGGTTTTTGATTTTTTTCTTTGCACATTTAACCAAAAGAACGTAACAGCCTAAGTAATGTCTAACAACACCAAGTCTTCTTTGTTACTAATACTAACTTTCAGCAGCCAAATCTGCATTTCTGATTATATGGAAAGGAAGTAGCCAAGGAGGGAAATTTCACATGCTACCCAAATACATGTTTGATCCCAAGCATCTTGTTTAAAATGAAGAAGACTCAAAATGTATTAAGCTTTTGCCAAGCATAGAGAAGAGTTTGAATATGTCGTTTTTTACGATGTAAGATATTTTGCAACTTGTAGGGGGATTAACCACCTGCTAAAACATAAATATTTTTCAGTAGTCTGAAAACAGAATAGCATTATCTAAGTTAGAGTTGGATAGATTAAGCAACAAGGACATGTCATTCATAGTCAACGATAAAAAAAATCCATATGAATGACCACAAGATGACCAATATAAAGCAATTAGCTAAGAGCTACTTTAAAGAAACTGTTTCAATTATATTCAAAGACTTAAAGGAAAACAATAATTGTTGTTAAGCAAACAAATCAGTAGAGAAGAATAGATACTTTAGAAAGGGAAATCCAAGAAATAAAATATTCAGTATCTGAAAAAAATCAAAAAACAACTCACTGGTAGGTCCCAAAGCAGAAAGCAGAACAAAGTATATATACACTTAATCAGGGATCAATGACAGATCCAACCTGAACTCATTAAATAAATACAAATAGGCAGTGTTTTGATGGTCTGTGAGATGTTACTAAAATATAATAGAGTATTATATATTCCATATATGTGTATATATTCCATTAGATTCATAGAAGATGGAGAAAGAAAAATATCAAAGGGATAATTGGTGTACGAGGTCCTTCTGTCTATGTGTTGCTCTCATTGGTTAATAAAGGAATTGCTTTGGGCCTATAGCTATAGGGGAACAGACCTAGGTGGGGAAAACTGAATAGAATGCTGGGAGGAAAAAGGCAAAGTCAGAGAGACGCCATGGATCTGCTGGAGGCAGGCGCTAGGAATTTTACATGTTATAATTAATACAGTTTCTGTGTGGTTATTTCGGTTCTGGGTGGCTGGGACAAACAAGCAGTCCTCCTACAACACATAATGACCCCAAATTTTCTAAATTTCATAGAAAGATATAACCTACAGGTGAGCTCATAAAACAACAGAGAAGAATGTCATTTAAATTTCAGATCATGATCATTGCTGAAAATAGGGGGAGGGAGACAGAAAGGGGAGGAGAAAAAAGAGACACACACATGCACACACACATACTCACACACACACTCACACACACAGTTGATGGAGGAAGGTTATTGGCTAATAAAGAAACTGGCTTGGCCCATTTTATTGGTTAGAACATAGGTGGGTGAAGTAAACAGAATAGAATTCTGGGAGGAAGAGGAAGTGAGGTCAAACTCTGCTCTGCTCCCGGAGAGACCCGACAGCTCTGTTCTCTGGAGCAGAGACGCCATGCTCAGCTCTCCCAGGCAGCTCCGACCCAGGATGGACGTAGGCTAGAATCTTCCCGGTAAGTGCACCTTGGGGTGCTTATATACATCATTAGAAATGGGCTAGTCCAGGTGCGAGAATTAGCCTAGAAGAGGCTAGATAGAAATGGGCCAAGCAGTGTTTAAATGAATACAGTTTGTGTGTTGTTATTTTGGGCATGAGCTAGCAGGCGGCCGGGGTGCTGGGGACGCAGCCCCGCCGCTCCTATTTCAACACACAGTAAGATGGGGGGACAGAGACAGAGAAAGATTGAGAATGAGTCTTGCAAACGGGGAAAATGACCCACTGTCCGTGGGGAAATTACACTATAAATGACAGCTGGCATACTTTTCGTCAAAGCCGTGGATACCACAGAATTCAAGGCCACCTATGAGGGGAAAACCTGTCTGCCAAGAACTTTAGTTAAAAAAAAATCATCCAAGACTGAACATAAAATCAAGACATTAGCAGATAAGAGAAAGTCAAATGAAAATGGACTCTTATATGCCAACCTGTAGCATAAGAAATACGCGTCTTCTCAGACAGTGAGGAAAACTGAAGGAAACTTGAATGTGTAGGAAAAACCGAAAAGCACACAGAGTAGTAAACGCACGACTAAACAATAATAAAAATTGAAAAGAATAAAATTGTAACTTAGGGCTGAGCTCATAGCTCAGCAGTACAGCATTTCCCCAGCATGTGGGAAGCTCTGAGTTCAGTCCCCAGCACGAAAAAAATAAAATGAAATAAAACAAGTATTACTGACGTTAAAGAGAAGAAAACAAATGAAAGTGTAAATATTCATTATGAGGAATGGGAACTCGCTGGTGTTTGCTTTTTAATGTTAAAAGGTGAAGAGTCAAGTTTGGATCCTTGAAGACCCTTAGAGAACCCGAAACTATCAAGTCGGCAGCAAATGTTAGTTTTAAAGACATCACTTGTTAGAATGAACAATTAGATACACTTGACATAAGTAAGAAATACACATGGGCAGTCAAAATAAAAATAGAAAATTGGTATTCAGCATTTGATGCACATATTAGTGGACCCCTTCCCTTGGCTGCGTAGACTTCCTTCTCAGCTTGCATGAAGGCATTCTGATACTGCAGGTGAGCTGACTGTAAGGGAGGCAGTCCATTTATATCCGAGTCCAAGTTATTTGCCTTAATGCCCCTCATTGCTTCAGCATGCCTTTTTGCACCTTGATGGATGGCCTCTATTATGAGAAATGTATTGTAAGGCACAGACTTTGGTTTTGCATGCAATGAAATTCAACCTTTGCGGGCCAAAGTAATATCTTTTATGGTTTGTTCAGCATCCTATTACTTAAGTTAGCAGAGCATTTGAACACTGGAAGTTTAATAATGCACCTTTCTAAAGGAAGAGGAATTTGTCAGGGCATAGGACAGACTAAACGATTTTAATCTCAAGAATAACATGTTAGATGTCTGTGAGTGGTACAGCTAACTAGGCATGCCCAAACTACAAAAATTGTTTGTTTTCATGTGTTTCCACCAAGACACGTGCGAAAGGGAGCCTAGTGTCTTGGTTATGTAGGGTAGCTTATTGTACGCTGTGAGCTGACAGGCTAGCACCATCTACAAAGTGCTTGCCTCAAAAGCATGAAGGCCAGAGTCTGGTCTCCAGAACTCGTGGAAGCGTGCTAGGCATGGTAACACACTTATTAACCCAGAGCTAGGGAGGAAAGGAGAGAGAGAAAGAGAGAGAGAGAGAGAGAGAGAGAGAGAGAGAGAGAGAGAGAGAGGGAGCGCGCGCGAGCGCCCCGGATATCACTTTCAACCAGTCCAGCACTCTTGGCAAGCTCCAGGCCGTAAGAGATCCTATCTCAAGACAGGTGGACAATGGTCCTGAGGAGGACACATGAGATCATCTTTTTGCTCTATACACGAGTGCTCCTGCATGTAAATGAGTATACATGGATGCATGCTTACACACATATATACACAGATTACGGAAGTGTGGTAGACTTGCAATCAGACAGACAAATTCTATGAAAGTATATATTTTCACTTTTAAACAGCATTCAAAGCATATGTTTTTTAATGAACATTTCCTTTAAAATACAGGTACTAAGGCCTAGAATGAGATAATCATTTGGGGCCATGCATATTTTTATGGAGAAAAGGATTATGTATTTATAAGCAAGGACCTCAGAAGTTCTGATCCACAAATAGGCTAAAATGGGTGATTTGACAAAGCAATGGACCACGGTTGGGGGTCTGTTTAGTGAAAGCAGGACCACCTTATCCTCACAGATTATAGACACCCTATTCCAAAGGTTTGATATAAGACTGTGGCATGTAGAATATAGACACCCTATTCCAAAGGTTTGATATAAGACTGTGGTGTGGCATGTAGCTGTTTATCATCAACTAGACAAAGCTTTAATTGTGTTATAGGGGACTTGAGAGACTTTGGTCAAGGATGGATATTGCTCTTGCAGAGGACACAAGTTTGGTTCCCATTACCAAACACCATGTGTCTCACAACTGGGAGATCTGACTTCCTCTTCTGGCTTCTCCAGTTACATGCCTGTACCTACTGACCACACACACACACACACACACACACACACACACACAGTTTTTAAATTGTGTTGCTTTCTCTGACCATTAAAATTTTATACTGCGGTTTTAAACAACTGTGGCTTGTCTCATTGCATAGTCATAACTGTACAAGCATGACAAGATAATTGGACCAAGTGGACCACATTAAATTCAACTTCAAAATCCAGTTGGTGAGCTTGTGTAAGAATGGGCCACTGTCGTGGAAACTGATGGGCCACACTTTTCACAGTCATCCTGCTTCATACTTACTTTATTTTCACCACAATATCCTATCTATCTGCATCAGAATCATAAGAGTGTCAGAAATAAAGGGGTCCAAATAAAGGGATACCTAAGTGTGCTGAAGAAGGGCTGTTACCTCCACAGGCTAGGGACATGTATTCCTAGCCTCGGCACGGAGTGGCGTCTCTCCAAGTAATCTCAGTCAGATGGAAATACCTCCTGGACAGGAAGGGTGGGGACACCGAGCTCCAGCCCCTCAGGTGGCAGTCTCAGCTCTTGCCAGCCCAGTGCAGACCTATGCCTAGCTTTCATTTGTATAGACACCATGACACTCCATCACAATCAATTCAGGATCCGAGTGCATCTGTCACTGCAAGAACCAACTGTGGCATCATTTTGATGATATCAGTGTGTGGATCCATGGGAATGCATCAGCTATCTATTAGGAAAGTAGCTAATATCATATTTTCTGTTGTCTTTTTGGTCTTCCCAGAGGCAACGGCGCATATAGGAGCAGCTGCAACAGCAGCAGCGTGTGCGGCTCTGCCAGTTGTTCGGAGAATGAACCAATTAGTGGGAATGGGCGGGAAGACGTGCATTTGGCAGCCATGTTTGCATAAAGTGGTTGCAATTTTTAAGATAAGACCGTTTAATGCAGCATCATGGTGCCTGAGAGGCTTGGTGCTTCCGACAGACAAATACGGAATTCTTTTCTGCCATCCTAACTGGCAGGCTTTCCCTTTTTTCAAGCTCCGCCATCATCTCCCTTCTCCGTTCTCACAGTAGTGTCATTAATAGCTTCACCTTGACCACCTTGCTCCCCTTGCTTCATGAGGTACACAGACCCCAGAAAATCCATCTCTCTGTCTGCCACGTGACTACCAGCTCCCAGTAAGGTCTATTTTTTTTCCCCTAAGACAGGAAAAATATATTTTCTGTGTAGCTCTCGCTGTCCTGAAACAAGTGGTAGACCAAGCTGACATTGAACTCAGAGAGACCCCCTTCCCTCTGCCTCCCAAGTTCTGAGATTAAAGGCGTATACCACTACCACCAGGCCCCAGCAGGCACTTCTTGATGTTCTTCCTTTCTCCATACAACTATTTTTTTTCCACTTGTCCAGACCCGAGGACCTCTTGTGTCTTCTCAAAATACCCTTTATAACAATCAATTTAATCTTGCTTCATTTTTCACTAGGAAATTAATTTCATCAGAAGAGAACATTTAGAACTCCTGCCACCAAATCTCCCCACCTACCTCTTCGCCTATGCACACTGGCTTTTTGCTGCTAATAGAAGGCCACGTCACCCTCGCCACCTGTGCTCTGGAAACCCTGTTAGCTCGAACCCTGCCCCATCCTCCACCAAAGCCTGAACATCCTGGCGCATGCCTGTAGTCTCCGGCTGAGGCAAAAGGATGACAAGTTCAAGGGCAGTTTCTGTAAGTTAGTAAGAGCCTGTTTCAAAATAAAATGTAAATACCAAGGCCAGTGAGCCAACTTACGGGTAAAGCACCACATATAGGTGCAGGTACTGCAAAAATAACAAACCTGCATAAGACAGTGAGGTGCAGCTCTCTTTCCATAACTGCGTATCTCCTCGTCCTTCTAACATGATCATCTTTAAGACATGAACTTGCTGAAATTTCTCCTTAAGCTGAAAAAAGAATCCACCTGTTGGCCCTGTTTTCCTTCCAGTAAAGACCAGAAGCCAAGTTTAAAGAAATTATCTGTGATGTCTCCATTTTTCTTCTTGTTCTCTTGAAGTCTCCTCGTTGCAAGAGCCAGTGGTGACTAGCGAGACCTCAGATTCTACAAGGTTTCAGCAGCAGCTGACGGATACTCATGGTGTCTTTCAAGCATTTCTTCACTCAGCATAGAGGACACGACTGTCTCTTGCTGTTCTCCTCTTCTGTCTGTGAATTTGTCTTCTAATCCCGTCAGCTGCATGCGCTCCAGGGCTCAGGGTAGAACGTCCCTTTTTACTGTCTACACTCTGTCCTTAGGTCAGGTCCTTAAACCCACGGTTTCAATGGCCACACTAGTTAGTGACGGCTCCATGTGTGCTTTCCCAAGAACTCCTAAACCTTTCTTCTGAACCTTTATTCCGAGCTGACTTGAGGATCAGTCAGTCATCTCCGATGGCGAATAGGTACTGGCAACTGAGCATGCTCAACAGCCCTACAGGTCTCCACCCCTACAGTTCCCCATTCTGCCAAGACTTGAGTCAGTGGTCTTCTTCACGGCTGGCTTCCCTTGCTTCCCATCCAAAAACACTTTTTGAGACAACTACTTATTTAGTATTCCTCATTCACTTTTGTATTATTGGTCTCTCTCATGAAGATTTCTTTTCCCCCTCGTTGTGTTTTCTGCTATATCACGAGCAGCTGGAACAAGGCCTAAAACATTGCAGGTGTTCAATAGATCATTGTAATATGAATGAATGGGCTATATTAAAATACACTTATAAAAACCCTCTAAGCTTCGTAGATGCAGAACTGACCGCATTTATAATTCTGTTGACTTCTGTTTTTCTGACATTCTCTTTTATTACTCTCTGCAGTAAAGTGTGTGTTTTGTATGCTGAGGGACATTCGGGAAAAATGACAGATGCACTAGGGTTTTTTTTTTTTTTTTTTTTTGGCACTGCAATCTCTATATACACATCATTACACAGACTTCTATGTGAAAATGAAGAAAAAGCTTCATGACCGGGGGGGGGGAGGGGGGCTCATGGAGGGGTACTACCATAAAAGGGTACTACCACAAGAAGCACCCCATCATAACACAGCCCCCCTCACTTTCATTCATCTCTTGAAATCTTGTATGTCTGTTGTCTCTGATTCTGTTCTCTAAGGAACCACATTGGTTTTTGTAATTTTTTATTTCTTTTAAGTTCACTATTATTTGTGTGTGTGTGTGTGTGTGTGTTTGGTCTACCTGATACCCTGGAACCAGATTTACAGACATTTGTGAGCTGCTGTATCAGTACTGACAATTGAGAGTATGAGTATTGAGAATTTCCTCCAGGAAAGCAGCCAGTGAGTACTCTTAACAACTGGGCCATCTCTCTAGCCCCACAACATTCTTTATGTATCTGAAGCGACACTGTTTCTTCTGTCCGACTCTCCTTCCTTCTTCTGCAACTGAAAGAGTGGCGTTAATTCTTAGGTTGTGCTGTCCTTTGCTGGTCTCCTGATTGAGGTAGCGTGGTGTCCCTCTCTGTGTGCACATTTATACCATGGTGGTTGCTGTTGGCCCACCACTTTTATGTCCTATGTTCACATATAACTGACAGTAAATAGAGAGGTTTTGTGGGCATAAAGAGCCCTATATCGTTAACAGCTAACCGAATCTGGCACAAGACGGTATGGAAGTTTTGCTTAAAGTCCTCATTGACTCAACTTATGGAATACAAATGTTGTTCTAGTACACATTCTTAGGGAGACAGTTATCTGAAAGAATCTTTCTGGAATTAGTGCAAAGTAAATACCAGTAAAGTTCTCCATATTATCTAATCTCAAGCTTCCCAGGTTTAGAAACTGTAGTTGAAATACAGTATAAATATTTAATATTTTAGAACTTGCAACTTGAGATTCTAACCTATTTAAAAATATGTGTATAGATACATAAAGACAAACAGCTTCTCTACCTCACAGTTTCAAATTCAGGTCTTGGTTAATACACACAGGACTAAGGTGACCAGATAAGTCTCATTTAACAACTGAGGAGGCCAGCTAAACCCATGGAGATAGCAGTAGATGGTTTTTTAAAGTGTGATTTGAACATACCTGGCATTGGAGCCATACATGTATAACTGAAAGTAGAATCTCAATTTGGTTAATTAGAAGCGTTTATTTCCTCTCCATTTGCAAAGGAGCGAAAGGCAGATTCAATGTGGGAGAACCTGAGCATCACGCTAATGTAAACTCATCAGTTGTTTGAGAGAATGATACGATACCAAGTTGTGACCAAAAATTGTTAATTAAACCAAATGTCTCTTGTTTCCTTTCATAACGCAATAACAAAATAATGTGCGTATTAACAATAGTTGAATATATTGAAGTGCACGCTTATGCGTGAAATTTTTATCACACATTCCCCCTATTTTCCAAGATAAAAATGCTAATTTTCTCAAGTTAAACCTTCAAAACAAAAAAAAGAGAGAAATTGCTCTGAACAATTTCTCTGACTCTTATTCTTTTATAACCTATAAGCCTCTCTGTGTGATATAATTTTTTTAGTACTGCATATTAATCCGGAGTGCAATACTGGTGTAGAAGTTACAATATTAAAGTTTCCACTCGGGCTAGAGAGATAACTCCATGGTAGAACACATGCCTTGCACACACCAAGCCCTGAGAGCAAGGGCCAGCACTGTAACAAGGAAACAAAATTCCCCTCAGATGAAATGACATTTATGTTTCCTAAGTGGCAGATAAAGTGTACTTTATCTTGTACCTCATGATGTTCCTTAAAACGTTTACATTGTAGCATGGTCAAATCTAAACAATTAACGTGCAATGCACAACAAAGTTAGCCTTGTGGTGAGAACACACAGAACACACTTTCTTTAAATTTGTTGATTCTACAACAACTGCAGCCACCTTCCTATAGAATAGGCCTTTTGAAATCTACAGCTCTTGACTATAATTCTATGTCCACAAGCCAGCATCGCCCCTACGGCTTAACTACTCCAAACTCAGTTGACTCTTTGGCCTCCTAACAATGTAAGAGAACTGACTGTAGATGCTACTTGTGAGCATTGTATGCTCCTGAGCTAAACTCCTGCATCTCAGGTAATGAGGCAGCTCTCTGCTCTAGAAAATTCTGAGGCTAACTCTCCTTGACAAGCTTACTGAGTGGTGCACAGAGCCTGTTTGACTGGAAGAGCGGAGCTGAAATGAAGAATGACAACACTCTTCTTTTGCATCTTCAGGAACATTCATCTCGTCCTTAGTATGCATGTAAAATAAGAACATGGTGGCCCCCGGATTATTTTCATGAGCTCAGGTATCAGCAGGTCAAACTAACTGGAGCATAAGTGTCCATTTCCAAGATGTATCTGAGGCAAATGCTTAGAAAATGACGGTCAAAGTGATCACATCTCAGAATCCCCAAGCAGCCAGGACGACCCATATAAGATGCCATCAGCTATAGCCCCTGTCTATTTATTAGGTGTCTATGATGTGCTGACTGTGCTGTAGGAACTAATATCAGAGCAGCACTGACAGAACGTATTTCAACCTTCACTTTACTGGAAAGAAAATTGAAGCTTAAACGTCAAAGGAAGCTGCCCAGTTTTCTGCGCTAAATCCAGACTTCATTCTAGTCTCCCCTTCTTGTCTAGATACATCACTAGTTGGTCTATATAGAAAGAGTTGGTCTAGAGAGAAGAAGGATTTTAGCTTATTTCTCTTCTGGGTCATGTGAAGCCTGAAGAAGTAATTGTTTCCATGTTATAGCTTGTGAAAACATCTTCCTTATTCACAGTGTGTCCTCAGGTTGCCAGCTAAGTCATTGGCTATGCAGATTAATCAAAACTTCATAGGAGGATTTCTCTAAACTCTTCTCTTCAAACAGTCTCAAAGAATAGGCAGCCGGGCGGTGGTGGTGCATACCTTTAATCCCAGCACTTGGGAGGCAGAGGCAGGCGGATCTCTGTGAGTTCGAGACCAGCCTGGTCTACAAGAGCTAGTTCCAGGACAGGCTCCAAAACCACAGAGAAACCATGTCTTGAAAAAACAAAAACAAAAAAAAAAAAAAACAAACAACAACAACAAAAAAGAATAGGCATCACTCAGGATTCTTGGTACGATGTGTAGGACTCCAACTCAAGAAGTTGAGATGAGATTTCCAGATTCTGAAATGACGCTGGTGCTTCTGGTCTAGAGACTACACTCACAGTGGCGCTGCCCAAAAGAGAGCACATCTTTACCTCCTCAAAGTGACAGCAGGCTGGGTATAAAGGGTCATCAGGCTGAGGAAGGACAGGACACAACTCCAGACAAAAAGACTAGCGTGGAGCCAAAGAGATTGATTGCCCAGTGGCTAGGACTAACACAGGGCTAAAGAGTTTGCCCCGTGGTTAAGACTAGCATGAGGCCAGAGATTGCCCAGCGGTTAGGACTAGCAAGGGGTCAAAGAGATTGCCCAGCGGTTAGGACTAGCAAGGGGTCAAAGAGATTGCCCAGCGGTTAGGACTAGCAAGGGGTCAAAGAGATTGCCCAGCGGTTAGGACTAGCAAGGGGTCAAAGAGATTGCCCAGCGGTTAGGACTAGCAAGGGGTCAAAGAGATTGCCCAGCGGTTAGGACTAGCAAGGGGTCAAAGAGATTGCCCAGCGGTTAGGACTAGCAAGGGGTCAAAGAGATTGCCCAGCGGTTAGGACTAGCAAGGGGTCAAAGAGATTGCCCAGCGGTTAGGACTAGCAAGGGGTCAAAGAGATTGCCCAGCGGTTAGGACTAGCAAGGGGTCAAAGAGATTGCCCAGCGGTTAGGACTAGCAAGGGGTCAAAGAGATTGCCCAGCGGTTAGGACTAGCAAGGGGTCAAAGAGATTGCCCAGCGGTTAGGACTAGCAAGGGGTCAAAGAGATTGCCCAGCGGTTAGGACTAGCAAGGGGTCAAAGAGATTGCCCAGCGGTTAGGACTAGCAAGGGGTCAAAGAGATTGCCCAGCGGTTAGCAACACTGGCTGCTCTTGCAGATGAGCCACCGCCCACATGGAGGCTCACCGTCTTCTATAGTTCCTGTCCTGCATAGCTGACCCCTCTTCTGACCTCTGTGGGTTCCTGATCACACATGTTGCAAGTGCATACACTCAACCACACACACATACACATAGGGTTAAATGAATAAATTAAAAAAAGACAAACGTAATGCACAGCTTCTAGTCTACACGAAGTTAATTCACATATCAAAATATTTAGCTTACTCTCCTTTGATTTTACTTTAGGCTGCTCAATTTGAGTATTACATTTTGCAGATTGTTATTAAATACCTTTGTAGTAATTTTTAGTAGTGTTAGGCATTTTTTTCAGTTTTACCAGAGGCACAGGTCATGTAAAATAGAGATTTTGAACTATTTAATTTTAAAAAGTCATATTATACTCCTTCTTCCACAATGTGGACAAGAAGAAAACTAGCTTCTTCATGATAAGTCAACTCCGTGAGAACTATATTATCGTCCCCTATTAGGCAATGGCACTGGAAGATACTCAAAGAAGTGACTTTGGGAGAAAGTCTACTCTAGAGGAATGCACTCTAAGAAACAAGCACAATATATGTCACACATTTGCATATTCATATGAGTTAGACAGAAGCCAGCATTTTTTAGGTTCCAGAGAGCAAGCACTGAGCAAAGCAAGCTTCAAAAAGACCTATTTTCATAATTAACACGCATCTTAAAAAGAGCATTGCAGTTGTGAGTGGTAAAAGTCATACAAAGGCTCATACACAGCAAAGTAACACAATATAGTTTTATGTACCTGACTAGAATGGTTGTTAAGACCCAGAATGAGAAAACACCAATCTTTGGTAGACCTCCATTCAAGCATAGAGGATAGACACAGAACATTCTGGACAATCAGTTAAAAGTCTTCTTTCAAGTTTGGGCAATGTGAACTGTTAATATATGTATTAATGGTTTGAAACCAGTTCCTTTGCTGCTGCGTATGGAATTTAGGCGTATGGAACCAACAAAGGATCTTCTTAAACTCCAGTGCACCAATCATGAAAGACCTATAGTTTCCAGAGCCACGGCTACAAACTAGACAGCATAAGTTGCCTTCTGCAGCACGATACACACAAAAGTTTGCTCCACAGTGGGAAGGAGTGACCATAGCTGACGGGCACACACAGAGCAGAATTTTATATTTCACTAGTCGAACCTATCTCTATTCATGTTTTATCTTTTGAAATAAGAGGGGGCTGGAAGATCACACTGTCTAAGTGTCCCATACTGAAGGTCATGTACACAACTGTTAGGAGAGGTGATAGCTCCGTCTGACAGCTCAAAAGGACGATATATACTGTCTTCTCCTATTGTCAAGGCAAACACACCTGAAAGACCATATGATGACATACTGTCAAGGGCAGCTTGCAATAGCAAGCAGTCCTAAGAGGAACTCTACTTTTTAAAGAGATTTTCACCCTGACTGACCCTAGAAAGACTAGTATTTCCATTTAAATTGGGGGGGGGTTACAAAGAACAAGCAAACAAAAAGATTAATGATTTTTCATAGAATTGACTATCTCCTAGACCATATCTGAAACCTATTCAGTAAACGGGAAAGTGTCAATCAATAACTTCACTAGTTAGAGGTCACCTATCCTACGCCCAAAATCACCTAAACATTTTCAACTCTTAGAAATGGAGGCTTTTCTATCTGAACTCTGTCCATCATTTCAGGATTTAGAGCAGAAAAACCCCAAACTGTACTTTTAGAGCTCAGAAATACTAAGGTGTATTTTCAAATGTTTCTCACTGTAGTTGTCTAAGGACAATTAGAAGAGCAGAGGAGACAGCTCCCTCCTCCCATGCTCTGGTGGGAAGGCAAGGTTCCCAAGGGGGTGTTTGGAAGAATGCAATTAAATAAAAACCTGACTGTCTATCGATAAGATGGTGATATTTTTATAGGGCTTAAACGACAGGAGGGCTATGCTGAATACTTCCAATAAGCCTCAATTAAAGGGATCGATATTGCTAAAGAAATCTTTCAAAGCACCTCTGATGGAAGAGTTCTTTGAGATTAGTTTTAGAGGCTGGAACAGGGTACGCCAAGGCCAAGGAGAAGTGAATTCTAGCATTCAGGAACTAACTGCCAGCTGTCCTAGCCCACAGAATCTCAAGGTTATCCTATCAGGTGAATGAAATAATAACGAATTCATGGATATGCGCCCCCCCACACGACACTCATATTTGGAAAATCAAGCGAAGCGGTGCCCTCAACACACCTGTGGGAGCCCACACTGGCCATTTTTATTCACCATTTGTCCGTATATGGTAAGCTGTTGTTCCTCATTTCTGATCGTTTCAAAGACACTTATCAGTCCTGGTCTGCCGGAAGTCCCACCTCCTCCGTAAGTCCTTTACTAGGAGTTCTCGCGTTATAACGCATCTGCTAGGAAATGAAGTTCTCACTCTTAGACTCGCGAAGCAGTTGTCTGTCTCTCTCCGTGGAAGAAAGCAAGCCTCTTGCAGACAAGCTCCACTCTGTTTTCTGCTTTGCAGCCTCTCTTCAGAAAGCACGGAACCGAGCCGTACACTACACGGTTGAGTAGCAAGCTCCGCTGGGAGGGTTCTACCTCAGGGGAGCTTTCTAGGCTCGTAAAATAAAGAGTAGCTTGGCTAGGCGGGTGTCACTGCGTTCAGATGAGACCCAGAAGGGACCAGATGAAAGCGTTAGGAGTGATGGGAGGAAGGGGGCAGAAAACAAGGACTTTAGAGAGGAGGAGCTGAGAGGGACCGGCAGAACACGGCTGTGCTTAGGACTGGTTCAGAAATGCTTTCACACAGATAGCAAAGGAAGTTCCTCAAAGTTACAACGACAACCACGCCAGCATTTTTCGAAGACGGAAATTCCTAGTAAGAGAATTGTGCGCCTCTTGAGACCAGCCTGGTTTTAGGATTGTGAAACTTGACAATCCAATGTAGAGAATTGTTCTCTGTCCAACACCTGTCTTCACACAACGTTGCTGTCATATATATACATATATATATGTATATATATATGTGTGTGTGTATGTATATGTATATGTATATGTATGTATGTATGTATACACACACATTCACACATTCAGTTGCTAACTCAGCAACCACTGGATACTCACTTCATCTGAAAGCTGACATAATTTGAGACACGGGAAAGGCTCCTTTGAGTAAAATGAGCTTACGCTCTATCTTCAGAAGGTCCTGCCTCCTGGTAGACGCCGATATTAACCAAATAACGATACATACATAAAACCGAACATCAAAACACCTGTAAGGTGTGATAAAGGCTAATGAGTCCTGAGTACACTTCCCTGTGCAGCAAAGGACTATTTGAGCGAGGACAGTGAGCCCAGGAGGTGCTCAGGGAGCTCACCCTTTTTACCGTGCGACATGGCTGTCCTTCCCATGAGCACCAGGGGAAGGACCGACATGGTGTAAAGTCTCACTGTTAATAGCTGTGCGTCGCCTGAACTCATCCTTCATAAGTAATAAGATTCTGGTTTAAAAACAAAACAAAACAAACAAAAACCAAAAAATAATCCTTCATCAAATCCAGTCAAGATAACAGCACAATTCAATTTCTTTCAAATAAACTAAAACTTCAAAGCAAGGAGCCCATGTTAGCATGTAGCTCTTTCTTTGCCAGTTCTTAGTAAAGGGTTCCTTGGTGGTAGCATGGGGAGTGGGGGGTGGGGTGGGCTTTGCCTCGCCTGGCTCTGGTTTGGAGCAGCAGCAAACACAGGCAGCCCACACTTCATTTCAAAAACATTCCCAGCCCCCAGGAGTTCCAGGCTTGCTGGGCTCTTCTCGAATGTCGCTTCTGTGTTTCAGCTGTTCTCCAGCTTCTGACAGAAACATGTCCTCAAGTTCTAAAGCTGGGTGAGTCTTCTGGTCTCTAGTTCGTACCGAGTGCTCCCAGCTTCCAATACAGCAGGGAAGCAGATCCTCAGCTCACACGCATGGCCCTCTTGTTATCAGCATCTGAGATGAGGCTACAGTGCCTAGTCCGGGGTCAACGACAGTCTAGAAGAGTGACCTTGCTGGTCCTCTCAGGAACTTCCAGGGTTTTGTGCTTATTGTGTTTTCTGTTGTTTGCCCATTGTTCTGCTATTTTGACATCAGTTCTCCCAAAGCACACCATGTCCCATCCCCACAGTGCCCGCATGGGATCAGCTCTACACACTGTGCTAAAGTCTCAGCTCTCGTGTGCAACTCACTGCAGAGGCTAATGCATGGATCTGATAAGCTTGCAGCTTGATCAAAATTGTTTCAAACAGACGCCAAGAAAATCTGTGTTCCAGTTCTCCTACACAGAAGGGCCATTCATGATATAAACCTTTAGAGAGATACCCTCCAGTAGGGAAATGACCAGGATGCCATTAGAATTATTGAGCTAAATAAAGCCACACTTGTGCTAGTACATAGATGACCCCCGTGCCATTTGCAGGAAGTCCTGAGGGTCTTGCACATGCCCGTCACTAGGAACTGTCGCACAATGTAAGGGACAATCCCCCCTTTGCGATGCACACACTGCTGTGCTGGTCGGCATCCCCATGTTGCCTTCTTTAGTAAAGTCCTACAGCACCACACCTTATGCCTAAACCATGAGGATCCAGCCCCCTCCACAGGAATATGCTTCACGCTCTCGGCATCCTTTCAGGATGCCATGTAACAGAGAGCAGTGGATTTTACACACCCCCAGCAACACATGCTTCCTCACCCACAGCCCTCTGCTAAAGTGGATCCTGCCTCTGCTGGTGGGAGCTTTCGCAAGCCGAAGCCCTAATAAAGGAGGGAAGGAGCGGGGCGGCTCGCGCTCACACCTCCGCCACCTGCCCCACACAGGAATTCCTTAATAAGCACTTGTGCAGGACGGCACGGAAGTGTATTGTTCCTTCTCGGCCCTGTAACTCGGGGACCCAGCTTTCTCCTGGCACAATGGCTTCACAGAACAGAGAAAAGGCACAGGACGGGAAATGGCAGCTTTATGTTCTCCGAGATGGATGATGGGCAGGTACCCGTAGGTTTCACCTGTCACTTTCCATTCCAAAAGTCCAAATGCAAAGGGCCGCATGTGGGGGGGGGGGGCATTTTCTTAGACTTGCAGACAAAAAAAAAAGTGTCCCTTGTCATGTCCCAACAAATCTAATCTGCCCTTTTAAAGATGGAAAGCTGCGATCGCCGGGGAAGCGATCTGCTGCTAGCTAGCTTTGCTCCGGGTAGTTTGTGTTTCAAGTAAAACCGTCACCACCCACTCTCCATTCAAGCCGAGGTTTTAAAAGGCAGGCAAATAGAAAGAACCACGGCTCAGCCCGTCCCTCTCAGAAGACACCGAGCACAGCAAATCACAATGCTGGCAGAGGGCTCCGCACTTGAAGACCATCTCCTCAGGACGGGAGGAGAGATATGGAGCCATTTTTCACCAGCTTCACAAGAAAATGTCAGCTCGCAGCGGCTCGTGCAAGCATTGCCAGAGCGCATCTTAATTTGGCCCAGAGGGACGTGGCCAGTCACCCTCACAGAACGTTTTCCCAAATAGTCCATGCCAGATCTGATTCCCTCAGCTCTGAGCATCTTGGGAATAGAATGTTTGGCAATCGCATGGACCAGAAATGCATCCTATTCAAAACTAAATGCCCTCACGTTTCCTTTGGCAAACATGGAAATTAGACACTTCTGAGTTTAAAAAAAAAAAAAAGATACTCAGGAAGAGAAAAAAAAAAAAAAAACGCCTCTCCCACTCCTCGCCCTCCTGCAGCGTTCTGACTAATACCCCTGGGCAGTTTACTTCAGAAAGGAGCAGACTCCTGACCAGGGCACAATGGCAAATTGGCACACAAACCTCCAGCTCTCAGCACAAGCACAGGCAATGCTTTCTTTGTAAAAACACGGGGAAATACGCTGGAACAAAAGGCACTCTATCTGCAAAGCCAGAAGTGAGGGAAATTATGTATTTGATTTACACACATCTGTATCCACTCGGGTTTTTTTTTTTTTAAGGATTTGAATCTAATTTAATCATACAGCACTGTATTCTTTCCCCAAACCCAGGTGATAATAATTAAGATTATTTTTTTTTAAAGCTTTGGCTCCAATAGGAGGTGAAACATGCCGCTGGAAGAATACCTGGGGTGTGCCTTTGTTGACGGGGTGCCATTTCAAACTTACAGTATTTGAACTCAATTGTGGGGAATTCAGAGGAGGCGAACGCAGCGGGCAATCTGAGGATGATTCTGGCACTAGCTGAAATGCCAAGTCAGCAGGTATTTCTGTTTACACTTCACAATACCTTTATCATGCATGCATTTTTGCAGCTTGGCGGGGCAACAAAAAAACGCTAACTGCTCCCCAAACAGCCACCTGACAACCTCGGGCAGAAGCACACATTGTGACTCAGAGGAGACATCATGATGGCTCTCGGCGAGCTGGATTAGACAAAAGCTCCGGAAGCCAGCGAGAGGCATTCGGTTTAAGGAGGGAGAGTCCAAAGCAAGTTTAGGCTCACATCTGGTCGAATATGGCACTGCCTTAGCCAGGCTTGGGGAACAGGAGGGTATGGAGGCTATAAATAGAAAATACACACATAGAGAGACAGAATCCAGAAGCCGGAGCCGGTCCGCTAAGGCTTACTAACCTGCAGCTGAGCTCAGAGCAAGCCCAGGAGCGGCGCGTCCTCTCCCACCTTTCCATGGTCCTCAGTCAGCGTCTTCTCAAACCACCTGTACTGATCCAATCCATCCTCGGGTAAAATGATCTTCCAGGGAGAAGTAGTCTTAGCTGGGCTTTGATCTTGCCAGCATAAATGCCTAGAATTGTCCTCTTGAAGCGAGATTCAGCCGCACAAAACTGCTCCTGAGGTCTTTTGTTTTCCCTCCTCTCAAAGATGAAGCATGCAGCACTTCTCTCTCTCTCTCTCTCTCTCTCTCTCTCTCTCTCTCTCTCTCTCTCTCTCTCTCTCTCACGCTCGCTCCCTCCTTTCTCTTCCCCCAACCCCCACCAAGCAACCTCACTGGGTTCTCATTCAGTCAGGGTCATTTACATCTCCCAGCATGAAAACCTGGGCTAGACCCAAGTCTGTCTGTCTCTCACTTTTGGATTTCCTCTGGAAAAGGGAGGGGGCGGCCCTAGGTGAAGTCAGGTGACCCTTCCCTTAAAAGCCTGTGAGATGGATGGAGTACGTGAGCTTTAATATCCACACAGGCACATTTACATCACAGAGCCGAGGGGATAGCTCCTAGAGATTAAGCATTTTTGGTTTTCCTTTCATAGTCCCCTTTCAGCCATTAAGAGAAGCTAGCATACTATAATAAAATGTAATTAAACTTTTCGGTGTTAATAACACGGCTACATCCCTTCAGCATCACCTAACTGAACAATTTCTTTAAACTTGTGAGCATCACTCCTCTCTCTATGAAGGGTAAAGAAGCCCTGCATTTGCTATTACACACGTTTCCTAATTGGTCTGTTCTTTGCCACCCAGTTAAAGGGTCCTGACGCTAAGGCCACTAGAAAAAAATAATAATGTGGAAGGGACAAATGACAAGACGCCCAGAAATCAGCACCTTCCTCCTGTGCAACCATGTCCCACCCAGGTAACTTAGGCAAATCACCGTGCTCTTCTCTGCCTCAGTTTCCCAGTGTCAATGAGGGTCAAGCAGAACACAGATAACAGATATAGATCCTCCTCCCTTTGCTGTTTTTGGTCCAGAAGCCTGGGAGAGGAGATGCCTAGGTGGCAAGACTTGTTCAACACCTGGGACTCAGAAACAAGAGGCAAAACCTGTACCCACTGATGGTGTGGAAGCCAAGCTGGTAGCCAGAGGCCTGGGATCTACAGAGCAATCCGGCTCTGATTGGATCTGTGCTACAATGCTCTTGATAGACAATGGGAGCCTACTGCCAAATAGGAAAGATAAGTCGTCTGCTCTGCGTGGCATTGCAAAGAAAGATGAGATGGTGTTTACCAACAGTGTCAGGTAGAAAGTAATCGAGAGAGAGAGAGAGAGAGAGAGAGAGAGAGAGAGAGGAGAATGAGGCACATCAGAACTCCCGTTTGACCCTTGGTGGTCTGTGCTTGGGAAAATAAAGATGTTTGAGCTAGGGATCAAATTCAACCTTACACTTGTTAGGAAAATACCGTATAACTGAGCTACACTGCAAACCTAATCTATGTGTCCTTGATTTCAAGATCCTGATGGCTCAACAGAAGAGGGAACCCTTAGAAGAAGTAGCAGAACCTTATTATCCTGACAGTGATAACAATGGTGTTAGAGGCTCGGACTAAAAAGGAAGAAAACCCCCTTCTGCTGCTGTCTTTCCCTGCTGTTTCTTTTGCCCCGCCCCTCCACCACAGAAAGTCAGCAGGGACTGGAATTTCTTCTCCTCAGAAGGAGACATAGAAACCAACACCTAATTTCTCAAAAACAACACACAAAATCTAAATATCTTACCCTCATCTTCCTCTACTCCCTCTTCTTTGCTGACTGTTCCACTTCCTGAGTCTTGCCTCACAGCCAGGAGACTCACTACAGAGAAAGGCCAGATGGCTTTCCTGGGTTCCTCACTCAGTCTTAGATCAAGCCTTGTTTGTCCAGTCCTACATGGTAGTCAAGGCCTTATTGAATCTAAGTGTAGGCATGCATGTTCTACCTGTGGTTTTAGATGTTGTTCCATGAAACTATGATCAAATGTGTAGTCTTTGTTTGGCCATCCTTGGGGGTCAAGTAGGACTCCCCATGGTAGATAGGAAAGGGGTGACTCCCTTTCCCCAACTATAGTTTAAAAGCAATGGCAACCAGAAATCCTCTTACAACAACCACCTATTACCTCTTCAAGAGTGGAGTCAAAGCAAAGGGTTGTCAACTGAAATGCCCATGGTTCCCTCCATAAACATCATTTAGAGCAAACAGAAAATGAGGGACAGCTATTCGCCACTTGTTCATAGTTGCCTTGGGTTTTAAAAGTGTTACCTTGCATGGAAATATCCAATTTAAGCTTTTCAAATAAATTATATGCTAACTGGCTGCAAAATTAACTTCAGTTTGTGCTACAAAAAAAAATTGGCATCCAAACACTGGGCAGTAAAAAATATCTTTCTGCAGAAAAGTAAGTCAGCTTAGACAAATTTAGGAAGACCTAAAATGTGTGCAGGGTTGAAGCGGGAAGCTGTGAGTGGTCGTCTCTAGAAGCACGTTAGCTGGCGTTGCCTTTCCTTCCCCTTTAGTATCAGGGGCTTGAGTTCCAGATCTGCACTCAGTTTGGCTTCACGGTTAGGTCTCTTTCGTTTTATTCTCACTCTTAAAAAATTCTTCTTTTGTGAGAGAGGCGCTTTCTCCTAGTGTCTTGTGCATGATGCTGGTAAAGATAAAGAGAGGAGAGGGAATTCTGTATTCTATTCCATAGTGTGTGGGGTTGCGCCCAAGTGCTACTGTGCAACAGGGTTCAAAGTCCTTGATATTTTAAAAACAGAAGGACAGAATCTGGTCTCCCTGTTATTTGAGTCAGGTCAAAGGGTCTTGATTTGAAGAGGCCTATCAAAGCTTGCCAACGAGAAGCTAACTTAAAGTAGAAACAAATTGGTAAAAATAATAACAAATAGTAAAAGTAAATAAATACTGAATTAGTAATAGTAATAATAAATTAGTCGGGTGGTGGTGACACACGCCTTTAATCCTAGCACTTGGGAGGCAGAGGCAGGCAGATCTCTGTGAGTCAGAAGCCAGCCTGGTCTACAAGAGCTAGTTCCAGGACGGGCTCCAAAGCTACAGAGAAACTCTGTCTCGAAAAACTATAATAATAATAATGATAATAATAATAATGATAAATTAGCAAAAATGTTGCAGCAACTAGAGCCAGTGTTCTGAGCCATCTTCTATGACTTCTAAATTGCTGGCATATGGTAAAATAAACCTCTACTGTGTGTTCACTTGTTAAAACAATGCCCCTGGGCATATGCTCTGGACTGGGCACAATGCTAAGTACAGACTGGTACAAGACAGCATCTGAATCCTCTGAGAAACTTAAACTAAGGTACCATTAGCATAAAACAGATGGAGCAGTACTTGGGACAGGAGCTATGGAAATTCAGAACAAGAATCCAGTTCTCCTGAGCGGTTGGAGGAGCAGCAGAAAAGAATGGGTGGACCTTGAACTGAGCATTTGGATGTGTTAGTTACCTAAGTGAGAGTCAACAAGATTACAGATACCCATGGGGCAGCAAACATGGAGACTGGTGCAGTGTGGTGTGGTTGGACTGCGGAGTGTTTGCGTGCTTCGAAGCACAGGTTGGAAGGGATTGTGGATGGCCTTGTACTTCCCAATAGTGCAGTGGCAGGTTAGTGATGATGCTTTGTCTGGCGGTCTTTAAATAATCCAATTACACAGACATCGATTTGGATTTCCAAGGTTTCTAAATAAGAAGAGACCCATGAGAGTGAGCACACTAAGTGACTCCACACCAGAGAACTCTGGGAATATCTGTTCTTAACAAGTATCTTAGGCCATCTCTACAATGCTGGTTTTGTTACACTTCAGGACCACAGATGTGTTAGGATACCTGTAGATTAATAGAATCGGAATATCTGGAGACAAGACAAAGAATACCCACTTTTAAGGTGGTTGCAATGCAAGCAATGTGGAGAACCACCTTTTCTGGAGAGACGTTGTGGGGCAATGGCTACCCAGAAGCTGGTTTAGAGGATTCTTGGGTTGAAACAATCAAATCCAACTAACTTTAAGAGTTGTCTTCATTTTTCAAAATGCAGTATCATAAACATAGGACACAGTACTGCCATATTAGTTTTCCTGAAAGCGGGGGCTGGGAGACCACTGGCAACTAGCCGGCCCCTTCTTTCTGCTTCTTGGTGACTGCATCATCTTCTCATTCCGTCTTCTGTTCTTAACCAACTCTGCTTTGTTGCGTATGTAATCCAGTATGTTAGCCCATGGCATCCAAATTGTATCTGCTTAGGGACCCTGTGCTCACCAAATAGGAAGTCGTAATTAATGTGGTCTCTTTGGTCAGATGAAGAAAGACGAGATTGGCTGGTTTGATTGCCTAAAGTGGCCACAGTTGAACTGACAGTGATCGCACGGCCACATTCGCGTTTCACAGACTGGACAAAGGTCTTCAGAAGGGCTCACGGCAGTGCAGACACATGGAAGTCATCACAAACACAACTGTAAAAGCAAGAAATGCTTGAATAGAGTCCGCCAGTGGTAGAAGAGAGACCGAACGTTCCAGAGACGGTTAAGACGCAAGCCTCACAGATCCTGAATCTAACATATCAAAAGGAGCCTATCTGAGGGTTGTGTCTCGTGGACTGTGAATGTCACACTCTAAAGCAAGACATCCCAGGGGGGATCCATTCACTTAGTTCCGGGAAGATACAGATCCGATTTCATATTCTTTACTTGGAAAATAAAGGACAAAGAAAGCTAAACAATATTAAGGGAAAGCATGCTTAGGAAGATGGGTACACATTACATAGTCAAGATCCTTTGGAAGTCAAGTGAGAGACTTTTGCTTTTTACACTTGAATAAGCTTTCCGTGATGGCTGAAAGACTTTTCTTCAAAATAAAATACAGTGACCGTGTTGATTTTGCAGCACAGGTATTAACATAGAGACACTACTATGTGCAATCTCACCCTCCTGTAAGACACGGGGAACACTACTAAACTCGCCAGCTGTTGCTTATACCTGGGTCTGCTCTGGGTGTGCCCCTCTCTGTCTCGTAGCGGGGACCCCTTCTTTTCCCCATCTGTATTTATTCTTCGAGAGCTTCCTCTAACACTGCACAGGAATCTATTCCTCTCCTCTCCTGCAGTTTACACTTGCTGTGTGCTGCAGACAACTGTGACCTAAACAGCGGGAGTGAAGACACTTAATTTTTTAGAGACGTATTTTTATTTTATGCTTATGAGTACTTTGCCACATGCGTATAGTGCCGTCAGAGGTCAGAAGAGTTCTGAATCCCCCAGACCGAAGTTGCAGATGGTTGCCAGCCAGCATATGAATTATGGGAACCAAACGTGGGTCCTCAGCTACAGTGTGAACAGCTCTTCGCTGCTGAGCCGTCGCTCCAACCCTGAGATTTAACTGTTTTAATTTCCACAGTAACTCTCAGACCTGATATCACCACTCAATCACGGAGGGAAGTGACTTCTGGAGAAGCCGAATAATTCAGCAAAGATACAAAAACTAATAGATAGCAGCTTCTTGTTCATGACTCAACCACAAACGGCAACATGATTAGCTTTGTATCTTAATCTTCCGGAAACTAAAAGGCAGTGGGAGATCCTATCAGGGCACTGGGGCAGGACTGTTTGCCTTCTACGCTATTACCCAACTGCTAAAGGCTCATTAGTAACAGTTAGACTGGCATTGACTGAGGCCTGTTATCTTTGAGCTTTGTGACCAAAAACAAGTCCTCTAAGCTCTGGGCCTCAATTCCCAGACCTGACTTAGAGTTTCATCACAAGGCAGAAACGACAACTCATGTTTGGAATTTAATACAATGCCTGTAGCTGTTAGCACATGCTAAAATACACTTATCGCTTATCATTATGACGGTAGTAACAAGCGAGAAGTGAAATTCCTGCTTTTTCCAAAAGATCGTTTGAAATTGGTGGAATGGCACCATTGACACTGTACAGAATTAAATGTAGTTTTTAATCATATTAAAAATTAGTAGAGTGTCGTAGTTAGTACCAGTCGTCGACTTGATACACTCAGGAAGTGGGTGCCTCCCTTCAGGAATGGCCTCCAGAAGGTTGGCCTCTGGCCATGTCTGGGAGGCATTCTCTTAATTGCTAGTTGATGTGGGAGAGCCCAGGCCGCTGTGGGAAGTCCCCTTCCTGAGCAGGCAAGCCTGGGTTGTGCAGGAAAGCTAGCTGAGCAAGCCCGGGGAAGGAAGCCAGCAAGCAGTGTTGTTGCTGCATACCATTTCCCATCTTGAATCGCTTCTTCAACTTCCCTTAATGGACTGCAGCTTTTAAGTTGAAGCAAATCTTTTTCTCCCAAGTTGCTTTCGTCAGATTTTTGTCTTAACCTCAAGAAACCAACCAGAACATAGAGCTACATTATTCGTCCTTAGGATGCGCCATCAAGCGCCCTCTAGCTAGTCACTAACAACGTGCATTGATTTATTATCAGGCCATTGTCTATGCTTTTGAAAGGCAAAAGGTAGAAATTACATGCCTTCCAAAAAGCCAATACTCGCATTTTAGCCATAAGATAACTGTTAATTCTTTTCTGAAAACATCATTACACTTAGAATCCACAGCCTTTTCTGAGTTAAATAGTTCAAATATTTCTGTAGAACATCTCTATATAATCTAAGCTATATCTTAGATACTAGCAAATATTACTCCCTTTCTATATGTAGCAAAGTTGTCAGTTAAGTGTAGTTTCAATGCAGATTGATATTCTGCTGATGTGAAGTCAAAACCAAATACATTAAAGACCTTTTTGACAACAAGAAAATAAATTTAGTGTGAGGAGAATAAGGTTGATTATATTTTACACATATAGTCAACGTCACAAAGCCTGCTGTCTTTTTTTCCCCATTATATGACTTGATCTGAATGGGTAAATCTACCGTTGATGGTTTGCGTGTCAACTACGTGGTCCATGTTACAATGTACGAGGTGGTAGGTGTAGGTAGTATTGGCAGATCCTGGACGTGTGAGCACTTCCTTTCTCCATCTCATAGGCTACATGGCAATTTTCATCAGAAACAACTCTCTTCTTTCTGACTGTTTATGTCAAATTAATGCATTTTCAGTCACTGTCAAAATTATGCAGCCCTGCTTGAAGACAGCTATATATATGTGCATGTATCCATAATTGTCGCAGGGAGTGGCTTGATTATCCCATTCGAAGGCAAGAAAAGCAAAATGCAGAGAATTCAGGCTTCGGATTTTTCTTTTGTTCTGAAGTCAAAGCAGGTGCCTCAGGGGCGAAGACACAGAGCTGTGGTAACCCTGGCTTCACCATTTCTGCTCGGGGTAGCACTAAACGGAGTACTTATGTTAATAACAGTGATGCTATCAGTTGAACAGAGTTATGAGGCATGAACTGTAACAAGACATATTTATTACCACTTTTATTACCAACACAACCATCATGACCACCAGCACCACAACCACTACCACCATTATCACCACCACCACCACCACCACCACCACCATCACCATCATCATCATCATCATCATCATCACCATATCACAACTTCCGTTGTTATCCTCATGACTGCTGCCCTCACCATTACAAACTATGGCCACTGCCATGGTCACCAATACCATCACCATTTACTTCACCACAGTTACCTCCATCAACATTACTATGCCCCTTCTATCACCGGAGAGCAAGTCGTGTACCAGATGATGCAATAAATGCTGGCTTCCATGACCAGTGCTATAATCCTTTATTTTGTTGGCTTTCAGCTCACAAGTCTGCATATTCTGACCCCATTACCTTCATGTTCTAACGGGCTCTAGTTAAAGTAAAAGCCTAAACATACACACCATGCAGAACATAGAGTCAGAATGTGTCATGCTCAGTCTTCACTAGTTTCTCCTCTCCATTACGAGTCTCAGGAATAGGGCTTGAGCATAAAAGTTCCACACGGGATAATTTCCTTCTGCTGAAGTAGCTCACCAAGTATCACATGCTATCAATGAACAATGGCGGTGATGTAACTCAGTGGTAGCCTACTTGACTAGCGTGCACAGGACCTAGGTTTACTCCCCAGGGCTAGATGACACACAAACCAAAACAAAGCCCACAGTAAAGAAGACTGTGCATGTGGAGCACCCGCCTAAGATAATTTCCAAGTCTTCAGAAGGCAAATTCGTTATTATTACTATTTAACTCAGGACGTGTTTAACATGACTGTCAAAGCAAGGCACAAGATTGATGTTCTGTCCAGAATGGGTACAAAAACTTTGCACCGTTGACATCCGTCTGGCCCCTATCATTACATCTCCTGGCTGCGAGTAGTAACTACTCCTTGTCTCTGTTTTCTTTCTACTAACTCTTCTCCCCTTGTTTCTCGATCCATGTAGACTTGATTTCACTAACTGCTCTGGCGCCTTACAAAAAGTTAACTACTTGACTACCTTCACATTCTCCAGAAAAGCACATCTATTTTGAATGATGGAACTTTAATGTTGAAAGACATTAATGCAAATGGCAGGTAGACTAAGAAGATGTAAAACCACTACTTAATAGGCGAATAACTACTTAGGAAGAGCAAGAAGCTATGACCTGTTTCCGGAGACCTACTGAATGCCCGGTTCTGTGCTATCAATTTCATTATTGCATTTTTGTTCACAGTGCACCTGAGATATCAAACTATTACATTCTCTGTTTCAGAGATAAGGATGTTAGTGTTCAGCAGCATTAAGCTGTCTTGTCTAGATTCATACGCTCAGTCTGTCAAGTATCTGCCTTTCCCTTGCTTTTTGTCCCAATGCTACATAAATGAACTTTATAAGAAATATGCTCAACTAATTCAGTCCATTGAAATAGACATATTTTAGGACATTATTTTTTTAAAATATTTATTTATTATGTATACAATATTCTGTCTGTATGTCTGCAGGCCAGAAGTGGGCACCAGATCTCATTACAGATGGTTGTGAGCCACCATGTGGTTGCTGGGAATTGAACTCAGGACCTTTGGAAGAGCAGGCAATGCTCTTAACCACTGAGCCATCTCTTCAGCCCCCTAGGACATTATTTTTAATTGAGGACCTTCCACATAGAATCCCATCAGTCAGTCATCAGGGGTGGGGCGTCCCATTGAATCAGCCTGTGTTCCTGTCAGACAGAGCTGTGTGCTGTACCCGTATTGTCTCCTTTAGTCTTTGCAGTGGCACACAATCCCCGTCTTAGGAAGAAGCAAACTCTGCAAGGAGATCCTCACTGATAATTGCCATGGTCCAAAGGCAAAAAGGACAGAGCAAGGTTGCTAATGCCTCTGAATACAATGCCCCAGGTACTTCCTACTGTGCCATGCCGCCACCCTCTGGGACAGGAGCTGGGGATGAAGCTATTAAGAAACCAAAGCTTAATTAAATGATTTGCAATTATACTCCACATAATGTGAGCAGTGCTGGAAGAGTCATGGAAGCTTGAGGGGGAAAGATGCCTGTTTTGGCAGAGATGTGGTACTTAATATTTAACAACGGAACTTATGAAAGCAAGCAACAACCTGACTTGTGGCATTCACTGATTTTTGGAGAGCAATTATGTCTACCTGGCAGATTTCAGGCTATCGGTTTCACCTCAAAAGCCTCTGAATTGGAGTTGGAGAGAGATAAATACGACCACTCCTTCACTCTGAATTTATATGATTCTTTTTCAAACTATTAAAAGCAACACATTAGGAAAAGTAACGTGCCTCAACTAGCCCCTTCCCTTTTTCCTTTCCCAAGTTATTCAGATTGCTACTCTTCTCTTTGTTCTTCAAATTCATTTTCTCCATGACAGAAAGAAAGTGAAGCCCCCAAGTCCAACTCCTAGTGACGACTTTCCCATTTTCTTCCATGCACCGCAGAGTTGATATCAGTTTTGAGTGAATACTTTGCAGGATTTCAGGAGAGATGTGAAGCTTTCAAAGAACACAGGATTCTCCAATAAACCAGCAGGTGACAATTGCACTGTCAGCTTTGCTGGCAAAGGGTCATGAGGGAAACCTGAAGAGGAAGCACTGTCTAATGGCCCTGTGCTCCTGAGTCCTCACTCTCTTGAAGTGTTGCAATTGCATGAAGCAATCTAGAATGCAAGGTGAGTGGCAGGGAAGTTGCATGTGGCATTTGCATAGTTGCAACTGGAGCAAGCAGTGGTGCTGACATTGGTGGGGATTTCCTCATAAGTGATATTCAGATGAAGCGTCTGGGGAATGTTTGCCAAGACCATTTACGTCATCTTGTTACTGTCACATGAGCATAGGAGAATGCAGTAGAGAGGTAAATATGAAAAGTCTTCTACATGATAAACTTGTCACACATTCTTGTTCGGTAACCATATCAATCTGCAAAAATTTCTTCTTCTCTATTAAACAAAGAAAGGAAGAGGACATATAACTCCTCTTCAGAGGGCTAGTTCGATCCAAGTTAAGGATAAACTTCCCCTTCAAAACTTATGATAAAGTGGAGTAAGAAAAAACAGATATTCAACTGTTACTTATGACATAATATATTTATGTTTGATATGCCAGCTTGCATATTAAAATTATACTAGAAAAACAAAATAGGAAATATTTTTCACAATAGAAGAATTGAATGATATTTTAGTATGAAATTAATAAGAAAGAATATTAATATCCTATTACCCGATAGGGACCAAAACCATTACTGAATGAAACTGGGTATCAGAGCTGCTGAAGAATGATTACTTAAAATGTTTATGAATAATATGTGATTATGTGTAATATCCTTCTTCAAATTCTGCCACAAAGCAAGAATTAAGTTAGAATCATCAAAGTTTCTTATGAGAGTTTATAAAACTCTAAAGTATTCTAAGCCCTCAGCTTCATACAGAACAAAAATAATGAAAGCAAAATTAAAATAGTAGCATGATTCAGATCTTCCAACAGTTCAGAAGTCTCAAAGTTTTAGATTGTCAACTTAAAATTCATATCTGATTGAGAAAAAAATCCCATAGATCTGAGTCAGAGATGAGCTTCCACCAAGTCAGAAGGGTACCAGCAATTCAGTCTGTGCTGGCTGGTTGTATGTCCATATGATTCAGTTTAGAGTCATTTGGAAAGAAGAAGCCTGAACTGAGGAAATAGATGCTCCTGCCAGACTGGAGAGAGCCTATGGTGTGTTTCTTGATTGATTATCAACATTGGAAGGGCTCAGCCCATAGTGGGTGGTGTTACCCCTAGGCAGGTGGTCAAGGAAGGCATAAGAAAGCAGGCTGAGCAACCCAAGTAGCATTCTCCATGGCTTCTCCTTAAGCCCCTGCTTCCGGGTTCATGTCTTCATTTCCTCTGCTGACGTCCCTCAGTGACCAGCAGTGACCTGAGAGTTGTAAGCTGAAATAAAGCCTTTCCTTTCCAAATTGTTTTGGTCATGGTATTTTACCAAGGCAATAGAAAAGTAACGAAGACAGTACCACAGTTTGAAATAGGACCGCTGATGTGAAATGATTTAGGGAAACATCAGCACAGATTCACTAGGGAGAGCTAAGGGGTCTCGGTAAATAAGCGGACACATGCCTATATACAGAATTAGTCTGAGCTTGGGTTGTGAGTCTGTCTTTGAATTTCCCCAGTCCCATGTTCATAGCGGACACACTATTCTTACCCCCAGAGTGATAGACTATTCTTTTGATAGAAGGGATAAAAAAAATGGGTTTGATTTAGGTGATTTTAGATTTGGAGACCTTAAAAGCAATCATGAGAGAAAGGTTGGCTGGGTCAGGAGCTCTGAAGGCAGGCTCAGGGGTCATCAGGATGGGACACAGTGGAGTGGGTGATGTCAACAAGAAACAGATTTGCTGTAAGAAGAGAGGAAACCTCAAGAGCTGATGGGTACAAAACAATTTGGAGTTTTTCATGGAATGAAGATTATCAGGAGAAGGAAAAGTAAGAAGCAGAGTGACTCTAGACAGGACAGGGTCAGTCAGCCGTGGTCGAGCGATTATGGGAATGCAGCTCTGCAGCATTTGGACAAACTGAGGTTGCTTAGCAGGCCGTGGAGGAGGAATTAGGAGAGAGCAGAAGCTTCTGTACACCAATGGCTTCTAGAGCTGATTATCTCACAGAATCTTCCAGAAGATCTTAAAATTACACATTCCCTGTGGCATGGCTAGAATTTTTGTCTTTATCTTTCTATTTGAATCTAATTAATTGTGGTGGAACATCTTAAAAGTAAGATCCATTTTCCTAAGTGTAGCTACAGCACCTGAGAAAATAGAAGTGGTCACTATTGTTATAGTATTTAACTGGTCTTTTTCTTTTCTTTTTTTTTTTTTCTTTTTTTCGTTTTTTTGAGACAGGGTTTCTCGGTGTAACATCCCTAGTTGTCCTGGAACTAGCTCTTGTTGACCAGGCTGGCCGCGAACTCACAGAGGTCCTCCCACCTCTGCCTCCCGAGTGCCGGGATTAAAGGCTTGTGCCACCACCACCTGGCTTAACTAGTCTTTTCATTGTTGCTCTCTAAAATAAATCATAGAACTGGTTCATTGCTTAGATACTTGTACTGTGAGTATCATAAAAAAAATTCAGTAATTCTTTTGGTAACAAAACAAACTTTGGTGATTGGATGAAACCTAAGGGGGTCCTGAAGTGGCAAAAAGACTTTTTCAGAATGTTTCATTGTATCAGGCCCTTGCCCTTTGGACTTTATTTTCAGAGGAAGTTGATTTGCATTAGAGATGGTAAAATGTGCCAACCGGAGAGTATATATGAGAAAAAAAAGTAGTTATAGTTGTCCCTTGATAACTTCACTTACAATGATATCTTAAAAGCAGAAGATTTTCCGTTGATTTCCAGTGTTTAGAGGGAAGGGATTTCTGATGTGTAAGAGCTCAGAGCTTCAGCCCTGTGGATTTTCTCCACTGACATTTTGTGGAGTGGAATTCATTTCCAATAGGTGATCCACAAGGTGTCAAGGACCATCTCACAGCTAGGGACACTGCTAGTCCAGTCAGCCACACCCCTCAGTGCAGAGTTCCCAGTCCAGGGTCTTAGGGAGCAGATCTCCACAGAAATGCCTTTGTGCATTGTTAAATAGCAACATAGCTGTAACTACTGCGCTGGAATAATTTAAAGAACCGAGGCAAACATACGTCTCTTCTAGCATACAGGATGTGCCCTACTTCTTTTAAATGTCAAGCACAGAGACACAGATTTTATTTTTAAAACACAGAAGCACCCATCTTTTCTGAATGAGTCTCGAAGCTAATGTTTTCTCATCATGGAAAAAAAAATTGACCATGATTTTAGAACAGTCATTTTGACATTAGTGTAGTATGCCTGAGAGCTTTGAAAGACATTTGGAATCGAGTTAACCAACCATGTAAACATTTCCACATTTTTCTTTCTTTTCCTTAGCTCTTAACCATGTAATCAATAAGAATTACTATTGTTATTTTTCATCATTCTAAATAGTCTACAGGCATCCACAGTAAAGGTAAAAAAAGGGTGGGCTAGGGAAGTAGCTCAGTGAGTGAAGTGCTTGCCACGCAAGTCTCAGGACCTGAGTTTGGATCCCCAGAATCCATGTAAGGATAATGCATGCATAATCACAGTCCTGCTGGGGCAAGAGAGGAGGCTCCCCCAGGAGACTGGAATGCCCAGAAGCTTCCTGGCCGCTAGCAGACTTGGTATATTCTGTGTGAGCAAGAATTCTTGCTTCAAGCAGATGAAAGGTGAAGGCTGGCACCCACACACATGTGCCTACACGCACATTCTCTCCCATGCACACCACCCTCATGAACCTTCTCTCTCTCGTGCACACACAGATGCACAAACACACACAAATATCAAGATGCATTTTATTTACATATGCTGTCAAAGAAAAAAAAGTATTCCAAACCCTCTAGTTACACTGATCTCTATGTGTTCATTAATATAAAATGTGTGGAAAAATCAAGCTAAATAAAATTATCTTCATGGCGCTTTTGTTATTAGGCAGAATTATTATTTAACTTTGGAAAATGGAAACAAAATGAAACTTATTATCTTCAAATGAGATAAAAATTTACATCGGAGGAGTGCTTTTAATTTTGTTTTCTGTTCCAAGTTAGTTTGTTTAAAAGTCAATTAGGTTTTTTGTAGTTCCAAATTTGCAAACAAAATTGATATTGAGTCATTTTATTTTAGGAACGATTTCTTTCTTTCTATTTTTTTTTAATACTCCAGTATTGAAAATGGTGTAAACACTCTATTTTAATATTCACGAATTTAGAAAGTCCTGGGGTTGAAGCACTGTTAGGGGCTGTGGAGATGTGCCAGCATGTCAAAGAGGTTGCCTCTGTCCCACACGTATCTGCTCGGGATATGTTTATATCGTCCTTTTTGTGCTCTGTTATTTGTTTTCTTTTTTAAGATTTAAAAGTATATCATTTTCTCACATAATTGCACCTCTCGTGTCCATCTCTTACTCCCTCTTTTCCATATCGTTTATTCCCCCTTTCCTGTTCTGTAGGAGTCGCTTGAATTCGTTTGGGCTAAATGTCCCTGCGCAGGAGCGAAAAGGTAGCTAGGGTATTCCTCGGATCTCCTTCAAAGCTACCACCGTAGGCGGTTTCAGTAAAGTGGGAGAGCCTACAAGGCTGTGAGATCCCAAACGACAGAGGTGAAGAGAGACAGATCCTTTCTCCTCTCTGTGTAGATTCTGCATGCTTACTTTCCTGGGGAGATCTCACACACCTAACCACACACATACTGAGACAGAGGTTGGCGGAGACAGGGAGGGTTTACTGGGCACTTAGGGATTACCACCCAGGAGTGCTCAATTGCCTCTGGTCAGACACTTCTGAGGAGTTCAGGAAAGAGCTCTGGAATCATCTGCATTCGCTAATGTGTCTTATTATTCTAACAAACTACCCAAAGAAAGCCATTTAAGGAACAAAGGAAGAGTTTATTTTGCCAACAGTTTGATTGATTGCTGAAGAATTCAGGACAGAAGGAACAAGAATCAGCTGGTGACCCTCCACGCCCGGTCAGGAAGCAGAAAATGGCGGATGTTTGCGTTCAGTTTTCCTTCTCCTTTCTGCTCAGTCCCCCTGGAATGATACCAGTCACACTTAGTGTAGGTGTAGTGGGAGATTTTTGTTGCGTCGCTAGTCACCTCTGCCCTGCCAACCCGCTCCCAAAGAACTACGAGGAGGCTTCTCATTAATTATGAAAACTTGGCCAATAGCTTGGGCTTATTTTTAGCTAGCTCTTATAACTTAATCCATTCGTGTGCTGCCCTGAGGCTCATTTACCTCATTTATGTGTCTCCCATCCTCCTCATTCTATGCCCCATGGAATCTCCTGATTCAAGGGACTCTGTCCCGTTCCTTCCCAGTGTTCTCTCTGTCCTGAACATCCTGCCTAACCAAAGATCAGTCAACCTTTATTAACATCTTCTCACTATACAAAAGAACTATTCCACAGTGAGTAGGTCTTTCTGCCTCAGGTAACACAAGCTAGATGATCCTTCACAGACATGCCTAGAGATTTCTTTCCATGGCGATTATAACTTTATAATCACAGTAACTTTATAATCAACATTAACCATCGCATTATCCTTGCCTCCTCTTTGTTTCTCATTCTCAATGGCAGGCATAGATCTAGAGCTCCCTTTGACCACTGCCAATATTCAGGTCTGAGCCTTCTCATGGTTATTCAGAGTTATGCCATCATGTAAGTGGTCTCTTTACTTCAGCCTTTCTTTTATTCAGACAGCAAGTTAACACCTATTAGTCCTTCTAAACCACCCAAGTTCCCGTCTTATTCAGACTAAAAAGTCAGTGTCGCAAAGAGTGTCGCAAAATGTCTTAAGAATCCCTTCAAAATTTGAGGGCTCCTTCCAAACCTATACCCCGCTGAGCAGAACTCTGGCTTTTCCACTCTGCTCTGGATGCAAAGTTCCCCCATTTCCCTTTAAAACAGCAGGCAGATTCAGCCGTGTACCCTTGAACTTGGAGTCCTCTCCACGAGAAATGCCTGGCACCTAAGTGTGTGCACAGTTACCATGCGATATGCTTGGCACACTGAGCGACTTTCTGATTGTCTACCTCACCGCCGTTCCACCTTTATTTTCACCCCCAGCATCTTCTGTCCTGGTACATACACCCTCCCTAGTCCCCCGTTTCTTTTTTTCTCCAGTAGTTATTAGTATGCAATATACTGCTTACCATAGCATATTTCAATTATTTATTTTTTTCCTTTTATGTCACCCTACAAGAATGCTAATTTGAGTCATTTTTGTTCAGTTCTGTATCTTTAGTGCCAAAGGCGGTGTCTGGCACAGCCAGTATAGGTCGAGTTATTTCTAAGAGTGATGGAAACCTTCAACTGCACCTTGGAGGGATGGGAGGGAGCATTTCTGGATGAGGATGGAAGGCTGCAGAAACCATTTCCTAGTACAGGGAAATAAACTCTCTGAGCATCAAGACCTGCTTGGGCGGGGGGGATCTTCTTCTGTTTCGGGTTGCAGGTGAGAAAAGGAATTCACACAATAAATAAGTCCAGAGGATGCTTACTTGATGAGTAGAAGGGCTTCCACCTCCAACTTTCTCATCTCAGGACTATCCCTAACATTTTAAAGATTTTTTAAGTTTTGCCAGAATAAAAAAAAATAAACAAAGGAATAAGCATTTTCCCTCCAACTGCTATCAAATTTATTGACTTAAAATTACCCCAAAATAAGAGAGAATATATTATTTCTTACATAATAATATCTCATTTAAATAGTTAACGCTGTGTGTGCCTTAAAACCTTGTAAATTCTCAGATGCCTAAACCTAGAGGATGGAATAGAAAGTGGGGTAGAAGCATGGGTGTTAAAATAACGGGGCAATCGTAACTAGATGAGAAGACACTGCTGCTCTTGGATTTCAGGTCTCAGAGAAACCAGACTTGCACTGAACTGGAAATCTCCCTGATGGAAGATGCTGTGCAAGGGGCTGGGGGAGAAAAGACCAGTGGTATTATCAGGCACTGGACCCTGCATGGGATACCAGTGACATACCAAGCAAGACGTGCCCACTGGTGGAACAGGGCCACGACTGTTTATGGTGGTAACCACGTACTCTGTTGATTGGATTTGAAGCCTGCTCCACAGGAGAGAATTCATGTCTGGTCCTGTAATCATGGACAAGCCAATGGCTATGGAAATTATGGATCCTAAGGAGAACCTACTGATATTGTGGGTTTTTTAATAGCCATGCTGTTAGGATGCCTCCTAAATGTCTATAGTTAGCTACATGAATTTGAGCTGCCCCCAACCTTGATGAGAGGAACTTACTGCAAGAGGTAGTACTTAATGCAGAGATGCTTTGCTATTCCAGTGGTGAAAATGTACACTGAGCACACAGCCCTAGGCTGAACAATTTCAACTGCCCTCCCTCCAAGGTTTAAGGACCATCATAGAGAAGAGCAAGAGAACGTAAGAGCAGGAGGCTAGGAAGGAATGTTGCGAAATGTCTTTTATATTTGACATAGCTGCAGACAAAGAACTTGTAACAAATATGGTTACCTAAACAAGAGATGGTCCAAGATCAAGCCAGTTAAAAATGCCACCTTGGATTGTGGAGAGGATTCCTATGGCCTGCCATCAACTGAAGAACTACTGGAAGTTGATGATTACAAGGGAAGAGAGAGTTACTTTTGTTTGTAGTGTGTGGATGGCATTAGCATGCCCATGCCAATGCCCACATAGACGGTACTACATGAACTCACTGTGTTAATAAGACAATAATAAAAAGAGGACCTGAACTTAGGAGGGAGGAGTGATGGAATATAGAAGAGACTGTGAAGGGTAGATAGGATCAAGAGACATTATGTATCTCTATCAAACTTTCAAAGGAGCGATACAAATCTTAAAATATAATCAGACAATATTGACAAATGATGAAGCTAAAACTGGGTAACAGTTACATAGAACACATTCTCTTCATTTTTACTTTTTATATATTTCCTTGGGTTTGACATTTTCCATAATTGAAGTGCAGGCATGAAAGGCAGAGTGAAAACAAGTCCGAAAGTTTCATTCGTTCCTCGTTCCTCCAAAACCCACGTCAATCAGCTGCCTTTTCTTCATGTTTGCCTCATTGAAGATGGTATCATTCATGATATTTTGGATGTGTTCCCAAAACACTGACGGCCCTGATAGAGACGAAATGAGCTTATCTCTTGCAGGGGGCAACTTGAGAATGGGTCTTGATCAAATCGAGCATAAACTCCACTATGCTCCATGCAATCAAAGAGTGCCGTGTATTTCCTTCCTTACCCAACTTGGTAGCAAAAGCTCAATGTGAAACATAAATGGCACAGTTGTGGTTTTCATAATGAGAGAGAATTTCTAATTGGTAAATTATTTGTAAATAGTAGACACCTACAGCCTTGCCTGTTACAGATTATATATTTTGCTATGAAATATATTCTGATATAAAATCACCAGGACATAATCTAACATTTCTACTGTGTGTTCTTCATTGTTTTCAGCCTCCGTATAGTTTTAATTGTGGCTCTGCGGCTGTATGTACTATTTGTATAGTATCATGGATTCCTGTCATTTTACCCTTGGCTGCTGTTTCTCTGCATGTCCTGAACTCTTGGATTTTTTATGTGAATCCCAGGCATCTAGGTTTGGAGTCTAGCACTGACAAAACTAAGGTGGAGCCTTCACGAGCTCTAGTTCAGCTTAGATTAATGTAGGAAGTCCTTGCCTACAAAAACAAAGCAAACAGAAAAGTCACCGAGAACAATTTTAGCATAATTTAGTATAAGTGACTAATATAAGAGATATGCAATCCAGTTCAGATTTCTGAACTTGAAGATGTGGAAAGGCTACGTTTTACCCATTTTTCATATCAGGGGCTCCCTTTTCTGTTGGGGGACACTGCCCACTTATTAATGTGGGTGACTTTCCATTCAATTTCCCATCTAAGCCTCACTCCTAGAAGTACTTGTACAGTGCCACTACAGTAATTCAAGACCTTCCCAGTGCACTTAACTGGAATCCATCTCCTTCCTGCCCAAGGTCCCTATAATGGATGTCTTTATGTCCCGCAATCCTAGGCAAATGGGCTTATGCAAATGATGCTATGCAAATGAATTCTACCCTCTGATGCTGGTATCTTGTTTTAGATGGTTTACTAATATGTGTGTTTCCACATTTTATCTTTTACTCTAAAATTTTGACTCTGCTGAAAGCTACTATAGGAGATACATATCCTTTTTGACAACCGTTCTCTCTTCAAGGCTGGACATGGAGAAAAAGAAAAGGGAAAATCATCATAAGAAATGTTCGTGTATTCGAACAACCTAAGGTTCATTGACATATATTTGATTAATTATTTGTTCATTTTAGAGAAACAACTTAAGAAAACTTTCAATTTTGGTTAATAACAGAATCCATTAAAATGGATTTCAATAATCTGAATTTAAGCCAATAATTTCCTCTTCCTGGAACATGCTTTCTCTGCAAATATTTGAGATCTGTGAAAGAAGGATGATATTGACCAGCCTTGTGACTTCTTCACCCTTAAAAAATTTCATATATTCTGCTAGAAATAACAGTAGTCTTGGACTTTTTGTTTATCACATTCAATCCCCTAGAATATAGAATCTGTTTTAAAATAACATGAAAATATATAATTAAAAGGTTTTATTTAAATGACAAAAAAGGGACACCAGACCTGTTTACTAATTCCAAACATGAAAAATATACTTAAGAATGTCTGTAACCTAGGGATGGAGAGATGGCTTAGCAGTTAAGAGTGAATGTTGCTATTGTAGATGGCCCATGCTTGGTTCCCAGCATGCAAGATCACAACCGCCTTCCACTCTAGCTCTACGGGCTCTACTGTTGGCAGAAGTCTGCTCAGTCATTCCCTGCTGCCCAGACTCAAAATAACCACACAGAAACTGTATTAATTAAATCACTGCTTGGCCTATTCTAGCTTTTTATTGGCTAGTTTTTACATCCTAAACTAACCCATCTCCATTAATCTGTGCATCACCACAAGGTCGTGGCCTATTGGCAAAGTTTCTGCGGGTTCCAGTGGAGGAGTCTGTCTCTTGCCGCAGCTACTTGGCTTCTCTTGACTCTGCCCACTCACTCTCTATATCTCTTCCAGCCTGGCTTTACTCTGTTAAGCCACAGGCTGAAAGCAGCTTCTTTATTAACCAATGGCAATAAAACATATTCACAGCATTCATTACCTCCCACATCACCTCCTCTTTTCAGTCTAAATAAAAGGGAAGGCTTTAACTTTAATATAGCAAGATTACATATAACAAAACAGGTATCAAGCAAGAATTATGGTTACAATATGAGCAGCCTTCCTCCAACACGCTAACAGTGTTTCCTGGTCTCAATGGGGACCTGCACACACTTGAACTTATATGCACGCACACACACACACACACACACACACACACACACACACACACATATATATATATATATATATATATAATGTATCTTTTAGAAAACTGTATGTGTTTCTGTTTACCTCGATAGAACATTCCCGTGGTCAGTTGATGAGTTATAAATATATCACAAAAATAATATTTAAACTTATAAGATAAATCAAAAGTAACTTCTCATTGCAGTGGTAGACTTTTTGGAAGCCTGTTTTCTAGGGTTGCTTTTGTTTATTTGAGTGTTTATGGATATTTCTTACAGTGATATTTGTGTATGCATTTCTGAGTCCTCTTTAGAATTTAGGAACTCTTTTCTAGTAAGGAGCTACTGTGATTATATGAATGAGCTAAGTTTGTGCACAGGCCGAAGACTGTCTTACACATGATAGTGCCATGTCATTGTCGCATGTCTTCCTCATAGCCCACCCTGAGCAGTCAGCCCTCGTGCTAGCCTGAAGAAGCAAAATGATTTTAGTTCCAAAGAAGACTCTTTTCATGCTCCAAACAGTTCTACAATTTCCCACTGGTTCCATTTCCATGTGCATGCATTTTTTATATATTGTTATTTATTGACTTGTCTGTGTATGTATGTATGCATGTATATATAAATGTATGTATATATGTATGCACGTTTGTATGCATACCAGCATCCACACGTAGAGGTCAGAAGACAACTTGCTCCATTATTTATTTCAAAATATGATCTATTATTTATTACATTTTTAATTAATTTACTTAATGTTTTTTAGATTTATCTTAATATATTTTATGGGTATTTATGTATATCACAGATGTGCCTGGTGTTCATGAAGGTTAGAAGAAGGTGTTGGACTACCCACCTCTGTCCAGGTCTAGTAAGGTGAGCATCCAAACTGCCTAGGCTCCCACAAAGCCAGTTCATGCAGTAGGATCAAAAACTCATTGCCATTGTTCTTGAGTTCTCAGTAGTCCTCATTGGGAGGCAGTGGCGGGGAAGAGTCAGAAATCTTTAATAAATAAATAAAAATTAAAAAGAAAAAGAAGAAGGTGTTGGTCTGGAGTTACAGCTGACTGTGAGTCACCATATGGGTGTTGGGCGCAGAACCAAGTTTCTCTGCGAGAGCAGTGTCCATACACTTCACTGTGGCGCTAATTCTTTGGTTCATTGATGCTCTCTACAAACACAGTACTCGTTCTTATCCCCTGGGTCATCTCTTGAGCCCTTCCTTTTTATTTCATTAGGATCCCTCTTCACAGAACACAAGGGTTCTTGATTTAGTTTAGTTAAGAGAACACTTGCCTTCCTGGAGGTCAACATCATTGTATTTAACCCTAGCGATAGCACAAACAATAAGCAAACTTTGCCCCGAGCACTTAGTGCTTACTTCTTACACCAGGTATTGTAAGCTTAAGTACCATGAAGTGAAAACCACTTTAGAGTCTTTACAGAAAGAAAAAAAAAAGGTCTTCGAAGAGCATGACGGTTTGCTGAATGTCTTAGGATCAGCATAGTATTTTCAGTTGTCTTCTCGAAACCATGATTCCTGGTTCCCAATGTTGCAGTCAAAAATAAATTAAAACTAAGAGATTAAATGGAATGAACTCAGACTCTCAACTGTGACTCCTCAATATTAATCAGTTTCTATACTGGAAGTCAAAACTATGCATCAAGGAAAAATAACCGGTCTGAGCAGAATCTTCCATTTAAAGGTCTTGCAGGAAAAATCCAGAAGAGAAACGGGCTCAGGCTAGAAACTGGCAACTTATGCAGAAAGACATATCAGAGCGCCCCTGCCCCCGAAAAAAGAAAAATGGTTTAAGGTCATGGATAATTACAAAAGTAAAATTCAATGCGAACATTTTCTGCTTTTAAATCAGCAGAATTCTTGAATTCTTGGAGAGTAAAATTTGTTTTGAAAAATGCACTATTGCTAACAGCATACGCTAGTAAGTCTTTTACAGAATAATTTGGGATTATGCTTGAAATTATTAGTCTTCTGTGCTGGCAATTTAACTTAAGAAAATGGGTTTGAACACAAAAGAATGTATACGGAGATGTCAAGACAGCATTATCTTTAAAAGCTAACCCCTAGAAGCGTTCCCCATGTGCTGAAGCAGGGCGGGTGTTACATTGTTGCAGCACGTCATCGTCATCAAAGCAGAAGAGCTACATCATCACTACGTTTTTGAATATGGGAACTGGTTTTCATTTTACTTTCTGAAATGTTCATGGAATGGTATATACCAGAATATCACAGTTGTCATCTCCCTGTGGGCAGAGAGAACTCTGAATCATTAAAATAAAGCTGAGATTTACACGATTATGTCCTGGTTTCTTATTCTGTTGCTGTAATAAAAGCAATGTAAAGGGAGAAGGTGCGTTCTGGCTCCCAGCCAGCCATGCTGGAAACCAAGCTAGAAGCAGCAGCTCCCATTTCTCCTGTGATCAGGAAGAGAGAGCAATAGCTGGGTGTCCTTAGCCTGCCTTCTTCCTTTCCTGCAGTCTTCTCTGCTGAGGAGACAGACTGACCCAGAGACACGATGGATCTCCACACACCAGTCAATCCAGTCAAGATAAACTCCAGGCGTGGGCAGCCGCTTGTCTCCTAGGTGAGTCTAGACTCTGATGAGATGACCACACCTACCATCACAAATACCTGTTAGAACATAGCGAAGAGGAAGTAAGGGGTAGCTGGACAAGTTTTTCATAGCGTGACTTAAAATGTTCATTGGCTGAAACTATGGAATTCTGCAGTCTATGAAACTGTGAATGATTAAGTTAAAAACCCTGAGAGCATGTGTCTCTGGCGGGTCTAGGGAATACCCGAGGAAGACTCCAAAGCCTCTACACAATGGCTACCCAGGACAAGCTAGTTATTCACGCAGACACCCAGCTTGTAGCCATAAAGTTCTGTGGAAAATACAATTACTGTATTTATTCTACTATGCACTACTGTCCGTGAACAAACCTCATAGACTAACCAGAGCTTCGCTTCTCGACAGCGGGTAGTCTGGCTACAACAATTTATCCAAAGGGAATGGAGGAGATGGGGCCTTTGGCTGGAAATAAGAGCCGTAAAGAATTATGGTTACAGACTGTTGAGAAAAGGGTCTACACTCCAGCCTGCCAAAGGGAGCTCTACACAAGGGAGCAGGAAGTCATTCTATTAAGCATAGGTTCAGATTTCTCTCGCAATTTTTGGGATGGTTTGTTTGCTCTTCATATGCCTTATGTTATTTAAATAAAGAAGCTACAAATACTGTTATTCTACTGTGGATTCCACTAGTGTAAATAGCTAAGTGAAAAAAGCAATTCATGTAGCGATCGAAAGAACAATAAAAAAATATATCAGTCCTGTGCAATCACCGGCCTGTCAGTCTGTGTCTGTGAACAAGGAAGGTGGGTGGATTTTAGAGATGTGGTTGCCATTCACGTTTACTGAAGAAATGTGACCATCAGAACTTATGCTCCAAAACACATTTTTAAATCCCATTGTGATATTACTATTTTAGATCACCAGCAGAGCGGGCTCCATCTTTTAGCTCTCATTGAATTTAGATGATTTGTTTGTACCCGAGTCGGAAGCACAGGGATAACTTATCACTTCTAAGCGCCATTTTAAGAGCTCCTGTGCAAACCGCACACGTAATCATTGTTTTCTATCTACCACTGTGTCCGGGGGACATGCAGATGCTGTCAGCTTTACCAACCGGTGCCCCATAGAGAAGAGCATCGTGGGATGCTCCCACCTGCTGTGGCTGTGGCCCCATAGAGAAGAGCATCGTGGGATGCTCCCACCTGCTGTGGCTGTGGCCCCATAGAGAAGAGCATCGTGGGATGCTCCCACCTGCTGTGGCTGTGGCTGTGGCTGTCTTGTCTGTGAGGGTTTATGCCATGTGCAGAAGAGGATGTCCCATCCCTGCAGGAAAAGTTATGAGCACTTGTGAGTTGCCAGCTCTGAGTGCTGGGAACTGAACTCTGATCCTTTGTAAGTGAAATTTCTTTCTTAACTGCTCAGCCACAGCTCTAGCCTCATTTCCAGTCAGTTTTTGATGGACATATTGGCTACGAATGGGGGAAAAGAAATTCACTATTTTTTAAAAGCTTTTGTTCTCAAAATGGAATATCTGGAGACACTTTGGTTTTTCCAACTTGTACAGAAGTAGGTTAATAACATATGGCATAGACATGGTATTTTTACCCACAATGCACCAGACAGCTTGCCATAGCAAAGAGCTGTCTAACCTAAGGTGTCATTAAGGATACAGTCTCGAGTTCTACGAATCATGGAGATAATTTTGTTGCTGCAATAGAATCGATCTAGAATTAACTGGAAGAGTTCATAGGATCCCAAGAGTAACATCAGGATCTCTTAGAAGTTGCTGGTAATAAAATGTATTGTCTACTGTAGGAAATGTATACTCATACCCATTGATAGGATCACGGAACATTTTCTGGGAACTCCTGCTCCCTTCAGGTGTTTAGAATATACATTCTCTGTCCTCTTGGCAATTTTAAATTACACTTATGAGAGGTGACTTTATGACAATGGTGGGTGCTAGAACACGACTGATTGGATTTGTAACTTAACACCAGAATTTAATATTTACTATTACAACATTTGGATCATTTCTAGTTTATTTGCCCTTCTCTCATCCATACGTAGTCTGCTGCTTTCACTGACAACCAAGTGTGGTTCCCCTTGGCCAGCGTCACACTAGTTATTAGTGCTTTCTACAACATCCCATTCTCGAGTGCTCAGCAATGAACCACGGCTGGAAACGTAGAATCAACTGTTGCCATTGAAGGGCTTTGTCACTATAAAATAGCTAACAGAAAGCTTTAAGACAGAGGCCATGAATTTTAGAAGTAGCTCAGATGTCTTTGTAGAAAATGAATGAATGAATGAATAAATAAATAAATGTTTTCCATAGAGAGATTTTGTTGTTTAGATAATTCGGAAGTCTATCTAGATTTCTCTGTCTCTCTCTTTCTCTCTGTTTGTCTTTAGAGACAAGGTTTCTCTGTAACCTGTTCTGTAACTAACTCTTGTATACCAGACTAGTCTCAAACTCATAGAGCTCCACCTGCCTCTGCCTTCTGAGTGCTGGGAATAAAGACAATTAAAGGTATGTGCCACCACCGCACAAACTCTGTGAGTTTGAGGTCAGCCAGGTCTGTAGGACCCAGCCATGACAAGCTCAATGGAGGCCTGGGCCTCAATAGTTTATCCTGAGGCAATACCTCATTCTGAGGAAGATCATAAACTGAGACTTTCCAATCCAATGGACCTAAAAGGCAAGCTGGTGTAGCTATCCTAAGCTAATCAAAAGAGATGGAGAAGGACATTTCATATTTATCACAGGAAAATTCATCAAGTTAAAGTCTCAATTCTTAATATTTATGTCCCAAATACAAAAGCACTAATACATGTAAAAGAAATATTAGTAAAACTTAAATCGCACACACTAATAGTGGGCGACTTCAGCACCCCACTCTCAGCAATGAACAGATCTGCCAGACAGAACATTAACAGAGAAATAAAGGAACTAACAGATGTTATGACTCAAATGGGCTTAACAGACATCTTTAGAATATTCCACCCAAACATGCAAAAAAAAAAATTCTCAGCAAGTCATGGAACCCTCTCTAAAACTGACCATATACTCGGTCACAAAGCAAAGCAACAGATTCAAAAAAATTTGGAATAAATCACTGTATCTTATTGTATCACCATGACTTAAAGCTAGAACTCAACAACAATACAAATACAGATACAATACAAATACAATACAGAGCTCTTACAAAGTCATGGAAACTGAATAATGCTCAACTGAATTACCACTGGGACAAAAAAGAAATAAAGAAAGAAATTAAAGACTTCCTAGAATTCAGTGAAAATGAATGCACAACATACCCTAACTTATGGAACACTATGAAAGCAGCGCTAAGAAGAAAGTTCATGGCACTAAGAGCCTACATCAAGAAAGTGGAAAAATCTCACACTAGCGATTTAACAGCACCCCTGAAAGCTACAGAATTAAAAAAAAGCAGACTCAGCCAGGAGGAGTGGAGGACAGAAATAAAGTGAGGGCTGAAATCAGCAAACAAGAAGCAAAGAGAGCAATACAAAGAATCAATGAAATAAAAAGTTGGTTCTTCAAGAAAATCAACAAGATAGACAAATCTTTATCCAAACTAACCAAATGGCAAAGAGAGATCATCCAAATTAACAAAATTCGAAATGAAAAGGGGGACATAACAACAGACACCCAGGAAAACCAGAGAATCATTACATCATACTACAAAAACCTGTACTCCACAAAATTGGAAAATTTAAAATAAATGGACACTTTTCCGAGTAGGTGCCACATACCATAATGAAATCAAGGCCAAATAAACAATTTAAATAGACCTATAATCCCTAAAGAAATAGAAGCAGTCATTAAAAGTCTCACCAAAAAGAAAAAAGAAAAAAGCCCAGGGCCAGATGCTTTTAGCACAGAATTCTACCAGAATTTCAAAGAGAAGCTAAAACTAACACTCCTCAAATTGTTCCGAACAACAGAAATAGAAAAAAACATTGTCACACTCCTTTTTTGAGGCTACACTTACTCTGATACCTAAACCACACATAGTTGAAACAAAGATCATTACAGTCCAATCTCCCTCATGAATACTGCTGCAAAAATTCAATAAAATACAGGCAAACCAAATTAAGAACACACACAAAAATCCACCATGATCAAGTAGACTTTATCCCAGAGTTGGTTCAACATACGAAAATCTGTCAATGTAATCCACCATATAAACAACGGATAGAAAAGAAAAACTATCTCATTAGATACTGAAAAAGCCTTTGACAAAATCCAACACCACTTCCTCTCCAGGTCATGGAGAGATCAGGGATATAAAGAACATGCCTAAACATAATAAAGGCAATTTACAGCAAGCCAACAGGTAACATCAACTAACTGGAAAGAAACTCAAAGCGATTTCACTAAAATCAAGAATAAGTCAAGGCTGTTCACTCTTTCCACATGTACCCAATATAGCACTCAAAGTTCTAGCTAGAGGAATAAGACAACAAAAGGAGATCAAGCAGATACAAGTTGGAAAGTAAGATGTCAATTTTTTGATATTTGCAATTGATTTGATAATATACGTAAGTGACCCGAGAAGTTCTCCAGGGAACTGTTACATCTGATAAACACCTTTGGTAATGTGGAGGGGGGAGATATGAGACTAAGATGAATTCCAAAACAATCAGTAGCCTATCCTATATGATAAATAGGCCAAGAAAGAAATCAGAGAAACATCACCCTTTACAACAGGAACAATGAATACAAATCATATAAAACATCTTGGGGGTAACTCTAACCAAACAAATGAAAAACATGTACCATAAGAACTTTATGTATTTGAAGACAGAAATTGAAGAAGATATTAAAAAAATGGAAAGATCCATCTCCCATGCTTCATACATCTCCATCTACCATGGAGAGGTAGGATCAACATAATAAAAATGGCAATCTTACCAAAAACAATCTACAGATTCAATGCAATCTCCATTAAATCCCAACACAATTCTTCACAGACCTCAAAAGAACAATACTAAACTTCATATGGAAAAACAAGAATACCAGGATAGCTAGAACAATCCTTTACAATAAAGGAACTTCTGGAGGCATCACAATGCCTGACTTCAAACTCTCCTATAGAGCTATAAAAACAGCTAGGTATTAGCATCAAAACAGATATGTGGATGAATAGAATTGAATTGAAGACCCTGACATCAATCCACACACTTTTGAACACCCAGTTGTTGACCAAGAAGCCAAAACTACACAAAGGGGAAGAGAGAGCATCTTCAACAAATTGTTCTGGCATAACTGGATATCAACATGCAAATAAATCCATACCTATTATCTATTATCAAGCACAAAACTCAAGTCCAAGTGGATCAGAGACCTCAATATAAGTCCAGTTACACTAAACCTGATAGAAGAGAAAGTCTGAAGTCACTTTGAATGCATGGGCAAAGGAGACCACTCCCTCAATATAACACCAGTAGCACAGACACTGAGAGCAACAATCAATAAATGGAGTCTCCTGCAACTGAAAATCTTCTGTAAGGCAAAGGACATATTAAATAAGACAAAATCACAGCCCAGAGAATGGGAAAAGGTCTTTATCAACTCTGCATCTGACAGGTGAAATGCAAATCAAAAGGACTTGGAGATTCCATCTTACACCTGTCAGGATGGCTAAGATCAAAAACACTGATGACAACTTATGCTGGAGAGGACGTGGAATAAGTAGAATACTCCTCCACTGCTAGAGGGAGTGCAAACTTGTGTAAACAGAGGCTGTGTTTTTGTTTCCTGGCCACCCAGACCTGAATAATCACATAAAACTATGTTAATTACAACACTGTTTGACTGATGGCTCAGACATATTTCTAGCTAGCTCCTTCATCTTAAATTTACTTATTTCTATTAGTTTATGTACTTTCATGTGGCCCTGGTGTTACCTCACTTTCTACATCTTTTGTTTCCATTGCATCTGGCTGACATCTCCTTGACTCTGCCTACTCTCTCTATACTCTGTTAGAATTTCCCACCTGGTTTTACACTGTTAAGCCATTGGCAGAAACAGCTTTATTCATTAGCCAATAAAAGCAATACATATACAGAAGGACTCCCACATCAAACTAGTACAGTCACTTTGGAAATCAGTACTGTAGCTTCTCAGAAAATTGGGAGTCCATCTAAAACCCAGAATTACCACTCTTGAGAATACATCCGAAGGATGCTCAGTCATACTCAACTATGTTCATAGCAACATTATTCATAATAGCTAGAACCTGGAAACAACCTAGATATCCCTCAGAGGAACAATGGATAAAGAACATGTGGTACATTTACACAATGGAGTATTAATCAGCTGTAAAAAAACCAATAACACCATGAAATTTACAGCAATTGGATGGAACTAGAAAAATATGATCCTGAGTGAGGTAACCAGGATGCAGAAAGGCAAACATTGTATGTACTCACTCATAAGTAGATACTAGATACAAAGCAAAGGATAACCAGGCTCTAATCCATCTCCCAAGAGAAGCTAGGTAACAAGGAGGATCCTGAGAGGGACATGCAGGGATTGCCCTGGGAAGGGGAAATAGATGAGAACTCTGGGTAAACTGAGTTGGGGGAGGAAGAGGGGAGGGGATTGAGGGAAGAGAACATGAGGGAACAGGATGGTCAAGTTGGGGGAGGGATGGAGTGGGAGAGCAATAAAAGAGATGTCTTGATAGAGGGAACCATTAAGGGTTAGGGAGAAATCTGGAGTTATGGAAATTCCCAGGAATCCACAAGGATGAGGCCAGCTAAGACCCCTAATGGTTGTGGAGAGGGTGTCTGAAACCAGCCTTTTCCTGTAACCGGAATTGTGCCCGCCTTAATTGTTACCATAGAGCCTTCATGCAGTAGCTGATGGAAGCAGATTCAGAAGTCCATAGAGAAGCACTGGTCCAGGCTCGGGGAGTTCCGTTGAAGGAAAGGAAGTTGAGCAAGGGGGAGGGGCGTCAAGATCACGATGGGCAAACCCACAGAGAATGCTGACCCAAGCTAGTGTGAGCTCACAGACTCTAGGTCATCTGCTGGGGAGCCTGCATGGGAGTGAACTAGACCCTCTGCATGCGGGGGACAGTTGTGTGTCTTGGTCTGTTTGTGGGGCTCCTGGCAGTGGAACCAGGATCTATCACTGGTACCTGCACTGACTTCTAGAAATTATTCCCTATGGTGGGATGCCTTTTCAGACTTCATGCAGTGGGGAGGGACTTGGTCCTGCCTCACCTTAATGTACCAGGCTTTGTGGACTCCCCATGGGAGGCCTTACCCTTTGTGAGGAGTGGATAAGGGGTGGGGTAGGAGAAAATTGGAGGGGAGAGTGAACTGTGGTTGGTATGTAAAATAAAACATTAAAATGAAATTTAAATATAGAATATTTAAGTGTTAGTTTTAAAGGTACTTAATATTTAAGTGTTAGTTTTAAAGGTACTTTGATTTTGTGTACTAAACAATTCTTATGTTTTTTATTGTCTTTTTTTTTTTTTTTTTTTTTTTTGGGTTTTCGAGACAGGGTTTCTCTGTAGCTATGGAACCTGTCCTGGAACCAGCTGGCCTCGAACTCACAGAGATTCGCCTGCCTCTGTCTCCCAAGTACTGGGATTAAAGACATGTACCACCACCACCCAAGCATATCTTATTGTCTTTAGTGATGTTCCTTTATTTATTTTTATGGAAATTGTTTTTAGAAATGAAACTCCATTGTAAAGACCTAAAATTATTGGAAATGTGGGTTGGTACATTAACTATATACATGAGCAGGAGCAAGGGCAAGCTTAGACAAAGTTAAGACATACATACCTGTATCACACAGAAATCAAAAATCTTTTGGTTTATTTCCTTTACTTAGTAAGTACCAGGGATAAAAACTACAGAAAGTTTTTAACAGGATGATTATTACAATCAAGTAAGCACCAATGAGACAAAGGGACAAGGTTCATCCTTCACCTTGGAGAATTGTTCAAACATGTTTCAGTGATTGCATTTTTGTGTTTGCATACAATGTTTTTAACTGTTGCATTTTGGTATTTTCATATATTGTTGGGTGAAAACTACCGAACACACTTCTGTTATCACTATTTCAAATTTATGGGAGAATTAATCTGAAGAGAGTTTTAATTATTCCATTTTGCAGCAACTTCACATGAAGAATGACTGGTCAGTTCAGTCAATGAATGATCCCAGATGGAAAATATCCAACTGCACAAGGTATATACTTATCATATTGACAGCACCACCTAGTTACCCAAACATATAATGAAATGGGTTGGTTTATTGGATTTTTCTTCTACTACAAATAAATTCATTGGCCACTCGATGTGCACGGTCTCTTCTTAGGAAGTGTGGGCTGGACCAACATCGAAGGAATGTGTTGCTATGTGAATACGACTGATGGACCCTCCTTGATCTCTCAGTATTTCTTTTCCTCATTTTTCTCCTTGCTCACAAAGACGTAAGACATCAAATTTTATGTGTCATAATAGAGTTCCACACTGGAGGCCACAGTGCTGGTCATATCTCAATGGAGAAAGGTCTTACACTATTGCTTAACAAATAAAGAAAAAATTTATTAACAATTCTTCCTCTTGTCTTTACCCCTGAGAACAATACTTTACAAAATGCCTTTGCTAAGCTCGGGCTTCTCATTCTTATTTCAATGAAGGCAGATATATTATGCAGTCTGAATAGCACTATGGATTATAAATTTATACTGTGGCCTGAAAGGTGAGTTCTGAAAACCTTTGCAGCCCATCTTCTGTGTCCTATGGTTAGAAAGTTGTGAGGTAGCTAAGACAGGAAAGGCATACCTGATGCTCCAACTGGATTCTAGGTACTTTGTAGAAGACTACCATTGTGCCGGCTTTCGGCCCATTAGAAGGAACTATGCAATTGCTGAGGTTAGCAATAGTGAATGATGTTTGAAAATCGCACTTTAACTAGTGAAGGCAGGTCCTTGTGTGTATTGGTTCTCCACTCTGCTCATGACTTGTTGGATGTGCGCCTCATGTGTTGAGAAAATACATGGCAGACAGACAATTGATTTTTTTCTGTAGTTATCTTCTGTCTGTCTGTCTGTCTGTCTGTCTGTCTGTCTCTCCTTCCCCCCCCCCCCCCCCCCCCCCCCCCCCCCCCCCCCCCCCCCCCCCCCCCCCCCCCTTTTCTGTGCGCCGCCCCCCGCCCCCCCCCCCCCCCCCCCCCGTCTCTTTTGGAGACTTGAATGTAGCCACAGCTGCCATGGAATTCACTGTGTAGATCAGACTGTATTAGAACGTTAAATGATCCTCACACCTCTTCCCCCCAAGAATAACTGAGTTTGGATATATCCTTTTAAGGATGGCCTTAAAGGGTACAAACATGACCATTCTTTACAAATTGGTGGAAATAAGCATCGTAAATTCAGTCTTCTGCAAGCATTGGCTCTTTGACCTTGGGAGGACCCAATGTGAATTAGCAGAGAGACTCTTGAGTTTAGGACGTAATACGAATGTCAAAATGATTTGCTGAAAAGTGAGCAAAGATACAGCTCATAATGAGAATGTTCTCTACAGTGTTGCATACAAGTAAAAGTGTCATGGGTTCAATAATCAATCTCTTTCCTTCCTCTCAACAGAAGTAGTGAAAGCCACTAACCACGAACTAAGCAGTCTTGTCCCATTTTGGATTCTGTTCCATTTTTTTTCTTTTTTCTTTTTTTTGGTGAGGTCTCATTTCAGGAAAGATGTTTGACTTCTTTTATTCCCCCAATCTTTTCTTTTGTTCTTCTGTATAATCTATCGAATTTGGGCTTCATTTCTAGGGAGGGCTTTGTTTGCACACCCTTCAGGGCTTGACTAAAGTCATGCAAGGCTGCTCTTGCCCTGAATACTTTTAGTTTGTGACTCTTTAATCAACTACTAGCTAACATTTCCTTAGAACCCTTCAGTATTATAGTCTGTGTGTGGACCTTCAGTAAAACATCAGCTATAATGAAAGGAGCAACTTTTCTGTTTCTTCTGAACACAATGATTTTATGTTACTATTTAGAACATCTGAAAATAGATCTTCCACTCCACATAAATATGGAACTTCACATTTTCATGTCATTACAGTAAACTTGGCCTTAGGAACTCCATGATAAGATTAATCTTTGTCCAGGAAATATTTTGAAGTTTCTATCACTATTTAATTTTCTTAAAACTCAAGGACTTAAAAGCATTAATGTAGACACATTATGCTTAGACTTGATAAAAATATTGATAGGAAACTGATTAGTGGTCTGTTATTAGAAACAATCCCAAAGTATCAGCAGCCTTGGACAACAAGAGTTTGTCATTCACAGTCCAGTAGGAGGGGTGACCTTAGGGATAGAGAGGAAGGACTAGGACCCATTCAGGAAGCCAGGCCTTCATGCTTTGCCTTCTTTCTCCTCTAAGTTTTTGGCCTCATCTGTCTGGAGAAGATTTAACAGGATATGCCTGGAAATGGTCAGTTTAGCTCATAATACATGATCCAGAAATGACTGTTATAAACCCAAGAAGGAATTACAGACATGGACATTACTGATAACTGGTAATTTCTTAGAGGTTATGAATCCCAAGATCACTAACCCCAAAAGAAAAAGAAATAGGTTATAAAATATGTTATGTTTTATTTTTGTGGGTTTTAATATTGATTTTTCATAATTATAGAGAAAAGTGATGACATAATAATGGCACTATATCTAATATATACACAAGTGACTCTACTGTCAGACCCAGTCAGACTTGACGTCACTTCCCCCGTGAGTGTGGGGGGTTCTCGAAGAGCCATACATGTTTTCTCATGTCCGTTTGTATTTGGCAGAGTCATTGTCACATGCTTGAGAGGAGTTTCAAGTTCAGAGTGAAGCTATGGTGTAAAGTGACACGACCCAGTGTGAATGACATCCTCTCGTGACTGTAATTTATATTTTAAAAAACTATAAATGGGCAATAAGGATGCCATTTCATATAAATTATGGGACATACTTACACCTGACCCAAGAAATTTCGTGTTTTACTGTTTAATAACCCAGAGGCTATGCCATGTTTAACCATATTACAGTATGTTATGCTGGGCAAGAAAAATGTGTTTATGCTTTTGAGTACTTTGCTTACCACTTGGGAAGTAAGTTAAGCACTGAGAGTTTTATTTTCAAAACAAATTTCCTCTCAGCAGCAGACATCTCCATGTTTTATTTAGAAACCTGGAGATTGCAAATTGCCTAACCTGAAATATAGCACCCTGGATTCAGTAATCAGAAGACAAGCACTCGGCGTCTGTATGTAATGATGGGCGAACTGGGTCTCCTGAGCACAGCCAAGGTGAATGGGTTGCGAGAGCAGCAGAGCTCCTTCAAGACTTACGCTTTTAATTGCACGGGGATTCATTGTTGTTGTCGTAGATGGAGCCGTGGGCTGTGTCCCGCCACCCGGCTAGCTTTACACCCAAAATAACTACATGTTATTCTTTTAAACACTGCTTGGCCCATTAGCCCTAGCTTCTTACTGGCTAATTCTCACATCTTGATTAACCCATTTCTAATCATCTGTGTAGCACCACGAGGTGGTAGCTTACCAGGAAGGATCTTAACCTGCGTCCATCTTGGAGAGGAGAGCTATAGCGTCTGCCTCACTTTCTTTCTTCCCAGCATTCTGTTCTGTCTACTCCACCCACCTATATTCTGACCTATCAGGCCAAGCAGTTTTCTTTATTAATTAACCAATGAAAACACAGATAGATAGAAGACCCACCTATATCATGCTGTTTCAGGAAATGCCACAGTTTGATACTCAAAAGAGGGGCTGAAGCCTTGAGGCCATTGTGTACTCCAGAACCATTGCTGATGATCCTTTCTCTGACAACCACTAGACAGTATTTGTATTGGAAAAAAGAAACTTGTACTTCCTTCATAAACCATAGAGGAACCAGGGGGAAAATACATTAATGGAATGGATTTTGTTATTGGTGTTTGTGTTTTGAAAGATCTTGAAGATTATTTTACTTAAATGTCCTAAATCCTGTTTGCCTTTCAATATTTCATATACTTGTTGCAATGGTTCATAAGTAAACAAGGTATTTGATTTTTTTATAAACTTACATTCATCAAGCATTACAAATTTAATTGCTTTGAGTCTTTACCAAAATAGTTATATTAGATTTTTTTGTTCTTATACTTTAAAATATTTTTATAAATTTAAATATTTATGTTTATTTCATCTGTGTAGTGATTTTCTGAATGCATGTGTACCACCTGTATGGCAGGTGCCTATGGAGGCCAAAAATGACCACTGAAACTGGATGTAGGGGTGCTTGTCAGCTGCCCTGTGGGTGCTGGGAATGAACCTGGGTCATGTCCAGTGTTCTTCATCACTGAGCTGTCATTTCAACACTTTTAGTTCTTTTAAATGGCAGCTGTGTTGTATATAACCATGGTAGTCTACTTCTGAATGTTATGCTGTACCAGGGACCTTCTGTGTGCAAAGTTCCCAGATCAAAACCATCTATGAGTGATCTTAGTTACCACGGTCATAGGAGGGGGATGCCCAACTTCTTCTTAGCTAGCCATGCTATTCCCCAGCACACCTTTGTCATTAAGAATAGAGGACATACAGAGGTGCATCAAGAAATAATTCTAATACTGTCTTGCTGTGCAACAGCGAAATCACATAGGTTTTGAGAGTCAGGATTTTAGCTTTTGCTTTTCTCTAAATGCAAATAAATGCACACATCTGCTCTTTTTGTAGCGCAGTGAAATGCTGCAATTTACATTTGACAAAAATGACCTTTTCCACCTCGAGGCATCTAGTCATCCACATTACCAAATAGAGCTGTGTGGGGTCATATGGGAAAGTGCTGGTCACCCTGAAAGCAACAAAATGAAGTGCAGAGTGTTTGTTTTTAGGGCAGTGAAGATCCTCTCCATAAAACTTTAATTAGAACTTGAACTTCCTTGACGGTGGTTAGCATCCCATAGAACGTGCAGCACTAGAGCAAATCCTAAGACAGCTGCAGCGTGGAAGAGCCTTTGGGAAGCATGAACTCTAATGCAAATTTTGCACTCTAGATGGTGACATGCAGACGCAGCTGCACTTAAGGACCAGCCGGTATCGAGGGACCATTCTCACGAGGAGTAAGTCAGTGTTCGCTGCACCATGCTACCCCTTCCTCTCATTGTGCAGTCATCTTACAATACCTGTAGAAGTGATCAAGTCTGTTCGTACACATCATCTCTAAGTGATATCTCACATGCCTTTGCTTCCGCCTGGCTTGTCAATCTATTAGCTACAATTTTATCCGTTTTGACTCTTGTTTTTAATACAAATGGCCTGGTTATCATGAAGATAGATTGTAGACAGTTACTACTGTTTACCAACCATACGCACAGCCATACCGAACAAAGTAATTCTCAATTTACATGTATAATTGGAAGAAATGTTTTCCTCTTAGACTAACCACTACCATAAATAGAAGTCGAAATATATTTCCAGTAATGGATGTTAGGAATTCTTGATAACGTGTTAGCTTCTAATAACAGGAGAAAAGTACTAAGCTCAGTATGTCTAGAGCCGACATAATTAAGGGAGGGAGAATATCAAAGCCAGGAAAATACTTTGATGTTGCATGAAACTCTAGGTCAAGCAAATATAAAATTGATGGATTATATGGTTTTCAAAGTTTTTCCCTCACAGTTAAATCCAGACTGAAAAATCAGAGCATAGAAGTTAGAAGAATCTAGAGGCTTGCATTTTTTTTTTTCAATGAGCAAAGTATTTGAAAAGATCCTCCAAGTGGGCATTTCTTTTGTCATTTTGATTCCTGCTCACTGAACCGATTTCCTGTTGGGAGACTGAACCCTGGATTAGCTGGATTTGATTTGAAAAATGTCACCAATGAAACACCAGGAAAGGGGCCAGAGGAAGTGCTGAGGCACACGGTGAGCAGTATTTATGACTTATTTTTATGTATGTGACTCATATACTTAAAAGTAAATTCAACCCAAGTGAGAAAGAAAATTACTACTTTATGTGTGACCAAAATTTGCATAACATTTGCAGATATTTATAAAACGCTGGACGATTTCTCAAGAGTGTCACCAAGAAAAAAAAGCACAGTTAATAGAAAATGACAAACCGTTTAGTGTTAAAATTTTGATAGCCGGGACATAGCAGAAAGTGGCCTGGCTTTTGTCTGCAGCTAAAACAGGGCCTGTAACCAGTTCCCTTTACAGAGTGAGCTGAAGCTGTGTAAGCTTCGTTCATGCAGATGCTATCTTCAAAACCTAATGATTCATTGTTAGATTCCATTTGCCACTGCACTCAGAATCCTTCCTAACAATAACGAATTGAGTCATAACAGTAAAGTATGAAATCCATTGTTTAGATGAACAAGTGCACACAGCTATGGACAGCTTTTTCGTTTTTTTTTTTTTTTTTTCTCTTTTTCAACACTTTCAGTGCAAGACTGTGTCAGTGCTTACAGGAACCAGAAATGACGTCATTGGTAAACAGGCCTAAAACCTCCTCTCTGTATTATAGCAGTGTAAAGGGGAAAAAAAAAAAAAACCCACTTCTTTGCATCACAGAAATACACCAACTATCAAGAAGAGGGGCAGTGTTAATCTCTTATTCAACTCTTATTCAACCTAGTAACATCAAACTGCTGAGACTATATTACAAAAACTATTAGTAAGCAGTAAAGGTAAAAATTGTTTAAAATTCTTCCAAATATACTACATATTTTCAGAGAGGACTTGGAGGATTTGAGCTAGACCTGAACTGAAAACATCCTTCCTGAGGAGCTGCTTTCATGATACCTTCTGAATCATGAAGGCTGCCAAGAGAGGGAGGCAATCAATTGTCCTGCCCACCTGTGGCACCTTGGAACAGAACAAGGGCCAGCATGGCAAGATACAGCAGTGGCATCCTTATCCTATGGTAACCAGCAATATTCTAGACTGGATCTGAGTCTAATTCAACAGGAGGAAAATTATGTCTGGTACAGGGAAACTAGAAAATTACTGGAACTTGTGAGATCATGAATCTTAGAGAACCAGCAAGTGCTAATTTACTAGACCTGTGTATTTCTTTATATATTATATTTACACACACACACATAATTGAAAATAGATTCTTCTCTCATACAATACACCCTTCCCCTCTCTACTCCTCCAGCTACTCCCCACCTTCTCTCTCCCCCAAGATCCAGTCCCCTCCTGTTACCCCTTCAGAAAAGAGCGGGACTCCAATGTATGGTGACCAGACAGGACAAAATAGGATGCAGTAAGACAAAGCAAAAGCCCTCTTATCAAGACTGGACAAGGCAACCCAAGAGGAGGAAAAGAGTCAGAGATACCCCAGCTCCTGCTGCTAGAAGTTCCAGAAGAATACCGAGCTAACAGCCATAACATATGTACAGAGGATCTCGTGCAGAAGCCAGCAGGTCCCACACTTGCTGTTTCAGCCTCTGTGAGGCCCTGTGAGCTCTGCTTTAGCTAAATTGGTGGACCATGTTCTCCTGGTGTCATCCATTCCCTTTGACCCCCACAGTCTTCCCTCCTCTCTTCTGTGGTGTTCCCTGAGCTCTGAGAACAGGGACCCAATGGAGACCTCCAATTTAGATTCTCTTCCCACATAATGTCCGGCTGTGGGAGTGTGCATCTGCTCCCATCTGCAACTGGAGGAAGTCACTCTGATGGCGACTGGACAAAGCACTCATCTATGAGTTTAGAAGAATATCATTCTTACTTGTGTTCTGAAACCCATTCTTATTCCCGCAGATAAGGGTGGTTCTCAGCCCTCATCAAATAAGCTTCTCATTGCAGCAGACGGAGAGCGTTACAGAAAACAACAACTGGTCAAATTGCAGAGATTATAAAAATTGTGAGATGTTCAGCCTTAGTGAATACATCTACAATGCAACTCCTAACCTTAAGGAATTTACTTCTGAGATAGGGAGAGTTCTCTCTCTCTCTCTCTCTCTCTCTCTCTCTCTCTCTCTCTTTATTTTTAATTTTTTTTGTTTTTGTTTTTGAGGCAGTTTTTCTTTGTAACTTTGGAGTATGCCCTGGAACTAGCTCTTGTAGACCAGGCTGGCCTCAAACTCATAGACATCTGCCAGCCTCTGCCTCCCAAGTGTGGGGATTAAAGGCGTGTGCCACCTCCGCCCAGCTGAGTTATTTTTCTTTAAGGGCATTACCCCTAATGGGTCATGCTCCTGTGGTTGGCTCTACACTCCTGAGTATATCAGCAGCACAGTATCGTATGAGAGCTGAAGTTACATGGTAGGTTTTAATTTCTATGACTTAGAGACCAATGACCCAAAAATGCCTCTCACCTGCGAGCCCCTTGCCCAAGCACAGTCCCTGAAATGCTGGAGGCTGTTTTTTTTTTCTTCTTCTGTAATATAACAAGGCACAGGCTTTCACTCCCCTAAACAAGCTTGTCCGACCCATCTGCGCCAGATGTGCTTGGTCACATGTCAGGGCATGTGCTTGTCCCTGGGGGACCTGATGGGAAACGCAATGAGCTATGGGGTTTCCTTTTTAAGTCCTTGTCCTACTGTGATTCTGGGCCATTTCCCAGGAACCTGGGTATGGACCTGGCCAGAGTCCATCCACCTGGCCAGTATTTAATTAAAGTTTGCTTCAGATTTGGCTTTAAACTGTGGTCCTGCTCTTATTCTCAATCAATGGGATTAATCGTTGACTAAGGAAAGAGAATGCATGAATCTGGAGAGGGTGCAAGGTAGGTGGTGGATTTGGGAGGCCTTGGGGAGGGTAGGAGGGTGAGTTTAAGTCGATAAAAACCAAAGGAGACTTGGTTACATCAGCAATCCTCTGGTAGTGTGTTCTCAGTATTTCTTTGCACTTGAAGACACTAAAGACTTTGGTCTTTGGAACTATAGCTAATGTTTATAGTTTTAGATAACGAAATCCTACATCTTTTAAATTATGAATTAATTCACTAAAATGAAGATTATTATCCAACTGTGAGTGTGAAAATTATATATATATATATTAAATATTTATTTATTTGCTATGTATACAATATTCTGTCTGTGTGTATGTCTGCAGGCCAGAAGAGGGCACCAGACCTCATTACAGATGGTTGTGAGCCACCGTGTGGTTGCCGGGTATTGAACTCAGGACCTTTGGAAGAGCAGGCAATGCTCTTAACCAATGAGCCATCTCTCCAAAAAAATAAAAATAAAAAAATAAGAAAAAAGAAAATTATGTATCTTTAAAAGCATAAGAAGATGGTACAATATTTGAGAATAGTGGAACTACTTTGTTTTCAGAAACATTTTCCGTTATCTAAGCTAATGGAAGACACTTGTATTCTCACACCTGCTCGTTCAGTGATGCAGGACCAATGCCACAAAGCTCCTGACACACTCCCTTATACACTGATGAGAGAATGACAAGGAACAAAGAAAATACATTTCATGCTGTTATAAAGATGAATTTAACTTAGGAATCTAGAAGATCTTCATACCACACTTTGCGAATTATCTGGCTACACCATGAGGGCAGGAAGCAAAGAACTCTCTGGATCAGGGCATGAGAGTTGGCTCAGTTGTTTTGATCACTTGTTGCTCTTGCAAACGACCAGGGTTCTCTTCTCAGTACCCACATGATGGCTCACAAGCACCTGTAACTCTAATTTTAAGCAGACTTATACTCTCCTCTAGTCTTCTATGGGCTCTTGCCCACACATAGGAACCCAAGGAGGTGAGTATTTGTACTTATAAAATAAATAAACATAAATAAGATTTTTGATAGTTAAACCAGTCCCATGTTTTCCCCTTAAGGCATGAAAGATAGTCCTGGTTCCTGATCAAATGGGCATCTCAACTGATTTTCTACAGAAAATCAGAGTTAGAGTATCCAATGTTACTAAAAGCTGTGCTTCAATGTCAGGCTTAGCCTTTTGGATCTGTTCTCTCTTTGGAAAATTGATTTGTTTCGGCTTCCTTGAAGGCGAGGCGGGTCAAGTGCCCATCTGAAATCGGCTGACTTCAGAACTAACTCATAACACTTGAGGCTTCTAGCTTAGGAAAACGGAGGCGTGCAGTCTGAGAATTGAACTTTTCTTGTTCGACAAAGAAAGTAATGAACAACCCTTCACAAATAACAGGAATATAGCTCAAGTGATATAAACAAGTTGAGTTTGTGGCTTAAGCAAGTGTCTATCCAAAATGAAGTTCGTGGATTAAGTTCCAGCACTTCAAGGATAGTCTGACTACATGAGGCTATGTTTTTGATATGTCAAAATAAAATCCAAAAACGAAATCAACTGACTGAACAAACAACCCATAATAAAAACCCAGTGTTTTTCTACAGATTTCAGTATGCAATGAGCTGGAGCATGGATGGATATTTCCAAGAAGACTGAGACAGTCAGGGCAAATGATTGAGTTGATCCAATCCAGAGCGCCTTAGGAATGAGACCTGAGTTAAGGATCTTCTAGATGAGGCTGTCTAAATCAGGCTTGTGGGCAGTCTCTGGGGATTGTCTTACTTGCGTTTTTTGAGGTGGGAAGATCTGGGCGCTGCAGGTGGCACCATTCCCTTGGCAGGGGATACTCAACTGACTTCCCTGCTATTATGAACTATAACCCAAAACTGTGAGCTAAGACAAATCCTGTCTCTCCTAAGCTGCTCTTTTCAGGGTATTCTAGCACAGCAGCCAGAGAGGACACAAAGGAGAGATCAACTTGTGCTGGGTCTTTGTGGCTTAGAAAAATTCAAAATAATGATGAAAGGCATATCCGAATGTGAAAACTAAAAAAAAAACAAAACAAAATACACAAAACCCCCAAACACAGCAAAAAGCATAGCAAGAGCAATATACCAGTAAATATACCATATACTTTCTGGAGACAAAACATTTTGTGATGGATGAAGGAGACTTAAGCCAAGTGGTCAGGATGAACAACAGAGTCCTTCACTGCAGGTGTTGAAGGTATATGAGCACCCTGCTACCACCCAGAAGAACAGTCCTGGCACTGTGGAGGCTACCTACCCAGAGATGGGACAAGAACAAAAGCCTTGATTTGAGAAAGCTCTATGGTCTTAATTTTTAATCCGCAATAGGCTGACATCTCTTTTTGACTATTCAACTTCTGTCAAGAGCATATCAATAACTAGAGTTGATTAAATTATGGCCCAATATCATCTCATGTTCAAGGTATAATATATCTTATTCATAAATTACTTAAGTATAGCTTAACATCATTTGGTATAGGAATAGAGAGGTTAGAAGAGCAGATCTTTAGGAACTGAATTTCAAGCTTATCAATGGAAGTGGTTATATCACTGACTGCTCTTTGTTGATTCATCGTTCATGCCAATGTCATCAAGAGAGAGGTCATGGACAGATACATTCGTATTTGATAGGTGATCTACTTCAACACCAGTCTATCAACTTAGAGTGGATGGGCTTCTTGATGTCTAGTCCTGTCCTGAAGCTTACATTCTCAAGGAAGACCCCTCCGTGCCGTACACCATTAGCTTACCATTACTCCTAGTGAACAATCATTTAACTAGACTGGTACTCTGAAAAGGCTCATGCCCATGGGTACACACAGTCCCCAAGAAACGAACCACTTCAAGGAAAGACAGTTCTCTGGTATTCAGCATTGGAAAGGCCTTTAAGATCCATAAGTGTGAGCCGAGCTGTCCAACATGAACTTCATATGTAGTGGAGGTGGTATTTTGTTTTCTCAACTGCCTTAACATATTTCTTATTATTCACATGCTTTAGGTTGCTGACAGAGAAAATGCAAGTTAATTGCTGAGTCCTCTAAAGACTCCAAAACTGTGCTGGGCATTATTACTTATTCTTGAAGAAGGAAATAGCATGGGAGTGTAGTGACAGCAATTTCCAGGGGGTCTTGTGAGACTGACTTTGGGGTGTCTGATTTAACCAGATTGTCTGGATGTGCTTTTTAGTCTAAAACATAAAGTCACTGCCTGAGATTTGGGTAAAGGAACTCTAAATAAGAATCATAAAGCAACTTCTAAATCCTACCTCCCAAATGCTCCTCCAAATTATTTCAGATTTCTTTTGTATGAGCTTTAGATTTTTCTTTAATTGAAATCTCTCAGCTCATGTGCATTGCTGAAAATTAGATTATGTCAATTTGTTCACATTTTCCCAAGAAACATGAGAAGTGCTGAAACATTTGGAGAAACTTCTTTAGTTGCCATAGAAAGCAACACACTTCAAAACAAATGTCTGTTAATGGAATTGGTATATTGTTTTCCAAAATCCTTATGGAATATTTTTTCACATAATCAGGTCAAGTGACTCAAATTTCTTTTAACTGTTTCAGGACTTCTGAAAATTAAGTTAAAAATCATTTTAGGATGGGAGAATATATTATCGATCATACTCTATTTGAGATGAAATGACAAGCCAAAACATCTGTGATCAACAATATGTATTAAGATTAAAAAGTACAACTATAAAAATTCAATTGCAAAATTTTAAATCCTATTAAAACAAATTAATATCAGGCTCTTTACTCCAAGTGGCATTCTCTATAGTTATGAACTAATACTTCTTATTATTAGATCTCATTTAACGACCTGAGTAGATACAATTTGTAAGGAGAAAGCCTCATTTTTAAATTAATATTTTGAAATTCAAATATAATTACCTAATTTTCCTCTTTCTCTTTCTTTCATGAGACCCCTCCTATGTATCTCCCTTTTCTCCCTTTCAAATTTGTGGCCTCTTTTTTTCTTCATTGTTGTTACAGAAATACACACACACACACGTGCACAACGTACTCCTAAATATGCATTTTGTTTTTCTAAATTACATATAACATTGAAAATTGCAGATAATGAAAAGATCAAAACGGTACTAAAGTGGGGAACTGGACTGGAAAAATAATCTTTGTTTTCTTTACCATTCTGGAAAATAAGATGACCCACAATTAAATTTTAGTTCTGTATTTAGTAGGCTGGAAACCATTCATTTCTGAGAACTTAAAGTTTAATTATTGTAAAAATTAATAATGACTATTATACAGTCTGAAATCTTTCAAATAAAAGGTAGAAAATTTTAATCTCTCAAGCTTTTCTGATAATAGAGCATATATTTTCTTTCTTCTGAAATAGTGCAATGGTTTTCTTCTGTATTAGAAACTGTTTTTAAAATAATAAATTTTACTTCTTGCTGTCAGGAAAGACAAGAAATACCACAAACAGCAAAGGCTTTTGATGAGGAATCCCTGTCAGCCAATGGTCTTTAAGAGGTGGGACCAGGTTAGGGTGTGACCTTTTGGATACCCAGAGAAAAAAGCCACTGCCCAGGGGTTGCTCTCCCTGTGGTTCCCACACGACACAACTGAGGTTGGACTTCTCATTCCTGTTTCATAAGTTTGTTTCTTATAATAAAAAAAAATAATTGGTTTATCTTGGAGTTAGCTTGGGATTCTTTGACCCACATCTCACAACAGGCTTTAATGTAAATTGTGTATTTCCCAAGATTAACAAACTGGCGCTTTATCCCTGGCACCTTATGTTATGCTTGTTGCTGGTTTGAAGGGGTTACTAACTTTAAATGCTTTCATTTCAGAGAGTATACTGTTCAATGGGCCTATTAGAAGGAGTGCCTCAGGCCTGGCTGTAAGAATTTATACTTAACATATCTCTGTCAGATGGCCCTACTGTAGTCTTAGCTCTGTTTTCCTACTAGAGCAGAAACTCTGCATAAAGGAAGACAAAGGAAGAAAATGTTTATGTGGTTGAGGCTTTCCAGCTGACTGCCAAGGAATGTAAACCGTCTTCCTGTGGTCAGGACCAAACAGCTTCATCCTCACTTTCCTATTGGAGAATGAGACTATAGACCTCTGCCTATGTTTCTTTAAGTTCTACCCCTGTGATTGCAATTCCCAGTGCTCCCTACTGCTCCTTCCTGGGAGCTCCGCTACTGGAAACCTCAGCCCAAGAGACAATACCCTTGTGCAGTGAACATCTAGCCTATGATCATGATCTTGAACTTTGCTTCATAAAAGTTAAGTCCGTAAAGCAAGTAAGGTGAAGGACACATTTGTTCAGGGATGATGTATGTGGTCATTCCCTTCACTGTTCTTTTTTTTTCTATGCGTTTGGAGTCTGATAGCAAGTTGATGAAGCTTCCATCAAACCAAGCCTCTGGGGACCTGCATGTCTGACCACATTGTTTTGGACATTTGACAACGGCCTTTATGTTTCCTAAGCTTTTGGTTACTTTTGATGTGAAGTCATACTAAATAACTGTCTATGCCACACAGTGTTTCTGTGCTGTTCTGTGGTAGAACATTCTCATGTTGGAGAGTCAGGAGACATGTCTTATTTTTTAGTCTTTGGGAATTATGACTCTTGTAGCTGAATTTGTCTCTTCTTTGCCTTTTGTGGTTAAGTTCAGAGTCAAATTTACAACCTATTTTCAACACTTGGCTCTGTTTTTGTCATGGTGTGTCTCTAGGGCATAGATTTATGTAATAACTTTTCCAAAATGTATCCATAAATATACCCTATACACCTATTCGTCTCATATATTTATTTTTAGATTGTTATAATACATGCATTCTGTTAGGCATTAAATATTTTTCAGTTGAGGCAGGATAAAAAATAATTGCTAAAGATTTGTATGGGCCTGTGTCAGAGATACAGAGAAGTGTGTGTGTGTGTGTGTGTGTTCACATGTACTAGTTAAATTCGGTTATATGTTTAGTGTGGATCTAGGCAATGTCCTCAGCCACTGTCTCAGTTCATAAGAATGCTCAGAGAGTATCCTGTTTTTTCTTTCTTTCTTTCTTTCTTTCTTTCTTTCTTTCTTTCTTTCTTTCTTTCTTTCTTCCTTCCTTCCTTCCTTCCTTCCTTCCTTCCTTCCTTCCTTCCTTCCTTTCTTTCTTTCTTTGAAACTTCTAGAACCTAAGCACTTTCTGTCCTTCCCAATGAGAGACCTTCTTCTCAACAATTTCTGCTGCATGAAGTCCAGTGATATCACTTAGAAGTAATTCAAACCACTGGGTATGCCAGTTTTTGTGCCAAGGCTCTTCAAATCAGTGACAAAGGCACTTATTATTATACTTTCCAGTTTTTCACTAACAAATCATAAATAATATAAATTTGTATATTTCTAAAGATGCTGAAGAAAATATTGCTTTCTAAAAGGGGATATAATTGTTATCCAATTTAACAAATTATTAAAATTCTTAATTTGAATTCAGTGTATTTCTTGTTTCATAAGACTTTTTTTTTTTTTTTACCTAGGAATAATATGTCATTTTTAAACTAAATCTCATGCAAATTTGAACACAATGCCAATCACAAGGCAGTGAATGTGGCAAACAAAGGTGCTATTGGAAGTCGATTAGTAATGAGAGTGGAGTTTGGCATGGGTTAGAGCTCCGAACTGTGAGGTTGTAGTCACCTTGGCAACCACTTTGAACCTCTGTTTCGTCAACTACAAAACAAGGGACGGGTCTGAGACATGCCCGTGAGAAGTGTTCACTCAGTCATTTCACGAGCAGTCACATGTGCCCCCTCACGCCAGGAGTTTAAGGATGACGGGCCAGGTGCTGCTTTAGGTGGCGAGGACTGACCGTTACAGGGCCCTCCACTGTTTTCCAGAGCTGCCTCAGAATCCACAAAAGGAACATGCAATTCAACAACCAACTAATAACCATGAAAAAACAAACAGTATAGTAAATAATGAATACTGTAGGCTGTTTCCAAAACAGTACATTATAATGTATCTGTTACTAAAGTGTTTAACAGACTCATGAGCTGCAGAAACAGGGGAGTTCTACCTATTGCTCTCTCTCTCTCTTTCTCTTTTTTTTTTTCTGAGACAGGGTTTCTCTGTGGCTTTGGAGCCTGTCCTGGCACTAGCTCTGTAGACCAGGCTGGTCTCGAACTCACAGAGATCCACTTGCCTCTGCCTCCTGAGTGCTGGGATTAAAGGCGTGCGCCACCATCGCCCGGCTTACATATTGCTCTCTTAACCAAATGTAAAACCCTTGAAAGTTTTCAGTATATCTACCTTATTGTTTATTTTGATTTTTTTTTTTTTGGTTTTGGTATTCATGTGTACATGTATGCAGGCCCTTGTGTGTACGGGTGCTCACAGAGGCCAAAAGAGGAATCAGTTTCCTTCAAGTTTGAATTATAGTAAATTGTGATCAGACTTATGTGGGGTCTGAGAAACAAGCTAGGGTCCTCTGGAATAGTAGCAGGTGCTCTTAACTGCTCAGCCATTTGTTTTTTAAGAACAAATACCTACAATTTTCTTTTGAATATCTATGTAGCAATGCACCGAACTACCTTAAGTATAAATATATACTTAAATGTTTACTTATATGCAAGTGTGTGTGTGTGTGTGTGTGTGTGTGTGTGTGTGTGTTGATGCCTGGAGGAGTCAATGTCAAATACTGTTCTGTTATTTAATTATTTAATTAGAATGAAATAAATCAAGTTAAATTCATTCTAGATGTGTCATTTTAAGATATTTATACCTTGTAAAACAGAATGAACCTGGGCTGGGGATGTGGCTCAGGGTGTAAACTGCTTGTAGCAGAAGACATGGACATTAGTTAAGATCCCTAAAGCCCTCGTTGAAGTTGGGTATGGTGCATATATTTTTAATCCCCGCTTTGGAAAATGGCAGAGAAGTGGAGCCCTGTGGTTCCCTGAGCATCAGTCTAGCAAATCAATGACTTCCAAGTTCAGTGCAAGACCCTGTGATCAAAAGTAAGGGGAAGAGCAAGGGACAAGGATGCTCAGCTTCAACCTCTGGGCCAGCGTGCACACACATGGGAGTGTGTGCCTGCACACACAACTTACACAGTCACACAGCACAACATCAACCTCTGGGTCAGTGTGCACACACATAGGGAAACGTGTACCTGCATACACAACTTACACAGTCACACAGCACAACATCAACCTCTGGGTCAGTATGCACACACATCAGAATGTGTCCTGCCTACACAACACATATGCTGACATGCACGCACACACACACATACACACACACCTCAGCATCCATACACATGGGAACATGTACCCACATACACAATACATATACTCACACAGCACACACACACACATGCACACACACGTGCACATACACCTCAGCATGCACACACACCTCAACATGTATACCCATGGGAAAGTGTACCTGCATACACTACACATACACAGATACACAAACAATAATAAAAATGTGAAGTGGATATAGTGTGAGATTCAGATCAATTGTTTCATACACCAGATGCAAGGGAATTCTGTAGACATTATAATTTCTTTAATTTTGAGTATTGAGCAGCACAGACACAGAATGAGGTATTGGCTTAGCTTGCCAATGACAGTACATATTTGCAGTTGACTAAATCTGTTGACACAGGTGTTTGACGTGTCTTAAACATACACCATGCATTAAACAGTCAATTTATTACTTTTTCCCTGTGGCAATTTTGTAAGAAAGATTCAACAGTGCCACTTCCCATTGTTAATTTCAATCTATGATAATGATACTTGTGAATTGGCATGGCTCCGTGGGTAAGGGTGCTTGCTGTCAAGCCTGATGCCCTGAGTTTTCTGTCCAGTACCCACATGGTGAAAGGAGAGACCTGAATGCTGTGACTTGTCCTTTGACCTCCAGGTGCCTGTTGTGGCACCTGTGTACCCTCCATCTGACAGATATAAATAAAAGAAATATACAGGCTTCAAAGAGCACAGATAATGGGCAATGTAGCCCACACCTTCAATCCCAGCACTCAGAAAGCAGAGACAGGCAGATCTCTGTGAGTTTGAAGCCAGCCTGGTCTACCGAGTGAGTTCTAGGATAGTCAGAGCTACAAAGAAAAACCCTGTTTCAAAAAGCCAAAAAAAAAAAAAATCATAGAAAGCGTATGTTCCAGTCATCTAAATCATTCTACTCAAAGGGATTTGCCCATCTATAGCAATGGGATGCCAGCGTTCTACACTGCTATGCTGCCTTTTGATGGGCAACTTTCAGTGATGTTACAGGAACGGCTGCTTAACTCGCTTCTGTTCCTTGTGTTCCTTGAAATACTGGGTATGGTATAGTAATTTCCCCATGAAACTGTATAATTTTTACTCTCTCTCTCTCTCTCTCTCTCTCTCTCTCTCTCTCTCTCTCTCTCTCATGTGTATTGTTCCTCTAAAGTTGGATTTTCCTTACGTTGGTGGCATTTTACACCCCCCCCCCACTTTCCTGTTTGTTTCTTTCCCTCTGTCTTTAACAGGACCCTTTGAAAGAGTAAAAAGAGTAGTTTTGTTTAAGACCTTAAAAGAGCATTTTTTTTAGGCTTTCACAGACGTACGCTTATCATACATAATTAACTTGTATCAGAAATGTGCCCTGACAAGATAAAGGTGGAGCCTCCACCACAGAGGTTTCTCTCCTCCTCCCACTGCCTGCGTGTGAACTAGATAGTATGCCTGCAGCTCGCACTGAGCCCCAGCAGAAACCACTCTGGTCAGAGATCTTGAGAGGAGAAGAATGTTAAGGCTGAGTTTTCCTCTAACCTTGGAAGTCACGCGTTTGCGGTGACAGCGTGTAGAAAGAACTGCTCTGCTATTGTGTGAGCTTGTGTTTCCCAAATGGAGCTGCTTCAAACCACCTTAAGATACAGGCATACATAATCAAAGCAATCAGTATTCACTGTTGAAACAAAGGATAGCAAGGTCATCTCACGAGACAAAAAAAATGTACTGCTGTAAACAAAATGTTTCACTTATTTTAAGATTTAAATTATAAAGCAATTCAAGAGGCTGCCAGTCAACTTAAATGACCTTGTTTTAACTAGGTAAGTCCATAGTACTTAGATCCCCGTTGAGCAATCACTTAATGGAACTGGTGTCCGCAGAGGAGGATGCTTGGATTTAGGTCAATTGCTAATTTAAAGGAATGAGCGTATACTACACCACTACCTACTTCAGCATCAAATTAATCATTCCTAAGTTTCAATGAAGTACTGTGGTAGATGAAAGCGAAGGAAGACAGATAAGCAAGAATTAGACATGAAAAACAAAATCTTGATGCACCTAAAATGAAAGATATGCCTTTGGCATTTCTTATGTGTGTTTGGAAAACTTTGAGTGGTAAATTAACACTGAAATTCAGCTGGCATTTCTTTTTATATCTAATAACTATCCAGAGTTACAGGTATTGTCATTCAGAGACAGGACAGAGCTAGAAGGAACAAAGTCAGGGTCTTGCCCACTGACCCACAAGTGGAAAAAAGGATTTCAGAGAGGCCTTGGGAATTCTGAGCAAATGGGACCAACTGTGACCCTAGGCAGGCACACCTCCTTGAGATTTGGGACTTGTATGCACAGCCAGGCTTCGGTAACTGTGATAAAGAACTCACCCACATCTCATTGACTTGAGGAAAGAATATGGGATAAAGAAGATGATAAGTCTAAGACAAAGTGACCTGTATTTTCCCTTAACTGACATAGTAATTTATAGTACAGCACTCAGCTTAACACAGAAACCTCCATTTCTCATTAAGTTTTATTGATTTTTTTTCCAAATTCAAATCATGGCTGTAATCCTGGAGAATGTCTCAATAATAACCATTATGACTGTGAAATAAGACTCACCCATTATCAGCTAAACCATAATTTTGTTATTACAACCTCAAGTGACATTGAGGGTCCACCATGTAACTAATGTTTTCACTCTTTTAAGCCCCTGTGCTCATGCATGGGTTAAGTTACCATATAAAGCATCTCTCTGAATATGAAACACATATTTTAACCTCTTACTGATGTATCCTATTGTAATCCCTTCATTTTCTAGTTCCCTCCACTCTCCATTTGTTCAATTATCTGTGATGTGGGGGATTCCCCTCTGTATGCTGTGAAAACCATTGGTTAATAAAGAACTGCTATGGACCTATAGCATGGCAAAACTTAGCTGGACTGGAAAACTAAACTGAATGCTGGGAGAAAGTAGGCAGAGTCAGGAAGAAGCCATGGAGCCCTGCTGAAGATAGACTCCAGAACTTCTCCTGGTAAGCTACAGCCTCGTGGTAATACACAAATGGGTTAATTAATATGTAAGAGTTAGCCAATAAGAAGCTAGAGGTAAATGGCCAATCAGTGATTTAATCAATACAGTTTCTGTATGAGTATTTCAGGGCTGAGCAGCCGGGAACCAACAAGTGGTCTCCCTCCAATGTATCTGTAAAAAAAAATCTTAAAAAAAAACCAAAGCATACAGTCCTTTACAAATGAAGCTTTTTTTTTTAATTTTCTAAAATTTCCTAAAATGCGCTGTCATTAAGTGTACACCCAGGTCTTTATGTGCCAGGGCTAATTGCTTCAACATCCAGAACCTGGTCAAAGACCACACAGACTTTAAACATTTCATCTTTTTTTTTTTTTTTTTTTTAAATACTTATCCATCCTGGTAGTTATTCCTCAACATAACATTAAAAGGAATGGTCCCTTTGGTTGCATGTGAATTGGTGACATTTGTAGGTTGTCATTACCTGCAGAAAGAGGGAACCAGCAGCTCAACATGAATGAAGGTAAGTGACCTTTAAAACCACCTTTTCAGAGGGAAGCTATTTGCCTGGTGTGTGTGTGTGTGTGTGTGTGTGTGTGTGTGTGTGTGTGTGTGTAACTGAAATAGAAATATGATAAAAATGTAACTTGTTACTAAGTCTCAAAAGTTAAAAAACTAAGCTAACCATTTTCTCTTACACATCCTTTAGGGACAAGAATTCTATAAATTAGTAGTTAAGTAAATTATATTTATAATTTCTTACAACAAAGAAAGAATTATAAAAAATAAGTCTGAGTAACATCAAACATCTGACGTATGTTTTAGGATTTTGTCATTGTCATTTATTGGGGATCAGTCCTGGAGCCTTGAGCTCACTAGGCAAATGCTTACCCATCACCCCATATCCCTGGTCTACTGTCCACCAAGCAATTTTGGAAGCAATGTGAAAATACAAAGATATATAAAATTAATTTCTTTTATAGGGCATTTTAGCTTATGAGGAGTGATAGAATCCAGAATATAGGGATAATCAGCACACTGTAAGTGTGAAGACTGGTGGGAATAAGACGGTTCTGCTGGCTGGCTACTCCTTGTCCCAGCTCCTCACCATTGCTCATGTGTCTGCTAAAACTTGATCAATGTGAATTTCTAGACAAGCCATGGCTTCCTTTGAATTCAGACAGCTGTTGAGAACCAGCATGGTCTTCTGAGGTTAGAAAGAGCTAGAAGAGTAAAGTTGGGGTACCCACGACTCCTCCATAGTCTATTTGATGTTCTTAAGACATCAAAATGGGGTTTTATGGGTCTTGAGCTAGACTCAGTATCTAGCCAGTGGTTTTTCAAATCTCCGTTGAGACTCCTGCACATCTGTATTTTGTTAGTGTGGCTTTTTGACATCCTGTTAAGCCCCGGAAGCACCAGGGCTCTGCTGGACCTAAAACTGCTTGTCCAATTCCTAGATTGATGATGTCATCTGTTTCTATAAAAAGCTTGCAAAGAAAGTCTGAGAATTCAAATCTTTAGCTTTAACGATCAGGAAAACCGAGTGCTCTTAGATTACGTAGGAATAATGATTTGAATAAAAGGATGAAAGTGTTTTTTCCTCTATTCCACAGTCAAAACCCTTTTGTTCATTATGAGAAAAATAATGTTCTATATTACAAAAAATTCACATAAGAAACTTACAAGTCCCTAGATAATGTAAATATGACTTCATCTCCATGTCTCAATGGCCTTATAAAAATTGGTGTATAACTGACAACTTATAATTTGAAGGTATACAGTTCAGTGATTTTTAGTATATTATAAACTTGGGTAACCATTTCCCATCATTACAGAATATTTTCATTGTTCCTAATGAAATCCCATGCTTTTTTCCTTTTCTCCCCCACCTCGATCGTCTTTCTTTGAGGCGACCACAACTGCTTCCTGTTTCTATGACTTCCCTCTTTCTCCCATCTTCCTTTACAAAAACCCTGCACTATGGGACATGTGTGTATATGTGTGACTTTGACTTTGAAAAATGATTTTAAAATTCATTTATATTTCAGTATGTTTTAGTTCTTCATTTACTTTTTAATTGTCAAGTGATATTCATAACTTCACTGACAAACCACAGTGGAGCTATGTGTTATTTTCACTCATGAGCTACTTTAAACAATGCTGCAATAAAAAAGTTGTGTATAATTTTTTATGTAGACATGTTTTTACTTAACTTAGGTTAACATAAAAAAATGCAATTCCTGAATGGATGTCTATATATTTAGCTTTTTAAGCAGTTGTGAAATTGTTTTTCAGAATGCCTATACCAACAAGTTTTTACCAACTTAATCATGTGGTTCCAGTTTTTCCCAGTTACTGCAACACTTACTCTCTATCCTCTTTTAAACCTATAATTAGAGAGACCCATCAACCCCTAGCAGATCCTGGTCATGGCCGCACCCTCTGATCCCTCCTACCATTCAAGCTAGAAAGCTGATTGGCTTGAGATTGTGCGGGTCTTATATACTCAACCACAGCTGGTGTGAGTTCATGAGCATAACTGTCCTGTCATTTCCAGAAGATGCCGCTTGACAGAAATTCTTCCCATCATCTGATTTTTATAATCACTCTGTCTGCTCTTTTGATAGGTTTCCTGAACCTTGAAGGTAGGAAGTACGATATAGGTCTTTGTCTGGGTGTGAGTATTCCTGTGTATATTCTCTGCACTTTGATCATCTCTCTTTCTGTCTCTGTCTTTGCCACCCCCTCCCCCCCCCCCAGAATCTGCTGCTTCTCTGAAGAGTAGCTTCTATAGGTAATCCCTGTTCAGCTCACATTTAAAGACTGGAAGGTAAAATCCACACTTGAGAGAAAACAAATAACATTTGTCTTTCAGGATCTGATTTACCTCATTCAGTATAATTATCTTCCTAGTTCCACCCATTCACAAACAAATTTCATAATTTCACTTTTCTTTAGCATTATATAAAACTCCACTGTGCAGAGGTACCACCTTCTCTGTTCCCACCCATCAGCTGATACACATCCAGGCTGTCTCCATTTTCAAGTTATTGTGAACATGGCAGCAATGAATGGAGTAGCATCTTTGTAGTAGAATAACACAGTCCTTTGGTGTGTACCCAAGAATTTGTATAGGTATAACCAGTTCATTTCTAGGCCATTATTTCCATAGTGGTAATACCAGTTAGCACCTGTACTAACAGTTTACACCTTATTCTTTTGAGACAGTTTTTTTTTTTTTTTCACGGAACTCGAAGCATTCACTTAGGCTAAACTCCCATCTGTCCCCATTGCACTGGGGACATGCATGGCTGGTGTTACACAGGAGATAGAGATCTGAATGCAGTTCCTCTGCTTAAGCAGCAAGTACTTTGCCTACATACTCATCTCCGGAGTTCTACGAAGTGTTATTTACTTGTGTTTTTTTTCAATTATTTTTAAATTTGGAATTAAGTCTCATTAAAATTAATTAAAATTTATCATAGGCTTTCAAAACAGTGATAAATTAGCAACTGATGCAGCACCAAGAACTCTGAATGATTTGGTTTAAGCAGCCTGTGAAACCAGAAGTTTCAGGAGCTGTTATCTTATTATACAAATTAAGATCAAAGAATTGACTCTGCAGGGAAATGTGTTGCAATACTCAGAGAAACCAGGAACTTCACACACCTATGACAAACTGATGAGATTGCCTAAGATGCTTTAGAATCCTAACTGTTTCACAAAGAGGATGGAAAGATGGTAGGACATAATGTTTATTGCCCCATAAATAAAAGTTTAGCTTAGTTTGGGTCCTTAGTAAAGAAAAGATAGATATAGCAAGAGGTAGTGCTGGGAATTGGGACTGAGACAGATGCACCATGGAAACAGGAAAGCCCCAGAGCTCTCTGGCTAGCCTGTGTAGCCAATAAATGAGCTCTGTGTTCAGAGAAACTCTGACTCAAAAGACAGTTAATGACATGTGACTTCAATCTCATGTCTCTGCACACGCCCACAGCCACATACACATAGATACACATACACACAGAGACGTAAAATAGCTGCAGGAAGGTGCAAAACATTTTTTCAAGAGGCAGAGGATGGGGCCATGATGGAACTTCTTTTCTAAGTTGGTGAGTCTTGCTAGGACTGAAAACAGACTTCTCGTTCTCCCTCTTGCTCTCCTCCTTCTCTTCCTCCTCCTTCATTACCCCCCTCACACGTCTCCCGCTCATTTTGTTTTCACCAGTTTTTATTAATAGCTTCATTTTTAATTAAAATTTGAATGCAATATATTTTGAACATGTTTCTTCCTTTTTCAACTCCTCCCAGTATTCCCCGCCTACATACCCACTGACCTTTATGTCTTCTATTTGTCTTTATTTCTCTCTCTTTCAGAAAATCCCTACAGAATTACAAACCAAAAATCAAAACAGACAAGCAAAAGACCAATAAGAAAAAAAGGCAAAATAAAACTAAAAGTACACACAATACACACACACAAACACACACACACACACACACACACCAGAAACCACCTGATGGAGTTTGATTTATGTTGGCCAACTACTCCTCAGCATGGGCCTCTGTCCTAGAGTAGAATTAAGATAGCCAGTTACACTCTATTGGAGATGACTGATTTTCCCTTTGCCACTGAGAATCAATCTCAGATTGTTTCTTGATTAAGAATGGAAGCCTGTGTTCAATCTACCCTTACAGTGCTGGGACCTCATCTGGTTTGTGAAGGACTTTTGTATACAACACTAGACTCTGATGTAGATCCATTAAGTACATCAGTCTGCTGTGGAAGCAGCTACTTCCTTGGGGTCATCCATTACCTCTGGTTCTTAAAATCTCTCTGCCCCCTCTTTCCCATAGATTCCCAACTGGGAGGGGTTTAGTGGAGACTTCCTATTTAGAACTGAATCCTGAAAAGTGCCCTACTCTCTGCATATTGTTCAATTGTGTGTCTCTGCATTAGCCCCAACCTACAGCAAGAAGAAACTTCTTCCACAAGAATTTGAGGGCGGCACTGAAATATGGGTTTTGGAATATGTCATTAGGCGCAATCTTTTATTATGTTCCATTAGCAGAAAATCGTAGTAGGTTTCCCACCAGGCCATGACCTATCTAGTCTCAGATTTTTGGCCACTTCAGCTGTGTCAAGTATGAGTCCCATCTCTGGAGTGGAACTCCACTCTGTGTTGTCTTGAATCCAAACATAAAGTCATTGGTTACTTCCGAAACATTTGTGCCATTGTTACACCAGTATGTCTTGTAGATAGGATGCTTTTGTAGCTCACAGGGTTTGTCACTGGGCGATTTCAATGATTCCCTCTTTCACTGGTAGATCACAGAGAATTGTCCAGCAGTGAGTGCCAGTCAGCAGGGGAGAGGCTTCTAACTGAGATCCAGCTTGTTTCTATGCAGTCTGGGTTTTCTTCAGTAATCGGGCCTAATCATCAGATTGTGTAGAGCAACAGCTAGCCTCGGCACCATCCTGTGATACTTGGGAGGTTGCACAGGACCCTTTTGGCCGGGGATTTAAGAAAATGTAACCCATTCCTGGCATTGGAGGTTCTACTTGGTAGCATAGGATGTCTAGACGGGGCTTTCTTGCATTTTCACTTAAATTTCCTTTATGTATGTACATATTTTGGGAAGCATCTACAGTTCTGCAATACTAGGCATCTACATGGTTTTTTCAAAAGGCCTTTAGTGTCAGTGTCCCCTCCCCATATTTTCTCTTTTACCCTTCTTTCCCATCCCCCTCTATTTAGCAATCCTATTCTAGTTTCTCCTTATTTCTCCATAGCACTATGCTCTATTTCTTCTTCTTTGTGAGATTCCCCTCCTCTCCACTGGTCCTTACTAGGTGTATACCATCTGTGCTTATGGTGACAGTACGCACACTTAACAAATGCTTAAATGCTAACATTCACATGTAAAAGAAAACAATACTTTTCTTTTGTGGTCTGGGTTACTTCATTCAGAATAATTTCTCTCTTTCCTCATCGTCTTACCTGGGATTTCATATTTCTTTTTCTTTCTTTTCTTATCTTTTCTTTTCTTTTTTTTCTTTTGCGTTTTCAAGGCAGGGTTTCTCTGTGTAGTCCTAGCTGTCCTGGAACTAGCTCCTGTAGACTAGGGTGGGCATGAACTCACAGAGATCTGCCTGCTTTGCCTCCCAAGTGCTGGGATTAAAGGAGTGTGCTACCACTGCCCGACTAGATTTAACATTTCTTAACACCTGAATAGTATTCAATTATGTAAATGTACCACGTTTTCATGGTACATTCATCAGTAGATGGACATCTAGGGTGTTTCCAATTTCTAGCTATTATTAACTGAACAGCAATAAATACGGATGAGCAAATATCTCTGTAATAGATTGCAGAGTGCTGTGGGTGTAGGTCACAGATTGGTATAGTTGTATTTTAATCAGATTAATTTTCAGTTACCTGAGGAAATGCCATACTGATTTCCATAGTACTGTACCAGTTTGCACCCCACCCACAATGGCTAATTCTTCCCCATTTCCCTGCCTCCTTACCAGCACATCTGTTTTTCTTTTTTTAAATTCATCTTGTTCATTTTGACTGTGATAAGAGAAAAGTCAAAGTAGTTTTTCTATTCTCTCTCTCTCTCTCTCTCTCTCTCTCTCTCTCTCTGTCTCTCTCTCTCTCTCTTTATTGGTTTTTGAGACAGGGTTTCTCTGTGTACCTTTGGAGCCTGTCCTGGAACTTACTCTGTAGACCAGGCTGGCCTCAAACTCATAGAGATCCATCTGCCTCTGTCTCCCAAGTGCTGGGATTAAAGGTGTGGGTGCCACCATGGCCAGGAACAAAACAGTTTTAATTTGTATTCCTCTGATGTCTAACAATGTTGAACATTTCTTTAATTTTCTCAGTCATTTGTTTTATCTTTTGAGAACTCCCTGATTAGTTCTGTACTTCAATTTTAGTTAGGTTGTTTTCTTGATACTCACTTTTTAAATCTCTTTTCATATTTTAGATAGTAGTCCTTTATTAGATGTATAATTGGTAAAAATATTTTCCCTGATTGTTGCCTGACACTTTTTTGAAATAATGGAGTCCGTTGCCATAAGGGAAATTTTCAGCATCATGAGGACCCAATTATTAATTGTGAATCCTTGTGCCTATGCTATTTATGCTCTGTTAGAAAGTCTTTTTCTGTGCCATGGAATTCAAGGCTATTTCTTGCTTTCTCTTCTATTAAATTCAGAATATCTGGTCTTGTGTTCAGATCCTCAATATATTTGAAGTTGGATTGAGTACAGGATGATAGATATGGATTTATTTTCTTTCTTTTGCATGCATTCAGTTTGACTAGCACCATCTGTTGATGATGCTGTCTCCTCCCCAGTATTTATTTTTTTTTTACTTTTTTTTGTATTAAAAAAAGAATCAAGTATCTGTAAGTGTGTAGAATTATGTCTGGATATTTAATTTGATTGAGCTGGTCATCAGAAACAGATTGCTTCTCACAGGGACAGTAGAAAAGAAGAGAGGAAACAGTGATAGGAAGCTATTGCAGACAGTGAACACAGACTTCTTTCAAATGAACGTGATAATCAAAACTGATCTTTATGACTCTCGACTCTATAAACGTAGGGAGGTGAAGACATCTATCAAAATGGAAAAGTTAATTTTTTACTGCTCAAGAAAAGGGGGATTTGATTCCACTCAGCACAGTTAAGAAAGCACAAAGTAGTTTGATATTTTTTTTAATGAGTGTTTGGGAATAAAATTTGTATGAAATAGAATTTGAAATGAAGGCTCCTGCATCAGAAGGCAACCATTCCCTGTACAGGACATGGGGGAATATCACACAGTCAGCATTCCCCTGGTTTAGAGCACTTTCCTCTGAGGTTTCCATATGATTACCAGAGCAGTGCTTTTGTAGAAGTTTCCAGAAGCTGGAAGATTCCCTTGATGAGCAAGATCACCTGTCCCAGACAGAAGGATTCTGTCTTCTTTCTTATACACACACAGATGCACTTAAGGCCACGCTAGAACACTGTGGAGTGAACCACACATTTCAAGCTAACATTTCCTCACATGGCCTATGGTATTCAAGCTATTGTGGGATATTTTGTTATGTTAAGAATTCCTTAAGAGGCATCTACGCTCCTATACTATTTATGGAAATTATTTCCTATAGCCAGAATACAGATATTTGTCCAAGCCATAGAGAGGGCAGTCTAATTGCCTTTTCCCAGAGAGAATCTGGCTGCTGGTCAGCTCCATTCCAGCTGTAATAGAGGTGCCACCACTGCAGCAGGGCCTAACATTCTGATTTACTATTTTTACCGTCGCCTTTGTTCAAAATAAGACATTAGTACAAATGGCAAGTTAGCAAGCAGTGTGTATTGATGCAAAATTTTCTTTTTTCTCTGTCTACCATATCAGCAAAAGCAAGCACATTTTTTTTCAATTTCAATTTTTCTTTCATTGATTCCGCTAGCTTTCACAGTATGCATCTCCCTAGCTTCTCATATCCTTTCTCTGCCCTTGCACCTCTGTCTCCAAACAAAACCAAATTTAAAAGCAAAACCCAAAAGCAAACAAAGCAAAGAAACAAAACAAGAAGCAGCAGCTTCAGTAGAAGGAGGAGGAGGGGAAGGGGCCGGAGGAGGAATATAAGGAGGAAGCAGGGGAGAAGAAGAATCTTGTGGAACCCGTACTGTGGCCCATCGAGACACAGTTTATCCTTAAATCTGTTCATCTTCACTCACACGTGTTCATTGCCACTAGTCATGAGTCTGGCTTGAGGCTTCTTGTTATCAAAAGTGGGATAAACTTCTAGTGCGATGCAGGTGACCATTTACTCAAAGTCCACTCCACCTTCTAGAGTCAACAACAACAACAACAACCAGCTGCTGTACATGGAGGTCAGAGTTTGTCTAAAGTTGTGGGATAGTTGTTGGAAAAGTTGGGAACTGAATTGGGCTCTATAACTCTTAATTTGTGTTTTTCTAATATAAGTGGTAGCATTCTGCTAGAAACCTTTAACACTATCCCTATAAGAATTTTCATCTCTTTGTGGCACGATTGAGCAACCTTTGGATATATACATGTGCAGACATGTGCTCAACTATGTTCATAGCAGCTTTGTTTGTCATAACCAGAACCTGGAAACAACCTAATTGCTCTCAGCTGAAGAATGGATAAGGAAAGTGTGGTACATTTACACAATGGAGTACTACAGAGCAGAAAAAAATAACGACATCTTGAATTTTGCAGGAAAAAGGATGGAGCTAGAAAACATTATTTTGAGTGAGATTACCCAGACACAGAAAGACAATTATCACATGTACTCACTCATAAGTGGTTTTTAAACATAAAGCAAAGAAAACCAGCTTGCAAACCACAATCCCAGAGAACTTAGACAACAATGAGGACACTAAGACAGACACACATGGATCTAATCTACATGGGAAGTAGAAAGTAGAAAAAGACAAGATCTCCTGAGTAAATTGGGAGCATGGGGACCTTGAGAAGGTTGAAGGGGAGGGGAGAAATAGAGAGGGGAGCAGAGAAAAATGTAGAACTCAATAAAAATAATAAAAAATGATAAAAACTCCAGCACTTTCTACCAAAAAAATTTTCATCTCAATGTTTAAAGAAAGTTTGAAACATTACAAAGAAATAATCTCTACAGTAAAACCAGATAAAGACCTGTTTCTCAGAGTCTACACTTTTCTTTAAAGTTGACTTTGAGTTATTATAGTCTAATGATATCAAATCACTAAGCAGACAAGTCTGAATAAGTAGAGACCTATTTACAGCTTCTTATGTAAATGGTACCAGCGTAGAGCTCTCCCATGTTAGGGATGACCTCATTTATTTGAGAGTGGTATTTGCTGGCCAGTGGAATTATTTCCATGTAAATTAATAAATAGAGTTCTACTACAGATGTGTCAACAGAAGACTTTTGCTATTCTCTGGACTCCTAGTGCCAAAGTCCAGATATAAACCTCACAATGTGCACACTGGCAGTCCCCCTACCTTCAATAATTGAAGGTGCCAATTCCCTCAAGATAGCGTCTTTGGATGCAGCATTTCTAGTTTGTCACAAGTTCTACATGTTTTCTTAAAATTATACTCTGATCCCCTTCCTTTGTGTTTAAACAGGAACCTAGGATTTATGCTTACATACATAATAACACTGGAAAAATCTTACTGAGCCGAACTGTAATTTATCATAGACCTTCCTACCCATAAATTTATTTTATTTTTGAAATCAATCAGATGAGGGGGAAATTATTACTTTTCTGTTATTATAGCTGAGGTCTTATCAATTAAGCTATAGGCTCTACAGCAGTGTTATTGTGTGGCTCAACTTGTAATTCAAAAGTCCCTGTAAAAATATCCCAGTAGGTTGAGCCCCTTAGGAGTCAAGAAAACACAACTTATGAATTACCCCCATCTGTAAACACCATTTTCATAATTTTCCACTCTGTCCTAATTTAAGTTATTTTCTGGCATATACATCCAGTACTTCTGTTTGCTTTGATTACATTCATTTTTCCTTAGTGATATATTTTTTTTTAAGTTTCCTTGGGTCAATTTGGTAGACTTCTTTACATATATAAGAACTTTTCAATTTTCATTTTAAAATAAAACCCAACAACCCAAATCACTGTCATTACAGTGACTATAATAGCAAACATATCTGGAGACATAGCCACGTATTCTCTGGGATATTCGTAAGGTAATTCATTTCTACTAAAAATGGTCTAACCATAATGAAGTATTTTTGACCCCCAACAAGCAGAAACACTCGATGAAGATAAAATAATTGCTCTATAATAAATACATCTTAAGCTTTGCTAGCATGCTATATAATCTTTTAAATTAAAATTTGTATTTAATTTCAATTTTGTCAATGGAATCAAATTACAAAAGAGATTTCAACAGCGGCTGAGCTTTACATGTTCAGGAATGTTTACCTTTTAATTTCTTCACTGCTTCCATATTTCTGTCTGTGAAGTGGGCAGTGTGTTTCATTCGGGGAGGGTTTCACTAGTGATCTAGCTGCAAGCATCTGGACAAAAGTAAAACTTCTTAGGCAAGTTCCAATAAAGAAAATACCCGACTTAAGGTTTTAGTCTTTATTTGCCTGTGTGGAGGTTTTCGGAAATAGCTTACCTGCAGAGCGACTCGGGCTTCCTTGACGGTGCCCGTTGACTCTCCTCACGCATCTCTGTAGCGTTCTGTTCACATCAGTGCTCGGAAAGCTTGACCTCTGAGCTATAAATGGTTAACACTCCCTCCAGAAACTTGCTGAAATAGCATCTATGTCAGGTGTAGTCAATCAGATGGTCATGTCTGACTATAGCTCTACAGCTCTGCTTAGTCGCTATCTTAAAGATTTTTTTCATGTGACTAAGTATTAAGAAGTCATGAAACTTGAAGACAATGTATACATGACATTCATGTACACACACACACACACACACACACACACACCCCACACTTGGTTTTCATGGTCTCACGGCAGGACAGTTCAACTAGGACCAAGCTGATTTGCAGATGAATTCATAGTTGGTCTACCCCATGTATCATTTTAAGATTCACCGATTAGTCCATTTTGCTAACTCATTTATCTTCTCTCACTTTTCTTCTTTCCACAGTATTATGGTTCAGAATTATAGGAATAAGAAACTCTTATGCATTACAGTTTCAGTAAATGTGCCTCTCAGGCTCACTTAATGAATGCTTGACTATAAGCGGGCGAATTCTGGGAGGGTTAGAATAGGCCTAATAGGAAGAAATAGGTCACAGGGTGTATCTCTCTGGAGACTATTATCCTGTTCTCTCTTTATACTCCTCCCTGAAAGGCCTTTGTGCACACCTTACTGCCCACCAGGAAGTAAACGACCTCCCATGTCTCATGTTCTTGCTGTCATGATATTCTGCCTAAGCCCATGAGGTCAAGAAACCAAGATTCCCACTCTCTTCAACCATTAACCAAAGTAAACTCCTCCATTTCTGCTTTTCTTTAGAGCGTCTTGATTATGGATACACAAAAGTACCTAACTCAGAATGTATGTGTCTAATTTCTGAATTCTTTAGAAACACTTCAGTAGTACATACTGCTCATTTGATATGGGATTCTTATTATTCATGATGGGATTCTTATTATTCTTATTATTCATAATGAAAGTCATGAAGACACTGGGGATAAAAGGGATGTATTTAAGCATAATAAAGGTAATTTATAGTAAGTAGATATCCAAGATAAAATTAAATGAAGAGAAACCCAAATAAATGTTACTAAATGCACTCTCTTCATACTACTCAACTTAGTATTTGAAGTTCTAGTAGGAGCAATAAGACAACTGAAGGGGATCAAGGGGCTACATATTGGAAAGGGAGAAGTCAAATTAGTGTTATTTGCAGATAATATGATAGTATACATAAATAACCTGCAAAATTCTACCAAGGAACTCCTGTATCTGATAAACACATTTAGTGAAGTGGCTGGATACAAGATGAACTAAAACCAAAATTCAGTAGGACTTGTATACACAAATGATGAACAGACTGAGAAAGAAATCAGGGAAACAACACCCTTTACAATAGCCACAAATAATACAAAATAACCTGCAATTCTAACCAAGGAAGTAAGAGACTTTCACGTCAAAAACTTCAAGTCTTTGAAGAAAGACTTTTAAGACGGAATCAGATGGAAAGATCTTCCATGTTCATGGATTGGTAGGATTAACATAGTAAATATGCCTGTCCTACCAAAAGCAATCTACAGATTTAAGGCAGTCTCCATCAACATTCTAACATGGTTCATTACAGATCTTGAAAGGAGAATACACAACTTTCATATGGAAAAAAGAAACCCCAGGAGAGTTTAAAAAAATCCTTTACAGTAAAAGCACATATGAAGGCATCACCATCCCTGATTTCAAGCTGTACTGCAGAGCTATAGTGATAAAAACTGAATGGTATTGCCATAAAGACAGGCAGATCAACAGAATTGAATCAAAGACTCAGAAGTAAATCTGCATAACCATGGACACCTGAATTTTGATTAAAAGTTTAGAGACACACAATGGCTAAAAGAAAATATCTTCAACAATTGGTGCTGTTATAACTGATGTCAACATGTAGAAGAATGAAATTAATCCACATTTATCACCCAGCACAAACCTCAAGTCTTAGTGTACCAAAGGCCCCAATATAAATCCTGATATACTGAACCTGATAGAAGAAAAAGTGGGGAATAGCGTTGAGCTCATTAGAAGAGGAGACAACTTCCTGAACAGAACCCCAATTGCACAGGCACTAAGAACAACCATCATTTAAATGGAACCTCATGAGCTTCTTAAGGCAAATGCCACTGTCAAATATGACAAAATAGATGTCTACAGAATGGCAAAAGATTTTTACCAGCTCCACATCTGACAGAGAGCTAATATCTAAAATATATAAAGAACTCAAGAAACCAGACATCAAGAAACCAAATTATCCAATTACAAAAAGAGGTATGGAGAAATCTCAAATGGCTATGAAACACTTAAAGAAATGTTCATCATCCTTATCAAACAGAGAAATCCAAATCAAAACTAGTCAGATTCCATCTTACAGTTTTCCTGGTGGCTAAGATGAGAAACACAAGTGACAGCCCATTCTGGCAAGGATGTGGAGCAAGGGGAACACTTCCATTGCTGGTGGGAGTGCAAACTTGTACAGCCACTTTGGAAATCAACATGCTGGTTTCTCAGAAAATTAGGAATTGTTCTACCTCAAGACACAGATATATCACTCCTGGGAATGTACACAAAGGGACACTTGCTCAACCATGTTTATTGTTGCTCTCTCCGTAATAGCCAGAAATTAGTAACAACCTATATGTTTCTGAACTGAAGAATGGATAAAGATAATGTGGTACATTTACACAATGGAGTATTACTCAGCTCTTAAGAGCAATGACACCATGAAATTTGCAGGCAACTGGATGCAACAAGAAAAGGTCATCCTGAGTGAGGTGACCCAACCTAGAAAGAAAAACATGGTATGTACTCACTTAGAAGTGGATATAAGCTGTAAACTAAAGAATAATTATGCTACAATCCACAGTCCCAGAGAAGGTAAGTAAGTAGGAGGGATTATGGAGGTACACATGAATTTCCATGGGAAGGGGAAATAGAAGAGGTTTTGTGAGTGAACTTTGGGTATATGGGATTAGGAATAGAAAGGATCAGAAGCAGGTGAAAGGGACTGGGGGAAAGAGTATTAGGAGACATGACTGGAATTGGGTGGCATTTAGGGGTGATGTAGAAACCTAATTCAGTGGGAACGTCCTGGAATCTAAATCAAGCTGTCCATCTTCTAACCAGGCAATGGTCCTAGTAGTGGGCCTGGGTTATCAACCCAGATGCAAAACCTGTGACCTATAATGTGTCTTGTCTCCAGTTGGGCTGGGGCAATAGTAGCACAGAACTTGGGGGAGTGGCCAACCCATGACTGGTCCAACTTGAGGCCCAGCCACAAGGGGGACCCCATGCTTAACACTGCCTGTGTGACCAGCAACCAGAGGCTGGACAGCCCAAAGACTCCAAACATGACTGGGGAAATAAAATGTCAATGAAGTCAATGAAATGATTCCTAATGATCTTCTGCTCTACTCATAGATCAGTGCCTAGCCCAGTTGTCATCAGGGGGCCATAATTCAGCAACCCATGGGAACATATAGAGAGACTCACAGCCAAATGCTAGGCAGAGCTAGTGTATTTGGGAGAGGGGGAGGAGTCAGAGGGGTTAAGGCCACCAGGAGAACATGGCTCACAGCATCAAGTAGCCCATGCTCATGGGGATTACAGAAACTGTAATCTAGGTCCTCTGAATAGACCTTATGATTATATTTATGATTATATATCTCGGTGTTCTTGTGTGGCTCTCAATAATGGGAAGGGGTGTCTCTGACTCCTGCATGACCTTGTGACCCTTTTTCTCCTGCTGGGGGGGGCATGTCCAGTCATAACATGAGGGTTTTTGCCCAGTCTTATTGTAATTTGTTAGACCATGTTTGGTGGATATTTCTGGGAGACCTCCTCTTCTTTTTCTAGAGGGAGAGGAATATTTGATATTGGGGACAGAGGAGGTGGGGGAGGGAGAGACAGGGAAGGGTGGAGGGAGGGGTAACTGCTAATGGGATAGAATGTATAAGAGAATAATAAAAGTTAAAATATAAATACAGATGATGAAACAAATTTAATAAGTTACTGAACACATAGGATATCAAAATCAAATCTACTACTTTAACAAATAAAACAATGTATAAATAAAAGCAATTTTTACAGGGGAAATATTCTGAGCAATAGAACATTTAAGTACAAACACTGCTGCCTTCTAGTTGTTAATGATCCGGTCATTTATTAGTAGCTTTCCTGCTTGAAAGATAGCCTTTGTTATTCTTATACAGTTAAAAAAGGAGGCAAGGAATACAAGCCAAAAGGGTAAAATAGCAGGTTTGGAAAGGCGTGTGAAAAGGACGGGATGGGAAGGGAACACAAAGCAGTGATGCGTGCAGGTGACAGAAGAGAGAGTTGGGGTCAGCAGTAAGATCACTCTTGGCTAAGCATGAGGACCTGAGTTCAGATCCCCAGCACTCATTCAAAACACAGAGTCTAGTGTGACATGCACACCTCGAACCCTCGGCTGTGACAGGCTGCACAGGAGAACTGGCTGCCAGCCAAGCTAAAATTATCCATCTCCAGAGCTCCAGGTTCAGTGAGTGATCCCATCCCATGGGAATAAGGCAAACAATGACCAACCTAGATAAGCAATGATAAATCTAGACATCTGACATCCTTTCTCGTCTCCCCATGAATGCACATTAGTACATGAATGTGTGCACTTGTGTGCAACACATTCACAACACACATGCAAAAGCACATAAATAAATAAGTAAATGAATGAAGACATGAATAAATAAATATTATTTTTAGAGGAAAGAAAGGGTATAGAAAGCATGAGACTATAAAAATTGTTAGAGCCAGGTGTGATGGACAGTTCTAACCCCAGAGTTCAGGCATGGAATCTAGTGGGTTTCTGAGTTCCACATATTTAGACTCTGCCCTCTCTCTAAAACATTACTGGAATAAGAGCGGGGTGTAATCTTGTTTCATGATATTCACTGCATCTTTAAATACAAGTTATTAAAGAAAGATCTCTGGAGCAGCTGAAAATACATGGATATCATGAAGTAGTGGAAACAAAGTTGCTCTTGCAGGCTCCAGATGCACACAGCTTTGGCAGATATATTCTCATTAAAATACAATGATGCTAAAAACGACAGCCTCCCCCCCCCCCCTGTGCTGATACCAGTTCTTTCCAGGATGTTCAATAGCTAAGGGACAAAGCAGAAATCTATGACCCCATTATCTACTTATTCACACCGGGACAGAAGGCAAGAAGGGCTAGAGGAAGTCATATGTTTTAGTGAGTTTCTAGTGCTGTAGTTCATGGCATGATTATCAAAAGTGCCATTAACTCTGGTAACTAACACACTTTTCTGTTGTTGTTGGTATAATTTTATACATCAGGTACTTTCTCTTCCTAAATATATGTGAAAAAGTCCTAAGTATTTCAAATTGTGATTCTGTTTCCTTTATTCAAAAAATTAAACATGAGGTATCTGTAGCTGCTTAAATATATAGTATTAATTCTTTAACGAATTTTCGAGTTTAAATTTAGTCCAGAATAGCCTTCAATCTCTGCTATTCTGGTAACACTGATAGCCCTGCTCATCTGAGATCTTTCTGAATTTCACACAGATCTTTAAATACATATTTTGTGCGTCTGTATAAATATATTGATGTTGTAATTTGAGCATGAGCCAAACCTTCTGAGACTTTATCTGAAGGAAGCATTCGTGCCTAGTTCCCACACTCTACCCTTAGAGATTTGGACTCAGTCACTTCTGGAGAGTTTCTATGAACACACATTATCAGTCATCTCCCCATGATACTGATGTTAGGGCCTATGAACAGACATTATCAGCAATCTCCCCATGATACTGATGTTAGGGCCTACGAACAGGCATTATCAGCCATCTCCCTATGACATTGATATTAGGGCCTACAAACAGGCATTATCAGCCATCTCCCTATGACACTGATGTTACCCATCTGCCCACTGCACATTGAATAGAATCCAGAGTACAATTTCACTTATAGAAGTTTCTCAATTATTGGCAATGTCATTTATTCTTTAGCTTGTGCAAATAATGAAAAGCTATATCTTTAAGAAAGAGAAATGGGTTAGCAAGATGGCTGAGCAGAGTTCAAGGCTCTTGTCAGCAAGTCCGGGGATTTAAGTTTAATTCCCAGAACCCACAGTGTAGGAGAGAGCTGACTTTTGCAAATTGATACCTGAGATACATATACATACATACATACAGAGCTACATACACAAACATGCAAGCACATGTTTTCTGGCATATGGAAGCACACACACATATATACATATATATATGTATATACACATATATTTGTTTCCCTTGCCTCTCTCGTGACAGGAACACTCAGTCTCAGTGTGTCATTAAATCTTAGTGGGTACAGGTATTTGCAGCCCCAGCTGATGACCTGAGTTTGATTTCTGGAACCCACATGGAAGCAGAGAACTGACTTTTACAGAGGTACGCAAGTATGGCCCCATGTAAGCATCCATATCCCCCCACAGCAAATAAATAATGTAAACATTTTTTAAAAAATTAAAAAACCCTGCCTTTGATGATTCCCGGTTTGTAAGTGAGTGTTATCAGACACTGAGACAGCTGAGGCCTAAGGTACCTGTCAGCATCACTTAGCGTGAAGAACATGAGATGTGAAAACAGGGACAAGATTTCCGATGTCGGATTCAACATTCATTAGCTGTGCGCCCTCTGGTGACATGGTAAAACTTCCTGACTCTCATCTGTTTTTGCAGCTCAGGGGGAACTAGACCTATGTGGCTCTTTTGATGCATTTCACACATTGGGAGATTTGCAAATCCATCAGGGAAAGTCCTTCTGAAATTTCAAAAGGACAAAGTCTTATCTATCACGCCATTTATTCCCTTGTGGTTTTATCTTCTCGTCTCCATTGACTGTCTCAAGCCAAATGCCATACTTACCTTTCATTTTGGACATCGACTTAATGATTCCAAACCCCTGGCTTCCTCCTCTAGACTTCTTCATGAAATGTGTAAGCTGCCATGGGTTCCACATTGCTTAATCATTCACCTGAGCAACACTGGCCGAACTCTGCCTCTCCACTGAAATGACGTTGACCGACTTAAGGTCAACAAGCATCAGATTGGTTCCTACCACATGAGCGGTCCCAACTTTGCTCTCTCTGTAGCTCCCTGAACAGCCCCCTGCCCAGGAAATTCTTTCCTGCTCCTTTGCTTTCCTGATTTACCTGGTACCCTTTCCATCCTGTTCCTGTTTTTCTTCAGGTGTGTTGTTTTAAGAAGATGCTACACATGTGTATTCAATTTGTAGCTCTCCCATTTGGCAGCTTTTCATGCCTGTCCAGTGCATATCTCTTTCCTAAGCCATGTACCATCCAACCCCTAACTGTTTACTTCCATTTTGCTTCCTACAGACAAATGGAATGAAGTTGAGCACTCAAGAAGTAATAAAAAGTGCTTTATGCTCTCTGTATTCTTCATTAGAGAGAATAAAAAATTCATCTCTCAGACGTCATTGGAGATCTAGAGAATTTTCTTTTTTTCTTTTTTTGGAAGATGCTTCATCCTAGCATTGTTTTTATTGTTTATATTGAGCTATATATTTTTCCACTCCTCTCCCTTCCTCCCTCCTCCACTCCTACTCTCTCTTATGGTCCCCATGCTCCCAATTTATTCAGGAGATCTTGTCTTTTTCTACACTCTATGTAGTTTAGACCCATGTATGTCTCTCTTAGGATCCTCATTGTTGTCTATGTTCTCTGGGACTGTGACCTGTATGCTATTTTTTCTCTACTTTATGTCTAAAAGCCACCTATGAATGAGTACATATGATATTTGTCTTTCTGGGTCTGGGTTACCTCACTCAATATGATGTTTTGTAGATTCATCCTTTGCCCACAAATTTCAAGATGTCATTGTTTTTTTTTCAGCTATATAGTATTCTATTATGTATATATACCACATTTTCCTTATCACTTCTTTGGTCAAGGGACATTTAGGTTGTTTCCAGGTTCTGGCTATGACAAAGAATGCTGCTATGAACACAGTTGATCACATGTCCTTATGATATGATTGATCCTCCTTTGGATATATACCCAAAAATGGTATTGGTGGGTATTGAGGTAGGTTGACGCCTAATATTCTGAGAAATTGCCATACTGATATCCAAAGGGGCTGTACCAGTTTGCACTCCCACCAGCAATGCAGGAGTGTCCCCTTTACCCTATATCCTTTTGGGCGTAAGTTGCCATCAGTGTTTTTGATCTTGGTCATTCTTACAGGTGTAAGATGGAATCTCAGAGTTGTTTTGATTTGAATTTCTCTGATGGATAAGGATGTTGATCATTTCCTTAAGGGTCTTGCAGCCATTATAGATTCCTCTATTGAGAGTTCTCTGTTTAGGTTTGTACCCCATTTATTATTGGATTATTTGTTCTTTTGGTGACCAATTTCTCGAGTTCTTTGTATATTTTGGAGATCAGCTCTTTGTCCAATGTGGGGTTGGTGAAGATTGTTTTCCATTCTGTAGGCTGCTGTTTTGTCTTGTTGACCATGTCCTTTGTTTTACAGAAGCTTCTTGGTTTCAGAAGATCCCATTTATTAATTGTTTCTTTCAGTGTCTGTGCTACTGGAGTTATATTTAGGAAGTAATCTCCTCTGCTAAGGTGTTCAAGTTTACGTGTCAAGTTCAAATGGATCTCAAATGGACCTCAACATAAAGCCAACCACACTGATCCTCACAGAAGTACATCCTGTCTTTGTATGGAAGACATCCATTTCTCCACCAGGCCATAGTTTGCCATTCGTATTCTAGCATCCTTTTCTGACTTTCCAATAATCTTCTAGAAGCATTTCTACACCGTGTCCCTCCTATTTGGCTTCCAAGCCATTTCCCCAGTATCTGAACTTGTAGAGTACCAGTGCAATTTTCATCTTTGACCAATGAACTATTGGCATGCATAAAACAAGCATATGATATCTGATGTTTGGAAATAATGTTTGATGGCTCATCAGGTAAGGATGCCAACAAGACTGACAATGATTTTTTTCAGGGTCCACATGCATGGTGCCCCTCAAAACTATAAATTTACACAATGAGAAAAAGCATTTTTTGATTCCCTTTTCCAAAATCATTCAGCTGTTCACCCCTCTGACCCCAAACTTCTGGATATTGATATTGAGTGTGCTGTAGTCAGCAAACAAATGTCCCCGTCAGATTTGATAGTGTCAGAGACAGAACACAAGATAGAAGTAGCAAGCAATGAGCAATCTTAAAATCCTCTGCATCATGGAAGATAAAGAATTGTATTGAAGAGATACTCTAAGTTGACTCTCAGAGCCGTGGTCATTTTCTAAGCAGATTTGGCCAACCAAGAGGAAACAGCATGCATTCGTTATTATATTGTGAAAGACCTGGCTGTTTTTGCCTTTGGAGACTCACCTTTCCCCAGGTTTGATGGGATCAAGAGTTAGGGTATGAGAGACAGAAAGGAGTCAGTGTGAGGCAAAGCTGAGGAATTACGCCAATTCCATTCCTCGCAGAGACTTGCTGTCAAATACAAATGACTCACTATTCTCATTTCTGTTCAGTAAAATTCAATGTTTGAGTCCTTGTTCACAGTATATTTTCACCATGTTGTCTTTCTTTAGTCGTCTTAGTTCTGTGGAACATTCATTTTGAGTTAGACTTCAGTAATACTTAGTCTTTTCTGAAAACAAACTTTTATACATATTGTTATCTGTTTTTTAATGTCACTTTTAATCCCATAAAGAATATTGAAGAGGTAGTAGTCATGTTTTTCATTAAGCAATATATCAGAATAATCCTGTGAGTCTAATTTCCATATAAATTCTATACAGTATGCCTAATACATTTGATTTGTGCTATCGCTTTAACAAAGAAAAACTCCCTATACAGTTACAGTATCAACGAGAACTTAAGGTACTACAATGTTGTTTTTCAAAAGTAATTTATTTCAGAATAATTTTTCGTTAAGCAGTATTGACTGTCAAAATCTCAATTCTCATTTTTTAATATTGTAATTTTATGCAGTACCAGCTCTAATTGATGCATTAAATATTTGCTGCAAAATTTATAATACAAATTTATTCTATATATGGACATCAACTTTAGATTTGACATGGTCTTTGAAAATTTTGAGTCTAATGAAAGTTTTGAAAGTGTAATCTAAAGGCATATGTTGAGTTATCACAGTAAAGCCTATGAGTTAAAATAATGCAGTGACTAAAACTATAATAAAGTAGTGTATAATGACTATTGTCAATGTGAAACATGTAAGTCAGAAGAAGATTGTTTGGAATTCGGATCATCTGTTTAGGGTTTCCCACCATGGTCCATTCTCAGGCTGCACAGCTCTTTTCTGCAGAGTCAGTTCTGTGCACTGCGGATATCAAGTCGTCCCACTCTAAAATGCCGTTTGCAACTACCAGGCCCTCAGGTGTGACAAGCAAATGTTTCCTTTAGAAACACCAGTTAGTATGTTTCAGTCTGTGGAGCTTTGGGTTTGGGATAGAATGTCATGTCCTTCCTTGTGCTGTTGGGCATGCCTGCGCTATGCCACTAAAATCCATCAGAGTCTTCATGGCTCTGTTGTTTGTGCAGGTAAACATGGCTGTGCAGAAAAACAAGGATGACGCTTTGAGAATGACTGAGGCTTTGTGAAATCACCTGACTGTCATAGTACTGAGAATAGAGAAGACTTCGAAATGATAGACATTTTTCTACATAAAAACTACATAAAACATGAAAAAAGTATAAAAGCTATGAACATAACTTAAATAACTTCCAGCATGTTGAAATGTTTGTGTTTTCTACATTTTTTTGTTTTCCAATTTTTTCCTTTTATTTATTTATTTATGAATTAATTAAAGATTTCTGTCTCTTCCCCACCGCCGCCTCCCCTTTCCCTCCCCCTCCCCCAGCCAAGTCCCCCTCCCTCGTCAGTCCAAAGAGCAATCAGGGTTCCCTGCCCTGTGGGAAGTCCAAAGACCACCCACCTCCATCCAGGTCTAGTAAGGTGAGCATCCAAACTGCCTAAGCTCCCACAGGTGAATTCATATTTGCAATTTTATTTATATATGTTTATACATGTATATATGTTCATATATGCAGTTCTGTTTAAAGAGTGTGGTTCTCTTATTTAGTCTTATAATATGTATATGTATATGTCGTTAAGTATTCATTGAGAGAACTTACTTATTGTCTTTTATTTATAAGCATGAACAATGATTTTTCTTTTGCTGTTTATTAAATTTTTTGCTTTTACATTCTGAACACAGTTTCTTTTGTATCCTCTCTTCCCAGCCCTCTCCCTCCCCTCTTCCTCCCTTCACTCATCCTCCTTGAACAGTGATTTCTTAACCTGTTCCTCTTGTTGTGTGCTTTTCATAGTTTTTAACAGAAATCTACAAGTGTGGAGAGACCTTTAAGGTACTGTTTGTCAAATGTTGACTTTGCATTTTTTGTCTTAAAAATGCACCTTTGAGTCAAGTTGGTGTTCTTAATTTTACTATTTTATTTTTATATAGTTTTGACAATAGCTATATGAATAAGTGAGCTTATATAAATGTGTTATATGTGGGATGTGTGTGACATTAAAGACAAATAATATGAACACAGAAATATACACCATTTAAAATTTAAAATTTCATAGTAAAATCAGTTTGGAGATTTGTTATGTCCCTATTCAGAATTCTATAGTCAGTTATGAAGGAGTGATTGCTTTTCTAATAAGGTGAATTATTTATACAATACAAAAATATAATTAATAAGATAATTTGGCCCATTATCTTTTAGATCAAATGGATAAATCAATCTATTTTTTTGCAACTGATGGGTGAGTAGATGCAGGGACCCACTGCCAAATATAAGATGAAGAGACAGCTCAAATTGGAGATCTCTATCGGTTCCTCCCTAAGAACACCACCAAAGAAAGGGAGGAAGAATTGGAAGAGGCAGAGGGGTTGAGGAAGCCAGGAAAACTGGGTTCACAGAATCAACTAAGCATAGGTCTAAGTCCTCTGAATATTTATTATGGTTGTTAACTTGGTGTTTTTGTGGAGCTCCTAACATTGGGAGTGGGGTTGTCTCTTCTTTCTAATGGGCTGCCTAGTGTCTAGTCTTATTGTAACTTGTTATCTTCGGTTGATATCCCTGGGAAGCCTTCTCTTCTCTAAAGGGAACAGATGAGGAATGGATCTGGGGACAAGAGGGGAGGTGTGTGGGGGGAATTAGAGGGAGGGAAATCTATGGTCGAGAAGTATTGTATGAGAAAAAATTAAAAAGAAGAGTTTATTTCATTCCTAGCTACACATCAAAAAAAAAAAAAAAGAAAGAAAAGAAAAAAAATAGAATCTTTGTACACAAGTATATTTAAACCAGTGGTCACAGTCCCATTATTAGTATTATACACAATAGTCAAAAGGTAGATGTAAACTCTTGTGGCTATTAACTGAAGAACCGGTGTAGCAGGCTTTCTTGGACGGCCAACCTCCAATTCAAGACACAGAGTCTTATTATTGATTATGAATGCTTGACCTTAGCTTAGAATTGTTTCTAGCTAGCTTCTTTAAAACTTAAACTGACTCATTTCTAGTACTCTATGTGCTGCCCTGAGGCTTGTTTCTCTCATCTGTATGCTGTCCATTCAGCTTTCCAGCCTCCTCCATGTCTTACTGTCTGGATCCCCTTTTCTCTCTGTCTGGCAACCTTGCCCATCCCTCCTCTGCCTAGATATTGGCCATTCAGATTTTTATTAGACCAATCAGGTGTTTTAGGCAGGCAAGGTGAAACAGCAACACACCTTTACATAGTAAAACAAATACAGCAGAAATAAATGCAAAACATCTTTACATAGTTAAACAAATATTCCATTCTGCAACAAAACCATGGTATCTTCACACTGGAAACTCAGCTACAAAGTAACACTATTGTTATCCACACTACGACCTGATAAGTCCTGAAGCCTCATGCTACCTGTGAAAAGCCACATACTGTATGATTTCATTTGCAAACACTCAAACGATAGAATCTAGATTCTTGGCTTCTAGGATAGGGTGGGTAGGAGGAGAGTGAGGAGTTAGGGGTAGCAGGTGTGGAGTTTCTTCAAGGGTATTTGTTCTGGAATTGTAAACTAAAGCTGACTATGCATTATTAAACACAACAAAACACATTGCATATCCACTTCTAAGGAACAGATGTCATGTATATGAATCAGATTTCAACTAAAAATGGACAGAAGAAAATAATACATTCACAATCCATTTTATAATAGTTTGATGTATAGTTGGAGAAAATGTAAAACTACCATCTTTGAGAAAATGGGGATAAACTGGAAACCTATTCCACAGCTAAGTAACAATGCTTTGAAACTGAGTTTCTTCTTCAACTACAATGGGAAAATGACTCTATACATGACCCAAGTTACCTATCCCCAAGCTTGTGAAAAGAAACTATTTCCCTTGGAAACTTGTTGATCTAACCACAAATTCATATCTAACAGGAAATTATCCCATAAGCTTCACTTTCCATATTCTAGAAGGATCCCTGGGAAAAGAAAATGCATGTCCTTCCAATAGTAAGAAAGCAACAATTTAATTAGTAAATCTGCTTCATATCGCTCTAGGTCAGGATCTTAGCTGCTGTCTCCTGCCAAAATCTCCCTCGTCTTAAGATGTGCAAAGAGTCCAAGCTTTATCATTTTAATAAATTGTGTGGGAGAGTGTGTCAGCTCTAAACATACAAAAGACCCCCTAAGCCTATGGCCTTCGGTTGATAGAGTTATGCCAGTTTTTAAATCACTCCAATGCAGTATTGAAAAATCCCCCCAAGATGTAAATGCCATGGGAGGAAAGGTAACGAATGGTACAGATTTCAAAGCCTACAAAATAAAACATGAGACCAGCAGCTGTCAACTTACTCAGATGGGGAAATGCTGTGGCTAGTTGAGGGGGAAAGATTTCATGCTAATCTAAGACAGATGCCCAAGAAATGGCTAGGAAAAACCTGTGACTAGTCTACAGTTAAGCTGGCATAAATATCATGCCTATCGCTGACCTTGCCCTTGGCTTTAACTCCTTGTATTGCCAGGGTGATGTTTTCACCCGGGAAGGGCTCATGGGACGTATAACATTTCAGCTGACTCTTAAGAATGAGTCAGGTTACAGGAGAAGCTGATCTCATTTGAAGGTGTACAGGAAGAAAGATCTAGAAAGGTACTATGAAAGGACAAAAAAAAATGGTAAAGACTACACCAGTGAGTAAAATTTCAGACAAAACCGGGTATTAGGGACAAAATGAAATATCATTAAGTTGGTAACAGTTAATCTTATTTAATATCCAATACTTTCGGGGGTCTCAGAAGTACTGAGGAATGATGATTTTAACAGAATAATACACCTGAGCAGGTACCACTCCATGTTTACATTTGCCATGCTATGCCCAATTGAACCCAGGGAAGTAATATCTATCACATTGTGACTGAACAAAATGAAGCGAGAACATGTGCTCAATTAACCGTACAGTCATAAAGTGGTGGAGCCATGCTGTGGACAAATGATACTTTTTCGAAATGAACAAAATTTAGTTCCACTTCCATCTCATTTCTCAGACTTGATACACTGTGATCTTTTAAAAATGCACTCTTCATGTATTCTAATCTTGTCAGTAGGACGTGTGAGCATTCTGCAAACCTTTAGGAGGAAAAAATGGAGTGCAAACTGTGTGTTTTACACTCACAGTTGGCTGTATGCTATTGACTTCTAATCTGTCTGCTTTTAATTTTAAAAGGTAATGTTTATTGTTCTAGCAATGTTTTACCTTGTGAAGATAACACCGATACTACCAAGAAAGGATGGTAAGGAGCATTCGACCAATTACTGGGCTCCTAGACATTCTTATCTGGCAGTGATAATTTTGTAAAATTTATTCAGCTTATTTATCATAGGACCCGTGTTTATTACACTGCCTCCTGGAACTAATGCCAACTGCAGAAAAGAATCAGTTATAGACTTAACTTTCAGTGCTGCCTTTTAATGTTTGCTTTTCCATACTCAGATTACTTGAATAATTGGAAGTCTTTCTGTCAGTAATCATGGGGTTAGGAAAGCAAAGAAACATGATAGGAAGATGTGTAGTCCTTTGTGAGTGCACATAATAATAAGTGCTCGTCATGGAATTCTTGGTAGGGGAGGAGGGTCATAGAAAAGAAAGGGAAGCCTGAAAAAGCTCCCTAGGTGGTATTTATTAACCCACCCCCACACCCCAGGTCTTTAAGAATCCTCATTTTGAAAGTGTTGTGGCTTGGATATAGACTGTGGCCCCCAAAGACTTGTCTGTTGATGTCTCGGTCACACTGTGGAAAGATAATTGGATCATGAGGGCTCCAAATCCATTAATGAATTATTAGCCCATTAATGAGTTCACAAACAGGCTATTGGGCGGTGTGTCCGGTTCAAGGAAGGAAGTGTGGAGGATGATTTAATGAGTGTACCTTGTTTGTTGTCCTTGTCCTATGCTGCTTCAAGCTTGCTGGTTGCTCTGAAGTAATCAATCCAACTCTATCATACCCTCTTCATCATTTCTGCTGCGCCATCATCCCCAAACAACCATAAACAACATCTGATTCTCTGAACCAAAATCTATCTTCCTTTGAGGACTCTTGACAAGTACTTTGTCATAGGGGCAGACAGATTTTTTTATTGAAACACCTGTTATCGCCAGTTGGTATAATACATGAGAGATTATAGGTAGCTGAAATCTTGTAAAATATATCAAACAATGATGACTCTCCTTATAATTGGACATGCTTATCAGGATTAAAAATCAATACAACAATTAAAATCATAATTAAAGAGAGCCCTCTTTCACTCAATCTCTGGTAGTTACTACATGCTAGGTGGTGTTTTTGAAGTACAAACATGAGTTAGACACAGAGTATCCTTTAGGCGAGATTGTAGATTAAGCAGAGAGCTTTTCAGTCTGCATCTGTTACTACTGGAGAGGCTAAGATGCTTAGTGTCTTGGGAACATCACTTTTAAAATGAAATTTGGGAAAGGCTGTATTGTGTATCTTCTGTACGAAAGGGAATGAGACAAACATGAATACACATGTCTAGGGCACGAATTTATCTTTGCAGAGGCTCGCTGACTTGCTTGAGAAACTTCACCGAGGATCACCGGAGGGCACGGCAGTTAGTGTCACAGGACACAGAAGTGAGGTGGTAGGGAAGACTGAGTGGACAGAATCTGGGCTGTGAGATGCCAAGAGCAAAAATTACAAGGACGAGGAAGATGACTCGGTGGGTAAAGTCCTTCCTTCGCGATGAAGACCTGAGCTTGAAGGAGCTGAGTTCAGGTTTGTGGGATCCACATAAAAGCCAGGCAGAGACTTACATATCTGTTACTCCAGCTCTGGAGGTGGGTATGGGAGAGGCCATAGACAGATAGCAGGAACGTTCTAAATAGTTAATATGAATGAAACAGCAACTTCAGGCTCAGTGAAAGACCTTGCTTTCAAATTTAAGTGGAGAACAATAGTGGAAGATGATCATGTCAGCTAGCAGCCTCCACATGTGCATACAGAAGAGAATGCCTATACACACGTGTGTATATCATGCACACATGTTTGGACACATGCATACATCATACACATATCTCAACTGAGAATTCACTGATGCTGTAGGTCATTCCAGACACAACAAGGATGAAGTGGAATGTCAAGTGGAAGCGAGCATGTGGAGATGCAGAAACAACATATGTAAGTGTAGGTTTGGAGGTGGGTGTGGGGAAAGGAGAAATAAGTGGTTTGAATGAGACGCATCACATGGAAAGCTTCAAGGTCATTATGGATGAGGAAAGAAATGGTTCCAAGAGCCATTGAGTTGGCTTAGTTGGAAAAGGCACTTGCCTCTTGGCCTGATGAAGGAGAGAAACTACGCCTACAAGTTGTCCTCTCACTACTGCATGCCCAGTGTCAGACCTTCCTCAAGTACATAAATGAAAACGAATAACAATTTCAAGAACAAAGGTACGGAGCTTTCCTTAAACCTTCCTCAACAAATTACTGTTCCTGTCAATCACAAACAGCGGCAAACCTCTTCAAAGATGAAACTTCTGATTTTTAAGATTGATACAATACTCAGTCAAGGTCTCAGAGGTGGATCTGGAGAATTGTTCATAAGCATCGTGATTTTATTCTCTCATCTATCTTTTCTGTATGCAGCAAGGGATGCAATGTTATATGAAAACTCTCAACTGATACATCATCTTGACGTACATCTGAACCATGAAAACCTTGCAGATGATGACATCTTAGCTGTGCTTGGTGCAGAATTGCTGCAGATCTTCACAACTCAGCCCACAACCATCCTCACAACTATCATGGTCCATGATAATGTTAATTGCTTCCTGTTTATGCAGTAAGTGGACTGCGTGCCCGTCTTTTACTGGGGAGTTGATGAGTAGATCCCCTGGGATTGTAGAAGAAAGGGCAATGTCACTATTAGTGTAGGCTGATAGGTATAATTAACAATGTACAGTGTTTTTCCCAGGCCATTTTACAAATAACAAGTGGAGATTTAGAGAAGTAGAGTAACTCACTGATGACCACATATGTAAACACATATGCAGGCTCATTCATGTGCTTCCAACATACAAGAGGCCAAGGCAGGAGGATTGCTATGAGTTCCAGCCTAACCTGGGCTATAGAATGAGACCCTATTTCAAAAGAAAAAAATCTTATAGGTAAAATGTTTGGAATAAAAATCAAATAAAGTAAAGACCAGGTCCTCAGGGATGCTTTCAAACCACTGACTGATGCTTCCCTATGTCTGTTTCAGATACCTCAGTTGTACTCAACCAGGCAGAAACACCAGATATCATCACTGAAATTAAAGAGGGCTAGAGTTTGAAGCTGCATTTCTCCCTAACGTTTTACTCAGTTTAGCAGTGGCCATATAGGTACCTTTGTTGTGTAGCAGGGTTTCCTCCATCTTTCCAGAGATGCACATCCACAACTCCACCTTCTTCCTTTTAGTGACACACACTCACAACTGCAACCTTTTCCTTCCGGTGATGCACACACACATCTGTCAATTCCTTTCAGGATTAGCACACATAACTGTGACTTCTTTTGTGGAAGCCCAAAGCTCTTAATTCTTCTTCTTTGCAATGTTGGCCTCTGTAGCTAATCATACAGTATCAGGACCCACCTCCTACCCTTTCCATAGGAAATGTGTCCTAGGAGTTAGCTTTCTGTTAGGGGATTCTGCATCTTTTTCTTGTGCAAAGCAAGCCTGTGCTGTGAAGGTACTACACCCCCGCATTATGTAGTACACTGTGCATGATACTTTAACCGTTCACTAACCAAGACTGAACTTCAACAATGAGCCTGAGAACACACAGACTGAAGAGGTTAAACTTTAATTTTCCTGAGTGAGATTTTGTTGGAGAAAAAAATAGTTATTTTGCTTTATTTTTAAAAACAAAATGATTATAACATGGCTGGAAATCTTTCTATAATTGCCTCATAGAACTCCAACATTATTGCTTAATATAAAATTTTAAAAATTGTATTTTAGTGTTTATTGCTTCATTATTATGACTAGGTACTCAACACAAACACTTTTGCACTCTATCACAATGTCTTGAATAAAGCAACAAAATAATGGAACAAAGGCAGAAATTATAATAGTAAAAAAGCATGACTTAATGTTGTTTATTTAGCAGTGATTTTCCAAAAGGATTTCCTTGAAGCCTCCAATATTATTATTATTAATCCACTTAACAAACGTAAACAACCATGAAAATCAATATCTAAGTGAAGACCAAAGGCTTTTCTACTGGAATATATCAGTTCATAGCATGTGCTAACATGCTGCCAGGGTGTGTCCTGGAAGTAGCTGGGGTTATGAAACATAACACTGAAACAAACAAGGTGAAAATACTACACACTATAAAAAAAAGTATTCAAAGATCATACATATGTGTGTATATATATGTACACATGTATATGTTTAAAAATATATATTCCTCTACACAAATTCTACTCTATCTATCTACCTACCTATCTATCTATCTATCTATCTATCTATGGTCTTAATTTGCATTTTTATTATGAATATAGTTGAGCTTGTTCCTATAAATTTTCCTATAATGATGTTTATCTAGTGTGTCTGTGGTATGTTTGTGCTTGTGTTATGAACACATCTGGAAGTCAGAGGCCAACCCTTCACATGGTGAGCCATCGCATAGTTCTTACACATAGTTTTACATTGTCATTGTCCATTTGTGTTTGCTTTCAATCAAGTATCTATCGATTATTTTGGCTATGTTTTCATTGTAATATTTATATGCCCTTATTCTTTTATAGGAGCTATTAAAAGTTTAAGAGATTTCAGGCATTTATCAGCTATATATACAGTAGATACCATTTCTGACTTTCTGATATATTTTTTCATGAGAAAGAGACTTCAAACATGATTATTTTTTATTGTTAATAGGTTAGTCTGTGATCACATTTTTTGTATGTAGTTATGACCTATTTTCACACTCAAGATAAAAAGACATACTTTTCTGTGCTTTCAGAACTTAAGGGTATATCTCTTGCTAATAAGAATTTGGTTCAGTTGGAACAAATGTTTGTTTATAGTGTTTCCTGGTCAGTTTTCCAGAATCATAACAAGTACTTGAGATAATTAATTGGTTAAAGTGGAGAGGTTATTTGGCTTATAGCTTTAGATGTTCTAATCCGTGATTAGCTGCCTTCTTGCTTCAGAATCCTGGAAACACAACCTTGTGGACAGGAGGCAATCAAGTGAAACAAGTCACTCCAGGAATTAACTGTCCTCCACCGAGCTCCACCACGTCCCAGTAGCACCAACCAGGGAATAAGCCTTTAATCTCTGGACCTCTGGGTACCAAGGACAATTCAAACTGTAGAGTAGCATAAGGCAGAGATCATCCTGGCATTTCCCCATGTGCACAGCCATCCGCATAGCCCCTTCCTGGCACTTAGGCATGTAACAGCACTCTGGAAAGGTGCCTTTATTAAGTACTACATTCTCAGTTTGGATAAACGCATTCAGGTTCTGCTACTAGAGATCACAGAAAGCAATGAGTGGTTGCTTACTCAAGATTTTAATGTAATTTTGGATATGTAAAAAATTCTCATTCCTAATTTGGAGAAGAGATGAAGAACAGAAAGATCAGTGGTTCTACTTGAAAAGGTCTTCCACATTGGAGGACAGCAACTAGAAAAGAAGGTATTGTTGATTTGGGTTATCAGTTGGTCTCAGGAAAATAGAGCAATTTTTACTAAAAGAAAATTCCTAGAGAGTCCAAATTAATGGATATTTAGTACAGTGATAAATAATATTCAATTTACAGCCACTATTCAAATTTATCCCTTCAGTTTTTGGTGCCTTCTCTAAATGCCAGCTGCACATGGTGTCTTGGGATTGGGTGGTTTCCAGTGAGGAGCAGGAATGGATGAGGGTGACCACCACATAAGATCTGGAAGGGATGGGAAGTGACCAGCACAATAGATCTGGAAGTGATGAGGGTGACCTCGGTGTTGTCATTTAGAAGCAGGTTGGGTGTAAAGGCTGATAAGCTATAGAGATTTGCACTGGTATGGATCTTGGTTTACTGATACAAATTTAAGGTCAATTTTGTTATATGTATTTCTGCTCTTGATTAAGGTATTGTATTTGTGCAGCTCATTTGAAAATATGATGGGGTCCTAGAGCTGAAAGAAGCAGACACATGCCCTATCCCAAACCTAGATCTCCAATTGATAGCCACTCTCAAATGAAAACTCAACTTTCTCTAAGAACTCTCACTGGGTAGACCAACCATTCTTTTTTCTTAAAGAACATTTATGTATTTGGATCATTTTAAGTAAACCAATTATTTTCTTTTTGTTCTGGGCCCAGCTTGTACGGTAGAGAAGCCGTGATCAGAATAATTGTGACAGTCAAAAGAAAGAGTGCATTAGAGTGTGTAGGACCTGTGTGCAGAATCCTCACCTTTCCACACTCACCACGCCCTTATCAGCTGCAGGTGAGGATTCTGTTCACGCGCGGCCCTTGCAATATCTTAGCCCAAGACTGAGAATGAGCTTCTTGCAAGACAATAAATAGAGCCATATCAGGTTTCAAGGCACTCATGAAATGACACTGATGATGTCATTTTGGCAAAAACAGGCTGATTGTTAAAGATCCAGAGAATCCACCACTGATGGGGTCTGCCTCTGCCTCCCTCTAATTTACTGTTTCTCCCCAAACAAGACGGAAATATATATTTAGCATCTGGGAGGCCTCACTGAAAATTCATCCACAGTGCTTTCTGGGATCACACTATTAGAAGCATTTAGTGAGAAAGTGTTTTTTTTTTAATACAATCCTAATAATATCTTTATATTTAAAAATTTTAAATTTGATCACAGAAGGCATTTATGGACTGGTAGGAAACAAGAAAGACAGCAAGCACCTTAAAGTTTATTTTTCAGCCCAACCTTTGATTACATAGTTATTGGACCTTCAAGTTAGTAGCTTTGTCTCTGGAGTCACTTATTACAAACAAGAAGACATTAACAATGTCCTTTACTAGATAAAAGACAGATGTAACAGAAAGATTTAGAGCTGTATGCATAGAACATAAACAGCTACAAAGGCATAAGTATATGCATACATTCTTTGTACATTTAACTCTGAACCAATTTTATATTTCATAACACTAGAAAATATACACAATTGTGTTTTAGGGAGCAGAGCCCCTTTTTCTGTCCCGCCCGGCTAGCTTACACCTGACATAATCACACAGAAATTGTACTAATTAAATCACTGCCTGGCCCATTAGTTCTAGCCTCTTATTGGCTAACTCTCACGTTTTGATTAGCCCATTTCTATTAAATCTGTGAATCACCACGTGACTGTGGCTTACTGGCAACATTCTAACCTATGTCCATCTCAGGCAGGGGATTCATGGCGTCTGCCACACTGCATTCAGTTCTGTCCACCCCACCCACCTATGTTCTGCCCTATTAGGCCAAACAGTTTCTTTATTAATTAACCAATGAAAGCAACACATAGACAGAAGGACCTCCTACACCACAATGGACAAGACATGCATATTAGCCAATTCATTTCAGATTTGTTGATGCTTTTGCCACAGATTACAAAACAGACTCATCATACCTTCCTTTGAGTTTTCAACTATTTCTGATAGGTCTGATACAGAGCTTAATGCCTCTCACTGGATCACATTCACAAGAACCAAATAAGACAGCAACATTGTTGACTGGATCAATGAACTAGTAGATGCAATGCTTGAGTCAGTTGAGAAATTAAAATCTCGGTTTGAAATAGTTAAAAATCCTTTTACTATACTCTGTATATTCATAAAGATTGTTACAGAACACAGTAACATGAAGTCATGGACTGGACAAGTAGGAGCTTTTAGGTAAAGGGGAATGAAGGAAAGAATAAAGAGTAAGGAGGAAAAAAAGGAAAGGCAGAGAAAGAAAGAAAGAAAGAAAGAGGGAGGGAGAGAGGGAAGGAAGGAGGGAGGGAGGAAGGAAGGGAAAGAGGGAGAAATAGGAAGATAAAGTATTTTGTATTTGCAATAAATTTGTCTTTAAAATTTGTCTGCATATTTAATTAATATGTCCTACTGAAAATTAGTATAATTTAATGACAATCTTAAATTAACTGCTCTGAACAAGCCTTTGGATTGCTTCACAGGTGATGGTTATTAATTAAGCAAGCAAGAATCTGAGGCAGGAGGACTTAGAGAAGTAAAGCAAGCAGCAGCATAAAGCATTCTACACAGAATGAGCACCGTGGTGGTTTGAATGTGTCCCATTGGTTCAAATATTTGCATGCTTGGCTCAAAGTTGGTGATACTGCTTGGGGAACCTTAGGAGGTGTGGCTTTGCGAGAGGGAGCATGTCCTGGGGTGGACTTTGAGAGTATAAACCTTTCTTTCGGCTTTCTGCTTGCTATTTGAAGATCTGAGCCTATCAGTTGCCGCCATGCTTCACTGCCAAAATGTATCCATCCCTCTGGAACTGTAAGCCCAAATAAAATCTTTCTTTTATAAGTTGTTTTACTCATGGTGTGCTATCGCTATCACAGTAATAGAAAAGTAACAAATACAAGCACTATGACTGAAGTAACGGCATTTTATTTTGTTTTCATATTGACTCTGTAATGACAGATTCTCAGAAAGTACCAAGGAGAGAAAACAATCTCCAATGTTTCCCTTCCTTCCCTTTGCCTGGCTTCCTTAACTTTAAAATGAAACAATCGGTTATATAATCATGATGGTAACTCTAAATGACTCAGAACAAGTGTCCCTCATTATTCTTATAGTCTGTGTATCAATTAACACAAGAAATAAATTTCTGTGAGGTGTAATTTGCAGAAATACAACATAATGCCCAAAGAATCAAAAGAACTAGCCACAGAAGGCTGAGGATGGTTCTAATATCTTATTTAAGAAAGAGAGGGAGGGAAAGAGGGAGAGGGGGAAAGGGGAGGAGAGGAGAGGAGAGAGAGAGAGAGAGAGAGAGAGAGAGAGAGAGAGAGAGAGAGAGAACACCTATGACAATTCTCGTCTGCATAATGGCCCTTGAAAAAAACTTACTCCCTCTCTACTGACTTCCACTCCAAACCACTGGGTGATGAGCACATGAACTTGGGTTTAACAGCAGAAGAAAGCTAACTTGTGAGCATAAAGAAAATACAACTCAATATTTAATCACAAAAATAACACTTTGTTTTGGCAAGAGGAGTCCTCTACCATATCACGGACTTTTGTGGATTGCCATTTATCCCACTAGATGACAACCATGCAGGTGAATTTCTGAAATCTTGGAATATAAATACTACTTTATTCTTTGTTATAATTAGCTAATATAAGATGAACCATCTGCATGGTAAAGAAAGACCAACTGGAAGCTTCAAATGAGCGGAGACTTAGCAATGAAATTGCCCCGGAGTGGAACATCTGGCTGTCCATGAGCAAATGATTTGAAAGCTTAGTGAAAGCATTTTCTTTGTATGAAGCAAGTAGTTTGGAAGTTTCTGTCACAGGATTATATGAATGCCAAAAATTAACAATGCATACATTTTTGTATGTGTAGCAGATTCTCAGGAAAAAAAAATAGGTTTCTTTCCTTCCAACCCTTTCTATCTTCTTCTGTATTAGAGTTCTAGTACTGTTGCTAATAATTCTATGTGTAAATTCCCTATTCTAAAAATACTTAGCAAGGTTATTTGCACAATAGGCAGAAAGCTGGTTTTTTTTTTTTTAATGAGTAAACCAGTGCTTACTGGTTTGGGTAAAGTGGGAGAATAAAATGCAGCTGATGATAATGTCATAACTAGTCTGAGCTCAGAGTATGAGCCCAGAGTGAGGTTTTTCACGGAACAATTATAAACGTGACATTTGTATAATTTCCCTTCGCATCAATGCATGGGACACTCCCTCAGGATCAGAACAAATGACTCAACTAAGTTATCTTTAGCAGGGGAATCTCTCATGAGTTGTGAGTAAGTTTACTTAGGAAAGGCTTTATAGCTCTACTCTCAAAAGTTGTCCTGTTAGACAAGCAAAGGATGTAATTTCCTGCTTGTAAACTTTACAAAATACAGTCTTTAAATGAGGAAAGATAGATTAACCTTATTTTTAATACTTGTAATATGTAATTGCAATTTACATTACATAATATTATTTTCAATTATATGCATGTTTCTTGTGTCTTTTGCTTCAAAGTGAAGACATTGTTATTAAATTCGAAAATAGAAAATGACTATTCATCTTACATTTTGAGGAAACCATCAAAATGCTTCTGTGATCCACGAAAGAAATCCATGAATTTCCCTCTGTTTCAAGCTCAACTTCATATTTTATATGTAGAGGCCTAACCAATTCACTTTTTAGAGGTTTGTGCTCGACTCTGAGCTACTGGATATGCGTTTCCCTTCTCAGCGGAATCTCTTCCCTGGACTCAGCAAAAGTATTAACCTTCCATTTTTAAAAGAAAACCATCGATCGCCACAACACATAGGAGGAATGGGCCACTTTCCTGTCTGTTAGTGCAGCTTATGTGAGAAACGACACCGCAGCCCAGAGAAGGAAAACATGGGCTCATTCCTCGGGAAAGCAAGGTTTACAGCACCTCAGATTCAAACCCTGCTGAACACCCAGAGTAGGACAAGGTGAAGAAACAGCGGTTGTAACTTAAATTTTGCTCCCATAACTCTGATAAAGATTAATCTATTTGGCAATCAACTAATTTTCAAAGCAAAAATGCCAGATAAACCAGATTTCCCTTGAATTATTATTTTACTATACTAATAGTAAACCTAATTTATAGTATATATAAAATTATATTAAAGGTTTATACATTTATTCTTTGAGAATTCCATGCAGTATATGGTGAAACATGCTCAAATCCATGCCCATTTTCCTCCTCCAGCTCCCCTCTCAACATGTCACCCCTCCCCCCTTCATATCTGCTTTTTTATAAAGAACCCACTAAGTTCTGTTAGTGACACCGTATGTCTATGAGCATGGGCATCCTCCCGGTCAGTGACCACATCCCCCCAAAACAAATGTTTTTCCTTCCCAGTGGCCATCAGCTGCCGATAAACCTCAGTTTAGCATTTGGGTTTGAAATTTGGGCTGGCTTGTGAACTTACATTTTTCTTTTCTTTTTCTTCCCCCCTCCCTCCCTCCTTCCGTCCCTCCCTCCGTCCCTCCATCCCTCCGTCCCTCTCTCCCTCCCTCCCCTCCCCTCCTCTTCTTCTCTCTCTCTCTCTCTCTCTCTCTCTCTCTCTCTCTCTCTCTCTCTCTCTCTCTTTCTTTCTTTCTTTTTTCTTTCTTTCTTTCTTGGATTCATTCTTGCTGTTGCCCAAGCTGGTCTTTAAGCGTGAGCTCAGCTGGGACTTTGGTCCCAGACCCCCGGAAGGCTGTCCTGACAAGTGTATGTCACTATATTAGGCTCTGAATAGATATTTTTTAAACTTTAGAAAAGCTTAGTGTTAAAGAGTAAAACAATAAGGTAATTTGAAGATCCTTTGTAATGAGAACACTAAATTATTTTAAAATTTAAATAACTTTTAACATCGATGTATTGCCATGCCAAAGAAGTAGAATGTGTTCTTTTGGTTATAAACTAGGCAGGTGGTCAGGATGACAATCAGCCTTCTCCTTCCTACTATACTTGGTTATGTACATTTTATATAAAAGTACATGTGCATATCTTATATAATTTTAATATAATATATACTATAAACCTAACTCATGTATATAATTTTTATATACTATAAATTAGGTTTCAGTTTCAAAGTCATGTGTTTGTGCATTCTACTTATAATCTACAATTATATTTTAGCATCAACATTGGAAAAACAGTCACTTAAAATATAATTCAGTAGGATTATAAATTCTCTGAGAATTTTTGAACTCCTGCTCGTAATCATTTTCTTTTAGCATATCTTTTCTCTAAATATCTGAAATTTGTGGGAATTTAAATGGAAATAAAAAAATTATCCTATCATTTTTGAAGAGTCAATTTTAGGCACAACTGCAATCTCCTGTATTGGAATGACAGTGTTGAGTACAGCCTGAGTTGTGTGCTCGACCATGGATAGAGAGATGAAGGCAGCGGCCACCACGCTGTGAACAGGCCATGATAAAGAGTCACTGTTCACCTGTTGTGGCTGGGCGAACCTCGTGGTCCCTCTCAACATCCATGGTACATGGGAAAGAGTTGTGCCTACTCTGCTGAGTCTTGCACCAAGGGAGAGTGCTTATGGCTTCACAAGAGATCCACTGTGAGAATCACTCAATATGCAAAAGGCAGTAGGCCCAGCGAGCCTTGAAACTGGGTTTGCCTCTGTCGGACTGCACTCATTCTGGTGGGTCAGCCTTCTGCCTTATCAGCTGAAATCTCACTGGATGATTCCTGTGGACCGCAGCATCCCCAAGAATAGACGCACAGAACGTTAGCCACAAGGTAATGACTTTTGGCCAGTGGATCTCTGACCTGGTACAAATCTGCAACTGTTTCCTGCACACCATTTGGCTGACATCTTCCCCCCCCCCCCACTGCCAGGTTCCAGAAAAGCTCTTCTGCCTGCTCTGATTCAGTCTCAAGCAGAAATAATAATAATAAAAAACTACAGAATAATAAAATAACTTTAATGTCTCATCACTTTTGTTTTGAAATGTTAGGCACTATTTTTCCCATTCACTTTCTTACCCCAGAATACTGGAACAGATGTGAAACCATGCCTGTATTAAGTTTCACAGGGCCTTTCCTACCCCACAGCTCATGTTTTCTGAAGAGTAATCAGTATATCACTGTGTTTCAGAGAATGGCCAGAATGTTGGCCAACACCATCAGTGGACAAACCTATGTAAAGAAGTTGAAGGAGAGTTTTCCATTGTGTTCTTCGTACTAACTTTTACTATTGGACTGTTGATTCTAATTAATGAACACCAGTTTTAAAATCAAAATGGAAATTAAGAGATAGTTAGGAACATAAAGAATTAGATGTGGCCTTCTCTGCTTTCCCTAAGGAGGCAGAGCTACCCACGTAAGATGAGGATACATCCTGGGCTGTATTGTCCTTCACCACTCCTTCTTTCCAGGGAAAAGAAATCTAACTTCAGCTTGGCTTTGAATGAACTGATGATGACTTTACATTTGCTAGGCAAAGCCTCAAAGGAAAACTGAACTGCAGGCATGTAACAGCAAGTTGAAACCAGGCTGTGTGTATCCATCAGACCTATTTTCCCATTGTTCTGGGATTCAGTTTCTCATTCATAACTTCATCTTTTAGGCTTCGCTGCAGGCTTCAGTCATATAACTGATTGGCTCATTACTCCAAGTTTGGGGGTCAACCATAAACTCGGCATGCACAATCGATGTTTCTTTATGCGCTGTCAGTAAAAATGTAGATCAGATTAAATCTCGGGGTTTAATGGCTCCCTATTAATGAACTCAATCATTGGGCTGTTCAAGCAGATAAGAACTCTCTTATCTTTACTCTCCTTCTGAATGTGTGGCTTTCCATTTATTTGTGAGAAAGTATTATGATAAACTCTACAAACGACCACGCTAGATTTAAGTTAACTGAGCCAGTTAGGTCTACAGAATAATAAAATAACTTTAATGTCTCATCACTTTTGTTTTGAAATGTTAGGCACTATAATGGATTACTACTTTCTTTTCCAACTGTTACATAGGCCAGTCAAAAACACCTCAAGGAAGACAGCTGTTTGAAGTGCTTGGCATCCACTTCATTTTCTTACTTGATATCATAAATATAATCGCCTAGTTCTGCTCTTCTGATAGCTCGTTTTAAATGTAATTACTATAGTAATCACATATATAGTAATGACATATATATCACATATATAGTAATTACTTTGAATATGATTACTATAAATATATATTAATGTGGTTTAAGCAAATATTTGAACTTGAAGATTTGAACACACTTTACATATTTTTAAATTTGATTATTGTGACAGTTTCTGCAAATAGTTATTAGGTACACTACAGCAATTAAACATGTATGCACAGTGTGTAATAACCAAATCAGGGTGCTAAGAAGATCCATCTCTTCGATCATTAGCCATGGTTACATGATAGGAAATTCAAACTCTTTCCCAGTCATTAACATTCTTTTTTTCTTTTCATTGATTTTTATGGAGCTCTACATTTTTCTCTGCTCCCTTCCCTGTCTCTCCCTTCCCCTTCAACCCTCCCCCAAAGTACCCATGCTCCCAATTTACTCAGGAGATCATGTCTTTTTATACTTCCCATGTAGATTAGATCTATGTATGTCTCTCTTAGGGTCCTCTTTGTTGTCTAGGTTCTCTGGGATTGTGATTTGTGGGCTGGTTTTCTTTGCTTTATGCTTAAAAATGACTTATGAATGAGTACATGTGATAATAAAAACCACATGATTATCTCATTAGATGCAAAAAAAGCTTTTGACAAAATACAACATCACTTCATGATAAAGGTCTTGGAGAGAGCTGGTATATAAGGAACATACCTAAACATAATAAAGGCAATAGACAGCAAGCCAACAGCCAACATCAAACTAAATGGAGAGAAACTCCCAGCAATCCCACTGAAATCAGGAACAATACAAGGTTGTCTACTCTCTCCATCCCTATGCAATAGGTTGCGGTCCTAACTAGAGCACTAAGACACCAAAAGGAGATCACGGGGGTACAGATAGGAAAAGAAAAAGTCAAATTCTCATTATTTGCTTATGATACTTTACATAAATGACACCAAAAATTCTACCAAGGAACTTCTACAACTCATAAACACTTTCAGTAATGTAGCAGGATACAAGATTAATTCAAAAAAATCAGTAGCCCTCCTGTGCAGAGATGATAAATGGGCTGAGAAAGAAACTAGAAAAACATCACCTTTCACAATAGCCACAAATAGCATAAAATATCTCGGAGTAACTCTAACCAAACAAGTGGAAGATTTGTATGACAAGAACTTTAAATTTTTGAAGAAAGAAATTGAAGAAGACACCAGAAAGTGGAAAAATCTCCCATGCTCTTGGGCTGGTAGAATTCACATAGTAAAAATGGCAATCTTACCAAAAGTAATCTACTGATTCAACGCAATGCCCATAAAATCCGAGCAAAATTCTTCACAGATCTTGAAAGAACAGTACTCAACTTCATATGGAAAACTAAACATTCTTAAAATTATCCCCCCTCTCCCCCTAATTAGGGTTTATATTGTGATAAATGTCATGATCAAAAGAACTTATGAAGGAAAGGGTTTATTTAAGGTTACACTTCCACATCACAGTCCATCATTGGGAAGTCAGGTCATAAACTCAAACAGGCAGGAACCTGGAGGCAAGAATGAATGCAGAGGCAATGGAGGATGGTGCTTACTGGCCTGCTCCTCCTGGTTTGCTCAGCCTGATTTCTTATAACACCAAGGACCACCAGCCCAGGAGTTGCATTGTCCACAGTGAGCTGGGCCCTTCCACAACAATCATCAATTAAGAAAATGCACCGTAGGCTTGCCCACAGGCCAATTTGGTGGGGTCATTCTCTTAATTGAGGTTTCTGCCTCTAAAATGATAGCTTGTGTTATAGCGACATAAAAACTATCCATTATAATATATACATAGCAATAATGATCAAAGAACATGTCATGGATTTGAGGAGTGGAGAGCACATGGGAGTTGGGGAAGAGGGAGGAATAGAAGCTTTGCACAAGCCGGGCAATGGTGGCGCAAGCTTTTAATCCCAGCACTCGGGAGGCAGAGGCAGGCGGATCTCTGTGAGTTCGAGACCAGCCTGGTCTACAGAGCTAGTTCCAGGACAGGCTCCAAAGCCACAGAGAAACCCTGTCTCGAAAAACAAAAAAACAAACAAACAAANCTCTGTGAGTTCGAGACCAGCCTGGTCTACAGAGCTAGTTCCAGGACAGGCTCCAAAGCCACAGAGAAACCCTGTCTCGAAAAACAAAAAAACAAACAAACAAACAAAAAAAGCTTTGCACAAAAGAAAGCAATTCTGTAACAATTAGCTATGTAAAATTCACCATTTAAATCACCATATGATTTATTATTTTTAATTTATTAAATATATATATTTACATCAATACACTTTATAGAAACATGTACACACAACTGTATCGTTTTCAGAGTCATTAGTTGTTAAACATTTGATAACAAGCATTAAGAATACAGAAAGTTTCTGATTTTCGTCAAGTGCTTTTACATTATATGTTTCAGTGCCTGAAAAGGGTGGTCTGTCATAGTTGTTATGCTAAGCACAAAGATGTGGACTTCTCAAAAACTTAAAAAAGCTAACATGAAAAATAATTGACAAAATGATATTAACAGTCAAAATATAGAGGACATGCAGTAATGAAGAAATGTGTCAGAATGATTTGATCTAAAATATAAAATCTAGAATTATGTAGAATTATAATACATTGCAGATATTCTCAGACATAAGGGTTTTTTTTTTTTACCAAAAACTAATAATTAGAATCAGTGTTTATCACAGAGGCTTGTACATAGTAAATGGTTGAATGTGTGTCTCTTGGATTGTATGCTGAAGATAAATCTGCCAGCAAAATCATATAAATGAAAATAAATAACCATAGCTAGAAACTACGAGGATGGGGCAATAAAGTGCCCCACTGGTATTGTGGCAGAGAAGTATTTACACTGCCAAAAGAGAGCAGAAGCAGAGACAAAGAGGGGGAGCAGGCAGTGACCTTTGAGGCATGTGACAGCCACAGACGTTCTGCAATCTAAGCACCCTTAGAGAAAAAGCCTCCAGAGAACGAGAGAAGGAAAAGCCCATTTGCCCTACCCTTCAGCTGAGTTACAGTGAAAGCCAAACTTCAGCATCTTTCCAGTTCTCAGAGTTGTGTGATTCAGAAGATTCCATGGGTCTTACTTAAACACACTCTACGTGCTTGAGAGCCCAAGGTACGGGTAGGGGTGCTTTTCTGTAGTCCCAGCAGTCAGAGGATGCAGCCAGAGGACCTAGTTTGCTTTCATTCTTAGCTACATGATTTCACTGTGCTCCTGCGCAAAATAAGCCTCCGAAATGACTTTTCCATAAAAGAATCAATACTGCTTACTTAATAAATTTTATTGTGAATATCTTTCTGTTTTTGATGAACTTCCTTCCAAACACTTTTGGTCCCTCATGGAAGACCCACCCACCACATAGATTCAGTATCAAAAGGTTGAATAAATAAGTAATGAACTCTGAAAACCCTTCTTTCTTCATGAACACAACTTTAAAATATCCTTAAACAGTTTAACATTAGAAGACCTGAGTCTCCAGAAGATCTTCACCTACCTTAACCCCCCTGTTTTGTAGGGCCTTGAGCATCCCAACACACACACACACACACACACACACACACACACACACACACACACACACTCAGCAATGCATCCATGATCTATCCATACCTTCTCCTGCTTGTAAAGAAAATGAATCCAGCAAGCAGAACTGAATGTGTCCTTTAAGGTACTTGGGACAGTTTGAGCAGGATTTCTGGATCAGGAGATGGTATAACTTCCAGACTTCCACTGTGAAATAAGCCTTTATTTTATTTTGCAATAATATTTATTTCGTGTGTGTGCATACATGTGCATACCTGTGTGTGTACATGTGTTTGTATCCGTGAGTGAGGGTATGTGTAGAGGACAGAGGAACACACTGGGTATCCTGATCTACCACTCTTGGTCTTGTTTCCTTGAGATAGGGAAGGGGCTGGGCTGATTCTATAGCTCACTGGTGTTTGACTAGGCTGGCTGGCCAGCAAGTCCCAGAGAGCTTTTCTGTGCTCTGTCCTCCTGACCCCAGCTAGAGTTACAGGCACATGCTGCCACAACCCACTATTACAGTCTTCTGGCTTGCCTACAGCAATGCTCTTCTTATCCACGGAGACAACTTCCTAGCTCAAAAGAAGCCTATCTTATCCAGGTCTGAAAATCAACCCAACTCTGCCCTTTGTATGATTGGTGTATCTTTCTGGTTGTTGGCTGTTGTACCAACCGTCAATTCTTGTAGTATTTCCAATGGTTTCTACCTAAACAGAGATGCAAACAGGTATTTCCTTTAGAAGTTAGTCATGCTTATTCTGAGATTTTGTCCTTTGGACTTTGTTATACGTATGAATGACTTCCGTGTTCACCTTTATTCTTTGCTTGTCTTTCAGATTGTACATGTGATTTCTTCATGCTGTTATGCCACCGATAAATATTAACACCCCAGAACCTGGATCTCTTCACCAAGCTCTGGCTACAATTTATAAAAGTAAAAAATATTAATAATTGCCATGGTATTTCTCCAAGACGGTTTCAAGGATAAAACAAGACTGCATGAGAAAGTAATCTTTGAATACCACAAGATACCATATAAATGAACGGCATTATTGTGGCTAGCACTATATACTGCCTCTTAATAACGAATTAATGTTCCTCTTCAATTCCCCACTCACCTAATTTTGAATCCTCATTTACTACTTTATTGCAGAAGTGATTTGTGTTTATCTCTGAAATGCGAGCGCGTTGTGCATGACCAATGACAGCGAGAGTGGAGTTAAAACGATGCTCCGTCCTTGCTGGCTCATTTATTCATACACAGTGTCAATTAAGCCAAATGCACAGATGACAAAAATCCCGTGCACAAACTCAACAGAAAGGAACAGAAAATTTACTGGTAGGCCTCTCGGATCCTACTCTGAATTCATTTGTACTGCATTGTTAGTTTTGCAAACAAATCTGTTTGTTTTCCTAACTCTTATTTTCTCTCTTTACCTTTTGTAGCTACAGAAGTTTTATTTGCCTGCAAGCTTCTTGCCAAGTCTTCAACGTGCTCTTGCTTCCTTCTCTCCTACGGCACAGTTCTCAGAAGATGCTCTTTTACTAACAGCGACAGAGCACAGGGTCAGTGGCAAGTATTAACCTGCCCCCCCCCCAATTCTATGACATGTACATTAATGTCTCCTAGTCCTGACTGTAGATATATGAAATTGAAACTGAAAATATGAAAAATTAGTTTTCTGGATATTTTCCAAGTTCATTCTAGGTACTTTTATGGGTTAGTTTTGCTTATAGATCTTCTTGTGGTCCTCCTCTACCATGAGATTTGAGTGGGGAAGTCCTTCCTCACTACAGTTTTTATTGGGGGACCTACATTTATCAATGAACAATCTTAGGGGTGCCATCTCACGCCATTCATGCACCATCTGTCTTTACCTTTCTAGGTATGTTAGGAACGGAGCAAATTGGCTGTTCCTAACTGATCCTGAAGGAGTACCTCTTAAGGAAATCAATAGTGAACCCTCAACCTAGAAGTTGCCAATTTTGCTCAGTTAGTTGAACATTGTTTTGCTGAGACACCATAAACACTTTCCCCACCTTTAATATTACAAACTCCATGAAAGATTAAAGCAGCCTTCCTCAAGAAAGAAAAAGTGTGTTATTTAGTGTGTGTGCCAGATGGGGCCCACACGACAATGCAGGAGTCAGTTCTTTCTTTCCACCAGGCGTGCCAGACTGCTTGACCTCAGGTTGTCAGTCTTGACAACGGATATCTTTATTAGCTACACCATCTCCCAGGGCACCAGGAGATTGATTTTAATATGCTACAACAGAAGACAACATTCGACGAGATGGGTCTCAAAATGCCACCATGTTCTCTGGTCGGTACTAACAACACTAGAAAGACAAGATTGATTGTGAAGTACTTGACATCTGAGCCCAATCAAAGGTTCAGAAGGTTCAAATAAACTTGAACAGAAGTGGCTATAAAGAATTAAATTAATTACAAGTAATTCAAAATGTGACATCAGTGATTTTTTTCCCTATTAAGTTTCAAAGGCAGAAGAACAAATGGGGAATGGAACCTCAGCTAGAGACAGACAGGTCCGTATGTCTCCTGTCTCCCAGGGTCTACAAGGTACTCCGGTTGCATCATCATGCTCATACACTGATATGGATGGGTCACCCAGACAGTAGATGGTTCCCCAACCAACGAGCCAAGGAATCATTTTGTGACAGTGCTTTGCTAAGTAGCCCTTAGAGTACTTACAGGAAATACACACTGTCTGTTCTCTTTTTATGAGTTTTCCTCTGGAGCAGCTGAGAGGCTCTTCCATTCCCTCTTTGCTATAACTGAGCGAGAACTTGTTCTGGGAAGGAGCCCTTGTTTGGGTGTGAAGATCAAGGACAGCAGTCAGCATGGGGCTTCTCAGCTGTCACTGAAGTCTGAGAGAAAGAGGCAGGCTTTCCATAAATCATGTTACACATGTGAAACATTTCTAGTTATGTTTTGGCTTGACTCATTCCTCTCATTTCTGTTCTGTAGACATGATACTAGGAATGAAAAATGACTAGTTTTTAATAGTATATATTCTGGCTGAGATCAGTAAAATATTGCTGTTTAGGAGATAGGCATACTTTCTGTTTCTAGGTCTTTGTCTGAGCCAAGATCTAGTCATATTGCCAAGGCTGGCCTTGAAATTGTTTTTTTTTTTTCCTGCCTCAGCAACTGAAGAGCATGTGCCACCATATCTGGTTACACTTACCTTTAAAACAGAAATGTTAGGTGTCTGAAAGAATACCTGCACTGTTTCCAGTGTTTCTATATGAGGCGCCTAATGAAATTCTTTATGCTTTTTTATGCATACATGCAAGCTTGCAGAGACATCACTCTAATGAACTGATGCCTGTTTATCACTCACACATTAGCCACGGAGTGTGTTAATTGTACATTTTCGCTACACATTCTGAAGCTGGATTGGCATTTAAATGAATGCTTAGATCACTGGTCTTATAAGAAGCATTTTCCTCTGGTGAATGGGTTAAAGCAGGCCTGTCAGATTGAATATAATTAGCCCCACTGATATGCAAAGAATTGCTCTGTCAGGAAATGTCACTGTCATTGAGTGCTGTTCCTTGTCCGCGTTCAATTTTTTGTCTGGCTTGGAAAATTTTAATCACAGGTTGGAATTCGCATATAAAATTTTAACAATTTTCATAAAAACACCTTATTTCATTTGCTCTCACATAATCTTTGGTTGCCGTAAAGTAAGATACTAAACACCTCTTATTTCTTTAACTTTCAGTGTATTTTTTGTCCTTTGAAGGAAGATGCTCATAGTTCATCTTTACACCCCAGCATTTCCAAATTTTTAATGGAAGTTTAGATTTCATTAGAAATTGCAGAAGAAAAGGGGTAGTGGACTGCAAAGTTACAGGAAGACACAAGGCTCACATTGCTCCCTAGTGTCTTCAAGAACCATTGATGTCTTACAAACATCAACTCGTGCTTACATCTCCAAACTCATCTTCCCAATTCATGTCTTGATTGATGGACTCTTGTTCACCAGAGTCCAGTGGTGTCAAGTGCTTTAACCATGAAACCTACTTGAGTGTAAATATGGAATGTCTCTACTGATTTCAGAGTCCTTGCAGGAACTCAAAATCCTGAGGACAGAGGTGCTGCTTCCGTTTCTGGTATTTGAAGTGTATAATTTTAGAAAAGGATAGAAGTGGTATTTGGAAAACCAGCTCCATGGTGTAAGAACACACACACACACACACACACACACACACACACACACACACAGAGAGAGAGAGAGAGAGAGAGAGAGAGAGAGAGAGAGAGCGAGCGAGAGAGAGAGCTGTTATTGGGTTCATAAAGGCTTCTTGTCAAGCAACTGTACATGGTTTAGGAATACTTTGAGAAGCCCTGAGTTCAAGGGGACTTTGAGAAAGCTTGAAGGTCTGAGGGAGAATGTAAATTTCACACTGTAAAGTACTAAGGAGCAGAAACAAAAGGGACAAGCCTGATCATTGCCTGCTTAAGAAAAAAAGATCTGGGAAGGTAGTTGGGTTTCATTTATGGTCTCATATGTTTGTAAAGTAATGCACAGAGACTGAGTAATAAATATATGGCCTTGAAATCAAATCATAAGATGAGGACTTTAATATAATTTTCCATGAAGCACGAAAGGACATAATCGACTGAAATAAGCAATGGGAGGCACGTGTGACTTAAAAGACGTCGTCGTGAGTCATAGAAGGTACAGGAGAAGGTACATTGCTCAAAGTAAACATGAGATCACAAGTAGAGATGTGGAAGTGACATCATTGTGTAAGAAAAGAATCATTTTCTACTACCAAACACAAGACCCAGCAGTACAACTGTGGGGTATCTACCCAAAGGATGCTCAATCATACCACAAGGACAGGTACTCAACTATGTCTGTAGCCAGAACATGGAAACGACCTAGAAGCCCTGTGACCAAAGAATGGATAAAGAAACTGTGGTACATTTACACAACGGAACACTACTCGGCTGTAAAAATTAATGACTTCTTGAAATTTGAAGGCAAATGCATGGATCTAGAAAAAAAACCATATTGAGTGAGGTAACCCAGACCCACAAAGACAAATATAATATGTATTCACTCAGAGGTAGCTTTTAGACATAAAGTAAAGAAAACCCAACCTACAGGACACAACCCCAGAGAAAGTAGACAACAAAGTGGATCCTAAAAGAGACATACATGGATCTACAAAGGAACATACAAAAAAGACAAGATCTCCTGAGTAAATTGGGGGCTTGGAAATCACAGAAGAGGATAGAAAGGGAGAAGAGGAGATAGGAGGAAGAGAGGGGAGTGGAGAAAATTTTATAGCTCAAGAAAAACAATTTAAAAAATTCCCAATAAGAAGCTAATCGAAAGAAAGAAAGAAAGAAAGAAAGAAAGAAAGAAAGAAAGAAAGAAAGAAAGGAAGGAAGAAAAGTAAGAGAAGGAAAAATTTGTCCATAGGCTATCATCTTGGGTACAGGTTAGTCAACTTCATCTTCTGCAAATCTATTGTACTATAGAGAGAGCTGAAATTTCCTGAGCACAGATAACTCTGGTCAGGGAGAGGTTATGCGTAGTGATAACTTTGCAAAGATCATAGAGGAGCGTATACTTGTGAGGAATAAAAGCGAAGGAAGAGGAGAGCAACATAATTCTCCAGAAACTCGGGGATATGTGTTATAGAGTATTATTTTAACTAGGAAAAGATGTGTTACATTTGTTTCTGCTGCAGAGTACGTTAGCTGTGTAAAGGAGTGCTATTTTTGTTCGTACTGCATTTGTTTAGTAAGGTAAGGACGTGTGTCTAATTCGGTAAAGGTGTGCTGCATCTGACATCTGTTTCACCTGCCTAAGGCACATGATTGGTCTCATTGAACAGCCAATAACTGAACAAGAGAAAGGATAGCTAGGGCTGGCAGTCAGAGAGAATAAACACAGGAGAAATCTAGGTTCAAATGGAAGAGAAGGAAGAACGAGAGAAGGAGGAGGAGGACAGAACTAGGGAGACGCCAGGGGCCAGAGGTCAGGCAGTTGCCAGCCAGCCAGACTTCGAGACAGCAAGGAAGCAAGAAAAGACAAAAAGCTCTGAGGCAAAAAGGTAAAGAAAAGCAGGCTAAGTTAAAGAGTTAGCCGGAAACCCGCCTAAGCTAGGCTGAGCATTCAAAACTAATAAGTCTCTGTGTCGTGATTTGGTAGCTGGTTGGTTATCCAAAAAAAAAAAAAAAAAAAAAGCCGGGTACAGGTACATGTGGGTTTTCATATATTAATGCTGATAAAGGAGGGAAAGTAAATTGATAATTGGGTTTGAATTCAGAATCTTGGGCATAGCTATGACCATTATTGACTCGAGCAACACAAGGCATTTGTTATGCACCAAGTTCCTGTCCTGGCTACTTAGTACTCAGTACTTCTGCCATCAGTCTTTATTATTGTTTCTTTTTGTGTATGAGAAATTCTCTCTTTTGTATGTGGTGTGTGCATGTGTGTCAATCCATACTTTGGTTTGCCTGCGGATGTCAGAAGATAACCTCAGGGGTCAGTCTTCTACCTGGTTTGAAGTTGTTGTTCCTCACTCTGTGCACTAGTTGGTCTGTGGGAATCTGGAGATTCTCGTGTCTCCGCCAACCTTATTTTAGGCACACCGACAGAAGATGCAGGCTCTCACATCTGGCTTTTGCATGGGTTTTGGGGATCTGAGCTGAGGTCACAGGCTTTGTGCAGTCTGTGCTTTTACCCACAGAGGGATCTCCCAATTTGCTACCAACCACTCTTTAGAGATTGTAAGTTGATTCCTATAGCACTGTGGTGTTTTTTCAGATATACAGCATCTGAAGGGAATACCTAAGTCTGGTCCTAGAACCAATCCCGTAGGCAGGGTCACTTTGGTGAATGAGTGAGTCTCCTAACCGGATGGGCATGAACTAACCTGCCCTGAAGAAAGCAAATTGTATTGTCAGATTTTCACAAATAAGTTCGGGAAACATTAAAAATATGAGCATTTTTTTTTATCTGAGGACATGTTAACTAAAATACGCCAGGCACTTTAGGAAGTACTGTACAATTCAGCTTCAAAGGAGAAACTAGTAAATTAGAACACTTTAAAGGAGAGAAAGAGGTCTTATCTGCTCGCTCTCTTACTCAACTGAAGACTCTTAGTGTCCTCTCTGCTGTCCTGCTTGGTCTGGCCCTTCAGCTAGTCCATTAGTATTGGGCTTCTTTCCTGACCAATCCCTTGCTGTCCGGCTAGCACTCTGCTTGTTCGGTTTGCTTTGTGCTTCACAGTTGGCTAGCTCAAGCAGGGATACCACTGCATACCCTCCCCTACTGGGGACAGTGGAGACAATTTCTCTAAACCATCAAGTGGCTTGAAGAGGAACACAAAACAAACAAACAAAAACCCGTGGGTGGGGATTGTGGGAGTAGGAGGGCAGGTACTATCAAATGCATGTGACAATAATAGAACTTGGAAACAGCCTTGGAGGAGAAGGGGCAAGGTCTACAGAAAGATTCACTGTGGCCTCCAGAGAAATACTTTTGAAGCACGTATACTGGTGTTAAAATTCATTAACACTCCCCCCACAGGTGTTAGCTTTCCCTTCTGTCTGGGGTTTCTGTCCTGCCTGGTTCCACAGTCGTTCAGCCCCAAAGAATCACACTGAGGTCTATGTTAATTATAAACTGATTAGCCTAGTATGTCAGGCTTCTTATTAGCTCTTATAACTTAGATTATCCCATAATTCTTGTCTGTGTTAGCCACGTGGCTTGGTACCGTTTTTTGGCGAGGCAGTCACATCTGCTTGCTCTGTGTCTGCTTTCCTCTCTGTCTGAGAGACTGAAACTTTCCTCTTCCCAGAATTCTCATTTCCCCATCTCTACTTCCTGTCTGGTTGCCCCACCTATACTTCCTGGCTGGCTACTGGCCAAGCAGCGTTTATTTAAAATACAAGTGACAGGGTACAGACCCTTGTTCCACAGCACACAGGGGCAAGTAAAGCATGGAGACAGTAACTTTGAGAACGTGACCAAGACTCAAGCGCAGGCTGAGAGTGAGGAGCCAGGGAGGGAGTGGCAGAGACTTGTTCTGACACAGTGCGAGGCCTCAGTTCCTGCCTCACCATCAGGGATTCTTGGACCCTGGGCCATTTTTCCTCTCCCAGTCCAGGACTTATTGCAGTCACTCATCTGCCTGACGGAGAAAACAAATTACATTTGCTCTCCTCTTAAAGCTTTCATGAATTAAACTGACATTTCAGAAAGAATGAAGTGTGAGCTCAACTAGGCAGACGTCTACTGGCTCTCTCTCCGTCCCCTGACGTATCATTTTCAAGGAACAGTCTTTTCTGTGGGGTTAAAGGATTTAATATTGGCTAAGACCATTGAGTTTTTATAAACCTCTCTTGGCATTTCCTTAAGGCCGTCTACATTCCACATTGTCCTTATCCCCTGTGGAAGGAGTCTGGACGACCCACCGATGTTGGGCCGTATGTTGGATCTGCAGGAGCCGCCCTTTCCCGCTGCAGCAGTTTATAGGTGGAGTGGATACAGGGGTGGGCCAATTCAGCCCTGGTTATTGGCCTGGTTCTGGGTGATAGTTGGGTTGGTCAGCCTACCAGCTTTCCTTCATGGTCACCACCAGGATGGGCACCACAGCGCTGCCCTTACTAGCTCAGCCCATGCATCAGGCAGCAAGAGGCGGAGCCAGTTCTTCTCACACACCCTCTGGCTCATCCATGTTCATACCAGCTCAGCTCTGTTGCTCAGGTAAGGTGAAGTCCCACTCTCCTGAGTGCTGACGCTGGTGAGGGGGAGGGTCAGCTCTCTAGCTCTCCCACCTGCAGCAGGTGACTGAGGGGCAAGGGGCAAGAGACACGGAGGCGGGGCATCTCTCCCTCTCGCAAGCAGACAAGTAGTGGGGCCAGCTCTCTCATGCCCATGCCCTCAGGGCCAGCTTACCTGCAACCCTGCCAACAGGGTCAGCTCTACCGTGCTATCCAGGCAAGGTTCAAGGCCTGAGCTTCTGAGGCCTGCAGCTGGTGAGGGGCAGGGACTTGTTTATATTTTTAACTTGCTTAGTGACACGCACAATATTTTCTCCTTTGTACCAACCACCTATGACACAGGGTATGGCGGTGCTTAGTTTGCAGAGAAGGAAGGTGTAGCAACGACGTTGGAAGTATGAGCTGGTGAGAAACTAGAGTGTGAGCCCAGGGATGTCTGTGGGCAACTGCGTGTCTACACGTGGGAGTCTACGTGGCAGCGGTCAGAGACATGTGCGGGGAGAATGCTGGCTGCATATATTCCGTGGTGTGCAGGGCAAATCTCCTGTGTGAAGTCATGAACACCAGTATGAGAGATAAGAGCTCCTTTGTGGTGGGGGTGAAAGGGCAGATGTGGGAACCATTTCAAATGCAGTAGAGAGCCAAGGAGTAAATGCTCAGAGCGGAAATGCAATGATATAATTACACGCCGTATAAAAGACATCATTAATTATTGCCAGATAATCACCGCCTATTGTGAAAGCAGGAGAGAGTCATCTCAAAAGCAATTATAATAAATTGAGGGACATAGTTACCCACACAACAATGAAAGCCTAATATCTTTTTTATAAGGATGGCCACATGTGAAATATACTAAAAAAGATTTGCTTTATAATGACAGCAACCATTATCAAGAATATAAACATAATCCAACAAAATGAAATGCGTTAGATTATGAAAATAACTGCTAATTTGGGGGAAGAAAAGACAGAAGTATACAGGCATATAAGGTTGCTAAAATATCATGTACTTTAATTTCAAAATAAACTTCCAAGTAAAGATATTAAAACAAGAATTATTTATTTAGACTGGTATTATATTGAAAGCCCCAAGTATGTGCGCATGCTAAGATACCACGTCAGACTGCCAGGGTAGGGTCTGCCTTCTCCTCACCACAGAAAGCAATGTCTGTGACCCTTCTCAAAGCCTCTTAGAGACTGTCTCTAAATCAGTATGTCACCTCCATTGATTTCCTTGGAAGAAACAAACAATACAGGCTCCGTTGATACCCTCAAGGCACCAAATTAAAAAAGCAGTAGTTTGGCCTTGGATGAACTGGACAGCGACATTGTTGCTACACACCACGAGGAGACAAACACAGTCTGGGACTAAGTAACCTCACTACCAACCAGAACATCCCAAATACACAGTAGTTCTCAAAATGACAAGAGTGCACCTTGTCACTATGAAGTAGCTTTTAAAATGGCCAGTTTCAGCCAAATACTAAGTACATAAACGACTAATGACCCATATTCATGAGAAGAAAAATAAAATAAGTAGAAATTCATCTAAGGAAGTTTAGATGCTGGACACAGAATTAAATCAGCTGGTATAAATAGTCTTACAACAAACCAAACCAAACACAGTCTTACTGACTGAGCAGACGGGGATAAAAAGGTAAAAGGACTGAAATTTACAGTTAAAAATCATTCCACTAACTGTATATAGGATTAGATAGGGCAGAAAGATCAAAAAACCTGACCGTGTACTGATATTAATTGTATTTCAAATATAAGAAGACATATGATTGTAAAAGTTGAACAGTCGTTCAGAAATTTGGAATGGTCTCAGTTGGTTTGATGCATATGTTGTGAAGTTTCCAGAATATGATAAACAGTGAAAGACAAAGAGATAGTAGGTTTGAATAAATAACAAAATAAAAGGTTCTTTATTGGGTTGAATGAAATCCCATACACATTAGTTTACAGAATCGGGAGTTTCAAAGAATCCCAGGTAGCATAAAAAGAATAGCTCAATTACACTGTAGCTATAGAAAGGAAAAGAGGAGGATGAGGGAAGAGAGAGAGAGAGGATGTGAAGGATCGAAGCAACAAGAGGAAGATAACACAAGCAAAGGAGGTGTTATCGGGTTTACTGTTTCCTTATCAGGAAGAATGGGGACAAAATTACAATGAAATCACAAACAGCACTATTGTTTTATGGTATGGATATACCATATTCTATTTATACTCTTTGGAGAACTTCCACACTGATTTTCAAAGTGACACACTAGTTTGCATTCCCACCAGGATTGTAAAATACATATTTTTTGTTTCCTCCACACTCACTGTTTTAGTTAGGTTTCTCTATTGCTGTGAAAGACCATGACTACAGAAACTTTTACAAAGAAAACATCTATTTGGGGGTGGCTCTCTCACAGGTTCAGAGGTTTAGTCCATTATCATCATGGTGAGGGCATCATGACTTGCAGGCAGACATGGCTGTTATTCCTACATCTTGCAGGTGACCAGAAGTCAACTGAGACACTGGCAGTGTCTGGAGTATAGGAAACCTCAAAGCTGCTCCCCCCCCCCCCCCCCGTGACATATTTCCTCCAACAATATATACCTATTCCAACAAACCACACTTTCTAATAGTGCTACTCCCTATGAGACTATGGGGGTAACAATTATATTCAAACACATTCCAAGCCCTGTTCCCCATGAGCTCGTAACGATATCATAATACCAAATTCATTCAGTCCAACTTCAAAAGTTCCCATCGTCTATCCCAGTCTCAACAATGTTGCAAAGTCCAAAACTCAAAGTCTCCTCTGTGATTCATGTTACCGCTTAACTGTAATCACCTGTAAAAATCAAAATCAAAAAGTAGACCACATACTTCCAACACATAACGGCCCAGGATATATGTTACTATTCCGAAACGCGGGGAAGGGAGCATAGTGAGGAAATACGGGACCAAAGCAAGACCAAAAACCATCTGGGAACACGTCCAACTCTGCATCTCCACGTCTGAGGTCAAGACGCCCTTCCGGTTTCCAACTCCTCTCGGCTTGATTTTTTCTTTACTGCAAAAGCAGCGCATTCTTCACCAAATGTCACAAGAACAATCTTTAGGCAACATACTACATACAGTTCTTTCCTTCTGCAAACTCTTGATCTCCATAGTTTGTCAAATCATACTCAGCCCCACTTCAACGTTCCGGCTACTATGGCCCATTAAGCATCGCTTCAAGCATCCCTAACCCAAAGAACCAAAGTCCAAATTTCTCCTGAGAAAAGTATGCCCAGGCCCATCACAGCAACACCCCACTCCTGGTACCAACCTCTGTCTTTGCTGTGAAGAGACACCATGCATTACCACAGCACCTCTTACATTGAAAATATTTAGTTAGGGTGGCTCACTTGCAGTTTCAGAGGTTCAATCCATTATGATCATGACTGGGAGCATGGCCATGTGTAGAATCACATAACGGAGAGTCATACATCTCGCAGGCCACAGGAAGTCAACTGAGACACTGGGTGGTATCCTGAGCATAGGAAACTTCGAAGCCTGCCCCTATAGTGACAAACTTTCTCCAACCTGTCATCCTTGCTCTGACAAACCTTACCTCTTAAAAGTGCCACACCCTATGAGATAACGGGGGCAAATTATATTCAAATCACCACATCACGAACCCCATGATCATTTGTGGTGGTTTATCTTTTTCATGACGATTTTGAAGCTGTGAGAGCACAAGACAAACGCATAGACAAAGACTTTCTGATAGGACTCTAACAGCTGCATTGGTGATTAGAAGAACGGGCAAATGTGATTGCATTTAATTAGAACTCTCTGCACAGCAAAGGGAACATCTGGCAGAGAGAGACGATATTCTATAGAATGAGATTACATTTTTGCTTGCTGTTTATTTGAGAGGGGATTAATTTCTAGAACACACAAGGAACTCAAAAACATTAAGAGCTAATAAACCAAGTAATCCAGTGAAAATCTGGGCAATTGAAGTAAGCAGAAGGTTCCTACAACTGACTTTTAATAAACTATGTTAGGTCATGCCTTGTTAGTTTGTTATAGAAATCCAAAAATAATATGGATTCTATACTTGTAAAATATTAGGTGAATAAACTAAAATTTGTGAAATGATTTTAAATTTAATTAACTCATAATCATGTCAGTGATAACAAAGCATCAGGTTAAGCTACTGGCAAGAAGCTTTACTTTTCCTCTTTGTTTCCAAATTTTAATATTGTTACATTTTGCACAACAAAGAGCTTATCAAGAACACTAAATAAGGTAAATGAATATAATTAAACATCATTATCTCTATCTGACTTCATCTACCTTTCTTAAAATGCAATGTATAGAAGAATGTATTTTGACCTTTTCAGCCATCAGAGCCTTTAAAAAAATAACACATTCATAAGTTCTATGTATCAGGTTTATCACAGGAGAAAGCAGTTTTGCTGAAGACCAATCAATATAACTGAAAGATGGTTTATATTCATTAGATTATACAGGTTAGTCAAGATCTTTGATATCAACTATTAGTGAGAGGTTTATATTAAAGTTTATTTGGAAGTTAATAAAGGTCTTAGGGCCATTGTTCTCCCACCTGACTGCTCCTATCTAATGTACTGAGCCGGGAAGGATGCACCCCTGGTCACTGTGCCTTTCAAAAAGCAGATTTTCTTCTTTGCCACGCACAGTCTTTCCCAACTACTAACAAATTCTTGAATTTGAAAGGCTGACTGTATTTCGGGATGCTCTGTGTCCTCTTGTGGATCACAGGCACGACACTCCTCATAAATCTTAAGATGGAAGAGACTGTGTATACTGTCTGAAGACACACACGCTTTTCTACTGGATGTAGACAAGGCAGACTACAGCAGAACCATTCTGTAATAAATAAAAATAGAAGGTAGACAGCTACTAAAATCTGAGCTATAAACTGATGCAATTTGATCCAAAGTTGAGACAAACATACAAGAAAGGAAATATAACTGCATTAAAATTGCCTATTTTTCTTTTTGGCAAGGCAAAGCACAAACATGGAATCGTTAAGAATGTAGCACTCAGGTGAACCATGGCTAGGAAACAGGGAAAATATGAAAATGCATATTGATGGGGAAGGAGAAAAAGTCCCATTTGCAAATCATTTCATATCAAGCAAGTGTGTACTCTATAAGTGTTCCCAAGCAGTAGTGCAAAATTAAAGCACTTAGTTTAGTGCCAAGTATCGTAAGTTTTATAAATTGATACACATATAAACCATAGTGAGACCAATTTGAATAATGCATTTCGTTGCAATACTCAAAAGTCATTTAAAATAGTTCTGTATTTTTTTTCCATTTGTAAATCTTAATTATTTTGAAATTTCTATTCAAGATCAGTTGCTAAGGTAAATCCTCAAGAGACTGAGCCTTTCTAAAATATACCTGAGAAAAACCTTATTCTCGCAGGCAGCCATCTTACAGTACACAATATTTGTTCAAAGCATAATTCTTTTCCACTGATGTCAGTTGTCAACAAATTTCACTGCCCCTGGAGTTAATGAAGTCATGGATCATTGAAGAGAATTTACAACCAACCACCATAATCTCTCCCTGCATTCTGAATATGTGTCTTCAGGGCCAAGAGAATTGTTGGTCTTGCTCCTCTCCAAGGAAACTTCTCTTTGCAATGAACAGAAACCGCTTGAGAAAACTGCAACCAGTCAAAATTCACAGCTGTGGAGCCCGATTCCAATGGATACATCGACAATATGCTCTCATGCCGAAGGCTCAGGGAAGGTTGCATAAAAAGGGGCAGAAAGACTGCAAGAGCCAGAGGATCGGGCAGTGTGTTGTGGGATTGGGTTTCCTAATAATGCCAGAAGCAAGCTGGGCGGTGGTGGCAGTGCATGCCTTTAATCCCAGCACTCGGAAGGCAGAGGCAGGCAGATCTCTGTGAGTTTGAGGCCAGCCTGGTCTACAAGAGCTAGATCCAGGACAGGAACCAAAAGCTACGGAGAAACCCTGTCTCGAAAATCCAATAATAATAATAATAATAATAATAATAATAATAATAATAATAATGCCAGAAGCAACACCCATAAAGCCTCACCAGCATGACTGCTCAGAACAAGGACCACACCGACAGACAAGCCAAAATGGATGGGCAAAAGCACTAGAGGCAACTAAAGTATCCACCATCAGGAGTAAAAGTCTTCCCAAAGGATGAGTATACCAACTATTTGCCCAAAACCAATTGGTCAGCCCTGAAAACATACCTACATGCAACATTATACAGACTGAACCAGTTGTACTTATGAATAAATGTAAGTATGTATGTATGCATGTATGTATGTAAGTAGGTAGCAATGAATGCCTGCTATTAACAACTGATGAGGTTAACCCCATTTATCTGGCTGATGTCTGTTCACTTTACTTTGCTGTCTTTCTTTTTCTTACTGTGCCTTCCTAAGGCAGATACTATGTGCAACCCCCTCTTAAAGGCAGTGGATCTATTGCACATATTTGGAATCTGTATGTATGCAAATTTGCCTTTTGCTCTTAACCTATTTTTCCAAGATTTTTTAATGTGTGCACATGTGCATGAGTGTGTGTGTGTTTACACTGTTATGCTGCCTGTATGAGGATAACTTTATAGGTCAAAAGAGAGTGTTGAATCCCATGGCACTGGAGTTACAGATAGTTGTGAGTTCCTGAATGTGGGTTCTGGAAACCAAATGTGGGTCCTCTACAAGAGCAGCAAGTACTCACTCAGCTATTATTCAAGTCCTTGGCTTGTTTATTTACATAAACATTTATTTAGATTATTAGCGACTTTGGAGATATCTTTGAATGTTTTGGGTTCTAGTTCATGTCTGTGTATTTTATTCTGTTGTCAAACTGTCCTAAGTTTTGTCATTGAAACTTTTATCTGTTGAATTCTCTCATATTTTCACTATTGTGCATTTTTTTTCTGGTATTTTCTGTAACTACAAGATAACATAACCTTACCTCTAATGTTATTGATCAGAGTATAATAATTATCTTAGCAATGTGTTTTTATGTGATTTAAGATTTGTCAAACTCAAGGGAAATGATGTAGCTTCTACAATGTTCCAAGCTAATATGAAATATGAAATGGTAAGAGTTGTTGTCTTATGTGTTGTACCAAGTACAGTAGTTACCTATCAAATGTTTGGCAAGGATGGTAATAGAGTGTTTGGTAAGTACAAGTAGACAGGTTGTATAATTTAGTATGTGCAGTGAATTCTTGGGAACAACTTTCTTTGTATGCCTAGAGAACTACACTAACAAAGCAAAACAGCAAGGAAACCTGATTGGGAAGAAGATTTTGTCCTGGAGACGTTGACACATAGGTCCTTCCTACATAGCACACTGGAACTCAATCACGAGGAGAAAAAAAATTTTTTTAAAATAATATTTTAGTTCTTTGAAAATTCCATTCAATAAATTTTTATCATATTCTTTTCCATGCCTTTAACTCCAAACTTGAAAGGCAGAAACAAGCAATCTCTGTTGTCACAGTTAGCTTGATCTACACAGTGACTTCCAGGACAGCGTGGGCTACAAAGAAATGCCCTGCCAAAGGAGGAGGAGGAAGAGGAGGAGGAGGAGAAATAGGAGGAGAAGAAGGAGGAGGAGGAGGAGGAGGAGGAGGAGGAGGAGGAGGAGGAGGAGGAGGAGGAGGAGGAGTTGTCCATTCCCATTTTCACTAATCTTCCAAATCCTGGACTGGGTTTACTTACTAATTTACAAGTCCTTTTGAGTGTGAGGCATTGTAGATAACTTTGTTACATTAGTATTGAAGAGTATTTAAGAAAAAGCTCACCACAAGAACTGAACCCACCTCTAGGTGGATATCTAACATCTCAAATGGGCGGGTCAGTCACTCTGTCAAAAGACCGCCACTGAGGAATACTGATTCACCTTAAGCTATGCTAAAGGGTTGGGTGGAGGAATTATCTCTTTAATGAAATACTTACTTTGCCAGGAAACCTGCTCCTGGTGAAATCTGTTATGGAGTCCGAGTCCTTCCTTCCTTCCTTCCTTCCTTCCTTCCTTCCTTCCTTCCTTCCTTCCTTCCTTCCTTCCTTCCTTTTTTCCTTCCTTCCTTCCTTCCTTCCTTCCTTCCTTCCTTCCTTCCTTCCTTCCTTCCTTCCTTCCTTCCTTCCTTCCTTCCTTCCTTTCTTCCTTCCTTCCTTTCTTTCTTGGTACACACATGAGGTATTTAATGTTTCTTATATTTTCTTCTATTAAGGATTTTAACGTTACCATTGTTAAAACAAGTTGAGAAAACAGCACACATTTAGGAGTACTTCATCTACCCTTAGACTTATACTTAGGAAGCAGACACACAGGAATCATGAGTTCAGATACAGTCCTGGACAATTACTGACATCAAAGTCAGGCTGGGTAATGAATGACAAAATCTCAGGGGAATTCGTGAATGTGTGAGAAACAAAAGCAGGACCACCAGCCCCTACCCTTACTTGAAATGCACGACCACACCTTACCTGCTATTTAAATAAAGAATGGAGCACTTAGATGATGGGCAGCAGGAGAATGACTATCATTAAGTAAGAACCCAATAGATGAACAAAAGTCACAAAAGGAATATAAGGACCACAAAATAAACTTCACTAAACGGATTTGCCACACATCTAGCTTTTAAACTTTAGTATCTGTCTCAAATGTCTCAAAACAGAAATCCCAAGGCAGTGATGCCCACGCTCAGCTGTGAGCACGGTAAGTCATTGACTCCTCAAAATCCACAATAAAGTTGATCAAACACCAATGGCCTTGAGTTTTCCTTCTGTCTCTTTTTCCTTCGTTTAGATTCTGAAGACAGACCAGTGTGCTTTCTCCCACACTCTGAGCTTCCTCCTTCTTTTCCCATGAAGTTATTCTCTTAGCTGCTCCCCCAGGTGGCTGTTTACCAGTGGCAAGCTTTCCTTCTTCCCCATCTCCCTCATCCAGACAGCTGGTAAGATTTACAGCTTGCCAGGCCCGTGGTATAAAAATACGTACACAATAACAATTAATGAACAAAGTCCCCGTGGATTTGAAATTTTTGGGCGATGACAATTCATCTACAGTAACAAAATGTAAAAAAAAAAATTCACTACTCTGAAAATTTATATTACTCTCTAAAATGCGTTAACACTCTGAATGTGAAAATAATGATACATGAAGATGGTTCAGAGTTGGGCTTTCAACGACATGCTTCAAACTTGTTATCTCCTAGGAACTCTAATTGAGACAGCAAGGATATTTTATAAAGTAAATAGGTCAGTTCTGGAGCCAGGATCCACAGCTGATAATGAGTTCTGAGCATCTGCTATAAATAGAAGCCTGAGAACTAAGTGTGTACTCTGTATAAAATATACCACCACACCTCGATGGATACAAATGCAATTCACCGCAGCAGGTTTGAAGATAGTTACCTGCTTCCCTGGTTGTACATTAAAACCAAATGAAATTGGAATTCTCACCCTCTGCTGCATAGAAATCACCTTTCTCTCTTTAGCAGTAGAGACCAGTTCAAAGAGCAGCAAGTAAAATCTTGACCGACACACATTTTAGATCTTTGGTAGCATAGCTCAAGGATGGACTGTGCTTGTTGATCCTGGACCAAATGATTTGACTCCAGCTGATTGATTCTCTTTAAGGGCAACAAAGCAATCTACTACTGTAGTACAGAAAGAATACAATTGCTTGAAATCTCCTAAGGCAGCTTCGCCTGAGATGGGGAGATAAAGGACCAGCAGTTTGTGTGTTTACACCCCCAAATCACCCACAGAAGTCTTCATGGCACTTGCCCATCCCCTGCAGAAGTGTTTGGCTCCACCTTAGAATGTGAACAAGGTGATTTGCATATTAATGCGAACAACAGACTGAGCAATTAGGCAGGTGGGACTCCAGTTTGGGAGATGAAAATTTTAAACACTGGCAAGTAGGAATCCAGAAAAAAATCAGAAGATAAATTGACTTTGCATTCCTTTCTCCTTTAACCTAGGCTACATTAATGAGAAATTAATTGATTCTTGACAAGTTAATGAGTCCTTATTAGCTGCATAATTAGAAAGAAAATGTATCGATCTTTAAGAATAAGTATCTTACTTTCATTTTGAGTCCGCGTGATTGACAGGCTGAGTCGTGACTGAATGTGAAATGCCCATGCGATTCTGAACCTGTCTCTCACACTATCCAGGAAAGTAGAATGTGAGCGTCTATGGTCCACGCTGAGTGAGAAGACATCTTTAGGGGCAATACTGGGGAAGAGAATGAGCAATGGGTGGAGCAGTCTTGTCTGTTTTCTACAAGGAGCGTTCTATGTGGCCTGTAATTTAATTTCATAAGTTTTTCACTAACTCTTTGTTAAGTTGCTCCTCTCTGCTTCCATTTTCTCATTTGGAAAATGATGAGGATTAACTCTAAATGCCCTGCAAACTCTTAATTACGTGTTTCTAATTCTAAATTACAGGGTGACTTTTGTTTCTTAACGACCCATCTAGTAATCGCCATCCTGTCTTCTACCCGGAATAAAGTCTCTTTCAGCTAACGTTAGCCACTTTGGCTAAATGAACCCATAGCCCTAAAAACCCTTCTCATTTATAATGTAGAGCATCCTCATAACTTGTACTAGTCAAACAACTTTAAATTCATCATAGAACTTTCTAGAAATATAATATGTATGCCCATGTCTTCCTTAACATATTGCATATTGTATAAAAGAGTGTTGGTTTTTTTCAGGCTGCACATTAAACTATGGCATTGCATTTTACAAGCAGCTCCTGAATCCACTGGAGAGCTGCAGCCCCGAGGATCCCACAAACCACGACTCTGTCAGGCACCACCATCCAGCGCAGGTAGGTAGGTGATTTACCTGTTCCTGGGAATAGAGAGTGAGCCACCCTATAAATTTATGGGCATGGATTGAAGCCAAAGGGCTGCATGGGTATATTAAAGTGCCAGGGAAACCAGGCTCAGGAACTTATCAGATGTCCTAGAAGATCTCGGTGTAACTCCCTCACCAGCATCCTGGAAAGTGATGGATAACTTGTACTACACTGGCTGGTCCCAAACCCGTCCTCTGCTATCTGGTGTGTGTGTGTGTGTGTGTGTGTGTGTGTGTGTGTGTGTGTGAAGGACTGTCCAGCAGGGGATGCAGATGCTCATGTAGCTTCATTTCCTCTCAGTCTTCCTCTAGTGACACAGTCACACGACTACTTGCCTGCCTCTCTACCTGTTCGCTGATTTGGACTTAGATTCAAACCTGTTTTTTCTGCTCTGATATTGCAGTTTTGTCTTTCCAGTTTGCAGCTGGAGTCTATAGCTTTGCTCTCAAACCCAGACCCAAGCAGCTACTGCAGCAGATACCAGCACTGGTGTGGCTCGTTATCAACATAGACTCTCAGCCAACTTCTCAAACCTTTCCAACACTGCTGCAAATGATAATTCAAAAAATTATGTATTTGCATGTATATATACAGATATATTTGCTGTGTGATATGTGGTATGAATGTTAACATTAATAATTAAGATTGAAATAAAAGATTTACCAGGGACAGATAAATGTAGTCAGTGGTATTATGTTGTTAACTGTTGCCATGGAAAGCTGCACACCTTATGGATATAATATCACTCAGGACATTGTGACTCTGTGGAGTGTCATAATGTATTTGTCTATGTTTCCAGCTCACAACAATGATCAGCTGGAATTAAAAATAATCATTCTAATTCATAATGTAGAATGGTGGTTCCCAAAATGTGTATTGGTTTAGCAGATTTTAGTTCACTAAAGACCTTTTAGGAAACATAATTTCCAAGTCAACTCTGATGTACCGAATCAAAGAGTCTAGTATAAAGGTCCTGCAATGACTGACTTAGTAGGTTTTCTGATGGTTCTGTTGATGCCATGGTTTGAGGTCCACTGGAACAGACCAACCTTTCTGAAGTATGTCTTTGTGCAAACATATTCTTCCATATACCTCCCTCCCGCCTTTTTTTCCATTTTGTAACTCCTATTTCTTCAGTTTAACTTACCAAGGAAACATGACATTACTACAACACTTTAGGACACCCAAATGGCTTTCTTGGATGACTCAGAGGCACAAGCAGCTCTGCCATGTTGGACTGGGTGGGGCAAGCCCGCAGTTTTTGACCTAGGAATGTCACAGCATAGATTCTTAAGCACTTAGTGATTTAAAAGCGCAAAGCAAAAATGTTTCTGGATAGTAAAAAAGTTACAGGCAATGGAATAGGAAAGATTAAGAAATAAAAGACCTCTAAATGGGTCATAGTGTTAGATAGACATATGTAGGCTGGGAGAAAGAAAGCATAGTCAGGCAGACGCCATAGCTCTCCTCTCCAAGACGGACACTTGTTAGACTCATGCCAGTGAGCCACAGTCAAGTGGCGATACAGATTATTAGAAATGGGTTAAACTAATATGTGAGAGTTAGCAAATAAGAGGCTAGAAATAATGGGCTAGGCAGTGTTTAAATGAATACAGTTTTCATGTAATTATTTTGGGTAAAGCTAGCCAGCAGCTGGGTGACAGGAAGTGGCCCACCGCTCCTTTTACAGCACCTTCTACATAGTGGACAAAAGGACGTTAAGTCATTTTCAAAGGTCAAATGATCACTATATGAAAGAACTGTGACTTGAATTGTTACTGAGATGCACTGGTTTTCACTCCAATGGGCAAACAAACTGAAGAGGAAAAAAAAAATAATACCTGGTGGTTATTTGCAAAATTCATGCCTGTATCAGCGGAAAAAATTGGGCCTGGACTGAAAAATAGTAGTATTTTCTAAATAGAAATTAATGAGTGATTTACTTCCATGCAATAGCTCTTCATTTTAACACAGATGCCAAAATTCATAAATATGATTGATAGTAATAAAATTCCTAAGAAATCCATTTCATTCAAAAGTCATTATACAAATGGATATGAATTTTCACATCTACACAAAAGCAGTTTTAAACTGAAGATAAAAACTGATTTATGAAAGGTAAGAGCCAAATCAACAGGGAAAGCAGTGGAAAAACAAACGAAATACAAGCAAATTCAATGGCACGTTTTAGAAAGTGTTCTTAACTGAGATGTCCAGAAGGAAAGGATATTAAATGAAAGAAAACGTCCCAGTAAAGGACACAGCTTTGGTTTTTCCTTTCTCCCATTGTTTAAATCATGATACCTTTCACTACCTGCAACATTACCCAACAATTCTTAACCCTGGTCACAAAATCTCCAAAACTCGAAAAGAGAAAACAGGAAACGTCATTTGCTTTGGAGATTCCCATCCATTCTTTGTTAGTTTTTGTATTTCATAAACTGCCCTTTCATGCAGTAATGATGGAGGACTCGAAACAGGACACATAGCTACCAGAATCACTTTATAATATATCAGTGCAAAGCTTCAACTGCAGAAGTGCCTTCATTTAGTGCACAGGAGAACACTGCTATGCATGAACCCAAACCTGATTCTCTTGTGGCCTGATATCCACAATGTTTTTCAGGTTCTATGTTCATCATTATATTAATATGGACTCAGGAAATTCCCTCCCAATGAGAAAGTCAGGTACGCTGGTGTGCTAAAGTCAGTGTAAAATGCCTTTGAATACCACTTGTTCAGCTCTGGGGAGTTTCGAGAGGTAGGAAATAATAGAGCCATTGTTAAAAATTCAATCAGATACTGTAATGATCCAACCGGAATTAAAAACGAAAAGCAGAAGAGAGTGAAGCTCAGTATTCCCGCATATAGAACTGGATATGACTACCACATATACCCATGGATATTTATTCACAGTCTCCCTCTTCCTTTGGATACTTAGTCATCTCCTGGTGCCATCATCACCCATTCCTGTCACATGACACTCTTCAGCCATTTGTTCAAAAGTTTTCTACACAAACACTGCAAGAGAGGATGAATTCTATTGCTCTTTTGCCCTCGTTGGAAACCTCACATCAGAAGAGGGATGGGTACAGAATAGGACACCAGGAGAACACAGGCTACTTAGTCAACTATGCAGAGCTCACAGGGCCTCGCAGAGACTGAAGCTAAAATGACGGGGCCTGTATGGGTTTGCACTAGGTCCTCCACATAGGTGTTACAGTTGTTAGCTTGGTGTTTTTGTGGAACTCCTGACAATAGGAGGGGAGAGGGGGCTCTGACTCTTTGCCTGCTCTTGGGACCCCTTTCTTCCTATTTGGTTGCTTCACCCACCCCTAATATGAGAGTCTGTTCCAATCTTATTATATCTTGTTATGTCATGTTAAGTTGATATTCCTGGGAAGCCTGCTCTTTTCTGAAGGGAAACAGAGGGGTGGATCTGGGAAGATGGTGTGTGTGGGGACTGGGAGGAGAAAATGGAGGGGAAGCAGAAGACAGGATGTATTGAAAGCAAAGCAAAAGGATAATTTATAGAAATATGATTATCACCCAAAATTAAATTTCACTATATGTAAAGTATTTTAAGTTAACATTTAATTAGTCTAGCATTTTATGTTTAAATAAATCAGAACAAGTAATTATTCTTAGTAAAACTGAAGTATTTCTTGTTTGTTGAAATAAATATGAAGTGTGGATTAATAGAGTCCCAATCCCCTAAGACTCAGAAAATTCTTTTGGTTCATTGATTAAAACAGCAAGACCAATTAGTTTTACAACAGATGGCAAAACTAAAGCCAAGCAGCTATCTTGCTACTTCTGGCATCTGTCACAAGATGAATTAGGCAAAATCTGCACAGATCAGCTGCGATTCAGCAGCAACACAGGAAGCACACCTTAACCCTGGGCTGCGAGCGTCTTCATTTTCATAGAATCCGAAGAAAGCCATCTGACAGTATCCATGGGAGCAAACGGCGGAATCAAACCAACTGAATTCTGCTCTTAGGCATCTCCACCACAATGTCATCCTGTATGTTCGGTGTGATTTAAAACAATCAAGCTGGAGTAACACACCTTAATTTGCTAATTTTCTTTGTAATACCTTTCCATTACTAAATCAAACAATACTATAGAGTGCTCAATATTATACAGTCAGTATCATGGATATGTGTGTCTGATACAATACGTTAAAAAGAAAAGGAAATGGGCACCTTTTCATCCACAATACAGAATGTATCTGATGGGTGTAAAAATAGACACCCCAGTATTGTAACAATATGTTACTACATACACCCTGGTGATTACGTGCAGGGATAAAGAAAGCTCTCTTCCCTGGACGTCACCAGTTAGGGATGCTCTCAGGAACACGTTGTTGTGTTTGTATCCAGGGACCTCAGAGACGGCTTCCATCACTGGGACATCTCGTTTTTCTTGGTGTGTCATGTGGTCACAGTCAGATTCAAATGAAATATGATGTTATGGAGGGAAGGAGATTCACATTCACCATGCAGGAAATTAAGCCATCATTTCTTGTCAGACAGAAAGTAAGTTGTTTTAAGGATAAAAGCTTCTTTTAACATTTACTCAAATTTTATTCTTTCAGGAAATAGGCCATTCTTTGACAGAAAAATATGTTACTGCCAGAGGATATGGATTCCTCTGTTATATTTCACTAGTTTTCTATTTTCTCAGCACATAAGGAGCAGATGGGAATAAAGCTGATCCAATGAAATAGTTTCTTTTACATTCTAGCAATAAGGAAAACTAAAATTCAGTGAACTAGTCTAACCGAATTTACCACACATATAAGGAGGCATTTTGGAAACTTTATAAGAAGTGTAAAAAGGAGAAAAATTATATGAATTATTAAAATAATATTTACCTTTTCATTTCCTTTTGGACAGCTATATAGTTGTTATTTGTATTATTCTCTAAATACTCATATTCTCTGAATATGAATGCAAAAATCCATACTACTTGTTCCAAAATGATGTTTAGCTTTCCTCGAGTCACACTCTGAATACATAATGCTAGAGCTAGGCCAATAATACCATTTGTAGAGAGAAGACTAGTTCTCTGAGCTTGTAGGATGGTAAATAGTCATCTACAGAGCCTCTCACGATCCCATTCTAGCCATGTCATTATAGCCATCAGATTATAAAACATGCAAAATTATTTTCTTTCAGAACAAACCAATTTAATTGCTACTGATTAATATTTTGTTAGCATAAATTAATTACACGAGGCAATATTGATCGAAATACATTTGTTTCTAGTCAGCTCTTAGACCACCCTAGATCACATCTGAAGGGGCTCCCAGCAGCTACAAATGGCAGACATTCAAAGGAATAGAGCATTTTTCACCTCCCAGCATCATTCAGCTCATGCTACCAAGGACTATCTAAAAACTACAGGAAAGCTTACATATAGAAACCAGTACATTTAATTAGTCATTTGCCTGTGTGAAATGGGCTAGCTTCCTTTTTGTATAGAAGTATATGTCCTATTATTAGAAATATAATAAGTAAATATATCAGTGGTACAATACCGCAGTTGATTTCCTGATGGGAATACTTCCAGGCAACCAATGAAACAAACACGATAATTTATGAAGAGCTAAGCAGTCAGAGAAAGAGCAGAGGAGTTACTGAGATAATAATATGTGGTACAGTGACTTATCTTAGGGACAGAACCCTGGCAAAGACTGTTTCTCAACACACAGCTTTCTGGGCTTACTCCTCCATGGCTGAAGCCTACACATTCCCAAGGTTGCTCCATCTGGAAGGACAGGAAATGAGAGAAGACAGCAGTCTTGTTGGGCTGCTGTTAGTGTATCTCTCTCAAATTTTACAAAATCCTATAAGCATATGTTCATGTTTCTAGGCTCCTTTCTCAGGTTCCCTGGAAAATGTGTGTCTTAAGCTCCACCACTTTCATGGACCAAATGCCACAACTGATAAAATACAATGGCAGCATCCATAGTCACCATTCAAACAACAGAAAAAGAGCAAACAAAGTCACAGCATTCTTTCATTCTCTTAGTTTCGGGTATCACATGCCATAATTCTTAACATGCTTTTAACAGAAATTTTTATAAAAAAAACTTATTGTCACACACCCATTTGCATATTAATAACAAAGTTAGATTCTGTGTAAGTATGTGTGTGTGCACGCACGTGGGTGTACACATGTGTGTGTGAGTGTGTATATGTGAACTGTGTGAGTGTGTGTGTCAGAGAGAGGGGAGACAGGGACAGAGACACAGAGAGATAGAGATAAGACAGAGAGAGGAGAGAGACAAAGACACAGAGACAGAAACAGAAACACAGACAAGACAAAGAGAAACAGATACAGAAAGAGAAACAGGGAGAAAGACAGATACACAGAGAAAAACCAAAAGAGACAAACAAGAGATAATCATTGTAGAATATCATTTTAAGGTGTGCTACATAATCAAGCATTTCCTTAATGATGCAAAGTTGTGTTGCTTTCCTTTATGATGCTTTTGTTTACCTCTGTGAAGCTGGGTTACTGTGCCTGTCCCAAACACCTGACAGGTCTAATAAAGAGCTGAACGACCAATAATGAGGCAGTAGAAAGGATAGGTGGGTTGGCTGGCAGGTAGATTAAAAATAAGAAAAAAATCTGGAAAGAGAGGAAGGAGGAGCAAGAGAACAAGGAGTGAGAAAAGAAGGGACCAGCCACCCAGCCACACAGTCAGCCATGGATCAAGAAGATTACAGAGGTAAGAAAACAAAAAAAGCCTAGAGTCAAAAGGTAGATGGGATAACAACAAGGCAAGCTAAAGTTGGGGCATGCATAAATAATAGTAAGCTTCCATGTGCGATTTATTTGGAGCTGGGTGGCGGGCCCCCCAAAGACCAAAGAGTAAAATCAACCAAGAACAGATAATGGACTAATATTGGCCGCAAGATTATAGAACAAAGTTAATAGAACGGGATAAACAGAGAAGAGAGAAGCTAGTTCAGCGCTTTGAAAGACAAAAGATAAATCATTAGTTAAGTGAAGATCTATACCCATCTTTTATTCTATCCAGTACCCCACAGGTCAGTCTACCAGCTCATGTCTCACACTCAATAAGCTGCAAGGCATTTAATGTGGGACGGGGCAGTGGGGCAGAGGGTATAAAAGAATCTGGCAAATGAAATGACCGCTGGATTAACATGGATTAATTACCAAATTTCAAATATATCCAGCAACAGAAAATCTTTAAAAATTTACAAATTTTGAAGCCCCCTCAGAACTGGGATATTTTTCTTGTCCTATGTGAATTATTGGTTTCATTTGAATAACATCTCCTGAACGAACTTCATTTAGGATATACAAGAGGAGGAAGAGATGAGTTTAAAAAGCAGTAAGCTTCTCCGGGTGGCCCTGGCAAGTCATTGGCCAGTGATACCGTCATTACCTGACTTAGCACACAGGATGGCTAAGTTTATGACTATTTTTCTAGATGTACAAAACTATTAGAAGCTTTGACGAAATAAGACATTTCCGGATGAGGAAAGACGATGGAAGGAAATTTCCCATAGTGTTCAACACAGAGTTAGTATAACATCTTTTTTAAAGCTATAAAAAATCAATAATACCAGGGGATCTGAAGCATGAGAGGAAACATCTGCCTTTACTCGGAAGAAGATATAATCAAGAGTATGTCCCATATAAGATAATGTCTTTAAAAGTTGACATATTCCTTTGCAGCTTGTAATTAACACTGCATGCATATTCTGCCAAGTGATAACGTCGTTCCAAATGTTGATTGTTTACAAACATTTCTCGGGAAGTTAAAGACCATAAGGTAAAAAGAAAGCATCAAATTCTACAACACTAAGTTTTTATTTATTTATTTATTATTCTCATGTTGAAATGGCTCATGGTTTTCCTGGATCCTCTTCCTCCATTCCCCTAACATGCAGCATGCAGCATTTCTCCTCAGAGTTCTCTGCCTGTAGGGGTCATCTTTCTGCTCCACAGACATTTTTTAAAGTATTTTCTCCCCTTCATGGCTTTTTATATGCCGTATCGGACTCCCACAGTATTACCCCCAGACTTCCTGACCTGGATTTCTTTATTTTCCATGCTTAGCATTTCTAAAATTGTTTTTATTCTCCTCCAAAGCGCTTTGTCTCGCCATTCCCTTTAATGATGATATATATGTCATTCAACCCAACACCTCTCAACTCTGCACGCTGGTTTTAATGATCCCTCAATTGGTCATGTCATTTTACATATAAGGTTAAATGTGGCCAGAGTGCTCTTGAGTACCTGGCTCGAGCCTGACTGTGTTGTCTGATGGCTGCTTGGATTTGGTTAGGTCACACAGCCTCTCTGTACCTCTGTTGGGTAAGGTTAGGATGATTAACTTGATAATTTATGGTCCCTAGTTAGATCACTGCCTGACAATTAGTAAGTACTACATAATTGATTACTGCTCATCTTCATGCCTTTATCCATGCTGGTTTTTTCTACTTAAAATGCCCTTCCAGGATTTTCTCATCATTTAGACGCCAGGTTGATGATATCACAGAGCACAGGCATCTGGGGTGCTGTCATTACTGACAGATGTGCTTCGGGCGGCAACAAGTGCCCCATGAATGATACAGAATAAATCTTCAATTTAAGGGACGTGTGATTTGGTCTGCTACTTTTCCTTCTGGCAAATCTCTGAAGAAGAAAGGGAACGCACATGTGTTTGCGGAGGTGAAGGCAATGAATTTCCCCCCCAGACGCTGCCCAACCCCTCAGCAGTGAGTCTCTGGGTTGTGTGGCATTTTGAGTTTTTCACTATAAATGAAAACATCATAATGGTCAGAACAGCCAAATTCATACTTCAATCACTAAGAGAGTGCCTGGCTCAGCAGAGGAGTCATTTGTAGTGGAAAAGAACTGAAAGGAGGATGAAAAGAAAAATAGGAAAACATGAAAGATGACATAAACATTCAGGTATATACTCCTTGTGTGTGTTTGGTGACTGTAGGAGTCAGTGTGGGTATCCGACCCCTGGAACAGCAGTTACAGTCAGTTCCCATGATGTGGGTGCTGGGAACCAACCCCGGACCTCTGCAACAGCAAGTGTTCCTAACTGCTGAGCCACCTCTCCAGTTCCCACAAGACACTTCTGAACATGAAACTAAGATAGGAGTAAAGTCACATGACTAAAACATGGACATGCAGACTGCTCTTGGGAAACAGAGAATTCTGAACAGTGTACCATCTCAGTTTCGAAGGCACAGAGAATGAACACATAAATGTCTCCATCCGAAGATAACTATTTGAACTTGGGAACATGAAAAAGAAATTTTAAATGCAGAAGCCATTTTCTAAAATAGGAGAAGAGGTTTATATCACTAAACTCAAATCTAGAAGTCCTAGAAAAAGTGACAATTCAATATCATTCATTTTTTGAGGCAACTTTTAGCTTCCTTGATATTCAACCCAAAATACATATTATAATATTAGAAAAATAATCAAAACATACCTTGAAGAAAATAGGTACTATTGAATATTATTCAGATACTGTAGGCGGAGACTGCTCATTCATTCCCTGGCCATCTATAGCCAAATAATAAAACAGAAACTATATGAATTACAACACTGCTTGGCCAATAGCTTATGCATATTTCTAGCTAACTCTTACACCTTAAATTAACCCATTTCTACTAATTTGTGAATCACCATGCGGCTGTGGCCTACAGGTATATGTTCTGGGATGTCTGTCTCCTTCACCAGCCACATGGCATCTCCCTGACTCTGCATACTCTCTCTATTTCTCTTCCAACGTGGCTAAATCCTGCCCTGCTATAGACCGAAGTAACGTCTTTATTAACCAAATGTAATAAAACATATTGATAGCACACAGAGGAGAATCCCACATCAAAATATTGACTAATTTTTAAAAAGTAAGGTTGAAATTCTCTATCTAGGGGACAAGGAGTGCGTTTGCATTATTTCGGAAGCCTGGATTTCTGAACTCTATCTAGGGTGTGAAGAAGGGTGTCAGAATGCAATGATGCAGGTTGAAAAAGGTTTCCATGGCGATAGCACAAACTGCACATCTCAATCTCTTGGCTATGGTCCTTGGTGTGGGTAGCATTCTCTGTCATGATAGAATGGCTCTGTCTGGGGAAGAGTGAAATGGTTTGCCCTCCCCTTCATTTTCACACAGCTATCTCTTTGTCCTATTTATATCATGAGGGCAATCTTTGTAATAAACATTTAGTATCAGTTTGGGCGTTGTGATAAATATTGGGTATCATTTTTCTGTCATCATGATCTTTATCTTCACTGTCATTATTCTTAATGACTTAGATACTGATGCTGACTTATTTTTATCAACTGATAGTGACTTAGTCATGTCTATGCTTAAGTGTTTATCATCCCCCAGGGAAGAGAAATCTGCCTACCGACATGACTTACGTATTTTTTCTCTAGCTTTGAAACACCGTAGCTTTACTGTCTCATTATGCATCTAGTGATGAAAATTTGTTTTTTAATACATTTGTTAAACTTTATTCTTGTTTTATGTAATTTTAAAATAGGCCAAATTATAGCTAAACCAATACTTATTATATTTTTGCTTCAAAATCAGATCATCTACTAAAACTTATGAAGTTGTTAATACATCTCTAGGCTCAGGTGCTAAATGAGAGCTTCATATGCACGCTAAAATATGTATTGCATATTATACAGAAATACCTATAAATGATTATTCACAAATTTTATATATGTAATGTACAACACACATATTAATATTTTAAAACATATATATGTAAAAGTAATTACTGTCATTAATATTTTAAGCATATATAAACATTCATACTTATATGTTTATATATAATACGTTTTATATGTGTAGGTATATATATTTATGCTTTAAAATATTGATCAATCATTTTGCTTTTCCTCTGACCTTAGCAGGACTGAGTATTATCATAAAAGCTAAAGATTAGTTGAGCTTTGATTGTGCCTAGGAATTGAGACAATGAGTGTATGTGCTTAAAAAGATACCCACAATTGTTGCTGACGTTTAGTCTGAGAACAGAGGTGGCGGAGATCAGAGGGGAATTGTTGAAAGCCCAGAAAACTAATAAAGACTAAAAAGTATGTGCAGAGACAGGACAGAAGCGATGACCCATTTGCAAATAATTTGAATCTCTTTGTTTCACAGAGTTAGCTTAAGGAAAAGGATCTCTGTTATAATTTGAGAATGATCCCTAAAAGTTAGTGCTTTAAATTTGACCTTCAAATACATATATTAGTTAATTTTGAAAGTCTGGAAGATAGTATTTGGGAAGGAACCCGAGTTTGATAAAGTTAGAAGAGCTGAAATAAGGGCCCTGAGCTTGCAAGGGCCACCATTTCACTATGCTATACTGCAACACGAGCCCTTACCAAATGTGTCTCCTTGATAAGATTTTCCAATTCACAGTGCAAGGAACAAATTTCTATTTTAACAGCAACCTAAAATTAATTGAAGTTAACAATTTTTTAAATTTAGTTCTCTTAAGTCAAATGAGGAATTTTTCTTTTGTTGGGTTTTGCATAGGAAAGGGGAATGAAATTTTGATTGATATTAGTATATTTTTGTGAAAATTTGATAAAATTATTAGTCTTGCAGTTATATGCTTAATTTTTTCACAGTTCAAATTACTGAGTTTCACATCTTTTCCTAGCCTGGATTAAAATCTTTATAGATTATCATCTGGGACATTTTAAATATATTAAATCAATTTTGCCAAGCTTACTATAATGAAGGACCACGAAGTTACAAACTTTAGGATCTTTTTAAAAAAATATTCAAACATCCTATATGAGAATGAGTTCTACAATGACAAAGATACAGTTTAATTCTGCTGCTAATTCCTTGTGCTCTCAGAAAGTCAGAGAGTCTAAGGATATATATCTGTAACTTATTTTCTACTGGTCTTAGAATTATCTCTTTACACTCAGCAATGATGCTTCTAGCGTTTTTTCCCAATCACATTGCAGACAGGTGAATGTTCTTCGTGAAGACAAGATGTTTCAGAGGTTGTGAACAGATCCTTTAGAACTTCAGGATAAAAAGGATGCAAACTAAGACCAAGCTAAGATATACTTAATCATCTGAAATACTGGATACCTCTCTCTCCTCTCTTGCATCTCTCTCCATCCCTTCCTCTCTCTCGCCCTCTTCTTTTTTTCCTTCCTTCTTATTCTCCCTCTCTCTTTTTTTTTTCCTGAGGGATGCATAGAGACCATCAGAGAAGAGAATATCAAGCTATACATAATAGGGAAACTAAGAGATTTCTAATAATAGAAATAGAGGAGAGAAAGGCAAATATAACAGCATTTGTAGACACAAAATTAGAAAGAGCTATGATACACATTAAAATATGGCTTTGGTGGAGAAGAAGACAAGGAAGTTGAAATACATGATACAGTTAGAGTCCTGTGAGCCAAGACAAAATACCACAATTACTATAAATGAACAGAGGGGGAGCCATCCCATTAATTAAGAAGAAAATTATTTCCACTCAATTTGTTTTATGAAACACACCTTACTTAAACTATGAAGGAGGAAACATATCAGGATTTTTGGCAGTCTGTGGAATTATCTCAGTTGCTACAAATAGCAGTATTTATTAAAAATTTCTATCGTGAATGTTGGGTACCTTGTTGATTATGCAGAATGTTTTATTATTTAACCAAAAGTCAGGTTTTAATCTTCTGCTATTGGTATAAAATGATTATGATGATACTTTAAAGTAAACATAATGGTATATGTATATATAATGAGAAATTAAATATAACTAATACTCAGATTAAGAAATGTCATTTAAAAATAACTTGTCTCCAGAAACCAAATCAATGGAGCAAGAAAATAAATAAATACCCAGGCAACAATTCTCAAATTCTAACAAAATTCATCAGTGAATGTTGTATGAAAATCAGCAACTAATCAAATACATCTGCGGTAGTTTGAATGTAATTGGCCCCCATAAACTCACAGAGAGTGGCACTATCAAGAGGTGTGGCATTGTTGGAGGAAGTGTGTCACTATGGAGGCCGGGTTTGTATCTTCTATCCTCATGGTTTCATTTCACATCAATAGAAACACTAAGACAACTTCTACAACTAATAGATATACTAATATCCATTGAAAACATATTGTAGGTACAATATTTTGCTAGAAGGCAATCACTATAGGACTACATAGAGAGAGAAAATAGAAAGAAACTAGGTACAGACACAGAATCCTTTGCATGTTGGCCCATTTAATCTTGAGTTTAGGGATTCAGAATTATAGTCAACCCATCATTTGCAGCAGGGTGATCCTGTCCTAGGGTTTCCTTACCTAAGAAGCTGGTGAGAATCTGTGTGAGCCAACACCCAAGAGCAGCTTTTTCATCAGTCATAGACAGGAAGTGGTGGTACCTCTAACTGACATTGCCAAGAATTGGTGCAAGTTGAGGTATAAACAGACTCAGCACGGGGCACTTGCGTAGCCTGGTACCGCCAGTAAAGAAACTGAATTAGGTGTGAGTGCTAGCGGCTGGTATAAAAATGACACCAAATATACGCATGGCCCTCAAGCTGAAATTGCCAACTCTAAAATCCTCTCAGAGCGTGTGTATTTCCTATATTATTTTATTCCGGATTGGGGGCATTTTACTTCTTCTTGATTTTCTTTCCAATCTTTTGAAATAACATGACAGGGAAGAGCTCATATCTTTTACTCTAGAACCTTTTTTTTTTTTTTTTCTGTTATCAGCCGAAGCAGTGATTGGGTAGTGGCAAATGAACCCATTACACTGCACGTAAAAATAAGTTACTGTTTGCAAAAAAAGCTTAGGAAGCCTTTTAGGCCTCCTAACAATTATATTTCACCATAAACATACTCATATTCATGCATGCACAGAGCATCTCTGAAAACATATTTGGATTTCACAGGAAGTTTAAAAAAATAGATGCATATGACAATTAGATCACAGCTTGACATCAATCAAGTGAAACCTCACCTGAATTCCTCATTTGGTGTCCATTATGCAAATAAAGAAAAGGAGGACATGGACTTGAGAGAGACCAAAGGAGGAAAAAAAAAAGGAGCAATCATGCCATTATAACATTAAAAATATTATGAAAAAGATGTCATAGGGGCAATACAATACAAACTGTTTCAGCTGTTTGGAAGTCAGCAGAAACTATAAAAGGTGGGACCCAGTTGGAATCACGTTATTGAGGGCGTGCTCTATCGGATGGGCCTTATTATGACCAGCTTTCTTTCTGTTTCTGCCTCCTGATTGCTTTCAGTGGAACCACTCTCTTCTCCACATACTTCTAATGGTGGTATTCAACCTTGTTGTGGCCCAGGAGCAATGGGACTAAATGAACATGCTCCAAAAACAGTGAGCCAAAATAAATATTTATTTTTTCTCAAAAAATAAATAGTCTATATCAGGTATCCTGCTGGCAGTATCAGGTCTAGAAATTAAAAGCTGTCAAGTGCAGGTGAGTTGGCCATCTTTGTCATGCTGTAACAAATACTTGAGCTAATCAGCTTATAAAGAAGAAAGGTTTATTTTAATTACAGGTTTCTAGGTTTCAGTATATGATCAGTTAAGTCCATTGCATGTGACCTGGGGTAGTGTCATAACAGCTTAACGGTAGGGAAGCTTATTGGTGTCACTGAGAGGTTAAAATACGGGATAGATAAGGTCCCGCTGTTTTCTTTATAAACATGCCTGAAACAACCTAAATTTTCCTGCTGGGTCTATTTCTGAGGCATACCATCTTTGGTTAATTGCGCAACTCTGGGGAACAAGGCTTTAGCACACAAATTTTTTGGGAATGTTTAAATGACTGGTTATAGAAGATGTCACTGTGATCAATAAGACATTTTACAGATGGCTCTTTCTGTGTGCATTACTCCACATTCGCCTACAAATCACAAGTGCAATGAATTAGATTTTTCCATAGTGTGGCTACTTTACTTATAAAGTACTGGCAAAATGAACCATATATTTTTTATGTCACTTATAGACTTTCCCCAAATCATAACAGACAGTTCTGTGAAATAATTCTGAGCTGTCTTTCATGGCCCAAGGTAATGAAAATTATATTTACATTTTCCTTAAGAAATATAAGATCAATCAAACTGACACTTAAGATTAAAAGGGTTGGAAATGGATTTACTTAATAAACATTATTCTTCATTAGGGAGGAGTTACTGTTTTGTGGACTTTATTCCCTACAAGCAGAAAAACATTATGAGACTAGTAAACAGAAGATTGGAAACATTGGGTGTTGAAACATATCATGTATGGCAAAGAAATAGTTTTCAACATTGGATATCTAAAGGAAAAACTGTATCCTTGGTCATATTTTATATCAACTAGACAATGACAAAGAGATAAACCAGTTTTTTATAAACTATAGTAGGACATCATGCCAATGAGACAATTGTATTCTTGAGTACCCTCAGAATAATAGAACATACTTAGGTCATTTATAAAATTTTATTTAATTATAAGTACTATTACTTACAAATCTTTTATTTCCCTTTTTTTTACTTGTTTGTTTTGAGACCAATTGTACCCTGTAGCTCAGGCTATCCTCCTAATTCCTCCTCCTATGTGCTGAGACAAGAGGTATAAGTTACTATATCCAGCTCCACAGTTTTGTTTATGATCACTTTATTTAGCATCTAACTAGGAATGGATAAAGTGCCCTAGAGCAATCCTTCCAAGTTATCTCCAACTCTGTGGCTCTTCATATCAGGAGGTCACTCTTTGCCCCCACTGTAATAGTTGAGAGGACACAGCTCATGTTGGAAAGGCAGAAGACGGGCTGGGGTGTGAATAACCTCTAGTGATTTAATCATGGCCATTAAAGAAAGCAGGATCATGAGCACTGCCAGCCACCAGCTGCAAATACAATAACTGAGATTTATTTTTCCAAACATATTGGCAATTTTACAGCAGCCGAAATGGATTCTAAGGAGAGCCTATCCGCACAATACATTCCCTGAAATAGGCCTCGCTGTCCATAGTGTGTAACTGCTGCTGGATTTCTATTTTAACGTTTTTCTTGTGAAGATAGATGCATATAAATAAAATTATCTTTTAAATGCCTACACAGAGTAGGCAACTCTCTTTACAAAGTAAAATCTTACTCTACAGGAGGATGATCAAGAGTCTTTTTCCTAATTTCTCTATATTTGTAATTGTTTCAAAAAAATGAGTCCATGTTCTCTTCAATTTAGCATGACTTAGAATTAGTCCTAGTTAATTTTCATAATGATGAATGCATTTGTTTGTTTAATCTCAGACCTGCTGACGTAGTATGATGGATAACTTCTTTTTCATTTAAAGTGCAGTTATTACATGTGAATGCTTCGATAATGACCTGCCAAGTGATATGAGTTCTGTTATTTTGCATACCGCCTTCAGAAGTCTTCTGGGAAGGTGACTTGTATGAATAGATACGAACTTTTGGAGGTAGACATGGGCTACCTATCTTACCATACCAATTATTTTGAACCAGACATTGCAATAGTGGTGACTTTTAATTCTAGAAAGGGAATATGCATTCATCCATTCACGTATAGACATATGGTGTAGAGTTGCAAGTATGGCTTACAGCTGATGTTTAAATTTTTATAATTTATGATTTATGAGATATGGGTGTATTCTTTATTTCTTTTTAGTCCCATCTCTTTGCAAAATCAAGACAACAAATATTTGGTAAAGTAACTGGAAGAAAAAAACTAAAATAATGTGCACATATAAGTGCACATAATGTAGTGCAAATCTAACTATAACAAACACATATTAATCAAAAGTCTACTTTAATGACTAAAATAGAATTCATTTTCCATCAACAACATTAACTAAGCCCTGATTCCATGCTAAATATTATGAGAGGTGGTGTAAGAATCAAAATTTAAGAAAAATTATGTACTTATTTATATGCGTGTACTTTTGTATATATGTATGTATGGGTGTTTATTCCAAGGTTTACATGGATGTAGGGGTCAGAGGTCAATGCTTCACAGAAGTCAAGCTACCTTGCGTCTTGAGACAGGGTCTCTTATTGGCCTGGAGTGAGTATGCAAGAATGGATGGCCAATGAGCCCCAGGGAGGTGCCTGTCTTACCCAATCAGTGCCTGGATAGAAAGCACACAACACCTGCATGGTGTTCCCACATGGCTTCTACAGATTGAGCCCAAACTCTCATGTTTGCATGGCGAGAACTTTGCCAGGTGATCCATGTACACATAATAAATCATCAATGACCTAATGAAACAATTGTCAGAAGAAAAAGAGGCGAAGTACATTGATTCTGCAAGAGCAATTATGACAAGGTCACAAATGAAAGGAAGCATCAAATTAAGTGTGTAAGAGGAATGAAGAAATCAGAGTAGACCGAGTAGAAAGAATAGGATAAAACCACATGAAATGAGACAAAAAAGAAATAAAACAAGAAGCAAACAAACAAAAAGAATGAAAGGAAGAGGAAAGTAAACACAGCACCTTTAGAAAATGCTGCACCATTTTTGACTATATCACATAACTGTTTAATATAGAGTGTTGAAGCTAGAATTGCATACTGGAAGCAAATATTGCATACACACACATATATAGCAGTGTTGGGTTGGTGTATACAGTTGTTTATGCTGGTATCAGAAGACTTTAACTGTATACAGTTTCTAAACATCTCAGCTCAAGGCTCTGTGAAAATAAGGTGAAGAGAGAAGCCTCAAAATACAAAAGAAGTGGAATAAATTTGTAGACATTAGAGATCACTTACAATTAGTGAAAAATGATTGATTTAGAGAGCATTTTAACATATATTTGCTTTTATAACATGATACTTCAAACTACTTAACTACTCTCAGAGTTAATAGTAAAGATATTGATGAACTTTCTTAAGCACCGTTGTGACTTATTTGTAACAAATATATTAATAGAATGTAAATGTATGCTTTGATAAGTCAAAAAGACAATACACATCTTAATAAGGTAGTTCAGTATTTCTTCCTTAAATTTCAGTCATGTCGTGCATTTACTTCTCTCTTCTATGGGTAGTAGAAACACTGACCATATAACTAGGTATGCAGTGAGGTATAAATTGTGAGGTTTTAGGGCCCGTGAGATGATTCAGTGGGTAAGAGTGTTTTCTGCCAAGCAAGAAGACCTGTGTTGGATCTCCTGGACTTGCACAGTTTGGTAGAAAGAGAGGAGTGACATCTGAAAATTGTTCTCTTACTCTGCGCATGCATGCACACACACATGTGCACAAAGAAATGCACACACACAGACATTTACACACAGACATGCACACACAGACATTCACACACAGACATACAAACACACATGTGCACACAGACATGCACATACACATGCACACACATATGCACACAGAGACATGCACACACATACATATGCACACACAGACATGCACAGACACACACATACTAAACAAAGTATTTTTTAAAAATGAGATTTTTATTGGCTCATTAATAGGTATCGGCAACAGGTGAAGAACCATGAATACATGGCCCTGATACATTTTTGATAAATTCTGTTGCTTCCACCATAGAAAAAAAATATTGTTTAACTTTCTGTAAAACTTAGAATTCATTCTAACTTTTTTCATTATGCCTTTATAGAGACTCATAAGGATAAGACTCACCAAGCATACTTATTGATCCTATGGATACTTATAACTCCCTGCCCCCTTGAGACGGACGGGGTCTCACAGTGTAGTCCTAACTTGCCTGGAACAAACTATGCAGACCACTCTGGTCAAATTCACAGAAATCTTCCTGCCTTTGCCCCCACCCCGAGTGTGGGATTAAAGGAGTACACCACACATGAAGAATTTTTTTGTGGTATGTAGATCATATTGTGTAATATGGCTTTTTGAGTCAAAATGAACAGGCATGATTTTATATACATACAGTCTGTGTTATTTTGGAAAATGATTTAACCCATCTATAATAGTTGTAACATAAGGAAGAAACATAGGGTGGTTGCTAATAATAAATGAGTTGATACACATCGTGTTTTTAGAATAATAGTTTAAACATGTCAAATGTTTGGTAACTGTAAGTTTTCAAATACCTATTGGTCTTAGTTACAGAGTCAATTTCATAAAGCTTTACCAATGATTTACACATCTGGGTTTTTGGATCTTACTGTATAAATTTTGCAGCTAACTTTTCTTCTTATATCAGTGACTTAATGTCATATTTGTTGGTTTCAGATTAGAATTCAAGTGGAACCAGATATATTTGAGTGTGATAAACTATTCATTACAATTCTTGACATCAGTGGATGAAGAATGCTCTGAAGAAAATCATGGACAGTTAAAAATTATGTCTTAGGGTGATGTGGGAGTGTCATATATCAATCTGTTGATTTCATTGATTAAGTTATAATAAACCAGCTGCTTGGCCTCATGGCTTGGAACATAGATGGGAGGAGTAAATAGAATAGAATTCTGGGCGGAAGAGGAAGTGAGGTCAGACTCTGCTCTGCTCCCGGACAGACCCTACAGCTCTGGAGCAGAGACGCCATGATGCTTGCCATGCTACACTCTCCCAGGATGGACAAAGGCTAGAATCTTCCCGGTAAGCGCACCTTGGGGTGCTTACACGCATTATTAGGAATGGGCTAGTCCAGGTGCGAGAATTAGCCTGTAAGGGCTAGAGTTCATGGGCCAAGCAGTTCTTGAATGAATACAGTTTGTGTGTTGTTATTTCGGACATGAGCTAGCCAAGCGGCCGGGGTGTTGGGGACGCAGCCCCGCCGCTCCTATTTCAACATTAGGGGATTCTCCTGTGTCCATTTTCAGTATCCCTCAGGTCCCATTTCTCTTAAGAGTATAATATGGTAGGTCAAGGACAAGATGGTTTCCAGAGAGCATTTAGGTGAGGAGGCTGGTGTCAACATGAGATCATGGGCTTTTGATTCTTGGGTTCCATGATTTTGTCTGGGAAGTAGGATTCTCACTCAGGAGACACTTAAAGAAGTAAATTCTGAGTACAGGTTTCTGATTGCCACTTCTGAACCACTCTTCTCCAGTTAGCACCAATGCTTAGACGATACTCCTTTATTATACTACACTCAGAAAGTGATGCAAATGATTTCCTGACTTTCGTTAAGCAAAACGAATTTGAGAGACCTCATTTAAAATGTTGATGCATGAATTTAACATATGCCCAGCTCTTATAGTGTCTAATTCAGTTAGTTATGTGGAACCTTAAACACCACAATTTGAGTAAGGGCTACTGGAGATTCTAATATGTGTGCTCTTTGCATTTGGCTTCAGAAAATGCCTTAATTGTTGCAATCAATAAAAAAAGGCCTCTACCTTCTGATAATTATGAAATAGCACAGGGACAGCAGTGAGTCAAAATGCCAATTATTGCACAGTACTGGTCTTAGAGCTTAAAATTCTAATACTGCTGCTCCACAGTAATCCTTCTAATTCTGTGAGAAATCAACCTCTTCCTTTGTCCACGAAGAAATATGTTTTCTTCAGTATGGCCAGGAAGAAGCAATGAAAAATGCTTTCCTAGCGAGATGAGCACTAAATTCCACCATGTCTCCTGCCTTCTCTGGTCTGTACAGTCCTGGAAAAGCCCAGTCCCCTTGCATTTGTTGAATAACACTTCCCTCTGCTGGCACACTTACTAATCTTCCTCCTACATTATGTTTGTAACAAAGCATTAAGTTTCAAGTTCAAAACTCCATATTTCTTCTAAGACTCATTCGTAGTGTTTGAACTGATGGGCTGGGGAACATCCTTCACAAGTTCAAGATGATGAAGAATGAATTGAACGGCATTTTGATTTTCTCACTAGAATTGAATTGCAAGAAAATCACCGTTTGCTTTGGAGGCAGGGGTCAAATCTCAAATTTCATGTTGAAAGTGGATCTCTAAGGACTTTTGTCAGCTCAGCTGTGTGCTTTTATAAGTGTTCCAAAAATAAATTGGCCTGAAATTTAGCAGGAAACAAGCCTTGATTTAGCAATGACTGCTCAGTATTGATGACAACAATATTTTATGTGTCTGCTATAATCATAAGGAATTTTATAAACAACGAGATGAAGATCTGGACATCGTGACACACACCCAAAACCCCAGTGTTTGTGAGGTAGAAGCAGGAAGATCAGGAGTTCAAGGCCAGTATTAACTACAAAGTGAGTTCAAGGTCTGGGCTATACGAGACACCATCTGAAAGACAAACCAAAACAAATGAAGCAAGTAAAGAAAGAATGAGATGAAGTAATTGGGTAGGAGTAAGTAAATTTTGTTAGCATTTATTTATCGGCATCAGCACGGTGTGCAAAACCCATCTACGAGTATATGATGCATTTTTAGTTTGGGAAACTTGGCCTCTGTCTGCCAATGTATGGAACTTTCATGATGCCCTGGTAGATGAAGACGATCATCTTCCTGAGTTTTCCAAATATTTATTCCACTCTTACACTACCCAGGTGTGAGCCCACACATGTGTGCAGATTTACCGTCCAAAGGTTGATTTGGGATGTCCTCTCCTGTTTTTCCCCACGTTGTGGTTTGACATGGGGACTCTCACTCACTGCTTCAACTAGATTGACAGGCCAGGGAGTCCCAGGCTGTACCGCCTTCTACTGGGAAATCTCAAAGTGTGCAAGGTGTGATATCTCAGCACACCAATAATGAAGCATATAAAACCCTCCACCAGTCCTGCTGCTATATTGCAGAAGTGAAAGTGAATTAAGAAGAACACTCTTCTGGGTTTGGAAGGATTTCTTTTTATAGTATTTGAAAGTATATAACCTCAGTTAAAATATGGTAGATAATATGTCAGCACATTTTATGTGATTATATGTGATATATAGTATACATATTATAGTCCAAAGCTGCTGAGACCTTCCGTCGTTATTAGGGGTGAGAAGCTATCCTGAAACCTGGGAACCATTTCTAGTCAAACTGAAAAATAACTGCTTCACAGCACATGTCTTTTTCACAATTCCCTCTAAAACATTCACTGCTTTTAATTGAAATATTCCGTTCCCATACTTAAATCTTTATCTTTAGACATTGACCTAAATTTCTCTGGCTTTCAGCAGGATTCCCACTCTCCACGCTTGCCCCCTTTTCTCCAGTTGAGTCCTCAGATGGTCCTTTCCTCACACTCTTCATTAGCTGCGACATTTGTCACCGTTTATTTCTACTTCACGATTCGTCACCCGTATTCGCCTCCGAGGCCTTTTATTAAATAAAATGGCAAGATTTCTTACTATTTGTAGAGTACTCTCTCTTCCCTTCCAGAACCTCATATCATGTTGAGCACAAAGTAAATAATAGGAAAAGTATGCATTTCTCAGGTCTTTCCCTAAAGTTAAAGAATTCGTTTAAATCTACTCTAAATTTGACTTGATGTATGGCTAGCTAAAGCACATAACCGTGAACATGCAAGTAGTTCTAGATGGAGCTGTGCACTGAAACTATCTCTGTTTGATCTCCAGGTTGAACTTTGACCTCCAGTTGACCTTTTACTAGTCATAATTTCTTTCATTTCTCCTCTCCTTGTCTTTTAGGTTCCTTCCTACTGCAACACACATTCTTTACCAATATTTGTAAAAGGATAAATTTGAAAAATAGCTGCACATACAACTGGCTAATAACTGAAAATTGTCATGGGATTAAAAATGGCGAATACGTGTATATGGCTACAAATACAGACGTGGAGTCTCTTTACATTGTTGAATGACTAAATATGGATAATTAATAGATGGGCTACTTCCCATGGGTGCTATTTTTGTAGTTCGAGCACATTATCTAACCTCTTATCATTTAGCAAGAGAGACGGCACACACCTGAACTCAAAGTACCCAGAAGGCAGGTGTAGGAGGAAATAGAATTAAGGACCAACTTGGGCTACGTTGTGATTTCCAGGTCGACACGGACTATAAAATGAGATCATATTCCACAAGTGAAATGAAGCACATTTATTCATTGTGTTGTACAAGAAATTGTTTTTCCTTCATACCTGAAATATGGTATTTACTCTGTATCTTCAACACCAATTCCCAACCACTCAGGTCATCAGAAAATACATGTTCCTATCCTTTTCTAGTCATAAACACTTTCAGATTCTGTAGATGGGTAATTATTTTATTATGTCTTCAAAGCTCATCTGTGTTATCACAAAGAACAATTTTTCAACATTTATTCAATGAGGCTGTCTACAAAGAAGTATTAACAAATGATTCAACAATATGCTTTTCTGTCATGCTAATATTTTAAATGAAGATCAAGGTGTAATTGTGTTTTGTTATTTGAATTGTTAAAAAACCATTTGGTGAGAGACGGGCGATTTCCCCTTTCAGAAAGGTGGAAACACTCACTGTGGGTATTATTCTGACTAATTCTGACACTAACTCTGCACAGAGTAGGGATACTGAGGAAAAGTCAGTACTTGACCACTGACTGCCACTCAGTTTCGTGCAGACAGCACGTTGAAGTTAAAATTTACCTTATTAGCAATACATTTTAGGAAATAACTCGACTGTCCTGACTGAGTTCAGATTGGGATTTTACATGGAACACGCTTCTCTGGGAAGTGTGTTACACGAGCAGCACAATCTGATGATGGAGAAGCCTGCAGCAGGACGTCATAAAATCTGGACCACTAAATAGCTGTAATTTGGCCACGTCATGTCTCTAGACCTGTCTTCCAAACTTTGCCCAATGAATTTCAGCCATTTCCTACAACTGGTGTAAAATCAGAATGATAATCTCTAACCTATTCAAGCATGATGAAAATCAATCAGTGTGGCTGGGGACATAGTGCAGTTGGCAGATGCTGCATAAACCAGGTGTAGTGTGCTTGTCTGTAACCCTAGCATGTAGACGGCGAAGGCCGTACGGTATTGTGCTGCTGCCTAGGGCTGTGATGGAGTCCCTGGTTTGTGATGAGGCTGGGGTCTTTGCTCTGGGTTCCTACTAGAGGCTATGTTGATGTCTGTGGTCCATGTTACCACCAAAGGCCATGTGTGTGTCCCTTGTCTATGCTGATGTTTGGAGCTAGGTTTGACATCCATGGGTGGTGCTGTGTCCAGGGCCATGATGGTCTCCGTGATCTGTACTGCTGGAGACCATGGAGAGGTCTGCGACCTGTGCTGATTCCTGGGGCCATGTGGACACCCACAGTCCATGCTGTTGCCAGCTATGGGGAGGTCCATGATCTTTGCTACCATTGACTGTAAGGGGCTTCTTTTGCAGTGAGATCAGTGACTGCAGAGTTACGGTTGAGAACGAGAGATATAGACGGCTTCTGTGACAACCCCTACCCTTCCTAAAGAAAATCTAGAAAGGAAGCCATCAAAGAGAACTCTTAAACTGTGATAGGGATGCCGAAGTGTAGCTCTCAACAATTGATGGCTTCTGGACAGATGTGTGTGGGAAGGACTTAGTTTGTTTGTTTCTGAAAACTTCTGCTCCAACAAGAAGTGTGCCCAAAGAAACGACCACTACTTCAACGCAGAGTAATAGTGAGCAATCCTGTCCTTCTGTGCTGACATCAGAATCATTAGCTGGGTCTTCTGATCTGTGCTTACGTGAGCAGATACTACTGAATCACCAATGAATTAGTAAACACTAATACTTTCTTATTTTACGCTGAAATTCCAAAATCTCTGACAGAGATTAAAACACTCTTCAATAGGATATTAATGAACAATTTTATAAGGACGCAATTTAATGGGATAGAGTAGTTAATGTTAAAAGTTAAAGTATGTGCTGAGTATAAAATAGTAGATAATTAAACTTATCTAATTTGAAAGTATAAATAAGAGTTTAGATGATACTAAACAAATATAGGTGTGCAAAATAAAGATGATTCAACATTTAAGAACAGCCATAAAGAGTATTTTTGAAATTGATATTACTGTGATAAAGAGCATTGTAAGTTCATTTTTGTTACAATGATTTTTCATTTGAATTCACTACAAGGAGGATATATTAATTTCTGAGTATTACTGTAACAAATTCCTGCAAATGTACTGAATGCAGTGATAATTTATTGTGTTGTAATCCCGGGGATAGCAAGTCTGATGGCACATCGGTTTCCTCTGGTTAAATCAGTGCCACAGGGCTGCCTTCTAGAGAGGCAGATTTCCTCATTCTGTCTTTTCCAGCATCTGAGATCGATCCGTATTCTCTGTCTTCAAAGCACATGCTTACAATGTCCATTTCCATAGCACCTACATAGGTTTCTCTTCCAGTTCCTCGTGGGGGTTCCTTTTGAATGCACCATTGTGATGACACCTGTCTCACACAGATCACCTAGGAGAATCTGCCGCCATCAAGATCCTTCCTTCCCATCTGTCCAATCCTGTCTCTTAAATGGTAACATTTAAGACACTGTATTTCTAAGATCCTTGGAGGGTCCTTTGAGGGCCTTTATGTAGAATGCCATAGACGTTAATTAACAGAGTGGCTATTTTATGTGTGCTTGTAAATGAGAGTAAAAATCAGATTAATGTGTGAAGGTCATATGTCTGAAGTCTCAGGGATTTCCTGTTGTACCAGTCTTGCTTCCTTTAGATGTCAGGGGCAGTTTTAATCTTTATCAGTAGGGTTTCTGGTGAAAAGGGCTCGTTATATTTTTTTAAGCTCAAAATAATTTGGTCCTAACCAAAGTCCTGCTGTGTTATAGAAAAAAATAATCAGTTATGATAATCCATAAGATTTTCATTTGCATATAACAAAGTACCAGTTTCTAATAACTGCACTAGAAAAGGAGCCTATTTCTCATTATAGCTTACGCACTTCAAGAAAATTTTTCTAGTTATCTACAAACAAATACCAGCCAAAGGGTTAACATACAAACATTTTTCTAAGTGTTATTAAGCATACTTGCAATGAATTGCACCTCTAATTTTCCTCCATGTTTCTTTGATGAACTTACATTCAGTAAATTAGCCCGTGGATTACAGCTCATTAGCATCCACAGAAATAATGTCAACGAAAATGCTCAGAAGCAAGCAGCAGGTGCAGGTCTGTCTTTCTCACTACAGAGACCTTGGGGAAATGTGAGAACGGTCAGAACTGATAGATTAATATTGCTTTTCCTTTCACGTGCCCTGAGAAAACCAGATATGACATTCAGAGCCCTCTTGGAAACAATCACATTCACGTTCACCAGGAAGCCTCAATGGTTTCCTCAAAGCATATAAAACCCTGAAGTGCACCTAGTGCATTGTTAATAATTTGCCAGACCATCTGAACTTAATCATGTCTTTTAATGGCCCAATGCTAATATATAATTCCCTCTCCCAATCGCTCACTGTGTATTAAAAATCCAGCTACTATGTTTCCTTGATAACGGGAAACCCAAACATGATGTCCCTTCTCCTCCTCACTTTGAGTAGAGCTGAAGTTTTACCTAATCAGTCAAAATTGAGGTATTGAGAATCTGGACAGCTCTCAAGCACACCATGGTGCCAATTCCATTGTGAATGAGAATTTCTCTTTAGATGTTTCAAAGGATGGAAGAATATGGCAGTAAATAATTATGAATTATGCACACTGTTAATCAAAAACCAGTGACTGATTAGGACAAGTTGATGCATGAGATAAAGGAAGGGAAAAAGCTATGACCTACTTCAGGGCTGCACTAACTGGGACTTACTGCCAGACTAGGAAGAGTGACGCTCATTCTCCTAGGGAGCCCAAAGGTAGAGATCTGGGAAGATCAGGTGGCTCAGTAGGTAAAATACCTGACACCTGCCCTGTGTTTGAGCTGGAGGATGAAGATGGAGAAAGTAGAGTGCCAATTTCTCCAAGTTGTCTTTTGCCCTCTATTCGTGTACTGTGAGGAGTGTGAGTGCCACTACCCCCATGAATAAATAATACATGGAAAAAGCAAAACTTGAACTGATTATAGAATTTTCCAATTTAATAACTGGGTTTAATTGAAAGAGGAGGACAACTACATTTAGGACATAAGGTAAACATCACCACAGCACATAATTTTTAGCTTCCTTGCCCTTTCTTGCTTAGGTAGAGTGGCACTTTGCTCTCTTGAAGTAAGGTTGGCCAATGCCTTTGCTTTTGCTGTTGGAGTAGATGGTGGAAGTGATGGCAGATACTTCTTGGTGAAAAGCATTTGTCACTGTGCATACAAATCTCCAGTCTGCTACCATACAGACAAGATTGCAGTGCATGAGACCCTTTGAATCCAGGTCTGAATGTGAAGTCTGCTTTGGAGTACAGATGGACACACCGGACACACAGAATACAAAAACGAAATGCTGACATATATAAGTCTATCAGATCCGTCTCCCCGCCCCCCCCCTTATTCCTCTCTATCTCCCACCAGTCTCTTAACCTCAAAGTGGCCTATCTTACTGTCTTGATTGAGAAAGATTCAAACAACTCTTAATACATTTGAATTTCACAAATGTTGCTAGCCTGAGGTTTAGACATATAGAAAAAAGCCAAAATGCAAGAAGCTAAAATGCACAGCTTCTACTGAGTAGCATGCAATCTCCTACTGCAAAGGAACCAAGTATGGACTGAGTAGCTTGCTTTCTTATTTGCTCAGTTCCTATTCAAATGTTAACCACTCGTTCATCACCAAGTGCCTCATATGATCTCCTTTAATTTGTCAGAGCATCCCTAAGCTGTCCGCAGAACGCCACACCGGATGTCCTCTCCTTTCAGGTACGCTAATGGAGGCCTGACTGACTGATCACTATATAAATTAGTTGGAATTTTAACTAATTTATTTCATGCCAAAGTACATCGTTTTAATTGACAAGAATTCCTATTTAGGCTGACTGAAGCTCCCCGGGAATTTGCTTCAGCTCAAAAAGAGATGCTTATGAAAATCACCATAATGAGTAAATAATTACCTGTTGCTAAAACCTGCTCTGTCGGATTATTTGAGATGTGTCACACGGGATGAACCTTCTTCCGAATCAATTACAAGGCGTGTTCGAGAGCCAGTTGTGCTGTGTGTGTGTGTCTGGGTCGGGATGACTTTAATTGTTAGCATCAACGACATCTTAGGAATCTGTTCTTTGCTTTATAGACTGGACATTCAACAAAGTTTCCCTAACGTGTAAACCGACAAATCTCAGTTGAACTGAGTTAGAATATTCATGATTATTCTCTTCTCATGTATGTTGTTAGATTCAAAGAAGACAAACTTTGAACTTAGAATCAACAGCCCTGATTACTTTTTACTTCATCATTTTTTTTTACACATTTCTGCTTTTTCAGCCATCAGGAGAGAAACAGACATGAGGCACTCCACGGAATCACTACTACTTTCTGTGTTGGTCTGAGATGTCTAAATGCAATTAGTAAGTCAGGGATAGAATGACATCCAAAGTGTTCCCATCTTAATGCAAATATATCAGTGTAAGTGTACACACACACACACACAACACATATACACATACATGTGCACATGCACACAAACACACAAACATTTAGATGAGAAGTGAACATTGAAATTTAAGCAGGAAGCAAAAAGAGTAAGGTTAGTCACTGACCAGTTATTTATCATTTTGCCAAGAAAACATGTACTTTTAAGCAACACATAAACATAAAGAGTCAAAGGTCATTGGCTCTTCGTGAACTGCCAGGTTGAGCTGGTTTGTAGGATGGAGGTCATTAGCATTGAGTTTCTTTTGAACGCCGTCAGGTCTGACCCTGTATGTCACTGAGACATGCTCTAATGTTCCGACATGCTCATTACTGCAGCAACCATGTCCAAGTTAAAGCAGACATCCTGCTGTGTTGGAGTTTCTGGCTGCATTAACGCTGTCTTTTCTAGAGGTAATTATTTTATACACCGTTGCCGTAAGTGAACATGTACCAAATCTTCTTTCTACAGGTTCTCTCACTTGAATCAAACTTTAGTTTTACAAAGCACCAAATATCTAAATCATATAAATATAACTTATTCAGTGTAATAAACAGAACCCAGCTGAGTTAAGCATTCAATAAAATAGGTGAGAAAAATGTCAACCACCCAAACCTAAATAACAAACAAAATACATTTACAAAGCTGTCAAAATGAGTTTATAAAACTTGCAAAAGGGGAAAACAATCAATAACAATTACCTGTGGAAGGTTTTTTATTTGGAAACAGTCTAAGTAGTTTTCACAGAAACTAACTCATTAATTATCATAAAATATGTCAATAAAGTAAGCATGGAAAAATAGCTTCTTCCTCAACTTGCTGATTACAAAAGTCGATAAAGATGGTCGAGTACTGTGTCCATTTAGCAGAGTAATAGTCATGGTCCTTTCAAAGGGCTTCTGGTCTGTGTAGTCACAGGTTCCTGACCCTGCTGGTGGCACAGGGCTCCATTCCTAGCCTACCAACTATTGGTAGTTCAAAGCTTCTGGGAAAGGGAGAGTCCATTCACTGAAGGGTGTGACCCTGATGCATTACCATCTGCCCCACACAGCAAAGGTCACACATTCAGCAGTGTATGGTTAGCACATACTGTACTTGACAGAAAAACAAGCACCAAAAACCAACCAAACATACAACAACAAACCCGAAGAGGCCACAAATTTGGGGTGAGTAGTGAAGGGGGAATGGCCACGGGAGGAGGTGCTGGATGGTATGAACATGATCAACATGTATGAAATTCCCAAGTGATTAATAAAATAGAAAAAAAATAGGTAAAAATAGATAAGAATAGATAAAGGTATATATAAAACAATACACACAAAGCATATCCCATAAACAAAAAAAATGACACAAGGAAAAATAAAATGTCCTTTTTGGAATCATTTTTTATTTATTTATCTATTTATTTATTATTTGGCATTTATGTCAGTAAACATATCTGGAATGCAGATGCTATACAACTTTATTTCAACAAAAATATGGATGGAATTAGATATGTTGGAAGGTCACAGAAACAAATTTGGAGGATTCTTAATTTGGCCAAATCTGCAAAATTTAAACAATAAAATATAAAATCATTACAAAGGACCATAAGACACCGGATAGAACAAGTATTGGCAGTCCATAAGGATACAGACAACTGACTTTCAAAAAATGGTGACACAGAACTTATTCCTTTGCAGGTAATTTAGGTTAATATCACTGAGAAAAAGCAGAAACAGAAAATTAGCCTTTGAATGAATTACAAAGGCAATATCAGTTGTTGGATATTTCTAACAGATGCTAAAAATAGGGGAGAATATGTAAACAAGATATTTACATAATCTCCAAGTATCTTTTCATAATGATACTTCATAATGATACATTACTCATATCGAAGAGAAAGGTTCAATTTTTTCAGTATGTAATTAAGGAAGGTATAATCATAACCATTAAGGTTAGCATCAGGATTCAGAACGAGTTCTAGAATATAAAAATCAATACATCTTCTATCCATGGTATGTACTTGGGCAGTAAACATTTTTTTCAACTAGATTTTAAGTTTTTCTTTCCTAATTTTATATTATAATCAGAAAATATTTCTCCTATAGGTCTGAAAAAAACCTAAATGCCAGATGATTGGAAATGAGGACAGGAGTTGACAGGAGGTGGGATGAAATGATGAGCTCGTATGGACACTAAAACTTTTTTAACGTAAAACTTTTGAATGCAAAACTCAATGGTTCATCGATAACATCGACAGTCTTATGGCTAGCTTGTGGTCTTCTCATGTGACATCCAGTCTTGATTTCCTATTACGACATCAGATTTTAGCCTATTTGTCAGAGACTTGCCAGGTATATGCTATAAAGTTATATATGTGTGTGTGTGTGTAAATATACATACACATATTAATACATTCTAAATATATATAATATTAGTAAAATGGGACACATAATGTATTTATTCAATGATACTGTAGCACCTGTGAATACAGCGGAAACACACAATGAAACAAAACAGCTACAATATAAACAATGTAAGCCTATTTTAAACAGTTATAAATATTTCCGGAGCTTGCAAAAAAGGGAAGAGCTCAAAGGACCTGAGTTCATTCATTTCTAGACCCAAATCATTCTCTTAGCTCTCTGCGCATATCAGTCATTTTATGTACAGACATGAGGACAGCTTCTTCGGAGGAGGCATAATTTGAGATGGTCTTTGAATCATGGGGAAGATTTTTCCAGAGAAGAATGGAGCTAGGAGGACATCCTAAAGGAGTCACATAGCATCTTTGGTGACGATAGTCAGGGGTGACATTTGTAAGCAGATAAGCCTTACCTCATGATAAAACTGCAAAGGCTTTGGTTAAAGCACCTTAATGTGGCCCTTATTTTGCTACGCAGTTGGGTGTCTACGAAGATCGAGAATAAGGATTATTGTTTTCTTTTAGATAGGACGGATACTTGCCACTCTCTGGCAAAGAATACAATACCTCTGAAAGTGTGTGGGCTCCAGCTCTCTCACCCCGCTGTTACGGCACTGCGGGGAGCAGGAGGCACTGCGGGGAGCAGGAGGCACTGCGGGGAGCAGAAGCGGCACAAGAGGGAGGACCGCAGTAGACGTGGTTCACGGACAGGGAGCACACGAGGGAGGACCGCAATAGATGTGGTTCACGGACAGGGAGCTCGTAGCAAACTGAAGGCGTAGTTAACCGAAGCAGTGTTCCCTGTGGCCAACAAGCACCCCCATCATCCTGCAAATAAGCAGGGTAAGCTACATGTACCTGTTTCTTGAATTGAAAAAGTCAAAACTTGTGGCTATATGAACAGGGCTTAGATGCAAGGGATCACTTTGAAGGCTCTTCTAGGGCTAGCTCTGTAACTAACGTAATAATAGCAGCCTCCTCGTGGTTGTAAGTCATTGTTTTCCCCTTTGTCTGGGGGACAAAAACACTTTGAGAAACTAGAGAAGAATTTCATCAACACCACAGCTCAGAAGTTCGGGGATTAATATTTTCTATTGCATCTTAGGCGAGAATTGTCATTACAGGCTGAGTAAACCCAGCAGTCCTCCTCCTGATAGGGTTAGTCAAAAAGAAATCAAGACTCCGGCTTTGGGGCTTTGGAGCCGACAATATCTTGAAGGAGATAAAAAGCCACAGCCACCTATTTGTGAAGCCGAGACTTCGGAGTCACTCGGAGAAGCTCACTGGAGTGAATCTCAGGTCTAATTGGTTAAAATAAAGCAAGACTGAGAGTCGCAGCCTGGACCCAAGGCGTGCTGTGACCCAGCGATAAGCCGCACACCAGGGAACATCACGGAAAGAAGCATCCCATCCCGGAGAGTCTGCTACAAGAGAGGCAGCTTGTCCGGAAACTGCTGTGTGCCTCAGTCAGAAGTCCCTGGTGTTGCTTTGAGACCATGAACAAACTTTTACTTGTTTTTTCTAGTTTAGAAAATTTGTCCTCATAGTGACCTAAGACTTTAGAGGTAGGAATGCCTTTAGCTATTATATTGCAGAGAGACAATTTTATATAAAAACACAGTTGATTTACATAGAGACAGGGAGTCTTGCTTGGACTTGTTTATAGCTTTCTATACAGCTGGCTATTTGGCCAGATAGTTAGGATGTGAACTCTGACCTCAGTTAATGGCTACACGGTATAGCTGGAACCTTCTTCCTCTCCAAAACCATTTTAAAGCAGGTCTCTTCCTTGACCTCTCTGTCTTTTCCCATCCATACAGCCTTCCCTGGACAGGTTGTCTATTATGCTGAAGCATCAGCTAGAACCTTCTGATTATCTTCCTTCTTCCCCAAAAATGCTTTCTCACCTTTCAAACGCTTCTTTATCCCAAGGAAACATTTTTCTCCAGCCTTACCGGCTTTCAGTAGCTTCCTGATTTGCTACACACACACACACACACACACACACACACACACACACACACACACACTTTTACTCACATTCTTGCATTTAAAGAAATGTAATTTTTGCTGCTTCACCCACTCAATTCCTTCGTTTTGTCAGTACTGGGGATTGCGTCTCAAGCATGGCAGAAAGTGCTGTACCCCTGAGCTATCCCCGTCCCCATTTTCTCTTGACAGTCGAATCTTTATCTCTCGATATCTGCGTTGAGCCTCACTTTATGTAAGGCTTTTCTAGATCACACTGTCTCCAAATTCTCCTCTCTGTCCCCCAAACCGTACTTTCCTATTAAGCTTCCAGTTACATATTTTAAGCAATGTGAAGACTGTGCAACTGAAATAGAATTCCAAGTCCTGTTGGTGCAGATCAATCCACCATATGTTACGGCAAGAAAAGCGTCGGATCTGCTTCAGTTTCCAGAGTCCAGCATAGTCACTCCAAGGTTCCCCTGCATAGCACAGGTCCCGCAGCAGGAAGCCTCCAGATTCTGCAAGCCAGGCTGCGTGATGAGGCAGTGAGAGCTGCCTGGCTCAGATCAGGTGCTAGGCTTGCAATTAGTCACAACACATGCCTCCCCTTATTTTCTGGACTATTTTTTGAAGCTTAAGGAGGTGGTTTATTTCCACTAATGCACACTGATGGTAAACTTTCAAGAGGGGAGAAAGAATTCACAAAAGAGGGATAAACAGGATAAATACCTATACTCCACGAATAGATTTTTAAAAAGTGTTTAATTTTTTTTTATCTAAAAGTTCTAGCACCCTCCCTTACTAGGTTGTCTATGACAATTTAGCTATATCTGGAATACATTCAGGGTGTCTGTGCCAAAAAAGTACAGCTGCTCTCTGCGAATGCAGCATGTAAAAACTCTGCTAGCTCGGGAGTATTGACTATTAACCAGATGAGGAAGGCTGGCTGCAAACTTTCTGGATAGCTCTGCATCATTCCAGAGACATGTATACGGACACATTTATTTCTTTTTTCAAATGGAAAGAGTACTATAGAGGATCAGGGGCAGCAAGCTCCACACCGTGTAGCAAACCTTGTAAAATGTGACGAGCAAATAGGTAAAATGGATGGAAAGGGCTAAAACTGTAGGGCTGGCTCTTAGAATGACGCGTTCTGATTAGGCCCAAGTGTGCCTGCAAACAGGGCTCCTGGAGCAAGGGAGCGTGTCTGCTGTGTCTCACGTTTACTGCAGTGGAGAGAGAAGAACCCAGGCCACAACAAGGGCAGAGGAATCAGTTATTGGATTCTAGAACAAATGAATTCATATATATATGTTTATATATAATATATTCATATATATTATATTCATATATGTTTCATATATAATATGTTTCATATATATAATATGTTTCATATATATGTTTCATATATATAATATGTTTCATATATATGTTTCATATATATATATAATATGTTTTATTAGCAGATTTCCTGCCAATCTCTGATATTATTGGGCCAGGCTGAAATATAAGAAACAAGCATTGTTTTGCCAACATATGGCTAAATGGGCGTGAACTCCTTAACCACTCTGAGCCTTGGCTTACTAATTTCTAAAATGAAAGAAAGGCCTTTCCTGTTTTTCTAAAATGAGGTGTGAAGATTGAATGTGTCTTCTCAGATGCATCTCCCCAACACGGAAGTAGAATAATGCATTTCTTTAATACAGTGAAATATGAATAACACTAACTGCATTTATACCCGAGTTGTTGACCTGATTTTAACAAAATGCTAAGTGGATAAAAAATCAGAACACATAATAAGGATTTGTCAAAGGTTGTCTCCTGGGATTTTCATGTGGGGTTATGCTTTCGCAACTGTCAGAATAGATCATGCAGACATTTAAAGATGGAGCATATTTGCTGAAGAAAAGCACAAGTCCCAGGGATGTGGTGCTAATTCTGATGGACTTTCTGCACTTACAAAGTGCTTGCCAAGGTATGAGGACTTCATATACACCCTCGCCTTCCATTATCTTTTCCGTGACTTATGTTTTTTTCAGTACATGCTTTTAATGTTTTGATTAAAAATTAATATTAGGAGGATATCGAATATAGAACATTTGTGGAAAAGCTACTGGCAACATTTAGTGGGGGGAAATTATCCGATTTTCCTTTTGAATGTTGTGAGAATGGGTTATCAATAATAGCATGTCTCTCTTTAGTAGAGACAACCTTTTCACACGAGAGATTCTTCCATTCCATTCTCTGTTTTAAAGTCACACTTGAAAAAGCACATGACCAAGACTGAACTCATTCATTCGATTGACATATACCAATTATATACTTCTGATAAGCACTAGACATTTTACTAATTAAAAAACCCTAATATTTGTAGTTTCCCTCTATTTTAAGTGTCGAGATCATGAATGACTGAAGGTCCCCCAAGACTTCATCACTTCTTCATCTTAGTCACAGGGCACACACGAAACTCTCGGGCGCTCAGTAAATGAGTGGATAGCTAGGAAACAGTATTTGGCTAGAAACCTATCAGAACCTAGGCATTACTCGAGGTGTACTTCAACCCCTGTGTGTTTGTTCAGTCACTTCCTTTATTCCTTTGATTACCCCCCACATCTATTACATGTATTATAATAATTTTACTATGTAGCTCTGGCTATCCTGTAACTGTAACTTGACCTGCCTTGAACTCAAGAGATCTGATTCCCAAGTGCACCATCACACCTGGACGTACTTTCTTCTTGATTATCAAAGCTTATTGTTGGAATCAGTCTCCATCCAGTAGGGAGTACCAGTCTCACGGTGCTGTGGTAACGCTTGAATAACTGCCATTCTGCTAAACAGTTGTACTGGGGCATAGATCATCTCAGGTCAGTGGAGGAGAGCCCAGAAAATCCTGACAGCAGAATCATCTTTCTAGAAAAGTTCTAGTGCTGTATAACCTGTCAGGCATCTCAGCTGATGAGTGATGTCATGGAATGAAGCGAAGCAGGAGGTAGGTCCACTTTCCACTCTTCCTTAAGAGAACTGGCTTCTGTGTGCAAACCCCGGCATGGCATCTTTACCTTCTAAGCTCCTTCAAGCAAGAGAAGTAACGAAGTTGGAAAGAGGACAGTGGAGAGGAGGAATAAAACTGGTGGTGTGGAGAGTAATGGATGCATTTGGGGATGATTAAACTATATAGGCAAAGCTAAGGATCGGCAATTAAAATGTCAATTCATTCAAATTGTAGAAGTCACTGTCATGGGTTTGGAACTCCAGAAACTGGGGAGCTGTAACGACTGCTCAAAGTAGATCAGAAACATGATGTCAACCGGGAGGATGAGGACCTGAGCAGGAACTGGTGAAGGTGCCCAGAACAGTACCCAGTGCCCCAGTGAGCCGAAGGAGGAAGGAAAAACGGTCACGGCAAAACTGTCGCTAGATTCGGGTGTACCTTGGAAAAGAAGCTTCCTGTGTCTGGTCACCCTTCTCCCCTACTTCATCCTGCACAGGGTCCTCTGATCTGAGGCCTCCCTGTCACGTTCTCATTTGTGAGCGCATGAATGAGTACATGGCCCAGCGCCAGTCTCCTACCTGGGGTTCTTAATGGTGAATTGTAATTTCTTCTAAGTGGAAACTCAGAATTGTGGCAATTAGTTGAAACACCATCTTAATTAAAAATGTGTATAGAGAAAAATGTAGAGCTCGGTAAAAAATAATTTTAAAAAATGTGTATAGGTCTGTATTCCTTCCCACTTTTTAAACTCATTTTTAAAATTTCTTTCTCATTGTCAGCTAAAATTGCCATCCCATGAAAAGGTGCCATTTTTTTTTAATCAGTTTCTTATTCTTAGACCCTGGGCAGTTTCCATACCACTAGCCTGCAAGTACCAGATACAAGGGTATGACTATGAAGACCATGCCGCAGGAACACAGTTAATTCTCTAACATAGTAAACTGTCCCTTGGGGGCAAACTGTTTTCCCGCATTTCCCGTAATTTCCACCAATGACCCTCGCTGCTGCTTTGACAGACCACAAGGGGTCCTTAGATCCTGCCGTAGTTCTTGCAAGCCTCACTGCCTCCGTGAACTGTTTCTTCTTCAAACCATGTCTGCTCCTTAGTCCCTTGGTGACCCTCTCATCTCCTAAGTTCCACGGTGAAATGCAATTCTTCATCAGCATTTCAAGAGCAGCACACAGCTGCTCTGGCTTCTGCATTCCCATGATGCTCTACACGCTTCCAACAGTCTTCCTGACTTACGGTGTCCTTGTCATACCCCCCACCCCACAGGGTTCATCACGACCCAGGCTTTTAGTCTGTAGAGTGTCTTAAAGATGATTAATTGATTTAATCAAAGCATTCTGAAAACCATAATTATATAGTTTGAGGACTACTGTTAAAGAAATATTTTCAGTTGTCTTACTGTTGTTTTCAAGAGAACAGTAAATCTGATGGCTATTTACCATCTCTTATATACGATAGCATCTTAAATAAAGTCCTGGTTTTAGAATGGATTTTATGGCATTAAACAACAATTTAAAGCAACTAAATAGATTTCTTTCTTCTTAGATAATATTATGATTATATCAACCAATATAAGAGCTATCTTCTCACGTATTAAAAATGAATTTTAGATTTAAAACTAGCATATGGTGAAGAGTTATTCTTTTGTTGGGTTATTTCAAAGAAGTGAATAATTATAACGTCTAAGAGATGATTACTATGAAAACAAGCATTTGAATTCAATAATATGATTGGGTGAATGTTTATTTCAAAAGCTCCCAGTTTTAAACTGAATGTTTTAACAAAGCTGAAGTTGTAGTCAGTGTAGCTTCAAGTTGGCTTTCAGGCAGAGAATTGCTTTCCATGTACCTTAGAGCTGGGTATAAATTGAAATTTCAAATATTGATCTTTAGATGACATTTGCCCCCTGAAAAACACAACAGCTAAGACACTTGTTGGAAAGTTCCATTTGTTCACCACATAATGTCATAATGTCCGCGCAGCAGTGCCAGAACAAAACACTTGGCTTGTATTCAGTTCTTTTTCTGCATCGAGAATTCTATTAAAATTTGTTTACAATTCCACCCTGCCAAAGAATGCATTCTTGACTCTTACCTTATGGACTGGAGTAGAGTTCTGTAAGGCCGATTAGCTGAAAATACAGTGTTCAGGCCTTTTTGGCTGCCATATTTCAAGAGACAAAATAAATTTCAAAGTAATTATTATAAATTATGTATTTGGCAGTTACAATGATCTTGTAAAGAATATGGTTTTGATGAGTAAAAAAAATGCTGTCTTGAGCCATGTTTACTAAATGATTTAGAAATATTTCTAACAAATGCGAGCAAACTACACACAAGAAATCTGCTTGATTTCACAAAATACTATCTTCTTTAATAAGGAAACAATACCCACTTAGAGAACAGGTATATAGATATACGCCCTGCTTGGTTTCTCTCCTATTCCTCAATTGGCCAGCATCTCCTTACACTGACTGTTCTTCATTAATGCTGCTAAGTAGATATGTATTGATTGCTGTGGCTGATGTGCCCAAACAAGACCCTACCAAACAACATTTCATACATTTTATTTGAACTCTTGAGATTGGAACAAAGAAACAGAAGACTATGCCAGTACTAATGGCCTATCTTTTGCATATTTTACTTATAGTAGATATTATTTTTGATTAAATATTGTCCTAGATGAAAATATTCTTATATATTTACATAATCAATGTGACACGGCTCTTCCCAGCTCCACCATCATGGCATACTTACATAGGCTGACCTTAGAAACAGATATCACTTATGATATAAATTTATGAGATTCATTTTTAATAAGACAGAATTTATATCATTAGAAAGCATTTGGCTCTTTCCTAGTTGGTACAGTTTTGGAAGTGTTTTACCAGTGCACATGAATTACTGGATTGATTTCAGGGTCAGTTGGCAGCATTTGATAAAAGCACTCTCTTAGGTTCAGACACTCTTTTAAAAGTCACAACATCATGAAGGTTTGTTAAGTTGTTAAACCGAGTTCCAAATGGCTTCTGGATATTTCCACAGATTGCATTTTCTAACATGCACCTACTCTGCCAGAGGGAGTGTTCAAACAAACTGTCCTCGACCACCTCAGAAAGAAACTCTAAGTTTGTGAGACACTGTGCTCCTTTGATGGAAATACAAAGTAACCGAAAGCTAAATTAAAATCAAGAATCAATGATAACATAACTATTGTTTATATTGTAACAATAGAAAACTGACAAAAATACCTATTGAAAGCCAGACCATTGAGACACTTAATCCATACCCTCAACTTGGCTCATTCTTGTTGGTCACCTAGCCTTGAAAATGAGATACGGATCTTTGTTATATACTTAGAAAATTTCTAATACCTTTATATTTGTATATTGTGTCATAGAAATTAATGTCTATAAATTTATTGTAATGTAACTTTCACTTATATTTTTCTTTCTTTTAATTCATGATGGTTTAAACACAAGTACGTCAGGCTGTGTATAGACATTCATCTTCTGAACCATAGGAAAAAGAACTTCCTAAGTAGCTTCATTGCTGTACGCTCAATGAGCAATAACCATAGGGACTATAACTTCATAAGCTGACCTTTGAAGAAATTGCGTTTAAATCATAGTATTGCCAAAAAAAGAGTGTGGAAGCTTGAATATAAAACAGTAGATTGAGGAAACAAAAATAATACGTAGGAAAACAGTAGTTTTTAATTCCAGCACTCGGGAGGCAGAGGCAGGAGGATGTCTGTGAGTTTGAGGCCAGGCTGGTCTACAAAAGCTAGTTCCAGGACAGGCTTCAAAGCTACATATAAATCCTGTCTCGAAACCACCCTCCCCCAAAAATTACTTCCCTTTTGAATATACTGTGGTCTCTTTGGGGCTACCAAACTAAAGGGTATAAAACACAGCTAGGAAGCTGCATAAAAGCTCAGTCTCTGGCCTTCCTTCCCCAAAGGGCCAGAAGCAAATCTGTGAGTGGAGTCATTGACTCTCTGTGCACATTTGCCAAATGACAGATGTCAGAACTCATCAAGCCATGAAAACTGCCGTTAGATTTGCTAAAATTGAATCACTTTTCTTGGTACGCATGGTTTTCTTTGTTTCATTACTATTTGTCTGTGTTGTCCTCATATGAAGAATAACAAATTTCTTTCATATTTTTATTGGCTCATAAAAGTTCATACACTTGATTATTTAACATGTGAATGCTTGTTCACCTTTATAGAAAACAAATATATTTTTAAATTTTATTTATTATAATGGCATATATATATATATATATATATATATATATATATGATGTGTATGTGATAGTGTGGGTATGTGTATTCTGCAGCATTTATTTGGGGTCAGTTTTCTCCAGCCACAGCCACGTATACTTATTTCTTTATTTTTCTTCCTTCCTTCCTTCCTTCCTTCCTTCCTTCCTTCCTTCCTTCCTTTCTTTCTTTCTTTCTTTCTTTCTTTCTTTCTTTCTTTCTTTTTGGAAACAAGGTTTCTCTGGAGCTTTGGTGCCTGTCCCTGAACTAGCTCTTGTAGACCAGGCTGTCCTCGAACTCCAGAGATCTGCCTGCCTCTGCCTCCCGAGTGCTGGGATTAAAGGCATGCGCCACCACTGCCCGGAGCTTTCTTTATTTAGTTTTTGAACTAGGATGGGATCTCTTATTGTTTCTGCTACACTGGGTATGACAGGATAGCAGACCCAGGAGCTTTGAAGCCATTCTCCTGTCTCTGCTTCTCTCCTTCCTGTAGGAGTGCTGAGATTACAGATGTGTGGGACCACACACCAGTGTTTTCTGTGGATTCTGGGAATAGAACTAAACCATCAGACTTGTGAGGGAAGCCTTTGACCTGCTGAGCCAGCTCTCTGCACCGTCTCCATATATATTTATAAAAGAAGCATGAAGCAAATAAATACCACCGGGTGGAATTTAGCAGCTATTTAGTTTTGGCTTGCCTGTAACCCTGAAGAAAAGACTCAAGAAATTGCCTTTGGCAACTCCTACATCTATCTAGAAAAGTTATCTGGTTCCCATATGCAGGCATTTGGTTGAATCTGGAAGCTAATACTACTTGATCAAAGCTTGTGACATATTTTAACATGTGAATCTAGGCCAAATATGAATCCTAAAAGGTCATCCAAGAAAGTGAGCATTCTACACAGGGATGAGTAGCAAGGCCATGGAATAGCATTCCGGAACACCCCAATAAAATCCTTGGCACAGTGGTTACGGATAGCTTATTGATTGGACCTACTACAGTATAATATTTGTTTCAAACGGCTAATCGGCAAGAGCTGTGAGCAGAAGAAGCCATCTGTGAGTCTGGATGCTCACTTCTGCCTTTGTCATCTCTTCAGTTGGGGGAACATCTGGAGTCTGCTAAGAGTTATCCGAAATGTCCTCCTTTAATAATAATCTCCTAGCTTATTCCCCAAACTTCTAAACTTCAAACGTTCTCGCCCATCTCAAACATGAGATATTGAGAAAACCAATTGTATCTCTGATGTCCAAATTAGACATCTGATGTTTATCTAAATGCACATGTGGCTGACATTAATCAATAGCCCCAAACAGTAACAGAACCTTGCCACATGCATGACAGCCTTGTTTGCCTTCCTCCTTGTTTCAAGCTATACATTTATACAATTATTCTACACTGCAGTAATGATGACAGAAACAATGTATGTTTAGGGTTGTGTGTTTATGAGAGAGAGAGAGAGAGAGAGAGAGAGAGAGAGAGAGAGAGAGAGAGAGAACAGAATATCTTGGAGTATGTAAAACAAAACAGAAATTGGGAAATATAAGAAATTTCCCTACTCAATTCTTTGTTTAGAAAGATTTAAATAATAAGCCTGGCAGTTTCAGCTGTGAATTCCCTGATCGATACAAAAGTACATAAAGAAAAAAAAAACAAAATCAATCTTTGCAACAACACCGATTTTCGCCTCTGTCTTTGCTTAGTAGCATTGATGTCGGAAGATATTGATTCTGCTTTAAAAATAACAGTTCCACAGACAGTTTCCTAGACTTGAGATAACTGATCATTTTAATTTTCTTTAAAGCTGGTTTTGCAATCAATGTCCACTATACAAAGATGATGTCCCAAGAACTTAAGGAAACTGGACTGTTGCTAACTTGCTCTGTCTGTCATTCGCCACCTTAAACACGGCAGTGAGAAGTTTTAAGAGGAAAGAGAACTAGTACCTTGAACCCCTGACCTGGTCTTGGAGATTAGAAGGGTTTCTGCTACACCTGAAGTCTTCATTTGAGATAGCTAGTGCATAATCCCTTTCTGTTGTCAACAAATCATCTGATGAGCTAGACCTTGGAGGCTTACAACGCATGTACACTTCTGTTCAAGGTTTTTCTTGGTCATCCTAAAATGTATTGCATCACAGAGAAGGGACCTGGGGTAATCTGCCTTCTTATGTAGCATCTGGTCTTTGCTCAGGGCACAGACACTGTCAACCCCAGCACGCCTGCCTTCATCTGAGAGTCACCGCTACCCCGTTTGCAAATTCAACTCTATCTCTTCTGAATTTGAGATTTTCCACATTGCAAATGTTTCCTTTTAACCAGTAGACAAGAATACCCAATAGTGTTACTGCCCATGAAACCACAGAGAACGCCAGAGAGTCACTGGAGAAATGGTTACAGGTAAGGGGGTCAGGGCACAATGAAATAAAACATCAAGTCAGATGCTAATTGATCCTAATTGTGTGTACCACAGAAGACACATTAGCTTTATGAGTCCTTATGTCTGGCCAGATGTTGTTCCTGGTTTGACAACAGTGTGGATCTGCAATATTCCCTGTGCTGGCTTCATGTTCTCTCTTTCCATTTTAGCATGGTATTGCACCCAATACTCATTTTGAAAGTTTTGGCAAAAAAAAAAAAATCAATACAATACCTTTCCCTTGAGTACTGTGTAGCATCCACAAAATGCAATACTTGAGAAATGCAGGTAAGATATTTCACTATGTATTAATATGTTAACAATGGTAGGTGAGGTGAATTTTAAAAAAATAAGTAACTTTAAAAATATAAAATGATTTTGTTTTCATAGATTCTACTTAAGATTCGACAGTGGGTATAATCTGAATTGTTATAAAAAGAGACCTTGTTATTTTATAATTGCCTACTATATTAGGCCCAGACAATGGCAGGATATGAGGACATAATTTGATAATAAAAAGAGAATTAAAATTGAAAAATGACTCACCAGGAAGAAATACTTCAGTTTTCACAAATATCAAGCAGTCTGCGACAAGGAAATACATAATATTGAAATTTTTTTCTTTTGTGGTATCTATCATGAAAATTTTCAGTTGGGACAACATAATAACAGAATATATCACATTGATAGTATTTCAATAAATTAGTGTTAGTCTGAGGTTATTTTAGTTAGGTTTTCTATTCCTCTGTGTGTGTGTTGGGGGGGGGACACTTTGACCAAAAGCAACCTGTGAGGAAAGGATTTATTTACCCTCCAGTTTGTGAGCCATTGTGCAGAGAAGACAGGGTAGAAACAGCTGAGGGAGGATCCTGGAGGCAGGAACAAAACAGGCTGGGGAGGAAACATCACTTACTCCTGTAGCCTGCCCAGAGCACTCTGAACCACCAGCCGGGAGTGGCACCACCCACAGTGGGCTGCCCTTCCTCACATCAATCATGAGTCAAGAAAGCGTGCCATTGGCTGGCTCTTGGGCCAATCTGGGTGGACGTTTTCTGAATTTGGGTTAGTCTCCTAAAATTATTTCAGCGTGCTTCAAGTTGGCGTTAGAAGATTTGCCTGCATGAACAGAATTCCTACTTCTCTTGCATTTGTTTGTGGTAAAAATTTAATGAGTTCACGTTTGTTCATGTTCACAATTCGTGTGTATTATACGCATGTACAGAGTGAAACCATGGCCCAAGCTAAACAAAAGACACCCTGAACATATTTATAGTAAGTGAATACTTACTGAAATTAGCAAAGAAAGAAATCGAGTTTCTAAAAACAATAAGAGAAGTTAATACATGCTTGTTAAATTACTAAGATTAAAGTAAGACTTCTTTTTACTTTGGATATTTGTAATTTTTTGTTGAAAATGTCTCAAGTGGAAGTTAAATACCCCAGGTCTCAGTGAAAATTACTGTTTCTTTTCCTTTCTTTATCCATCTTTCTTTTTGCCGTATATTTTTAAAAAATGATTTATTACTAAGTGCATGCATGTGTGTATGTGCATGTATACATATAGGAATATGTATCTATGTGTGCATGAATTTATCAACATCTGTGTTTGCGTGTATGTGCATACACGTGTGCTTATAGGAATTATGAACCTAGGTGTGCATGAATTTACCAACATGTGTGTGCATGTATGTGCACATGTGCATGTAGGATATGCACCTATTATGTGAATGAATTTATCAATATGTGTGCATGTGTGTTCATGTGCATGTATGTGCACACATGCTTATAGGAATATGTGCATGAATTTATCAATATGTGTGTGTGTGTGTGTGCACGTGCATATGTAGGAACATGCACCTAGGTGTGCAGGAGTGTAAGCCACAAGTGCCTCGGGCACTGTCCTCTATTGCTGTCCACCTATTCACTTGAGGCAGGGTGTGCCAGAGCCTAGGACTCCCGTTTTCTCAGCTAGGCTGGAAGCCAACCGAGAGCCCAAGTGATCCTCTACCTTCCCTCTTCCCCGTGCTTGGAGCTCCTGTTACAGCAGTGCACCGAGCACCCAGCATGCGACGTGGGTACTGAATCTGCTCCCCACGAAGTTGAGCCGCCTCCCTCCATCTCCTCAGTAATTACCGTTGGAAGCCTTGCACTTTGAAATGACATTTTTTTTTTTTTTTGCAAATTCTACTTATTTGATTATTTTAAACTGTCAAGCAATGGGATTTTAATTTAGGATATTTGCAAAGTCACTCAATGATGCTACTTTTTTTCTGCCAAATTTTGTTTGTAAGTTACTCAGTTATTTTACATTTTTTTTTCACTTTCAAAGTTCTTGTCTGTGTGCCCTGTCTATGACATTCTGGTAAATTCCACATGTTAAAGAAAAGGTTATGGCGAGATGACTGCAGCGCTGGTGCTGAGGACAGCAGTTGGGATGGCGTCCGTGGAAGGAAGGGTTCTTAGAGGGCCAGAGGTCAGGAGGTCCTGGAGGAAGCAGCCTGCCATCTGCTCCATCTGCTGACACGGGGCTCTTACCTTACCCAACAGCCAGTGCGAAAGCAGAGCACCGAGAAGGTTGAGGTTTACAGTGTTTGCACTGGATCACGAGGAATCTCTGGGAATCTCATACTACTTATTCTAAACCGTCTAGTGCTAAGGTGGTAATAGGGCTAGTCTTGAGAAAAATGTTAGCAGAAATTCCATTTAAAAAAAAAAACCTTGGTATTTTCTAACTTCAGAAGAAAATGTACATGTCAGGTCCATTTTCTCTGCTTCTGCTTCTTTTTCTCGTATTTGATGTGACCAGAATGTTTTGGTGGTAGTGGAATGTCTAAGGGAACAATGGCAAAAAAGAACTTAAACTGAAATCACTATTTCAAAGTTTGGAGAATATACCATTTCTGATCCACAAATAATAGCCCAAAGACTATTACTTTTCACATCAAGACAGAAGCTAAAGAAAACTTGATCTCATGCTTTTCAGATCAAAACAAGAGCCTCCTCTGCTCAGGCACAAGGCTAACATGGATAAATATACTATAATGTTTCTGCTAGCTTGTATTTCATGTTTCCTTATGGATGGGACAAGCAAGCCATTTGATATACCATTATTAAGGTGAAGTAAAGATTTAGAATCCCTAAATTTAAAAAAGGAACATATATCACATCAAAAATACTTTCTAAAATGTTTGGTTAGTATAGGTGTATATTTTTTCTTTTGTAGTGCAGTTATACCCAGACTGCAAATTGAATTTGTTAACCAAATTCAAGTTTTCCTCAATTCCTACATAAGAATACAGCTTCACAATGTGAGTTTATTGAAATATATACACAAAATGAGAGTTATAATCATGATGACTCTTTAAGACAAGAACTCTGCATAAAGCAAAGAAAACCAGCCTACAAATCACAATCCCGGAGAACCTAGACAACAATGAGGACCCTAAAAGAGACATACATAGATTTAATCTACATGGGAAGTAGAAAAAGGCAAGATCTCCTGAATTAGGAGCTTGGGAACCATGGGAAAGTGTAGAAAGGGAGGCAGGAGGAAGGGAGGGGAGTAGAGAAAAATGTATAATTCAATAAAAAAGACAAGAACTCTGTCTTCTAAAGTAATAATAGGCTTAGAAGTAGAGACACTTTGTTTCCATGTGCAAGGTCCTGGGTTTGGTTGATTTCAGCACCTCTATCCTACAGTGTCTCCCACAAATCCTTAAAGAAAATTATAAAGTAAGTTTAAGAATTATTTCCTTTCTACAGAGGAGCACACTGAGGAGTACAACAGTTTTCTGACTTAGATAAGACTCCATGACAAAGTCGGTCTTCAAACATCCAGCCTGGATTTGATGCTGGCTCGTTTAATGATATTATTTGTCTTCTCGACATGAACATGTTTGTTGATGTTCCCTCTTCTTCTCCAGGTATGGCTCAGAAGTTTCACTATGTTCACCAAGTTTTTTCCATGCAACATGGGAAAATTAGTGCTTTGGCTGTCACTTTAATTGGGTGTATCCGAGTTAGGGTCATGCATCTAAAACCCATGTTCCCTGGGGACGTTCTCTCCAGCTAAGATACCCAATTAAATTTGTTGCTAAGCTCACCTGGCAGAGGAATGTGAGTCACTGCTGTCCCCGTTAATGCAGTGATGCTCTGATCATTGTCACTCTGCTTTCCTGTCTGCTTCCTTTGTCTTTCCTTCTCCAAGTTTCTCATTCAGTAGCTACTTGAGTGTCTTGTTGCCACCATCTCTGTTCTCCTGCCTTCGTCAGAAAGAACAAGGAGCAGCAGCAGACAGCTCTGCCTTCCTCATGGCAAGAGCCTTTTTTTATTGTTTTTTTTTTTTTTTATTGAGCTCTACATTTTTCTCTGCTCCCCTCCCTGTCTCTCCCCTCCCCTTCTACCTTCTCCCATGGTCCCCATGCTCCCAATTTACTCAGGAGATCTTGTCATTTTCTATTTCCCATATAGATTAGATCCATGTATGTCTGTTTCTCTTTGGGACTCATTGTTGTCTAGGTTCTTTGGGATTGTGAATTACAGGCTGGCTTTCTTTGCTCTATGTTTAAAAACCACTTAGGGGTGAGTACATATGATAATTGTCTTTCTAGGTCTGGGATACCTCACTCAATATGATGTTTTCTAGCTCCATCCATTTGCCTACAAATTTCAAGATATTGTTATTTTTTTTTCTGCTGTGTAATACTCCATTGTGTAAAAAGCCAGCCATATTGAACCTCATAGAAGAGAAAGTGGGAAGTGCACTTGAACACATTGGCACAGGAGACCACTTTCTAAATCTAGCCCCAGTAGCATAGACACTGAGAGAAACAACTAATAAATGGGACCACCTGAAACTGAAAAGCTTTTGTAAAACAAAGGACATGGTCAACAAGACAAAACAACAGCCTGCAGAATGGTAAAAGATCTTCACCCACCCCACATCAGACAGAGTTTTGATCTCCACAATGGCAGAGCCTTTGAATCATGGTTACAGACTTTAAATATTGAATTAAGTCTTAATCTGGCGAGTTTTTTTCTTCTTTAATTCGGTATGGGATCATGTTAGTGCCAAATTCACTGGGTCAAAGGTATTACTGTTTTAATCTCCTGAGTAGTTAGGACTACTGGCGTGCACTGCTGGGCTCTGCAGCTTTGTGTCCCTGGTGTATATGTCAGCGTGTAGGCATCTCAAAGCCCAGAAGCCATGATATCTAATTTATAAAATTGGTGAGGAGTACCTTTTTACAAACCACAAGGCTATCTAGATATTATACAAAATATTGATTACATTGTAATATTTTTTTTAGTTGGAGTTGTTGGTGCCTACTAGGGATTCTGCTATACCCCACATCTGTTCCATGCTGCTCAGGGATGTCAGCATGCCCAGGAAGAAGAGAAGCGCTGCTTTAGGTTTTGATCAATGAATGTGGTGGAGCCAAATCCTATTGGTCTTATGTAGCAGAACTGGTCAGCCAGCAATTGGATGACCTAAGGGTTCTGCCTAAAACATGCGATATCTCTCTTGTTTAATTCTACGAATGATGCCATCAGTGAATATCATGATCTACAGCTCTAAAAGTCCTGGCGGTGCGTCGTTCCAGCGGTTAGTGATGACTCTTATATTTTCTATCTGTTGAGTGTTGAATGTTTGTGATGCACTGTGTGGTACCAGTCCCAGCTCTGCAACTCAGATCAAACTGGTCGATGAAAACGTTGTCAGTACCTCCATGGGCATGTGTGTAGCTTTTCTTTGAAGCTCGGTGTAACGGTTTATATGGACAGAACCGCCCTCATAACATTTATTCCTGCATAATTACTGTTGCTTCCCAAAATACTGAAAGTAAAACAACTTTTTCCCTAAGCCATTCCATTCCATCAACCACGCAGATGAGGCAGTCCAGATTCTGAGTTCATTTGGTAATAGAAAGTGGCTTTGGTATCACTAGGAGTATCTTTAGGCATTGATGGTTGCAGTATGCAGCTTAACCTGTACCGTCATTCTCTTCTTTAAGACAAAGGAGAGACAGAAAGTATGATAATAAATTCAGAAAATCCCCACAGAAATCTAAAAGGCATCACGGCAATTTTCCTCTGCCTGAAACAATAAAGGCTTCAATGTGTTGAGCATCCAAGGCAAAGAGAGTAAGCCACCACCTGCCGAGGAGGGCTCAGGGGTTTGTTAAGGTAAGGCATAGGTCTTATTTTATCGAAACGATGTACCCTAGCATTCCTTTTGTGATGGTGTCTGTCGGGTGTATAAATGTTTACTTGGGGTTCCTTACATCAGCAACATCTGACTCTACACTTATCTGAACACTCCCTGTGGTTGGGACCCAGTGGACCAGGCCTGGAATACTGGGGTGTAATTCAGAAGCAGGCACAGACTGAGAGTGGGCAGAGAAGTAAAGGGCATGGAGGCTTGACACAGTGGTAGAAAAGGTGAGTAGTGGGGGAAAGGCCTTGGATAACGGTCAACAAAGTTATACTGGAATATACTGGAAAACAGTTTTCTATCACACTGGGATCTTTTATCAGTGAAGACTCAGCATGGCAGTTAAAGGGAGTCAGCAGGGTTATTTTTGACTTTTCAAATATAGTTTTTTTCTAGAATAGAACGATAATGAATATTTCCTACTCTTGAAAAAAAGGCATAAAATGAGATTCTGTCCCCAATGGCATTGTAATTTAAAATGTATGGGAATAATATCTAGATATAAAGCAGAAACCAAACCATGGTAATAACAGTAATATAATTTGCATTTAACCATGCTAATTTGAGTGGCAGAGCTTGCATTTCACCATGCTAATATGGGTTGTAGAGCTTGCATTTTGAGACTTCTGTGCTAAGTCCTGTATCAAGTGCATAAACTTGCCATTCTTTAGCCACATGGACATACCAGCAATGAAAATGCTAAGACCCATCTTTTTTGTTGATGTTGTCTGTGTAGCCTTGGTGCCTGTCCTGGAACTAGATCTTGTAGACCAGGCTGGCCTGGAACCTACAGAGATCTGCCTGCCCCTGCCTCCCAAGTGCTGGGATTAAAGGCGTGTGCCACCACTGCCTGGCTAAGACCTACCTTTTTGACGTGGGGAGGGTGAGCTGCAGAGGTACAGTAACTTGCTTGGGTAAATTTGCTAGAGCTAGAGAGAGAATTTGAACCCAGCTCTTTCCAGGTCAAAGCTTGGAGTCTTTATACCTTTTTCTGACTGAAAAAGAATCTAAGTATTTGGGAAGAAATTCAATTTATGAAAAGACTTAAGAAACCAGAAGAAGAAGAAGAAGAAGAGAACAAAGACTTAGAATGATTCCATATCTGTCCACTATCAGTAGGAGCCCAAGAGCTCAAGACAAGGCATTTGGGGGACAAACCCTTCCTGCTTCCCCAAGAGGGGCAGCTTAGCATAGGAATTTCCTGGGCTGATATCAGAACTTTTCTCTTAGGACTTAATTAATTTCATTGTAACTTGAAAATAAAGCATTGCTCTACACTCATTATAATAAACTTAGGTGTTTGTTTTCTGCAGAGCAAAGGTACAACGTAGCTTCAGGCAAGCATTGTGTTGCTGCTTGAAGAACAGAATTAACCCATGTTACGTTCACTTGTTTCATCTCTGGCATGGTCTGGAGGGCGTTCCAGGGTCCCAGCGGTGACTTCCCCATCACTGTCACACACAGTCCCCATGGATTATTCTTAACAGAGCCAGCCTCACGTGCTGACCACACTGTCTAGAGAGGGAAACCGTCTGGTAGAAGAAAACATCTTTTCTTAACCTTGTAAACCAAGGCCTCTGGTCCCTCTTGGAACACATATCCTAAGACAGTGATGATAAACAGACACTGGGAGATATCCAGTGCTGACTGGAGTATACAGGGACACCAAGGAATTTTGTTCTCCTACATAAGAGGTTGACAAAACCCTGTCATAAGATGACTGTTCTCAATACAACTGACTCTCACTCCACCACAACTGAAGCTTTCCACTTTGAAATAGAATAAGAAACTCCTGAGCCTTTTGAAATAAATATTATCTCCTATTGGGTGATTCAAGCTAAGTTTTTTTCCAGTTGGCAGAAACAATTCTACTTTTGAAATGCTTCACTAAAATAACTTTTTCTCATTACTCTTCCTCCCTCCCTCCCTCCCTCCCTCCCTCCCTCCCTCCCTCCCTCCTCTCTCTCTCTCTCTCTCTCTCTCTCTCTCTCTCTCTCTCTCTCCCCCTTCTTCCCTTACCCCCTCCCCCTCTCTCCCCCCCCTTTCATGCCTATCAGGAAATACCTTTGAAGTACTTAAAACTCCATTCTTTGTTAGTAACATTATTTTTTAAGCAAGCAACTGGGTTATTGAGAAGTGATAAAATTTAAAATGTAGTCTTCCAACAGCAAGGTTTATTTTCTGAGTTCTGGATTTCAGCCATGTTGTTATTGTAGTTCAAGCCTTGCTTTAAGTTTAGAGTCAGAGAGTTTTCTCCTCCAACTATTTAGTATGATTTGTGTTTTGTTTTACCTAGATGTAGCTGAAAGGAGCAGATACCTTCTCTTCCCCATCATTGCTCCCCTATCCAGAAATTACATATCCTAGGCCAGCTATGTGAGGCCAGCTCTCCCTCCCTCCCTCCCTCCCTCCCTCCCTCCCTCCCTCCCTCCCTCCCTCCGTCTCCCCTCTCTCTTTCTCATAAATTATGTGTACTGTATTACAGTACTCTAAAGTCACAGCTTAGTTTCCAAGATAAAAACAAATGCTATAATTGTCTTTTGAAAAAAGAATGCTCTGAAGATAACCGTTTATTGAATAATTTCAGGATGATAATTTAATTCTATTGATTATTAAGCTATAATCAGAGAGAAAGTAGTCATTATTCAACACATTTAGCTAAAAGACTCAGATATATGACTCAAAAATTGTAACATTACACAGAAAAAATGAAGTGAAAAGTTCTGAGTACATAGCCAAATGAATCTCTCCTGTGAGATAAACAGCTTGCTACACTCTTCAAACACCATTTCTGCCTTCAGCTAAAAGGAGAAAACACAGTTTATCTGCATGGGTTTACACTGATTGAAAAGAAATGTTCTACCTTTTCAGTTTCCTGGAAAACAGGAAATCTTTCCTTAATAAGTTTTAAATATGTTTCTGTGTGTTCTTGATGACCTCCTGCAGGAACTGAGTTGTGGGCATCTCCTCTAGGCTGCCGCATCTCAAGGCCTGTGATTGTTTTCTCACTACACCGAAGAACAGAACCTCTGCCAGAGAAATTCTCTACAAACTTCAGAAGTTTGTAACTGTGGAAGTTTGTAACTTTCTTAAAAGACAGTCAGACTTCTAGCCCGCTTTCCCTTCAACGCCTCTACATGCAGAGAACATTTCTATCGGCAAACCTTTCATTAGTAACATGTTCAACACTGCAATCTGAAAAACAGCAGTATCAAACATGTTCAAATGGACCGTAGCAATAGTCTCAGAATAATATCTTTACAAAACACGTTGTCTTAAAAAACTGATAATAACATCACTTTCCTTTTGGAAAATTTCCTTAGTTAGTTAGTTGTTTAAACTCTTTTAGCATGAGGAGTTCAAAGCTCAAAATATACACAAACTCGGAGAGTCAGTAGTGACACTGGCTTGAAGGCAAATTGATTAAAGGGGAAACATATCTCATGAGGTATAAAAACTGAACAAAGTCCACAGCACAGCAGAAACTGCTCTGATGGTTTCAGGCAAATCTGTAAATATGACCCTTAAAACCTTGGCTTGATGCAGGACACTGTGTTAATTTTTTCCCTCATGGTTTTGCAAGTATGAAATAGGTACAGAGATGAAAGAGGAGTGGATGAGAGACAGCAGGGCTGGTCTCCTCGTGGCTCCATCCTTAATATTTAACCTTTGTTGCCGATTTCATTTGTAAAATAGGATTTGTTTATTTGTGAGCTAGTAAATGAGGTGATAGTCAACTCAGGCCTGGCCATATTCCTCACGGTGGTCCTTCATTCCATCCACGCCCCATTTGAGTTAGTCATCCTTAAGTCCCCGTTCATGTTTACCTAGCATCGCCTGTTTATACCATCTTTTAAAAAGTTTCCTAATCAATGGATTATCATAAAGGGCAGATATTTGCTAAGAAAACGATTCTACTTATTTACTTAATCGTCAGTGGAGCGACTTGAAGGATAATTATTCTGCCCCGTTTAAAAGGTGTTTGGTTAAAACTCAGCAATGTGCCTGCCTCATTTTGTTTGAAAAATCTTGCTTACATATCAAGAATATTTACCCTTATCGTCATTTATAATATTGCAGATTGAAGCCACTTGATAACAGCTCTTTGTCATCTCATTTGAAAATTCTATAAAACCCACTTCTGTATGATTGAAAAATGGTAAAACAATGTAGTTTGACGATGTTCTTCCCTTCCCTCAACTCCTTCCTGATCATTCCCACTTCCTCTACTCCCTCAACTTCATGCTCTTTCTCTCTTTACACAGAGAAACACTTTCTCAAATAAAAAAAAAAAAAGAAAACCACTAACGACAAATCAAACAAGAACACAAAACCACAAAGAAAAGTCAAAACAAACGAAGAAGAAAAGACAATCTAATACCCAAACAAAGCACAATGAAACAAAAAGCACTCCCGCCTCTCCCCCCAAAAAACTAAATAAACATGGAACATTTCTTTTTGTTGTTGTTGTTGGTGGTGGTGGTGGTCATGGTTGGCTACTCCTGGGAATGGGTCCTGGCCAGGAGAATGGTTGACATAATCCCACAGGACACTCCAATTTTCTCTTTGCTAGCAGGTATCAATTTCCAATAACTTCTCGGTTAGAAGAGGAAACTTGAATCAGAATGGGCCATACAGTATTTAGCGATTATATAAAATATACATCCCATGCTGCATGCTAAAAAGTATTTTTATTTGATCAAGGAAAAGGAAAGTCAAGAAATTACTATAGATTTGGAAGTTTATGATAAGAGGCCAAAGCAAACTCATCCATCCTGGCTGAGAGTGTGTGTCAGTAGGATCACATTTGTCTGAATTGTCCATCAGCTTCCGAATAAATATAGGCGTTTTAATGACCAAATGGAGAGAGAATAAAGAAACCACAGCTAATACCACTCTAATGGACCCAGAAATCAGCCAGGCAGAGATTCTTCAGGCACTTTTCCACACTAAAGCATCTTGTGTTTAGAGAGAGAGATGCTAGCTAGCTTCATGAGAGCATAATCCAGCCTAAGGAAACCCTTTAATTGGGGGGGGGTATGGTCTACCTTCCAAATGACTTGATGAGAATGACTACTTAATATTCTTTAGTGAGTGTGTATCTCATAAAACAACAACAGCAACAAAAACAATGTCAATTGCTCAAACTAAGCACTCCAGACAGACTGGGTATTTCTTGATAAAATGGTTCGTAGTCCCAGAAAACCCCCTTAGTAAATTCTAACTGTGTTTACAAGGAGGCATGCTCAAAGTTAAAATTCTTCAAGCTGAAGCAAGAACTTATTCATAGACATTAACTCTTTGCATTGTGTTGTTGATTTATAGGAGATAAATGTCTAACTTGCAACAAAACTCATATTCAATTAATAAATCAGATGTAATTATTTTTAACATCTGAAAAACGACATTCAAAACAGAACACAAGTTTCAAGTACTTGAAATGTACATATTTTATAGTAGACATAACCACATTTCCTTAGAAATGTTATGTTGATTAGCTAAATATGTATGTATAGGAAGCATACGTTATATAGCACACATATGCATATTAATATAAAATGCATACTTTAAATGTTTATTAAGGGCTGCTGATATAAACCCAGGAGACCCAGTTAAATGTGCCTTTCAGATGAATAACCAAGACTATTTTAGTGTGTTTTTATGCAGTTCGGTTTTGCATTTTCCCTGTGCATTTGCTTAGATAACTTTGTCAATCCCACCTTGAGCTGCATACTACATACAATTTATTGGGAGATTAGAATGCTTATTCTGAAGACAAACTATGTGTGATCAAATTCCTACTGCTATTTATTAACTGTGTGATTTTAGGTACATGGTTTAATCTTCTGAGGTCTCCATTCTTCACCTGAAAAATGAAGTCCTTTATGATAATAGATGACAACATATAGCAAAAAAAAAAAAAAACCTCTGAAAATATGTTCATTCCAATATGTTCTGAATGAAAATATCCAGGCAGAAATACTACATGCAAAGGGAAAGATTTCTTAATATTTCTAATTATAAATAGAAAAATTATTTAGGAAATTTACAATTCTATATATGTACTCACTATAAAGTAGAAAGATGCTCGTTGTGAAGTTGAGATCTTATGAATTAAGTGCCTCTCTTTTGAGTTTTGCAAGCATTTGCCTTACCTGCCACAGTTTTTAAAAGAGAAGCAATGGAATATGAACAATATCTCAGAGAATGGAGCCTAAAAATGTTTGGTTTTTATTTCTTCTCATGTTGGCATTAACTCAATATTTCAGAGTAGATACCTCTACATATCTCATGACCAAATAAAATGCAGTTCCTTAAATTAAAAAAAAAAAACAAGAATCCCGCTTTAAAAGCAATTTTGTTTTGCTATTATAGAAAATTTGATTACATTCTCATTTAACATTTCTGAAAGATCCATTCAAACAGTAATTATATTGCATTAAAGTCAGTATTGCTTCCTACCAATTTTATTTTTGAAAAAAATTATAACATGTATATCTTATGTATTCTAAAAGTAGAAACAAAATGCAAAAACTAAATTTATAGCTTAAATTGTTTCCTCTAAGCTATCTCCTCTGACCATTTGCCATAACAGAATTACAGAATTGAGACAGATTCCAGGGTACGCTATGAGCAGAAAGTTGAGTAAAAACATTGCACATACCTGTCACATACATTTGTATGACAGTTATGTATCATTTACATATGTGTGGAAATACTCTGGGCATCTAAATACTCTAGTTATTTAAATCATATAGATATAATAGATTATGTGATTTATTATTCATGAAAAGATTATCAGGTGGAATGTGAGGCACTTGGACATTTTCCCAACAAGCTCACAAAGATGTTTTTCTTTAAGTCATCAGAGCAGAGGCAAGCATTTGGGGGGGTGGTTGATTGCTAAAATCACGGGAAGCGAGCACCATGTGGGTTATGACTCTGCATATCTATTTAGAGTATTCCTTTTAGATAAGTTTGGCCTGTGTGGTGATCATTTACCCCAAAGCAATTCAAGCACTGAATTGAAACTCTGGATGGTCACCGTTGCTCTCTGGATGGTCACTGATGCTCTCTGAGTGGTCACCTTTGCTCTGTCATGTTCAAATTAAAGCAGGTTTGCAAGCTGCTCCAGTGGTTGGAGGGCCTCTCAGAGATGCAATGTGTTCTGTAGCAATATTAGCACTTAAGGCATGCAGAAGCACGTTCCCCGCTAGTTGCAAAGCACACAATTTTGATTTCTCCTATTTAAGAGAAACAAGAGATCATTTTGCCTGTTTATTCTAGGTATAATAATCGTCTCCCCGAAAATAACTCTCCTTTTATCTATGCGTGTTATTCCTTTGGTATTTATAGTACTCATATCTATTTCTGTAGATATCAAATAAGGAACAAATATTAGAGAGGGGTCTGTTTACAGTGTCATTAATTTAACCGATGGAAGGGTGGTGGAAAGCCTGCTGGTTCTCCATACAAGGAGACTTCGCTTTCATACAAAACTGCAATTGTCTATTGGCTATGATGGATTCTGCAGAATTTGCTGTTAGAGGTTTCTTCTTGTTAGTTGTTTTCTTAATCATAAAATCTATGATAGAAACAAATTTTCTCAATAAGTTTTACTTCCTCTTTTCCCCTTCAGTCATCTTTCCCTTTTCTTTGCAAATGCAGTCCGTGGAGAGAAGTTGCACAAATAATCACATAACAAGAAGGACATTCAATCTAAAATAATGGTGTTCTTCCTGGGTCCCCCCCCCCCCCCCCGCTGTATGCTTGCGTCTCGAAATTCCACATCACAAGGCACCTCTCAGGCTCACCAGATTCTCATGGCCACTTTTGACCACTCGTCGCTCCTTCAGATAAGCTCTCTTCCGTCTTCTATATTTGGATGTCTCGACTGTGGATTGGGAACATGTTGCTGCATCCAGCTTACAGCAATCACAAGAACAGATATTACCAGCAACAGATTCTGAGCAGGGTCTTCTCTTTCACTTTGGGATACTCTTTCTCTCAAAGAATAAATCTCCTTTTGACTTGCTCTGTGATATTTTGCTCAGCTTATATCTATTTCTAAACACATTCTACATATTTATTTTGAGCGTCTATTTTCCTTACAATTCACGATGGCTTTATTGTCGGGGTGAGTGAGAATATATTTTAATATATGCAGTGGTGACTCTTTGTCCGTTGCTCTAAGAGAACAATGATGAGGGATCCCCCTCTGTATGTCGTGAATATTGTTAGTTAATAAAGGAACTGTCTTAGGCCTCCACAGGGCAGAATAGAGGTAGGCGGTGAAAACTAAACTGAATGCTGGGAGAAAGAAGACAGCATGGCGAGACACCATGGAGCAGCCAGAGGAGAAAGACACAAGACACAAGCTGGAACCTTGCCAGTAGGCCACGAACTTTGTGGTAAAATACAAAATAATAGAAATGGGTTAATTTAATATGTAAGAGCTTACTAGGAATATGCTATAGTGATTGGCCAAGCAGTGATTTAATTAATACAGTTTCTGTGGGGTTACTTCGGGAGTCTCGGCAGCCGGGAAATAAACAAGTGACCTCCTAATACAGAGCAATGAGGCTTAAAGCAGTAAATTCCCTGTTTGGTGTCTTACTTGGGGGGGGGGGTTGCACTCACTCTGTAGCCCAGGTCTGCCTATAACTTGCAGTGATTCTTTTGCTTTAGCCTCCCAAATGCCTCCATTACAGGCATGAACTGCCACCTCTAGCACCAGAAAATAAAAATAATAAAAAAAGGATTTAAAACAAGACTGAGAAAAAAAGCAGTTGGATTAATCTTTCACTTTAAAAGATCAACTCTTATTAGCTAATGAAAAGAGGTAAAAATATCACTCATAGGGGTTAACTGTTAACACATTTGCAATCCAGTTCCAATTAAAAAAGTGAAAAGCTTTATCTTTATTCCCATTTACTTTAATAATTATGTACCAGTTAAATATCCCATGTCTCCTAAAAAGATTAGTTGCCCCTTTAATGTAGTCCATCTCAGATTTGCATATTCAAGCAATAATTCATTAGTCATTTGATGCACATAGGAAAGTAAAATATATCTTATGGGGAATTTAGAAAATGTTTTTTTTAAGTTTATGGATATGTGTGTGTGTGTCTGTTTGTCTGTCTATGTGTCTGTTTCTCAATGTCTCTGTGTGTATTATGTATGGGAGTATATATTCTGTGAGTGCAGTGAGTCTATGTTAGCCAGAGATTGACATCAGGTACCCTATTCAATCTCTACCTCATTTTTGAGAAATAGTTTCTCACTGAATCTCTGAACATGGGGCTCACTGATTGGCTGGTCTCTGAACCTGGCTCAGTGATTGGCTGCACCAGTTGGACAACAAGTTGGTGGCCCAACTTTTTCAGCCCCTCCCAGAGCTGGCATTACCAATGCATATTTGGCCTTCATTTGTGTTTTAGAGATCTGAAAAAGGCAGGTGACAGGCAGTTTACCCACCAAGATATCTTCCCAGCCATAGGAGGGTTTCTACTAATCGCATTTGTCTCCTTTGTTATGAAGCATATAGTGTGTGTATGCATAATTTAACAGTATATTATTCTACATTCCTGTTTTACCAGTGTGACAGGACAGAGATCCTCCATCTTGTCTCAGATGGATTCGTCTTTGGTTTAACACACACACACACACACACACACACACACACACACACACTGACACCTTTTGCACACCCTCCATGAAAACTCCCTTGGGAGGCCGGGCGGCGGCGGTGGTGGCACACGCCTTTAATCCCAGCACTCAGGAGGCAGAGGCAGGCGGATCTCTGTGAGTTAGAGGCCAGCCTGGTCTACAAGAGCTAGTTCCAGGACAGGAACCAAAGCTTCAGAGAAACCCTGTCTCGAAAATTAAAAAAAAGAAAAAATAAAATAAAGACAAGTCCCGTGGAAAAGCACCCAGCCTTATTCTCAAAACTCCAGGTTGAGACACCGCAGCCAACTGCAAGTTTTTGGCTTCTGTTAAACAGCTTGCTTGCCTTACTTCCTCATGCACTGCCAAGCAGGATATAGGTTTTCATCTTTAAATGCTCTGTATAAAATGCATTTCAGGCTGCTCTCTGAGACCTGTTTCTCTCCAGCAGTTGCAGGAAGGCTTAATACATACTTTGCATTTGGACTTTGGTTCTGCCGTGTGGTCTTGTCTTCTCTGCCCTGAAATCGCTCTGACATAACGTGCTGTGTGTTTTGAAAATATTTTAAGCTTAAGCAAGAATTTTATCCCCTTTTAGAATTTTTACGGTCCTAGTAATAAACAGCCAACTTTAACTTAAGTTGAATTCAGAATAAGGAAAATAACAAAATATCTTATGGTATTGACATAAATTCTTTGAGAAAATATTATGTATCTAATCAAATCGCACGAAACCCTATAAGGTGAGAGCTAATGATAGAGAAGAGAAATAGGCAGGGCATTCTAGAGTGAGAGTCTACAAAACCTCTCTGCCAATAATTGAGAGATCAAGAAGGCAGAAAATCAGTAAGGATACTGTTGGCCTGAATAGCACCATCAATCAATTGGACCTAATTGACAATTTTAGAATATTCCACCCAAGTATGATGGGAAGACACAGTGTTCTCCAGCTCCCACAGAACACTCCCATGGAAGATGGCAATGCAGCACCAAAACCACCCAAGAAGAAACAAGAAGATTAAGAAGACCAAGCAGATTCTCTGATCACAGTAACATTACATTGAGCAAGCGGAACAGCAGACAGGTATAAATTGCCCAAATATTTGGAGATTAAACAGAATACTGCAAAATAGCATATGTGTCCAAACTCGAAGTCTCAGAAGACACATTTAAAATATTTTGAACAAAATGAAATTAGAAATACAATGTATCAAAATGTATGGTATGCAGTGCCAGGAACACTTAACGGGAAACTGACAGTAGTAAACGTGTGTATCTGAAGAGAAATCTAAGGTGATTATCCACAACCTTCACTGTAGCACAGTACTGAGCTCCCCTTGGCAAGAAAGTAAATAAAGTCACAGCATGCACAAAGACAACTGATGGCAAGAAAAATTCTTTAAAAATAAATAAATCCAAAAGCATTTACTCTGTGTGTGTGTGTCTCTGTGTGCACATGCATACACGTGTGTGTCTATGCCCATGACATGGCAGGCATGTGAAGGTCACAGCTTTGAGGAACTGGTTTCCTCCTTTCGTCGTGGGCTCATACTCAGATGGCCAGGGTAGAACACAATGAGCCACCCTGCTGGCCTACAAATGTATTTTTTCAATGATTTAAATAGACATATCTCCGAGAAAATTAGCTTAATACAAAAACTACTAATGTCAGGGCTGAAAGAAGGGGCATCAGTGCTGACGGCAGGAACATGGAAAGATACTAACCTAGGCTTCGGGGTGAGCACCTGTAACCCAGTGATCATGACTATGAGGTGGCAGGTTGAGCCCGAGTTCAAAGATATCTTAACTTACATAGTGATCCCCTATCTCAATAATAATGAAAAAATAGAAGGACAATAAAGGAATAACACAAACAATACGGTGATATTTGATAACATATGATCTGTAGCAATTTCTTGGAAGAAACATGAACTATGGAAACTCAGAGAAACTTAACTGAATCTATGTCTATTAAGAAATTAATCAACAATAATAATAACTATCAAAGAACAAAAATGCAAGATATCAAATAACACTTCATCTGACACTAGCCTAGCATCCTTCTGCTAGACAAATCAGGAAGACATTATCAGAGCACTACAGACCTAAATCACTTACCAACAGACCCACCTACAATCAACAAACACTAGGAAACCAAACTCACCCATATTCTGCTAGAAACCATGACAAGTGGAATTTATTCCTTTACTCGAGTCAGGTCTGCTAGCACATCAGGCTATCAAAAAGACAGATTATTACTTCAGTGATGGTAGGAAGTGAATTGACTTCTTATAGTATCCATGACTCGGCACAAAACACTTAAAAAAAAATCTTTTAATCCTCTTTTTGTAGAGAGGGGATGCTCACCCTCTGAGATGACCTACAAGGAAAAGATAGCCCCTTTCTCTAACTTGTTTATTGCCATATAAGACATTACTGGGAGGTATCTGAATTTACACCCACAAGATGCAGCTTGGCTTAGTGATCAAGAAAACAAAACATCTCCAGGATTGGCTACCTGGGAGTAAATGCGGGCACCTCCAGTTCTGTGCTGCAGGCAAACAAACTAGCTCCTTGTTCCTTGGTTTCTTCATTTGAAAATCAGGAAAATGAAATTTAGCGACTAGGATTTAATCGGTTGAATCAGGTAACATGCTAGTATTCTATTTGCTAGAGAATAAGTGATATTTATCAACTATAACAATATCTAAGACTACAGCATATAAAAACAAAGAAGTAAAAATCAAACATCCGTGAAAATGGTTCTGAGATTCAAGCAGGCTTTTAAAGCTAATATCTGATTTTTTTTTTTTTTTTGTATTGCAGGTCATGATCTTGTCCACCACAATCAATAACATAGGAGCTTCTTCAACTCTGAGGTTCTGTCTAATAAATGCAGTGAATTGAAACAGGAAGAATTCAGACTAAAGGTACATTTATTTCAGCCCTAATGTTTTTCAGTTCATGAGAGATTTTTAAACATCTTTGAATTAGTTGGGTGCTTTTTGTTCCACAGCCTGTTCCTATTTATGCTAGTAATTTTTCCACTCATTCTAGTTCTTGCTTCTCAACATATCGGAAAACACATCTTTTTTTTTTTTTCTTCTGGATTCAATATCCTTCATGGCTTAGTTTTTCTTATGGTAATAGAGAGTATTTTCAGACAAGGATTTATCTGTTAGTTGTAAAAATCACTTAGTCTTTGGTGCTCTAAAATGTCTTTAGTGCCTGTCCTGCTTCTTGAGTTTTCAGTGGGCTGTGGATAAAATTCAAAGCACACCAATTATTTTATTTGAGTATTTGGGTAATTTTATTTCCTTGTTATTTTAGGTTGTTTAAAAATTCACTGTTGATCAAAACCCCTTGCCTACTTCATGTTCTGGCTTGGTGGGAGCCTAGCCAGTTTGGATGTTCACCTTCCTAGACATGGAGGGAGGGGGGAGGACCTTGGACTTTCCACAGGGCAGGGAACCATGACTGCTCTTTGGACTGGAGAGGGAGGGGGAGAGGAGTGGGGGGAAGGGGGAGAAGGGTGGGAGGAGGGGGAGGGAAATGGGAGGCTGGGAGGAGGCGGAAACTTTTCTTTCTTATTCTCAATAAAATAAAAAAAAAGAAAAAAATTCACTGTTGATTATTGATTCTTTGTAATCGGTTAGTGAAAGTTGTGCTACCTTGAAGAACTTTTTCTTTGGACCTTTAGAATTTTTTCTGACATTTAGGATGACTTCTTTTTATATACTCAATCCTGAAGCAAGATATAAGAATTACATCTTTTTCCTCATTCTTAGGCATTGTCCCCTTGAATGTTACTACCTTCCACTCTGCTCCCTACTGTCTCCCAGAATTCTGAACAGACTGTGATAAAAGTCTGCCCTTCTCCACTCCATGTCATGATATCTCTTTCAGATTTCATCTCTTCCTCTCTCTGTGCCGAAATTCTGATGGCATTTTAAATACCTTAAGGAAACTGACATCTAGATGGTGGTATTTGTTTCTAAAAAAATTTATTTGATTCTAATTCCAATCAGAGAGTCACCACTGTATTCTATTTTATTACAGTTTAATGTTTAATGCACATTTCAAAATATATTTATATGTAATTGATTTATAGTATCTTTCTTATTATTTTATTAATCTGTAGTTTGGGGGACTATCATTCCTTCATTTTCTTTTGTCTGACATTTCTAGTTAGTACACTGGTATAATTTGTAATTTTTATTTAAAGATATATTGTTTCTTTTAAAATTAATTAATTATTAGTCCAATCACAATTTCCCCTCCCTCACACCTCTCCATCCAGTCCTTCTCCCCAATCTCCCTTTTTCTGCCATCCCTCTCCACTCCTCCTCCTTTTGTTTCAGAAAAGATCAGGCCTCCCATGGATATCAATCAACCATGACATATCAAGTTGCAGTAAGATCAGGCACCTCCTCTCCTATTAAGGCTGGACAAGGCAATCTGGTAGGAGGAAAGGGTCCCAAAAGCAGGCAAGAGAGTCAGACACAGTCATGTTCCCACTGTTAGGAGTCTCACAAGAAGACCAAGCAACACAGCTGTAAGACATGTACAGAGGGCCTAGGCTTGTTACTTGCAAGCTCTCTGGTTGTCGTTTCAAGTCTCTGTGAACCCTTGTGAGCTCAGGTTAGTTGAGTCTGTAGGTTTTCTTGTGGAGCCCTTGAGCCTTCTGGCTCTCACAATGCCTTCTCTACCTCTTTCATAGGATTCCCGAGGTCCACCTAAGGTTTGGCTGTTTCTCTCTGCATCTGTTTCCATATGTTGCTGGGTGAAGCCTCTCTGAGAGCAGTTAAGCTAGGTAATATCCATGAGAGCATCAGAATGTCATTAGGAATAATTTCATGGCTTTTTCCCCCCCAGTCATGATTGGTTCTTTCGTGGGGCTCTAGGCTGTCCAGCCTCTGGGTTCTGGCCCTCTAGGCAGTATCAGGAATGAACTCCCTCTCATGGTATGGACCAGTCATTGCTTGTTGACTCCCATAATTCCTGTGCCACCTTTTCCCTGGCACACCTTGCAGGCAGCAAATTGTAGGTCAAAGGTTATGTGTCTGGCTTGGGATGCCAACCTCTCCACTCTTAAGTCTTACCTGGTTGAAGGAGATGGCTGGTTCAGGCTCTGTATCCTATTGCTAGGATTCTTAGCTAGGGTCATCCCCTTACATTCCTGGGAATTTCCATTGCACTGGCTCATCCCAGTGATGCCCCTGATTTCAGTTGTATTTCCAAGTGTTTGTTCCCCCCATCCACCAACTTGATCCCTCCAGCTCTCATACCCATAACCTCATCTAGAGCCCCCTTCATCTTATCTATGGATTGTAGCATGGTTATCCTTAAGTTTATAGCTAATGCCCACCCATACGTGAGTACATATCATATTTGTCTTTCCAGATTTGAGTTCCCTAATTCAGGATGATTGTTTTTTTCTAGTTCTATCATTTTGCCTTCAATTTTCACAATATCATTGTTTTTTAATCAGTTATGTAATAGTCATAAAAGAGATACAAGGTTTTTGTAGCTAAAGCTGAGTCAAGAAGCCTCTGTTAAAGGAACCGCACCTCTGCTCACTACCAGCAAACAGAGCTTACCAGAGAAAAGACAGTTACAAAGAAGCTGTGCTTGTTTCTGTGCTTGTTTGTCTAGAATCCTTCTTTAAAGTTTCCTAAGGTTTTATGTGAAAATTCTTGCCAAAGGTTTGGGCTCCATTTGTAGACAGAACTTATTGTTCTGCCCTGTCCCACAGCCATGCAGTCCCAAAGAAACACACAGAGGCTTACATTAATTATAAACTGATTGTCCTATTATCTCACACTTGTTATTAACTAGCTCTTGCAACTTAAATTAACCCATACTTTTTTTTGCCTATGTTTAGCCACATGTCTTGGCACCTTTTCTCAGTGAGGCATTCTCATCTTGTTTCACCTATGTCTGAGTGGTAAATCCCTCTTTCCTCTTCCCAGAATTCTCTTACTCTGGTTGCTCAGGCTGTACTTCTGCCTGGATCCTGGCCAATCAGTGTTTTATTCAACTAATATAAGTGACAAATCCTTACAGTCTACAAGAGCATCATTCCACGGCATTTAAAACATCAGAGCAACTTACTCGTATGTGAGCACATACTTAGCAGTACAAATCATCCCTCAGGTTTCTTTTCTCGTCTTTCCATCAAAATTACAAGAGGAAGTACCTTTATTTCCATGGCTAACTATTTCAGTCACAATGCATGGCTTCCTATTTGGCTCTTAGTGAATGGTAAACAAAAGGCTTTTAATGACCGAAGTTGTGAACCTTCCCTTGGAATATCCTAAACACATAAACATTTTATTGAGTTACCCCTTTGATAGTGTCATTGTAAAGTGACAAATAATTAAACTTATAGAAAGTTAATGATGAGATGATAATAACAACAACAATAGTGAAGAGGATTAAGTTAAACATAGGGCAAGAGCCATGGAGGTGAAGAAATACAATTGCCTTCTCTGGAGACCTTGTCGTCAGGGGACCAAACAGCTGCTGAGGGGACAGGATGACAAATGTCAACTCTCATTGCAGCTGACAGGGACGCTTTCACATCCGTAGCCAGCAACAAGCCAGACACTCTGACCCTGGACATATTCTGGACGATTCTCTTCATTATTTTGAAATTTTTTTTTGTAATGTATACGGGAGTTGAAACTTTCTCACATGGACAGGCTTAATAATGTGCACACCTAAAGATCTGAAGAAACTTGCATTGTAATCTCCCAGTCTGTGGTTGTGCCAAGAAGAACTCAACAGCAAGATGACGGCCTCAAGAACTCTGGTGAAAAGGAAATTAGTCTGAATTATTAACGTGAGTTCAAGTTAGAAGGACGCAAGTCCTGGACTGAGGAAGGTATTGGGAGATGTAAAGATTCCCCGCCAGACTGTCTATGGACTGAGTAGGATTAATAGAGCAAAATGGCCACTCTACCAAAAGCAGTCATTAAATTCAGTGCAACCCCCATAAAATTTTCAACACAACTATTCCCAGATATTGAAAACGAAATTTTAAACTTCATATTGAAACCCCCACACGAACTACTGAATGTATCACCATTGTCAATCCCAAATTAGGTAGGAAATAAGGGATTAGGGTTTAGGGAGGAGATTTTCCATTTGGATAAGGTTATCATTTTAACTCATGGAGTTCAATTATATTTTTTAACTAGGTAAACAGTATTTATTTGATATTGTTTTCTTTAATATGACTCACTCCTAAGTCACTTTTGCTGAAGTTACGTCTAAAATTTTCCTTCCTTGTAGCAGTAGAGCTTGCTTTATATAATTCCATACTTTTAAGTTTTGGCAGATTAATTGGAAGCAGCTGTGGCAGCTTTCAGGGCATGTATACATTTATAATTTGATTTTGATTTGTAGAACTCTCAATCATTGGAAGTAGGAAGGTTGGCTTTGTTAACTCAATTGCATATCTTTCTAAAAATATCCACTTGGAAAATTCCAGATATTGTCTCTCCATGTCACTCAAGCAGTCTTCGGTGATAACAGTAGCACCTTATATCATATCCAGTTACCTCACTGTGCTTATACATTTGTGATACATATCAAGGAATCCTTACAAATACTAATGGATAGATAGGCTTTTAAGGAAATTAAAGCTGTAGATGCACTGTTTAGCAATTAGAGGACATTTTCTATATCCAGTTTTGTTCGTGGATGCTAATTAATCTTAACATTTCCACAAGGAAGATAAATAAAAGCGTAGACTTTATCGTGTGAATAAAATTAAATCGTAGAGGTGCTTTAGTCTTATTTTTCTTTCCCACAGATATAAACATATACATTACCCAGCTATTTGAAAACCACTTTCTTTAAATAAACAATAAAAAAACAAAAGTCTCTGTGAACTCAGGGTTACTTTGATTTGCCCAAGGGACATTTGCCCATTGCTTTCTCATGAAATCTTTACTATTTTTTGTATCTCTTGTCTATTCTAATCAACGATTCCTTCCAGTTTAGCATACAAAAGCTTGAGAAAACTACAGTTGTGTAATGCCCTCATTATCAAGATGAGCAAAGGCCCACGGAATAAAGTGATTTTGAAAAGTGCATTTGAGCCCAGGCTCAAGCTACCCTGCTGTCTGTTTTCTATCTGAGGGCAGTGTATCACACCAGCCATGCGCTTTCACACCCCTCACTGTCTTATCAGATAACATCTCACTGTACCACCATTCTCCTCTTTAGTTAGGAGATACTGTAGAGTGCAAACTGATATATGAGCACTTTGGGTCTCAGGAAAAAACAAAAGATCTCTAGCAAGGGAGTCCTGCCATGCTCAGGAGGTGGGGAATCCAGAGTCAAAGAAAGAATGAGTGAGCACCCAGCATGTTGAGAGATTGCTCTGACTACAAGGCAAGCTCTTAGAGTAGAACCATGGACATTTCTTTTTAAATAGAAGCTCTCCACTTCTGTCATGGATACTTAAATATGCCACCTCTTCTACAAGGCAAGAAGGTGAAACTCTTCTCGACTTTGTGACTCCTGGCCCTGGAAAGTGAGACTAGCATTAATTAGTTTGGGACACGTATAGATAGATATAGGTGTGCTAATGATCATAACTCTAATTGCCAGCATCTTTCTAGTTACTCTGACTTTAGGAAGGAGTTTGCAGTTATAATGGTGATTATGTCAAGTTAACACTCCTGTAACTCCCAGATGAAAACTTGATGCTGATTATGTTCGGTATATATTGATAATCATACTTCTCAGTCCCTGCATGGAGCATGATTGAAAATTATAATCTTGCTCTTAAGCTTTATCAGCAATTATAGAATACACAGCAAGGAAAGCCTTGTGTTTCCTCCATAACGAACTGACATTTCTGGCCACAGGTTTACGCAGATGATGAAAGCATTCCATTTCAAGATGCAAATGGATAAAAAAAAAACTTCACAGAAAATGGGAAATATTTTATTCCCTACTGTCTTTTCGTCATCTATCATGCTTGGAAGCTTCTTCTACTTGAATTGGTAATATGAATTTTATTATAATTTATTGATTTCTTTATCATTCTAAATAAAATTAATGGGCGGCATGCCAAGACGGAGCATTTGTTTGGCACTGATGAAACAATGCGAAGGTCCCCATGGCTTCTATCATCTTATACTGATAGGCACGTACACACAGAGGAGAAACACATTTCTTATTGCTGATAATGATCTTCAAGCACTGACAAAAGAGTTAACAGCTTGCCCTAGGATTCGTCTTCCTGTGAACAGCTCTTTGGTTTGTATTCAGGAGGAATAACGCCATTCTTGAATATGATATAATAAACAGACCTTGCGACAATGCTATGCAGCGTATTCCAAACATCGAGACTGACTTAAGTTCAAGATGGCCAAGGATAGTCTACCTCGTGGTGCGGGAGAGCCAGTGGCTGATAAGTATACCAAGAGAGGGGAAGAACTCATTGAATAACTCAATTCATTTTGAGTCACTGTAACAAGAGATTGGAGACTGGGTATAGTTCCATAGTTATAGTGTATATTTGTTTTAAGTTTAGAGGTTTCTTTAAAATTTAAAGGTTCCACTAAGGCTTTGGCGCTTGTGAGGTTCACACGCATGACACGGGTTGTAAAAGAGCCCCCTACTGTACCATGTCATAGGTGAGATTGGGTCACGTGCATGGGATGGCCTAGCTTTGGAACAACCGTTCTGGGAGGAACGAACGCAGTTACCACCCACTGCTGTGGGACAGGACTAGTTCATTCATGAAGGGAAGACTCAATGATCTAATTCCCGCCACGAGGTCTTCCCAATCGTTAAGAGTTTAACCATCTTCATACTACTAAACTGGGACAGACGTGTTGTACATAAACTTCTGGGATGCAAACCACATTCAATTCTAAATACCAAAACTTATAACTACCTACGTGCATCTGTTCTATAGAACTGATATTATAAACCCAGATCAACTAAGAACAAAGCGATAAAATATAGAGAAATACATGGTATTTGTAGACCTCTGTATTGAAGTTGCTGCAGTTAAGATTGAAATAATTCTAAGAAACTAAACACAAACCAAATAACAATCTGGTATAATGAAATCTGGCTATATTTAAATACGATAGAATGAATTTTTACCATTTGTTTAAAATTTAAAAAGTATGGATGTTGAATATAGGAAGCCTATGAAGAAGCAAATAATGCAAGCTGGGGGCGTCTAGAGTGGGAGCAGAAAATATGTGGACGTATGCTCTCCCTCTTAATCTTGCAATTAAGCCATTAATCAAAATCCTGAGTTATTTTGCATTTCTCCAATACTTATTGATTTTCTGGATCCTTAGCTGTGAGGGTTGAAAGTGTGGGTCAATAGACTGGCATGAATTTTCCACTGGGGTGATGTTTTACACGGTGCTTCTGGGGGGACTCTTCATTCCGCATGGGCCTCTTACTGCCACAGCAGTGATGGAGTGACGACGTTGCAATCTCTCCCTTCAGAGGAAGGAAGTCTTACAGGTTTACCAAGGATGGCTAATTTAGAGAACTTCTCAAGACACATGTAAAGGTAAAACCCAGGCAAGAGGGGATTAGAACTACGTAGAAAATGAGATTGAGAATAGTTCAAATAACAGAATGAAGATTGGAGTGGACTGTTGTCCCTTTCCCAGAGTAAAGCAAGTAGCAGAAAGAAAACATTCTGCAGAGGAACTGACTTGAGCGCCTAAGGCCCCCAGCTAGGCTCATCTCTAGCCATGTGCAGAAGAAGCGTGCTTGGACAGCTGAATGGACGTTCTTCTCGCATGAAAGGCAGCTCAAGACATTTTATTTCATTGATTGCACATCCAGATTAATTACATGGACAATAATTACATTGTGTAATAGTAGCGGTCTCACTGCCACTGTGTCTCTCCTGCTTACCCCAAAGATTTGCTTGTTAGATGGGTCGTATTATGCGAGTCAAAGATTAACCACCTGCCATAGTTTTAGTGCAGAAGTATTTGGAACCGTAATTATCGTGATGTCTCAGATGCTAGAAGGAGACATGCACGATTCTCAAGGGAAGAGCTCTGAGTTACTTGGCTGATGCTGAAAGAAGTTCATGAGACATTTTATTCTGCATGGCTGAAGGAGGATTTGATTGCCCACTGTAGCTAGGAGGAAAAAGAGGAGATTTAGCCATAGGTTTTTCAGGAGGTTACTACGGATGTGAGATTGTTCCAAGTGCCCCAAGTTGACAATAGTTATAAGAAACAACTGGTTGGGAACACATCTTCTCACCCTCCCTCCAACCCTCCACAGTAGGGGCATGCATCTTTACTGTAGTCGAGAGTCTAAACCTTTACCATAAGAAAATGTTTTGCCTAGAATTTTTCTTTTGCTTTCATCATTGCATTAGTACTGGAGGGATTGTTGTCATTGGCTGAGGCCTCACATGTATTCGAATATTATAGTTTTGTTTGACTATGATTTATCTTGAAGAAGTAAAGTATCTATAACTCTTGTGTATTTACCTGGCAAGTGTGGATAACAGAACTAATCACAACGGAATATTCTGTGCCCATCCCAAATACCTGGAGACAATTATTTCAATTTACAAGCACTAGCACCAGGTTCTAATGAATTCATTCTTTTATAAATAAGCCAGCTCTCTTACCATCCCTCAAGGGGCTTCTATAATGATGGCAAAATTCACAGAACTTTCATATTCTGCAAGGCAATGTCGGCTGCATCTTAAGTATTGGGCTCCTTTTTATGTAAGATGGGTAAACTTTTACCCACAAATGATGAGACCCAGTTACAGAGACTCAATATATAATGTACCTCATGATAAAGGTGCATATCTGATTTATTATTTTGTTTTACTTTTAAATAAAAATTAAAATTTTCATAGAGCATACATGACATGTCTGTCTACACTCGTCTTTCTTGTTCTGCTGCCTCTTATTCGTGCCCTTCCCATCACTGCCCAATTCATTCCTTCTTTCATTGTTCCTGTGCATGATTTCATGTAACTATGTGAACCCCATACACCACAAAGAGCTCTCTAATTTGAATTAGGCCTATTCATTACGAGGGAAATTACGCCAGGTACCGGAAACCTAGCTAACTATCCCAAGGAGAGTATGGCATGGATGTTAGAGCAGAACATATTTCTAGCACTCCCTAAGTCAGCATAATTCCCAAATGCTTTCCAAGTGTTTATTATACCCACAGATAAACCCAGCTCTCGCCACTCATCATACAAACTTACCTCTAACAAACTGTGACCACTGCAGAAAATCACAACCAGTCAATCTGCAGAGAACAACTATTGCAAGATGCCAAGTTCTGGTGGATACATCTACCACACAACCTCTTATCTAAGGCTCAAAGAACATCACAGAAAATTGAATCGAAAAATTCTAAGTGCTAAAGGACCGGGAACTCTGCTAAGAAACTGTGTCTCCTGAAAATGACTGGGAAGTTTCACCCATAATAAATCAACAATATGGTTGCCTGAACAAAACCTAAAGAAGTACATCATCAATACAGCTGATAGGTCAATATGAAAGGGTGAAGTTGTATGAGGTTCACCAATGGAAAAAGTTACAAGCAACTAACAAATACACATACATACACAGAGAGAGAGAGAGAGAGAGAGAGAGAGAGAGAGAGAGAGAGAGAGAGAGAATTAGTCTCTTCTAAAAATAAGATTCTAATTGGTTTATCAATACCAAGTGGTCGGTCCCCAAAGCATATATTTTCAGGTAATACTAAATGGACCAATCAGCAGTTTGTTTTTATATATGTGTGCGTGCATGTGTGTGCCTGTGTGCCTGTGTGCATGTGCGTGTGCGAGTGTGTGTGTGTGTGTGTAAAACAGTTATAAAGAAAAAGAGGACATGGTTTAGAGAGGGGTACATGGGAGGAATTAAAGAGAGGGAATGGAAGAAGAAATGATATAATTATATTTTAATTAAAAATAAAAACACATAAATAAGCTAATTTATCTCTTAGAATTAAAATATCTAGGAACCATGAGTGAGGACAAAGTATGAGATTTGTTTTTAGAAACTGGATTAATTCTCTTAATTAATATGATTCTCCCCCAGTTTAATTCATTTTTCTGCAAAGAGCATAACTTCATTTTTCCTTATGGCTGAAAACAATTCAATTGTGTAATATACTACATTTTATTTCCACAATTCTCTCTTACTGGATACCTACGCTTGTTCTAAAATTTCACAATTGTGAATGGTGCTATAGTAAACATCAACGACGTACATTTATGTCTAATATAGTGATGTCCCACCCTTCAAATAAAATATTTAGAAGTGGTGTGTCTCAGTCATGTTGTTGACCCAGCTTTGGTTCAGAATGAATTTCTCTACTCATCTCCATAGAGAATAAACTAGTTTATGTTCCCATCAGTGATGTGTAAGATTCTGTTTTGTCCACATCCTTCCCTGCATATGTTGTTATTTGATACTCTGGCTGGAATATAACGAGATCTCACTGTAGTTTTAACTTGTACTTACTTCCCTGATGGGACTATAGTGAGGTTGAACTTTTTTTTTCATATGCTTATTATGAGTTAAATACAAGGTTCCTCTGTTATGTTATTTGGTGATTTTTGTCCCACACAAGATTAAGTATGTTACAAAGTAAATATGTGTCTCTCTCAGCATCAGCTATCCATGTCTAAGGTCCTGTACAACCATTTTTAAATGTTAAGTTAATTAATTCCTTGGGACATAGGGACTCCAGCTCTGCTCTCAGACCATTGCTGACTCCTAGGCTTATTCACCTGGTCTCACCTACAATATCCTTAGAGCCCTTTCACCTATTCAACTGAACTTGGGTTCCAGAGTTGATTTAAAAATTGCCTTTAGTCTGAGGTTGTTTGGCCTGGTGGCTGTAGCTTTTACAGTGCTCATAATTTTAAAAATAACAACAAAAATGAACTAAATTCTAACTTTTGTTTTATGTGATATCTGCACCGTAATATTAATATAATGCACAGAAATCACAGAAAAATAAACTAATAGGAGATAGATAAAAATAATAGACCTTCAAAGATCATAGACTATGGCAATCCTAGCTCTCAGATACTCTCCAGAACTAGACAGTTACAGAACATGATGAAATAGTTCATACCTTCTTGCAGGCTTTTATAGTGCTGGAAGGTGTTATAAAAACAATAGAAGAAAAGTAGTCATAAATCATACCAAACTGCAACGATTGGCTTGGTAAGATATGTCCAATGTTACAATAGTGGCATAAGCATTATGGTGATAATCAAACTTTCTGACGGGATTTAAATTCCTCAAGATGAAATCAATACATGGCACCATTATCAGGCCAAGAACCTACAGCAAACTAGTTAGAGGCCTTAGGGGAGAACCTCCTACCGTGATGCTGCTCAATGGACATCGTATTAATCCGATTCCTAAGTGCTTACCAAATACATACATCAATGCTTCTCTCAACTTCATCTGAAAAGCTTCTATTTGCAGTAGATGTCTATGAACAAAGTCAACTGCCCAAGGAGAGAATAAGAGACTATGGCATGCACATCATGCACAGCCCTGCAGGGATTGTGTATATCACATCTCCCTTCTTAAGGCTCCAGGGATCGATGCAGAAGAGGGGGAGAAAGGGTGTGAGAGCCAGAGGCAATAGATACCTACAAGGAAACAACGTCTTTAGCACACCATAAGGCATCGGGACATACGAATTCACAATGGTTGTGACAGCATGTGTGAAATCTGTGTGTGCCCAACCGGCACCGAATCCCAGCCAGAAGAGAGTTGGGCAATGGATTCCGTCCCTAGGTATGGAGTTACTGGGCAATGTCAGCGGGTGGGAAAGGGGGAGTGGATCTCCTAGTGAGGGGATTATGCACCAGTGGAAGATCACACATCCAGGTATATCTGGGCAGCACAAATGGGTTTTGAATTTTTTTAATGGGACCCAGGCGGCGGTAGCACACACCTTCAATCCCCAGCACTTGTGAGGCAGAGACAGGCAGATCACTGAGAAATCGAAGCCAGTCTGGTCCACAGAGTGAGTTCCGGGGAAGCCAGGGCTGTTACAGAGAGAAATCCTGTCTCAAAAAAGTAAGCAACAACAGATAGAGAACAGGGCAGATCTTGGAAGACTTAAGGACTGAATTGTATCAAACAACATTGATTGAAACTTAAAATTCTCAAAGAAGTAATAAAGAAAATGTGAAAAATGAAATAAATAAAAAAAACCTCTATATTTCTTCAGGTTGGGGAAGATAGGTATTTTAAAAACTCACACTGGGTTTTAAAAATGGAGTGGGGGGGAGGAGGAGAGGGAGGGAGTGGGGGATGGAACAATGTGGGGAGGAGGGGGAGGAAAATGGGAAATGGGGAGGAGGCGGAAATTTTTTTTTCAACAACTGAAAAAAAAATAAACAAAAAAAATAAAGAAAAAAAATGTTCTATGCTTTTGGCTTCTGCATGTGATTTAGAGCTAAGTTAGTTTCAATCTGTAACATTATAAAGATCATCCAGTTTCACAGTTATTGCATATGTCATATTATCTTACATTTATAAAGACACATATGTACACATATAAACATGCCCTTTACATATAAAGGTCATATTGTAAATGGTTGAAAATTTATGTGCTTATATCTATAATCCATGTCCAAACAGATATGTCTCTCAAAAATATTAAAACATGTGATTAGAAATGTTACACAAATGTAGTATTGTTTGTCCTCTGATTTCATTAATTATAAACTATATGATCTGTGGCCACAAACTTAGCTTGTCCTGTATGCTTGATACAGCTGCAGGCCTTTTTGGAAACATGCATGCATGGGCCAATAAACACATCTTTTAGGAATCATCTTGGAATGTATTTTTTTATTTAAGTTCCACTGAGAAACAACCATTCCTAGTCTGAATATTTATCCCATAGAATTTGGAGAATCCAAATTATTGTAGGTTAAAAATCTGCATTCCAATTACCAAAGTGAAAGAAGTCTGGAATGCAAATGTACGACAGAAGAGTTGACACAAGTTTATAAAGCTGGATTTGTACGGCTCAATTAAACAAAAGTAAAACTCTATCTTTCAAAATACTCCATTAGACAAAAGATGCTCAAAAACACACCTCAACCAAGTCTAGCAGCCTAGCCAGTATTTCTAAGCAAACATGAAGTAACTTAGTCTTAATAAATATCACCTACGCTGTGAGGGTAATTGTCAGTCTCAGCTATGGTAGAAAGTAGATATATTACCTTCCTTCGTTGTACATATTCTATTTGCTCAGTCTAAATGAAATAATGATATCTAGTTTGCCAAGATTTGAATAAACCCCCTAGAGAGGGTACCACAATCATTCACATTCCCTGTATCCAGTCAGTCACATGTTTTTAGTAGCTCTCAGTGCTACCAAAACTAAATAAAAATAATTATAAAATATAAAAGTTTAGGCATTTTAATCTCTATAAGTTTAACAAGTTGCTAAGTACGTTTATGCCAGTTTATAATGACAACCACAACTTTTTAACAACTGATGAATTTTGAAGGTAAGTTTTTATGAAGATTATCATATTCATAAAAAGAGTAGCTCTGAGCCTGGGAGATAATTGAAGTTGTATTATTTGTTTGTATATACTGAAGAGCCAGATGTCTTTCACCACACCATGACTGTGTAAACATTCTGACTTAAATACAAGCTTTTCAAGTCCATGAACATTACTTGTTTGTGTATTTAAGTAGTCTTCCCAAAGACTTATAGCATAGTTCCCTAATGAACTTTGAGACACAGACATGATTTTGGGACCCACAAGAAGCTGCCGAGGTTGACCTGTGATCACAGAGATTGTTCCACTCAGTGCTAAAGCATCTTGCTCCTTCCCAAGTGTAATCAATTTTCTGTGGTGCTTCAAATAATATATTCAACTCCTCAATTTTAATTAAGATTCCTTTTCTTGCTCCAAATTTAAATGATGTTCCGAAAGCATTTTTGTCAATTGATTTCTCATGTGAGAAATATAATTATGAACTCAGTTTTATTAGTGTCACATTCATATGTTCAAATAATAAAATTGTGAATAAAAATGAACAAGGCTCCAACACACATTTAAAATGTCTCATTCTGTAAGTCGAGCAGGGCAGTTCCAGAATGCACTGATACTGCATGAGTATTCTCACATTCGAAAGAACATAAGCATCTCTACGGTAGCCTGTAATCAGCTACCATAATAAAATCATCAGGAGACTTAGTGTAGGGAGAAAAGGGGAATGCCTTAACAAACACTCTGAGTCTGATATTTTAAAGCCTTAACCTACAGACGACTAAAACACGAATGTAAAAACTAGTCTTCAACCCATAATAAAATGAAGATACATCACTATGTTTATATGTCTAGGGAGTTGTGAAAAAGAAACGCATTCAAATGTTTGAAACTATCAGGGATGTTTTCAACAAGAAGGTCGGGCTCCATTCCAAAGTCTCGTAGTCCTCAAGAAGTATTGGGGTAATTGGAGCCATAGTGGTGACGTTGCTCTTGGCCCAGGTTTCTGGACCTTACCCGATGTTCCAACAGAGCCCCACCTTTCTCTGTGGTTAGCACCCGAGGGGAATAGTTCCTAGTCTCCACCTTCTCTTGTTACTCTAGCCATTTTCTAAACAACCATTCCCTAACCCTCTTCCACATTAAAATACCTCGAACTGTTTTATTTCCTAATCTTAAACTTGCACGACATACTATTTATACTGGTTTACTTTGTGGAATCAAGGAAAACAGAAAAAAAGAGAATCAAAGCTTGGCAACAGCTATGCTTGGCTGCACACTCGCCGGGTTCTCAGCGGTCGAAGTTGTTCACTGGACACCATTGCCTGTGTGCATATGAATTTGAAACCTTAAAGCCAACATTGGGATATTAACCGAGATACATAGGCTAGAGGAAAAATTATATTGATCAGGTCTATGTGTTTCTAATGAAAGGAATGAGCAACTTGCATCAGTATAGGACGGTAGCCAAGGAGAGTTAGGGGAGTTGCCAGTTCTGAAGTGCTGTTATAGGGAACCCCAGGTGGCGGCTGAGCCAGTGCAGAGGGAGCCATGCCGAGACTAAGAGTCATCTTTTAATTCTAAAGAAGAGGCGTTTCAGGAGCTCTGAACAAACATCCCCGTTGTTTCTGTTTTGCTGTCCTCCTAATGAGAATGGGAAAATTCATGCCACTGTTGAACAATATCCTAATAAGCCTTGACACTTTGCGTTAACAATATTGCCGAGGTGACTGGAGAGCGGCCATTCAGATATGAGCAATCCATAAACTCTGCAGAGTTTAGTTCTTTTTCAGATAACTTAGTGCTTTCATGTCAATATTAATCAGTATTGATAAATATCCCATCGGAGTCCTGGCTCAGTGTTCTGGCTCAACTATAGGAGTCAGAGCTATAATCTTTGAAGACATAACATTATCCATCCAAAAGATGGCTCTCGGTATAGGACAGAAAAGACTCAAAAGCTTCTCATGTATTTACTAGCTGTGTGATTTAGAGAAGGGTACATGAGCTCTCCAAGAATAAGTTTGCTCATGAGGACAGTTCGTTTTGCTAAGTGAAATTAGACAACATGCCTGTACATAGGTGTTTGGTGTGCGTTAATGTTAATTCCTCTCTTCTTTCCACTGTCTGTCACTCTGACCATGATTTACAAAAGAAATGCTTTTGAACTTAGAATGAGACATTCTAATGTGGGAAACTAGGAGCTACATAATGCCTACTTATAAAGTTTTACATCACTACAAATGTATGGAAAAATTTAGAGTATTAAAGTTTATAAAGCTAAGTATTTTAATCAAAGTTTATACAATTAAAAAGCTGTTAGATTGTATAGATTATTTTATGCATTTATTCTCTTCCTATATTAATAAAGAATGAAATATGTATCAGTTAAAATGTTTCTTTTCCAATAAATAGCTTATACTTTAATATTTCTGGCAATGACATGAACAATTTAGAACTTAATTGGTTAATGGCCTATTAGGAGGGTCTTTTCAGAGTGGGAAAACCTTCCTTGCATTGGATTCAGGATATGAAATCTAAGATTCCTGGAGCTATGAATATCCCTTAATCACCTGCATAGTTTTTCTTTTTTTAAAGTTTTTATTTGAAAGTCTTTTATTTCATTTTATTTACCAACCACAGTTTCCCCTCCCTCCCCTCCTCCTGCTTCCCCCATCTACCTTCCTCCCTCTTGAAATCCCCCATCCACTCCTCAGATAGGGTAAGGTTTCCCATTGAGAGTCAACAAAGTCTGGCAGATCAGGTTGAGGCAGGACCAGGTCCCTCCCCGCAGTAACAAGGCTAATTGAGCAAGGTAGCCCTCCATAGGGAATGGGCTCCAAAAAGCTAGGTCGTGCACTGCGGATAAATCCTGGTTCTACTGCCAGTGGCCCCACCGACTGCCCAAGCCCCAGAACTGTCACTCACTTTCAGAGGACCTAATTTGGTCCTATGCAGGATTTCCAGCTATCAGCCCATAATCAGTAAGCTCCCACTATCTCAAGTCAGCTGTCTCTGTGGATTTACCCATCATGATCTTGACCCCTTTGCTCATATAATCCCTCTGCCCTCTCTTTGTACTTCAGGAGCTTGGCCCCGTGCTTGGCCATGGATCTCTGCATCTGCTTCTTATCAGTTACTGGATGAAGGTTCTATGATGACGGCTAGGGCAGACATCAATCTGATTACAGGGCAAGGCCAATTTAGGCACCCTCTCCACTATTGCTAGGAGTCTTAGCTGGGGTCCTCCCTGTGGATCCTTCGCAGTTTCTCTAGCACCAGATTTCTCCGTAAGGCCATAAAGGCTCTCTCTATCAAGATATCTCTTTCCTAGCTCTCCATCTCTGTCCTTTCCCCAGCTTGACCACCCTGTTCCCTCATGTTCTCCTCCCCGCTCTCCTTCACCTCCCCCTGCTCCCAATTTACTCAGGATATGTATCTATTTCCCTTCTCAGGGGCCTCCAGCTGCATAGCTTTTCATCGCTGTCAGCTAATCAGATGATGCCAGCGAGAATTCTACCTAAAATGGGAGGACAGAGACACACAGGTTGGATCTGCTTCTATTTTGTCTTTGGGGAAAAAGCTTAGGGGTAGTAGTCACCGTGCGTTGTGCAGGACTAAAAGCTGTCTTTCCTCCAGTGGAACTTGCACACACATTTGGTGACTTATTTGTGGAAAAAGCAGCTTCTCTGAAAGCTGGTCCTTGCATAGGTAAAGTAAGAAGGCTACTTTACCTGGCTGAATAGAAGCTGGGAAGCACTCCAGTTCTCCATTCTGACTAGCCTGAAAAGGTAGAATCCTTGTGAAGTCTTTAATTGAATCAATTGTTGATCCTACATCAGACTTAACTTTTAATTACGCCAGGTGAGAAGCCCTACAGACTTTCCTAAACTCTTCATTTGTGCTGTGAAATCGTTGACTGCACTAAGCATTGATTTGGTCGCCTACTAGCTTGATCCCATCTGGCCCTCCCAACAGGGCTATTCAGTCACACGAGTGACATTTTAGAAGGCTCAACATTAGAAGATGCTATATTCCATGTTAAACATCTTATCACAAGTACAGCAATCATATTTTCAGAATGATATACCTCATGGTTCAGAAGTCTTTAAGTCACAACTCAACTCATTCCACATGCTAAGGAAGGGAGCAATTTTTAAAAATTGTAATTCTCATTATGTTTATTTTCTTATCCATTTACCGAGACTGGACCAGGTTTCAGAGTTTCGTGAATAGTGAAGGTAAATTTCAGGGGACACCAGAGTTATGATGGTATCTTTAACTTGACATTCATAGAAAAATTTGAAAGTACACGCACCACTGGTTTTTAATCCGGAAAGGCACTTAATCTAAACCTCATTCTTTATTTTTCCCTGAAGTGGCTGCTGCATTTGATATACTTTTAGCTTCCATGAGCTGTTTACACCTGCTTCATATCACCGGCGTTCCATCCTCGGAATAATTTAGTCCGTTGGAGGAACGGATTTGAATAATGACAAAGCAAGTCAGCAGAATCTGAAAACTGCAGAATTTTAGATGAATGAGAAAGAACCGTTTCACTTCATTTCAGCCGATTACCTCCCTCCTTCCAGGCACAAAAGCTAAATAAAACCTTGACCAAGGCCTCATGGGTAGTGAGTAGCAGAACCTCTACAACCAATGGCCCTGGTTCTGAGGTGAGTTTTCCCCCATAGCTCCATGATGACAAGCAGATAAAAGCGAAGGTTTCTTCTCCTTACTATGCATCTGCAATGCTAACTTGTAATGTACAGATAACTGTCGACTACTGCGCTTGACTGGAACCAGGATCTCCTTGTTAACCACCATCTCATCCAAGTGTGTCTGTAGTAGATGCTGATGGTCCAACTGCACTCCGTAGCCTTCAGGTTTTGCCTGCCTCCTGAGCTACTTACATGATTACCTCGTAACCTGGTTCAAATCACTGATGATGAAATTTTAGATTGATCGGACTTAATAGTCTTAACTCTCTCTCTCTCTCTCTCTCTCTCTCTCTCTCTCTCTCTCTCTCTCTCTCTCTCTGTGTGTGTCTGTCTCTGTCTCTGTCTCTCTCTGTCTCTCTCTCTCTCTCTCTGTCTCTCTCTCTCTCTTATAATTACAATAGAGACAAAGGCAAACCACATGAAAAAGTCAGATTAGAGTAAAGGAAAAAAATCAATGGAGTCAATACAAATGGAAATTTATGTGGTTGGGATAATCGGTAAAACTCCACTCTTAGTGTTGACTGCTTTTCTTTTGTGTTAGATGTATTCCTCTGTTTTAACACTGAAGACTTGTGGTGTCAAATGGAGAAGTCAATGTAATCATTTCTAACATTCCTTGACTTCAAATTCCAGGTAAGAATCTGAATCTAATAATTAAATTAAATGATTTAATTCAATTAAACGATGAATTTCTCACGTGTACACCATTCTCTCAAGTCAATTATTTACAGTCTAACCAAGACATATTTGGTTTTTTTTGCAATGACAAGAAAAAAGTGTAATTGATATGTAAGACTGTTTCTGCTTATTAAATATTAAGTATTCCCCATATGGTGGGAGAAAACATATCCCTTAGACTCAGAAACTAAGAGCAGAAACTAAACTTTTAAGATTCAGAACAGAACTGAAGTGTCAAGGTCCATAACTGCTCTGCCAGAAACTATATACGCAGTGGCAATAACTGGGAAGGAGAGCCTATCCACTTGGGCTGCCTTCGAGGATGCAGCGTCAGAGACTCATCATCCATGCTAGAGCTTATGTCTCTGATGTAGCTGCAGGTGAGTGGTCCAGGATCCTGTAAGCAACTCCAGTAAAGTCACTGCTTCCTTAGGAGTTTGAATGGAATTATGAGTTTTCTTTGTCATCACCGACATATCTGCTCACAAAGCCTCACAAAACACACACAAATACTTTTATGCATATGCCATCTGACTAAATCTTTATATTCTCAGAAAAAAGGTGATTAAGCTTAATCCACCTTTCTGTAAAATCATAATATTAATAAACACACCACAAAGAGGTCCATCTGAGAGAAAACGAACAGTTGCTTTGCAGCATCTGCTACTACACAGAACCCTTGAAATTTCTCCTTTGCCACTGAGACTTCCAGGACAGAATTTTAACTTCTCAAGAAATCTGCTTGATATGTGTAGTTTTTTTTTTAACTCTTTGGGGGCCTGCCACCCAGCTCCCAAATAAATACATGGAGACTTATTCCTACTTATGAATTCCTGGTTTTGCTTGGCGTGTTTCTAGCCAGCTTTTCTAGCATAAATTATCTCGTTTCTCTAGAACTACATTTTACTTCTGGACTTTTTACCTTTCTTTGTTCTAAATATTTTTTCCTTTTTACTCCATGGCTGGCTCTGTGGTTGTGAGATTGTGTGACTGTGTAGCTGTGTGGTTGTATGACTGTGTGGCTGTGTAGCTGTATGGTTGTATGACTGTGTGGCTGCGTGGCTGTGTAGCTGTATGGTTGTATGATTGTGTGGCTGTGTGGTTGTATGACTGTGGCTGTGTGGCTGTGTGGCTTTGTGGCTGTGTGGCTTTGTGGCTGTGTGGCTGGCCCTTGGCATCCTCCTTGCCTTCTTTTTTCACTCTACTCTTTGCTAGAGTTCTCCTGCTCTTTCTGCTCTCTGTCTGGCAGATCCGCCTAGCCCTCTACTGTCTAGATATTGACTGTCCAGTTCTTTACTACACTGATCAGGTGCTATAGGCGGGCACAGTAACAGCTTCACAGAGTTACACAAATGCAACATGAAAGAATGCAACACATCTTTGCATCATTAAACAAATGTTCCACAACATAAATGACTAGAACATATTTTAAACTAATATTCCACAATGCATTTGTTTATAGATTGTCTTCCCTTTTGGTCCCAGGTGTTGATAAGCATGTTTATTCAGCAATAATACTCATTTTTAATATTTAGTGCCAAATATAATTAGTCTCTTTTTAAAAATCAAGTTCATTTTCAAAGAACAAAAGGCTGGCAAGTTAATCTGAAATTGTTGTGAAGGAATATGATTCACACTCTAAAGGCAACTTCTGGTCCGAGGGTCTACGTTGATGAAAATAGTTTCTATTATTCCTAGTCTATATTGTAAAGAGACATTTTTACACACGAAGTAAGATAGGCTAGTGATACCATCTTAAAAGTTAATTACCAAAAAGACAGGATCATCATTTTTCAGTGAATAGAATTTCATTTAGTTGAAATGACCATGAATCTAACTAAGTTCGCTGCATATCTTTCAATAGGTTAGGACTGATCATTATGTGGCAAGTTGAACAATGGCAAGACATGCAAGCATATTGGTGGAAACATCCAATTCCCTTGAATTTTAATCAAACTATACTTCAAGTAATATTTATCATATATCTGTTCCAATATTGTTCGTATTGTCTCAGCTAAGACTCATCAACGTAGACTCTTACAATTTTAGCCTTGACAATTGCTTTACAAACTTAAGCCACGTAAATATATGAAAACATCAGTGTGATTTAAGCCTCAATACAATCTTCCAGATAGTATTTTCTTTCATATTTTAAGTCTATGTTTTACATCATATTTGGTTTTATGTAATAGTCTTTACTTTAGCTTTATTGATTTGTCTTTTACCTGGCGTATATTAGTATTCTACTCTTTAAATCCATTGAAGCTATTTCCCATTGAAACCCTCTCAACAAATGGCCGTGTTATCTTGAGAGAGCGCTGGAGCCATAGATAGCTCCCAGTTCATTTTGTAGCTTTAAGAGTCGGTCCGTAAAGCCATTCTCCACACCCTCCTGCTGCTGTCGTGCTCGGACAACAGCTGTGCCTAATGAACGTCAAGGAGGGAAAGGACCCAAGTGTTATCAATAAATTGTACTGATCATTTTACTCTTAATTAAGAAGCATAGTGAGATTAACTGTGGTTGGTTAGTCTCAAAGTTAAATATATACAATATCATGCCCGGTAGAATATTAAAAAAACAAGTAAACTCTGTTTTCTCCAACCATTAGGAAATGAATCCAACACTTTGGAGAATTTGTTTTCCAAACTTCCATATATACTTGTGTATCTACACTGTCTCAGGTATAGCTGCTGACTTAGCTCTGTAATTTAATATACTGAGATGAAACGACTCCGTGCACCTTCTAATAAATACTGGTAAGTCAGAGCTTTTCAAACTGCCCTTTATACACCATCAGAGTAATTGACATTCTGTGTGACAGATGCTCTAAATTCTTACTTTCTTTATTAGTTTGCATTTCTTTATTTACTCCTCATCTCAGTCTAAGCCACCACAGGCTTGTCTACTCATATTTTCCCCACGTCTACTTAAGTTCCCTCACGTAGAATCCTTAAAACAGAAATTTAATACTAGGAAATTGGTTTGTAGTCTCCATTTAAAAGCAATTATTTTTCACATTCAGTAGCCAGGGCTCCCTAAAACCTTACACTTCCCTCTATTAGTTGTATAATAAACAACATGAAACACTTAGGGAATGTCTTCAATGTAAGAACATTGAGACTGCATTGGGCTCTACACAAGGAGAGGCACAGTTTGTGAAGATCTTTCCTGTGTGCCTGGATCAGAAAGAATAGTGAATTGACGCCAGCAAACATGATGCCTGCAATAGTTTAGGGCTCCACATACTGTATGTAAAAAAATCATTATGCCTCCACGACTAGAGAGACAGCTTTTGTTTTTGTTTTGTTTGTTTGTTTTTGTTTGTTTTTGTTTTTGTTTTCAAGACAGGGTTTCTCTGTAGCTTTGGAGCCTGTCTTGGAACTAGCTGGCCTTGAACTCACAGAGGTCAAGAGTCTGCCTCTGCCTCTCCGAGTGCTGGGAATGAAAGCGTGGCGCCACCACCGCCCGGCTGAGATACAGCTGTTTAAATTAACTTTCTTAGCAATTCCGAGATAAAGTTCTAAGAAAACTAACTCAAAAGGCTAAATGTAATCAACCCTTGATTATGCAAACCAATTCATAAGATTTTATATTATTTCCAGTTAAAGGCCAGTAGAGACCTAGATTTCCCGCCCTCCTTCCCTTGATTAGCTAACGTGGCCATAGCTGGACACAGACCTTTTTAAGATGTCTATACAGAGGTCAATACTTACAACTGCCTTTCATTAAGTCTGGTGTATGTGGACATGGGGATGTGTGGACCCAAAATTCTAGGGCTCTTACACACGTGCTGAGCACTGAGCTCTAGAATTTGAGTTCAGATCCAGGATTTGCCTCTTCTTTTCTCCTAGTTGCACTTGTTGGGGCGATCCATGGAGGAGCTACAGTTGCTGAGTTAGATCCAGTTTTGTGAAGAAAACTACTCACTCCATCCACACGATCAAAAATTGATTACGCTTTTGTGTCTATGCACTTACCAAGGACAAATTTCTAGTGCCACTGCTTGATTAAACAAGAGGCGACCGTATTCACATTGATATATGTATGTATAGGAGCCATGATATAATTCTTAGCATATTTTCCTTTCCGTGTGGTCGGTTCATCAAATAATAAGACTTTATCGACCCAGGAGGATGTATAGGAAATGAGATTAACGAATGAATGCCATGATGGGCTGCATATACTCGGAAAGTTCCTAAGCAATGGTAGTACGTTTTATACTACTGGCAAATTTTATTGCATACTCTCTGAGAATGACTGAATACTTCATTAAAAGATATAATGAGTAAAGGAGACAGATTGTTCAGGACTGGCTCCTTGGCGTGAAAGCGTTTTTAATAGTATAAATCGGAATCATCTTTATATCAGATGTTTTTTCACTATTATGTCAAATTAAAAGCACTGAAAGAGAATGCTGTTATTGAAATTGGCTATTAGGAATGGTGGCTGCAAAATCAAAGAGCAATTGTTTCCTGATAATATTTAGATCCCTTGAGTTTCTAATGATCTCCTTTACAGGCATTGCTCAAGACTTCTAATTGAATTCATGACCTTGAACCAGAATCACATCTTGAAGCTCTCTAGGTTTACTAATAAATGCTGTCTTTTACCCTTATATTTATTTTTCCTTCATAGTCCTTCCTTGGTATACTAAAGAAAGATGCTTTAAAAGTTAATTAGCTAATGCAAAATTCCTCCCATTATCGTCATATTTAATTAAGAGTTTCTTCTTTATGGGGCCGTGCTAGCAAGGACGACAAGCCCTGAATGTCAGCTTCTTATCTAACGCGTTCCGCTTTGAAACATAACAGAGTGCCTGTACTGTTTTATTTAGTTCTCCTCTCTTTCGTGCCACAAAAGATAAATTTGCCTAGATACACCGACAGCATCAGGGCTTCAAAAGGGCGTCCATCCATCACCTTATACGCAGTTCAGTCTCTTCAATCCGTCTTCTGCCCATCACGAGATGTCAAACTCACGTGTTTGAGAGTATGCTTTCTCAGCATGCAGGTTCACAGCAAGAGTCCTGTGTCTACTCACTTACAGACATGCATTGAATAGGAATCGCTTTGACCAACAAGATAAAACTATCAAGTATTCTTGCTTAGTAATGGATGGTAAATATACTATGACAATATTCTGATGACCATTTGGTACCGACTGATGATGACAACATCCCACACATCCCCAGAGATGGAAACCCCCGGTGGTTACTGCTCTACCTTCACATTATGGTGTGTTTCAATATTTTAATAGAAGTTTTCATTTGTATCACTTTCGAAATGTTAGCGATTCAACTCTATGTATCAATTTTTTTGTCTTGTTTAATTTATTCTAATCAAAGATTCCTTGTAATGATAACGCATCAGAGCTCTTAGTTTTTAGTTTATTAATGTTTAGGATCTGACTCAATGAAACCCATACATGCACCAACACATCTGTATTTCTATAGTGTGGATAGGGTTGTGGCAGTTAAAATATTTCACTTGAAGAAAGTGGATTTTGGTACCTACCCAGGGTCTAGGATTGAGCTGGGATTCCTTTTTCTTTCCATTAATAGGGGAATGTCAAAAAGGCAGGAGCAGGGACTCAGAAGTTGTTTTACAAATTGTGTGAATTTACATGGTCTTCTCTTTTAAAGAAATTGTTAGAAACTGCACACAGAAGTCTAAGTTGGTGTATATCATCACCAGTTCCCAGAGAGTAGTGGAATATGCTGTTTGTTTTTCATAGTATTGTTATTATAGTCAGAAGATTCCCTGGTACAAAATCAGCCACGGATTCTGCTCATAATGGCTTCGGCCAAGGAATTTGTAGTCTCCTGGCTCCTGGTGTGAAGTTCTACCTCAGTCATGACTCAAGAATACTGAAGATCAGGCCTAGAATCACTATGATCAATACTAACATGAGCATAAATACCACACATCCCTGTAGGATTTTATTATACACCACAAAACCACAGTTAAAAGTTTTTGCAATTGCAGTTCCATATCTCAAATCTGATTCCAATGTCAACTGTCCATAAAATGTCTACATGACAATATTTTTCTTTTAAATGAATAATAAGCAGATAGCTGAGCAGTTCTCTGCTTATCACAGAAAGAAAAGGATGTGGGCCCTGGTACTCACATGGCACCGTGCGGAGGTAGAGGTTGTCACGGATGATTTGCTGAAGTTCGTGGTCAACAGAACCCTTCTGAAATCTTAAGTTGAGGTAGTGACGAAGATCCTTATCAACAATTCCTCCTAAAATAATAAAGTTTCTTTGTAAAAGATTTCAAGACATAAATAAGCATGCAACTTGATTCTATTATAAATACATTCAAAACATATAAAAGATGAATAATTTCTAGTCAGTCTTTTGATGTCTAAGGCATTTGTTACCATAACAAAGTAGTCTGCCTTCCATGTCCATACCCAGTAATTTGTGAATAGCTTTACTTTTCACTTAAAGTGTAGTTTTTATATTCATAGAGTATTAGTTACTACTGATCTATCATTGAATTATCCATAATGTATCTCATTACAGAGCTAAAAGTTATTTATTTCTTCAATTCCATTTCTTTTTCCCATAAACACAACTAATCACCATTTTAATTTCATTTCCTTGTATGAGATTGCTGCAGGCATCACAAAGAAGGGGGCCATACAATATTTAACCTTTGTTACTGGCTTATTTACTCAGCAAATGTCCTCTGAGTTTGAGAAAACTTTCAAGTTCTTTAAGGTTACTATGGAAATAAAGTGATGTAAAGAGTTGAAAGAAAAATGGCTACATAAATATTGATGATTTTCTTCCCTCCATGAAATAAATCAAAATGATTCCTCTGTTATGTAATATATGTGCCAAAGTTTTAGTGAGAAGTAAAGTTTGAATGGCTTTTCTTCATGGTCATCAAATAATTGAAGTATGTTTGGTACTATAATTTAAAGAAAAAGTAGAGTATGCCTGGGAAAAGCATTAAGTTTAAATTAATGATAAATTTATTAAATTATGAATATTAATCTTAAGAGTCTTTCTAGTTCCAAACTGTAGAGACTAAATTAAAAAACAGAATGCTGGGGCATCTCGAGATAGTCGGCAGCTAAGAGAAAGGTCACTGCTCTCGTGAAGGACCCAGGTTTGGTTCTCAGTACACACGTTATCCACAACTGACTCCATATGCTCTTGCACACATGTGGCTCACACAGTCTCATGCAGGCACACACACACACACATAATAAAAAATAATTGTTTTATTTAAAACTAAAATATAAGCAAGAATACCATAAACTCTTATCTTTTCCAGCACTAATATTCAAGTCAATGAAATGCAACTGCAGTTCTTGATTGACAATTTGACTACATCGACAACTGACTCAGGGTACACCTCTGAAGGTGATTTTCTTAATTAAATCTATTTACTTGGGAAGACCTATCCTGAATCCAGATCTTTTGAGGTGGAAAGATCCACCTTAAATGAACCATACTTTCTGGTGGCAACATCTGAAAAGGACATGGAAGAAGGAAGCTCTTTCTTGTGTCACTGGCATTAGAGACTACTTCTTTGGAATTATGAGGTAAGACACAATCAGACTTGTGGGCTGAACAACTGCAGGCATTTTGGATTTTCTGTTGGGAGATAGCCATTGTTGGACGAGCCAGACCACAGCTTGTAAGCCACTATAACAGATTCTTATATCCATATATATATA
>NW_026067916.1:10686753-10762480 GCF_014885135.2 Alexandromys fortis | reverse complement strand
ATGTATAAATAAAACATAGTCTCTCTATATAAATATAGTATATATTCATTTTATTAGTTTTGTTCTTCTAAAGAGTGCAGAGTAATACATGAAGGAAAAAATATAGCTTGAGGTAATGGAAAACTATAGTAGACTCCAGACATAATCTTTTCCAGTCCTTCAGACACTCAGATTTCACAAATCTGCCCACCAGCTTGTCACATGAAGTAGCATGATGTGGGTTTGCAGATGTGCAACACAAATGCTTTCCCCACTAACTTTTAGCACATGCATTTACATTCATTGAAAAATTTCTGAAGTTGCCAAATGTGTCATTTTCTCCTGCCTGTGAGAATACTCATAGTCACATGCCATAGAAAATCATTTTAACCCACTCAGCTGTCAAAATTCATACTCCCAAATAATGTTTCTTATGTATTTGAGGCTATTTTTCTAGGCATGCCAATGTGATAATGGAAAACAAAGGAACAGTGTTTATTGGGTACACACAAATATTTTTTTCAGAATGACTATACACAAAATTTCTAAATTCAAAACCATTCAGTCGAAGCAGAGGACGCAAAAAACAAGGCAACAAAGACCCACTATTGACTTCCTTATCCCCGGTCGGTTTCTGCTCTGAGATAAACTTGAGCAAAGCAGCCTGGGGAAGAAAGGTAAGACTTTCAGCCTTTGCTCCTCTAGCACAGCGAAGCCATGGCAGGCGTCTCAAAGTGGGGACCGAAGTAGAGACGTGGAAGACTTGACTTTGCCTTCCTTCTCGAACTGCTTAGCAACTCTTTCTGTACACCTCAAGCCCATAAACTAGGGAGTTAATGTTTACACTAGGCTGGGTCCTTAGGCATCAGTTAATAATAAAGAAACTACTCTATAAATATACCCGCACACACTCTGTTAAAGACGATTCTTCCGTTGCGGTTCCATTTTCAAAGTGTCTGGTTTGTTTCCAGTTGACCCAAGCTAGCCGACGTGATTTTCAAACATGCTGGGTTGACGTGTCTTAAACCCACTGGCAACTCTCGAAGTGGTAATTTGGCGTGGTAAGACGGTCTTTTCCTGCCCTGTGCCTGCCAGCCCCCATCAGCAGAACTTGTTTTACCTTTGATAACTCATCATAGTTACGAGCAAGCATCCCGCCTGTCCCCGTCCTTAGTTGTTGTTTCTGCCTGAATCTTAGTCTGTAGGTCTTTCCTCAATGGAACCCTCTCTTCCTTCTCTCCATCTTTCTGTGTCACGTGCATCTTATGACAAGTGATGAAATGTTTTCTGGCAGTCCACGGAAATGCCAGCTGCCGAATACCAGCTGTAGTTTGCTCATCAACGTATGCAGGAATCACTCCCCTAACGTAACATGAGTAAAACCACATCTTCTACTCTACTATCGTTTTGCTCTCCAAAAGTACATTGCAATTTCCTCTACCATTAATATATAGCATTTACCATCTTGAAAATTTATATCTCTTAGAAAATAATTACTAAATGTTCATGAACTAATTTTAAGGGTTAGTTGTATTTTTCCTCCAAGGAAGAACTTGAAGAAGCTTTTAAGAATAAGTGTGGATTTCCCTTCCCTAATTAAATTACTCGCTACAAATTATAATATTATGGATGATTATTTGTTTTGGAAGTATTTTTATTTTTCCATGTTTCCTCTATTCTTGATTATCCTTTACAATGTACCAGAGCATCTTTTAGCCAACACAATTTTATTTTTTCAGTGTTCATATTGTGGTGAACTGAAATAGTTTACCTATCCAATTTCCTTTCTCTTATTAATTCTCAGGAAGATAATTTTGATTTGGTTTTGGATCTAAGCATACCCAGCCACAGGACATGGATCGCAGATCTAAAACAGCCATTCTGTCCAGAGGATCACTCTTACCTGTCCTCTTATCTTTTAGCAGCTAGTCTAGTCATTGAGATCATGCAAAATGAGAAAGGTATTTATTCCTTGAACTTGACATGAGATCTGAAATAAAACAGCTGTGCTCAGACCTGGACGTGGTAAACACAAGCAAGAAGCTCACATGGTAACTGGTACAATGGAAGCTAAAAACAGCTGGATCTCTGATGGCTTCCTTAGGCAGCTGGATCTCTGATGGCTTCCTTAGGCAGCTAAAGCACCAGTCCTTACAAGTTCATATTTCAAAGCAAGCTGACATATAAGAATTAGTGTTAAAGCAATGCTGCCTTTTATCAAACTCAGTAATTGTCCTTCTTATTTGTTATCATGATCATTCTGGGTGTCTTTGTTTCTGTTTGTAGGACTTTTGTTCTATAGCTTGCTGGTGATACCCAGTCTTTAGGTCCAGGATGCTTATGTCAAAGAGAACATCTCTTGCTCGGTATAGCAATTCAGTGTCTCTTGTTATAGGTCAATACAACTACAGTACTTATCTGACGGCACTCTTATTTCCTTCACATACAAAATATTAAAAACTTAAAATACCCACAAGATTCACTGAATGGGAGGGATGGGTGTATCTGATGCTGTGTAGAGTGGGTGCCACACTTGTAAACTCTGTAAAGATGCAGGATGCTAAAGAAGGGGGAAGGGCAGTGAGGGAGAGAAAGGAAAGAGATGTCTTGATTGAGAGAGCCATTAAAGGGCTATCGAGAAACAGCACTAGGGAAATTCCCAGGAATCCTCAAGGATGATCCCATTCTATGTACAATGTTTATAGTAAGGGATTGACTGCTAGCAGATAGAGGTCTTCATGCATGCACTGACCACTGACTCATTTTTACTTCTCTTTGAAAAAAGAAACCTACTTCTGAAATGGACATGTCCCTTTCGGGTAAATATATCAATGTAAAATCAAGATCAGTTCATTCATCAGGATGGCAATGATATTGTGGGGAGGAATAGGAGGTGAGAACAGAATGTCACAGTGTGACTTCTTCTGTTTCTATTCTTCCTGTGCTTCAGGAGAAGGGTGCAGCTCACTTTCTGCCCCAGTTTTATTTTTCATTCCTATTTTACAGGATGCTGAAATAGGCAGTTGAGTTTGTTCTGTTTCACCCCTTGTGCCTAGTATTATGCTTTATTTTTCCCGAGGTTAAGAAACAGGTCTTTGTGCCCCAATTTCTTTTTTTTTTCACCATTTACACTTTGTTTTGGTATGATAGGAATTTGAGCCAAACTCTCTGTTAAATGTCTTCTTCACTCTGTTAAAATGTCTCTTTTAGGAGGCAGCTTTGAGACCAATAAAAGTGGAAGCATATGCATTCATCCTGAAGAGACAAACAGTTTAAATTAAGGACTATTTGAGGGGTAGTAGGGAAGCCTAATATAGTAGAAGCTTCCCAAATGTGTACACATATGAAGGTTATCTAAATTAAATCACCAAACAATGTGGTGGAGATAGAGTCCCAACTGGCCATCTCTCATCACGAACTGAAGTTTCCAGTCTCGGGGTTTGATTACATTTAATTGAGCTGTTGATCAAAGGGATCTCAAACAACCCAGGTAGTTGCCAAGACTATAGGTTGCTATCTCCACACTGATAGCAAGACTCCATTGCTGAAAACAACACCGTTCATTGAACATGGAGGAGTTGAGCTGGTGCCTACATAGGGCCTTCACTTCACGTTCCAGTGCCGTTGGTGTAGAAAAATATTTTGCATGCTGCCAAAACAGAAACACACACCAAGCCAGCCATCACCTTTGATGTAAAATGGTACCTCGTCTGCAAGATATGCTAGGCCAATAATGACACAAAACTTGTGGGAATAACCAATCAATGACTGACTTGATTTAAAGCCCACTCCATGAGATGGAACCCATAGTCAACTTGGGTGACCAAGTATCTGAAACTAAATAGCAAAGGGATCTAGAGCAAACCAAATACTACTGTGGTTAATAGAAAAGTCGCAATAAAATGACAACTAATGACTTTCTGGATACTCACAGGTCAGTGTCTTGCTCAGCCATCATCAGAAAAGAGCAAATACAGAGACACACAGCCAGATGTTACAACGAAAGAAGGAACTCAGAACACCCAGCCCTGAATGGAGGACTCCACTGAATCTCTCCCATCAGGACTCAGGGAACTCCTATGGAAGAGGAGTTAGAAAGAACTTAAGGGTCAGAGAAGAAGGAGAACAACACAAAAACAGAGACCGCAGCAGCATGAAAGGGCCTGCACGGGTCTGCATCGGGTCCTCTGCATATATGTTAAGTCGTTCAGTTCGGGGATTTTATGGGATTAATAAAGGTATAGATGAGCGGGTCTTGGACTCTAGCACATTTTCTTGCATTCGTTTTCTTCTGTTTGTTTCATCCAATTTCAATGTTTCAGTTTTTGGTTTATCGTCTTTCATTATCATTCATTAGAAGCCTATCTGTTTGCTAATGAGAAAAATAATGGGCGTGGATCTGGATGGAAAAGGAGGTATAGAGGAAATGGGAAGAGGAGAGGGAGACGAAACCATAATTAGGGTATAGCATGTGAGAAAAGAAGCTATTTTCAATAGACAAAAATTGATAAATTTTGAAAAGTAAAATGGTGCTGTGAAAAGATGATCTTGCCTATTGCCTTATTTGCATATTTTTCTGGCCATCATTTTCAGCTTTCTTTCTTTTTTTTGTTTCCAGCTAGTGATATTTTTTTTCTATTTGATAGTAACTAGGAAATTACCATCTGTACTTCAACTTGAAGTCATCTCTTAACTTCTCTCTCCTTGGAGCTTTCATAGGCTCAGCATCTTCCCTTAAGCCTTGTGTATTCCAAAGGCCACCTGCTGGGAGGCTTCACACTGCCCCTTTATCTGGAGATCCCAAGGTCATGGTTCCTAGTCACATCTTCTCCTGCTTCCCACCCCATCTCCAGTATTGATTTATGTGCAATCTACAAAACTATGGTGTGTGAGAGAAGAATTAAACTTACCAAAGTTTACAGAAACCATATAGAATCTGTATAGCAAAAGACACCGAAGTTTAACAAGGAAAACGCTTTTCGACCTGTTCTTTCATAAGTAATGCTAGCTAATATATTAGTCCATTAGGAATAAAAAGCTTGCTTGGGCTTTCCATGGTAGTTCATCTTTAAATCTCATAATTGTTCTGCATACAATAAATCCACAGTGAATAACTATAAATAAAATCATATTTCTACATGCAGTCAAGTATGATTTGTAAAACTTTACATAAGAATGTGTATATGCTTTTTACATAAGTATACTATAAACTGTTACTCAAAGTGGTTTTATAACAATGAAAATTCTATAAGCACATAAAATATTAGCAGCTGCTATATATAAAGATCATTTAAATAATTAATGTAAGGTACATTTCAAGGGTGCATTGAGGATTGAACCCAGGGCTTGTTAGACAAGTACACTGCCATTAAATCATCCAAGAATATGCATATACATATTCACATTCATGCTTATACATGTAGATATATGAAGTCTTCAGGAGTGTCTCTATATAATAAAAATTATATATTATTTTTATAACACAAAAATCTTGAAATGTTTTTGAAAAATGCAAATAATATTGTAGAAATGAGGTAGGGTTTTCAGTAGAATAACTGAGTTTTAGTCACCACTCCCAACATTCATTCTTTTGGGGAAAGCAGAAGTCATTGGCAAAGGCAGACATTAAGATTATCGTCAGTCCAGGCTGCCATAATAGAGCACCATAGCCTTTCTGGTGGCTGGCCCAGAAACTTTTATTCTTTCCTTCATGAACACTGAAATGTTAAAGTAAAGATGACCGTAGATTCATTGTCCTGTTTTATTGTGTGGCTTGCATATCACTCTCTTCTCAATGGATTATCACATGTTAATAGAGAAGCCGTCCCACCTGTGAGAGCCCCACCCTGCAGTCCGACCCTACACAGATTCGAGGAGAATCAGAGCAGGGGGTACAACACCAAAGAAGCAGTCTTCTAGATCTGAAATTTTGAGCTTTCATATAAAATATTTACTGAGTATATTTTAGAGTTTGGGGAAATTTTTGTCATAAAATGACACAATTATCTTCTTATTTATTTGTAACAAGTTAGATATCATTATAAAAGCAGTGTTGGAGAGTGTATCTCAAATACTGGTTTTTATTTTCTGAATTTTTCCAGGAGATTGAGAACTTAGCAGAAAACTGGTTCAGGACAAGGTCATACTCATCCGTTGGTTGGGGTGGACATCAAGGAATAAACCGTGAGAAAACACCGTGAAACCACGTTGCTATTTATGTCAAAACCGTTGTTACTTAACTTCTCCCAAAACAGAAGAGTCAGATCACAGAAAAGGTAAGTTAAGATTCTGTTAATTTCCTCAGCCACAAAATGGCCGACAGACTTATGTAATCAGTTCTGCTGAAGTCCAGGCCCTTTTCATTTAGGTAATTGCATCTTGGATGTCCGTCATCTAGAGGCCCATTTCCCTTCCTGATGGCTAGCAGGTGAAACCTCATCACCGAGTGCGTGTGGTCTATACTAGTCACCAGGAGTGAAGTGCTCTCCAAATAATTTCTTCTTCCTATTTTAAACAGGAGAACACATCCCCGGGCCATAAAATTTATTGAACATGCCTTGCTTAATTTTGTTTTCATAACGGAAAACATTTTGTTACAAAATGATGTGGACTTCTCCATTAGTTAAGTCACATTGATAATGTCTTTTTAAAAATCCAGCCTTAGTACTTTTGCGGCTTTTTTTTCCTTCAAAAATTTGGAACATTATATTTTGTGTAAGAAGTACAATAATAAGAAAAACAAAAATAGTTTTTATCAGTTGCAGATGATTAGGAGATTCAAAAGGAAAGAGAATAATTGCCACTTCAGAGAACATGACGGTGATAAATGTAAGTGCTTTATGATATTCTCTTCCACTGAAAATGGCTTTTTATCATTTCCTCCCCTACTGTTGTACAAATGCAGTATTATTTTTTTTAAATATTTATTTATTTATTATGTTTACAATATTCTGTCTGTGTGTATGCCTGCAGGCCAGAAGAGGGCACCAGACCTCATTACAGATGGTCGTGAGCCACCATGTGGTTGCTGGGAATTGAACTCAGGACCTTTGGAAGAGCAGGCAATGCTCTTAACCACTGAGCCATCTCTCCAGCCCCTGCAGTATTATTTTTTAGTTTCATTTTTCATTGTTAGCATTGTACTCAAAGTTAGAGATGCTTCTCTAGTTATGTTTATTGGCTCTCATGGAGAAGGCTAAATGAATTCTTGATGAATATCAGGCATTGTTCTAGATGATAGCCATGCGATAGCAAGGTTTCACTGTTAGTATCTATTAAGGATGAATGCAATGTTGGAAACTAGCTACCGTGCATCTAAATTTAAAAAAAAAAAAAACAGTCCCAACATGGCTAATCACATCTGAGAATATGGTATTACAACAAAACTCTTAAGAATCAGCTATCCTCATAAAAAGCAGATGTCACGAGAAATCCAGCATACGGATGGATGAAAGATATAAGGACATAAAATGACAGAAGAATCTAACCCAAATTCAATCCGTATTTTTCTAAACCAGAGATATGTACAATTCATATTCTAAAGGGGGAAAATAAGTTACTGGGACTACACTTGGAATCATAAATTCAATAAACCTCGAATCTTGGTTTCTTTTTATTTTCATAAACTATTTAGTAAAATGACTTTCATGACAGAAAAATACCGCTTTGTTCATTACGTAGCTGGTTCAGTAGGCAAGAATGTTTTTCCTTTAGAGCCATGGTTTACTGACTGTATTTTGTTCTAAAGTTTAAGTTTAAAATTGAAGAGATAAAAATGAAGAGGTAAAAATATCACAGTTACTTTTGTTCTTTGAAAATCCAGTAAGAATTGACACACATGAGCAAACTCCTACAACACCTTCATTCAAAAATCTAAATATGGACATGCAAATGGAGATTAAACTGTGAGTTTTTAAGCATATTTCAGTTTGTATAAGCAAGTTATTATCCCTGAGTCAACTACAAACATACGTTATTAAATCAGTGAGTCTTAAGTAAAATACACGGAGATTTACAGAATCAGGGCTGAAAGTTTGACAATATTCAATCTCTCATGTTAACCATTAAGCAAGATCAGCCCTCTAATTTGAAGAAGAAATACTTTACGTATTTCCTCATGTATTTCTGCTGCACCTCAAGAATACCAGATGTTTGAATACAATAGATTGTCCACTTCAAATGGTTCCAGGATGAAAAGCATCTTGTCCTACACTGTTTGACTCAAACCAACTAAAAAGGAAGCACGACTTTGTTGTAAGCGCACTTCACAGTGATAACACAAAGAAACTTCCTTTTGAAACCTCTTCTTCTTTTTTTAATTTATTTATTTCTTTATTAACTAATTAACAATTTCTTTCTCTTCCCCACTGCCGCCTCCCCTTTCCCTTTCCCTCCCCCAATCAAGTCCCCCTCCCTTGTCAGCCCAAAGAGCAATCAGGGTTCCCTGCTCTGTGGGAAGTCCAAGGACCACCCACCTCCATCCAGGTCTAGTAAGGTGAGCATCCAAACTGCCTAGGCTCCCACAAAACCAATAGGTGCAGTAGGATAAAAAACCCATTGCCTAATAGAGAAGCTTATAGAACCTCCATGGGCTTTGTCACGTTGGATCAGTACTAATGAAGCAACAGCAAATGTCAACTCCTGATTCGGACTGCTACAAGGCTGACTTCGAATCCTGAGAGATGTGTTCCAAAGGTTTATTTTGAAATGCAGAGTGGTTCTTCCCATAGGAAAATTGGACTTTATAATTATGCCCTTGTCCCATGTTGGTTTTATAATGAGTTAGGCACTGGAAGTGCACTGTTGATGAAATGTTAGAAGCACAGTATTGTCTGCAACAATGCCTCCAGGAGGTTTGGGGTTGTGGGAAGGTGGGTACTGGGTAATGGCTAAGATTTCAAGGCAGCAAAACAGATTCCAGAGCCTCCAATCCTTCTTTTATGACAGAATGGAGCAATATTAGCTCTAAAACCCTGCTGGGAACTCTTTCCACTATAGGGGAAGATTCTCACTAATATATGACTGTTATTTGATGAATGTACAAGAGCCTGTAACTTTTCCTGCCTCCTCTATGGCAACATGTATTGCTTAGTGTAATGTAAACCTGTGAGTCTGTTCCAGGGTCTCTCAGGGTCATTTGGTTCAGCTTAAACTGTTTTATTCATATTCTTATTAGAGTTATTATTTTCCATTGGTGAAGGAAACCGATCTGGATTTGACCAGAAGAGAATCAACATTTTTGCCATGATTTCCAGCAGTGTTACAGAGAAAATGAGGGAGGCTTTGACTCACACTGGGTCCTTGAGACAAGTGATGTTTGTTTGTGTGGGTGTGGCCACCTGACCAGTAAGCTGGCATGCCCCTTGTGTTTTGTTTTCTTTGCTTGTGCTTCAGCACATTATGAATTTGGGAGCCGAACATGAAAACAGATTCCGAGAAGCTAAATTACTGAGCATAGTTAAGTGCTTAATTACATACCGAGTGGAAAGCAGAAGAATTGGTTGGGCTAATGGGAGTGGCATTCTCATGGAACAAATGTCCCCTCTAGGATGTTTACATGTCCCTTAGAGTCAGGCAGGGAAGAGACAGAAACAGAAGTCAAATATTTTTTTTCCTTAGGGATAGGATTTTCCAAAATTTGTTTAGAAGTTGCTTTTCAATTTGGACGACTGCATTATCCATACACAACAGGGTGGGGCAACCTGTGTGCAAACATTGCCAGCACAAGTCCGTGATTAAATTGCAAAAGCTTAGAACACTGATGTGCAACTCATCCCTGATTCCTTCCACAAGCAACTCTCGGGGAGCGTTGAGGAAGCTCAATAAATCATCCCCTCCCACCTCCTCATTTTTATTCTTCAAAGCAACCATTACCTTCTCAAGATGCTAAGAGTTGGAGGTAACAATCACATGCTCCATGAGCACGATATAAATCACCCAAGGCTGCTATCAATCCCTCCGTGCTCTCGGTATATGATGTGTCGGCTTACCTGTGAACACTTTACTTGGTTAGTATCTCTGCTCGGGTATCAGTGCCCACGAACTCTCTGAATGCATGCCCCATCATTTCCTGTCACATCCTCCCAGCACCACCATACACTTTCCCTCCTTTCCTCTGTTTTGCCATAGTGAAGACGGAGTGGACTCTGTCAGTTTTCTGTGCTGCATTTTCTACTTGCAGAACGGAAAAATAACACTGCAGCTAGCAAGGGTACATTGACTAGCATATACCATTTATTCCAAAACTTGAAACTCACCAAACGGAACTTTAAATTATCACGTACTTTCGTTTCAAACAAACTTTTAAATATCTGTGCTTTGATTATAGACTGCTTTATTATAAGAAGAAAAAATTAAATATGTGTTTTAGTCCAGGAAACCAGGTTCAGTCATTATTTTGTTTTATAAAGACACATTTAATGAAGACATAAATTTCACCTCAAGGTGCCACCAATTAGCAAATGAAATTGAAACATGAAAGGTTGACATGAATTATAATATTTACTAATTGCCCTTCATAAAGTTTATTTAACATTACCTGTAGAAAAAAAATGAGTGTTTTGAGATATAATGAGACTATTATAAGTATTAAGGCATTACTGGTCTGGTTTCTTCTTTAATCCCTTTAATTTGTAATTGAGCAAGCACCTACTGACTGCTTCCTAAATTCCAGCCTCCCCTTCATGAAACTCAGTGATAGTGTTGATCAGAACAAGTAAGTCTGAGATAACTGTGAAGGACAAGTCTGTACTGTGGCCAGCGACCTTGATGAGCACAGGAAGGACCCGACGTTGACCAACCCTACTGATCTTCTCTAAGAGCCAACCCCTTATTTCATTGAGTCTTTGCATCATTATTTTTCATTTCTACTTTATTTATTTCCGCCCTGGTTTTGATGATCTCTTCACGTCTTTGTCTACTTGATTAGAGTGTTTATTATTCTGTTTTTCTATGACCGGCAGGTGCATCACTGCGCCGTGGAAATGAGATGACGGCACCAGACTGAATATGCCATTGTATTCTTCAAGTGAAGCTCACTTGAATATATTAAATAAAGATACAAACATTTTTACATACTGAACCATCGTGAGGAAAACAGGACGGTAAGTGCAAATACGTATAGTGCAACAGATTTATGTTTCAAAACTGATTTGTGAAACAAAGATACTTAACTTGGTATGAATCAGTGTAACAATAACAGACAAGTTATCGCTTCTGAGAGGAAGAATACAAATTATAGTTTTACTTGGATTATTAGCTATCATCTTAGTTTCAAAATTTAAAAATATAAAAATGATGCTTTTAGAGGCATTGTTATTAAAAATAAGCCACCAGCAAAGGATTTTAGTCAAAACAAAAGGGACACAGGAGTCCTGACAGTCATTTTCCTGCATACAGCCAGCCTAGGAAGAGCTTACTGATTCTCTGAAGTCTAGAGCAGTGCAACAGTTCCAACAATGTGACGGACTCCCCTCTGCCATAGGACTCTGCTGTGGTAGACAGTCAGGTTACCACAATGAACACTGTGCATGTTATAAGCCAATAGGCCAACATGCTTCAAAATATAAATTTAGCCTTTGCTTGATCCAAAGATGGTATTTATTCTTATATATCCAAAAGTTATATGCCATTTGTCCATTTGAGTGACAGTTATCTTTCTTTCAACTCACTCAAACACTTTTGACATTATGTGAGCTCTTCTTGATAATTTTAATTCTTATTAAAGATACTCAGAAGTATGTGTTGTATGTTTAATATATGTATATGTGTATGTATACACACACAAATACTATTCTGGAGCATGCTATTGTAGTTTTTTGCTCAATACATCCTCGTGCATACATACTTTTTAAAAAGTATTGCTATCACAATAGTAAAATCTCTCCAAGAACTGATGCTCTTATGCATTAAGCTTTCAAAAGACCAGAAAGCTGAGGGTGCTGGGTGAGCTACTTATTTCCCTTCTTCTTTCTTATCCCCCTCCCCTCCCTTGCTCACCCCCTTTCTTCCTCCTCCTTTCTCAGCTGCTCCCCCTTTCTTTGTTGTCATTTCTCTGCTCCTTCTTTTCTCCTTGGCATAAATATTAATATACATAATAAAATTTCCACTTTAATACAACCTGATAAGCATCATGATTAAGGCTTATAGTGATGTAATTTCCTACCTGGTATCTAGAGTGTAGGTAAAGGAAAATAACTACATTTTTTTCTATTCAAAAATTCTAATATTTTTCCATTTGACTTAAGTGTCAAATGGCCAAACTTTGCCATTTCTCCCCACATTTCAACAAATATTTTGGCTTCTTCTACTTTGTAACACATGTGATTTGAATCTCTTACTGACTTAAAAAAATACACTGCAGCCTGGACTCATTACTTGAAGCACAAATCTTACTATATATACTCTATGGTAGGAAACTAGATGAAATTATGAATGGTACACAAAGACCTCCTAGGATACTATAACTAGATCTTAACTCCCAGCTTTCCCACCTGAGACGAAGTTAGAGCCTGAAACATGGCAGCAGATGAGAGCGAACAATTGAACAGTGACCACAGCCACTGTGAGGCTCCTTAGTGTCCTTCTTTATGTGAGGACGGTAGAAATCAGCTTCTGGTGTGCTTCAAAGACACTGACGATAGCAAGGCAATGACTGACGAAAGTTTCCCCAGGTCCAGTTGCTATCCAACCTCAGATCAACTAACCTGAGGAAAGATGAATTTCCTAGCAGGGAATCCTAAGTGTAAACCCTGACGATTACCACTTAGATATTCAAAGTTCTTCAGCTGTTCTACTAGGCCCCATTCAAAGGAAACAATCGCCTTTCCAGATGTTTCTTGACAGCGAGTAATTGAAAAGCTACAATCTTTTCAATAAATTTTGTGGCTGTAATATCTACTCTCCCAAACCATGGTCTTTTCAGAAGCTCCACAGTCCTATAAAAAGGATGGATGCCACATTGAAATGTGTGTTGAGTGATTTACTGAGTTTTACTTTATGAGACATTTTGAAATGAAAAGAAACAGAAACTTACTAATACTCAACTACCTGTTACTCATCCTACATGATTTTGGCGTCTGCTCCCTAAGGTATTGAAAACTCAGGCTTCAGTCACCTAACATTAGTTATTCTGTCACAAAACTCTTAGACAACATAACCCGACAATAAATTGACATATGTAAAAGAAGAATATTTTTTCCTAAACATCACTACATACATAATCATTTAAACTTCAAATAGACTTTTGAAATTTATAGTGCATAGTAATCAAGTTTAAATATAGTCAAAATATTGAAAGACATATAAAATAAAGTTAAGCATGAAATTAAGGTAACATTTATTATTTATTATTAAAAAAGTTGATATTACAAATGGAGATAATTTTCCCCTTTAAAAAACTCCAGTTCATTCTACGTTCTTTGAGAGTACTAAGCACATTTTCTCAATGTAAGTACATTGGTGAAGCTGGGAATGTAATTTAGCCATATGAATGCTGCGAATACCATTGGTTAATTAAAGAAGCTACTTTGGGCCTATAGCAGCACAGAATAGGACAAGGTGGGAAGCAAACAGAGGAGAAGAGAGTTGGTAGAGTCAAAGAGACACCATGTAGCCACCACAGGAGATAGATGTTGGGTGGAACCCTGCCGGTAGGCCACGACCTTGTGGTAAAGCATACATTAATAGAGATGGGTTAATTTAAGATATAAGAGCTAGTTAACAATATGCTTAAGCTATTGACTAAGTAGTGTTTTAATTAATACAGTTTCTGTGTGGTTATTTTTGGGTCTGCGTTGCTGGGAACAAACAAGCAGCCTCCGTCAACTTGATGAGACATCAAGACAGTCTGCAATCACGATAATGCAAAACACTCACAGGAAGAATTGCCAATGAGAACCTGATTGGTCAGTGTGTGCTTAGCTAATGACTAGAAGCCATATTATAAAGTTTGGCAGGCAAATTAAGAATAAGTTAAACTAACCCTCAAAGGTATAAACCTTCACGTTGCTAGGAGATCCTACAAGCATTGTCTCATTTCATCTCCAAATCCCGAGGATGAACAAAGCAAGCAGAGACCTTTTGTACTAAACTGAGCAATGCTAAAGCCTAGAAATTGCTCTGAGAATTCTCACGCAGTGGGCTTGAAGATTCATGAATGTTTTGTTCAGTTCCTTTCCATATCCCTGTGTAATCACAGACTTATGATCTCCTATCCCGTGACAAGTGATAGATTAATCTATGCCACGCAGCGGGAGATGTTAGGTATTGACAAAGGCACTCAATCTAACTGTGGATAGACAGAGAAATTTTGGCTTCCTTCTCTAGTAAAACCATCAAGTGTGCTTTAGGCTCCTCCACCGAGATCTCAATTGTCCCACCCCATTTCCGAACACACACACACACACACACACACACACACACACACGTGATTTTTTTTTGACACAGAGTCTGATCCTATGGCCCAGGCTAGCCTAGAACTTGCTATGCACGTCAAACTTGTGGCAACACTCCGGCCTCAGTCACTCAAGTATTGAGATTACAACTTAAATCTCCTGTCCATGTAACACAATGATGTCTGTGGATGACATGTGGTAACATGTCTGTATTTTGAGAAACTTTCCCTTTAGGAATGCATGATGTGCAAAACAAACTAAATAACTATAATTCCAGTGAAAAAGGGGAGAGGTAGAATTATGGGTGAATGAGATATCTAAATTGCAGGACTGACACTTTAATAGATGGGTAAGAACCAGGATGCTAGGGAAAAGAGTTAAAATCGATGATTCCCAGCAAAGTGCCATTGTAAAAAAGTCAATTTTACCACATTGTACAATTTCTGAAATCGAATATAAAAGGTATACTGTTAATCTCATGAGTTGTCCTATTTTTAGACAAGGTGCCTGCCTTTCACTCACGGAGGTTTTTATGTCAAGTAACAATGAAATGTTCTCTAGTGCAAGATGCAAGTTTCCATTTTGATACCTCTTGTTGATGTCTGGTCAGAACTAAAAGTCCAACCAACCATGATTTTTGTTCGATAGAATGACAGCAACACACAAGGCAGCTCATTCCCTCTCTCTTTATACAATAAGCAAATACCTTCCCCCAAAGTGTGTTCACACCCTTAGATAGGTAAGAGGCAGAAACAAGAAACTCATTCTGTTAACAATTTTAGTCACATATGAAACAAAATTTGAAAGTTCATTTTATATCTAAAGGTTTAAAGTTAACTAAAAGTCTGGTTTTTGTTTGTTTTTAAATCTTATTATCAATGTTCCTATGAGAAAGTGTGACAGAGAATCAATACAATTAAATATCACAGTCAGTACTTAAATCTTTCAAACAACACACACACATATGTATAATATGATATATCACACACACATATATATACCTATCGCAAGGACAACAGCAATATTTTATTTGGCTTCAGAAGTCTCTTGTACTCTGTGAACAAACAACTCAAGGAGTTTTCTTATGCCTGGTTCTGGGATTTTGTTAGATGGTCTATGTCACACGGTAGAATCCTTGTCAATCCATGGGGCATAATGTCATTTAGGATATGTATCGTGTGTGTTCATATGATTTCCATTAAACATACCATCTTCCTGAAGGCTTTCTCAGACATCCTTGGTGTTATTTATAACTTCTCCCCTTTTCTTCTGGGCTGACTTCCCTCCCCCTCCCAATTATAACATCCTCACTTGATATAATAGTTCATAGCTTCTTCTCAATATTTATCCTTACACCCACAGAAATATGGAGCTTGCACCCCTCATCAAAGAAGTTTTTATTTGCATAAAAATAAATATAAATTCATCATGAGAACACTATGGAAAACCACACTGATCAAACTCTAGAGAACAACTGACCATAGGGTAGACATGCTACTAACACAAACAGGACCAATCTCACAGGCCCCTCCCCTAGAGAAGAACTCCAGGCACCTAAGGACGGCTGAGAGAGTGACAATTTGTCCTCTACAGGGCTAAGTCTCTTGATTGGTTATTGAATACCCAGTGATCAGTCATCAGTCCTGAAGTGATATACATAAAAGCAACACCAAATAGATCCAGCAAGCTGTGTTTGTATATTAATTTAATTTATATATTAACGTTCACACACGCACACACAGAGAGAGGAATAAGCAGCAAAAGACTTGAGAGGAAGTAGGGGGGGTATCAGTGACAGGGGAGGACACAGGAGAAGCTGGAGGAGGTACAGAGAACAGAAAGTGCTGTAGTTACACCTTAATTAAAATAAAAATGATATTAAGATGAAAGAGAAAAGTAAAGCACACTGCACAGGTTGATTTGACGAATGCTTTTTAAGGGCTATGTTAATCTCCATTTGGACCCGCTATACCTCTTTATCTGAGTACTTGTTATTGTTTTTAAACGGGGAAACATACCCCCTTGGCTTGCTTTTGCTCTGGCTAGACCTTCAGGACTATAGCTTAGGAAATCATGGGGTGTAGCAGAAACCAGAGGCCTTGAGCCAGACCAATGACTCATAGCAATGAACACTTGCAAAGAAAGATGAATGGACTAAAGGGTACACCTTTATTTGGGGGGGCTTCCCAAATAAAACAAAATTTACGACAAAAAGAAGCAATAATAAAATAAAAGCAATAAAAACACCCCCCAAATAAAACAAAACTTAAGAGAAAAAGAAGCAAAAAAAAATATTACAATAAAATTTAAAAAGGAAAAACTTAAAAATCTCCTCATGGAAGCTGCATTGTGACATGAAGAGTCATACCATTAACCCCTTTTTTTTATATCTTGAGTTGCAAATGTTTATTGCAAAGAGTCCTTGGTCTGGGTTGAGGCCTCTGGTTTCTACTACAGCACTGATGCTCTGCCTTCGCTAGCGCTCCTCCTGGATATCGTGATGTTACGGAGATCTCGCAGCTTTGGGTCTGCGGGTCAGGACCTTTCACGTGCAGATCATACATAGGCTTTGGGCCTGGGCAACTGTACGCTTTGTCTGCCAGATGTGAAGTGTGGACAGCTTTTCCGTGTTTACAACTCCGGGGTTGGCTCACCCACACCTGTGCTAAAAACTTGAATGAATTTCACAAAACTTTGTATTCAGCAAATAAAGCTCCTTTCACGGGGTATTTACTGTATAAATGGCAGCTAAAGATGCAATCTACATTGATGGGAAGTAGACCAGCGGTTTCCTGGGCATGTCTGCCTATAAAGGAAAAGAAGAAACTGTAGAGGTGACAGATATGTATCTACTTAGGCTAGCAGTTGTATATGGATTGATTGAAATACAGTGAAATATATCTTTACAGGGCAATAGAGATGGTTCAGCAGTTAGAAGCAATTGCCGCCTTGGCAGAGGACTCAGCTTCCGCTCTTAGGACCCACCAGGGGTTCACAGCTGCCTGTAACTCTGGCTCTAGGAGATGGGACAATTCGTAGCCTCCTCCAGGCTCCTGCACAAAAGTGGTCCACATTCACTCAGGAAGACACACAACACACAAATAAAAATAATACATATTTACACAATATGTGCTGACCGTGGGCATGTTTTATTATTTTCTAGTTATACATTGATATTCATTATCCCATGGAGGTGTTATGAAGTGAGCCACATAGACTGTAATGTTTGAGCCTGGATTGCTCCACTAAGCATGGCTGACTGGAGATCTATGTAAAGCCTCGGTGCGGTGGGAACACGTGCGTGGTTGCTGGGTGTTCACAGCGTGGAGAAGGAAAGGGGAGGAGCGTGACAAGGAAAGTACAGCACATTCTTGTTATGGAATAGCTCTCTCTTCTCCTCTGTGCACTTAGAGTCTAGACATGTGACAAACACAGATGACAAGGAGTCGTATTCTTTGTACCATTGCCAAATTGCTGACTTTGGTACTATATTAATAAAATCATAAGTATAGAATTACTAGGAAAATTAGGCACAGTATTTATATATATCTAGGATCTCTCAGTAATGTCTTCCTTTCTTTCTTTCTTTCTTTCTTTCTTTCTTTCTTTCTTTCTTTCTTTCCTTTTTGGTTTTTGGAGACAGTGTTTTTCTTTAGCTTTGGAGCCTTTCCTGGAACTAGCTTTTGTAGACCAGGCTGGCCTTGAACTCACAGAGACCAGCGTGCCTATGCCTCCCAAGTTCTGGGATTAAAGGCATGTGCCACCACTGCTCAGCAGTATTGTTTTCTTAAATTTCCATTGTATCTCTAACTATTTTTTTAAATGTTTTAAAAAATTATTTAATATAATTAATTTGGAGGGTATAGAGTTATGACTTATATACTCTACCTCAAATTCCTCTACTGAGTTTCTAATCAGCAGTTTGTCTGATTGTGACTATGTTTATAGATTAGGACTTTAAGGAAGTAATAAAGGTTAAGTGAGGTCATTGGGATAGTTCATAACACATTTTGATTTGTGTTCTATAAGGTGATCCATATGAAAAGAAAATCATGTAACACCCAAATACAACTGTCTGCATCAAGCCAACCGAAGATGCCTCTGATGAAAACTACCTGCTTTATATAGGATACTAGACTGAGCTGTAAGAAAATAAATATCTGTTGTTTAGGCAACGCATTCACTATCACAGTCCTCACACAGGAATGTAAGTGAATAAGTAAGGACGTGGATGCCTTAGACCTGAGACTCTACAGACAGACTAAGGCTGTGCTTTCAAGTTACCCTTCAGAGGAAACGAAATCTTCGTGACTTTTCAAAGCTTGTTCAAATTTACAAAAGCATCAGGATTTAAAAGGCAGACCCTACTCTACTCATTCTTTCTGCTCTCGAGACTGACGACAGAGTCTTTGGTTGGGGTTGATTGTGAAGCATGGCAAAAAAACAGAAGGGCACCAGCTAATTCTGATCATTAAAATTTCAAAGCAAATTTTTTCTAAAAGCTAAATTCTTGGAGAAGAAGTGTGTTGCTTCACTGCAGGGACATTTAGCAGAGTTGGCATGTTTCATAATAGCCGATTACACGTTCTATGAAGTGGCAGAAGGTTTTCTATTTAGATTCTGGGGGAAAAGTCATCCCATCTTCTTTTTAAACTGAATAAGACCAAAGTTGTAGTCCCACAAAATGCTCGCTATACAATAAATAAGAGTGTATTTTCCCATTTAAAACAGGAATAAAGTCATCCCAAAGTGGGGTTGAATGTTTTTGGGACTTTGCTGTAACACAGTCACTAGAGTAGACAGCAAGTTGTGCTCTTGGTTGCCCTCTAACGACTTATGATCTTCATACTACATCAGTCAACCCATTGAACCATAAAAAAATATTCAGTTCACTACAAATAAATTATGATATAATATGGCTACTATGTAAATTATAGTTCATTAAAATTTAGAAAAAGCAAATTTCTAGATGACTGTGTTTTAAGTTCCACGGAGGCAACTTTTGCAGCCTCTGGGGCATTTTTGTGTCACACTGTTATTGCTTAGATAAAGAAGAAACATGAATAGTAAGACAAGTCTCCTGGTGTAAGTTCGGTTTCAAGACTGATTGACTGAAGGAACAGCCATTTAAAGAGAGCCTATACTACACAGTAGGACCTTACCTAAAATTAGTTGCCATCTCCCAAAATACATGCAGACAGAGAAAATCTTTGGGAGATTAAAAATGTGTACCAAATGAAAACTGGAGAATTAAGTTCATTTCAATTAACATTAAATGCTTACATAGCATGTCAAATTTTACTAGGACATTGGTTGTTTACTGCTCTAGTTTATCGAGGGACCTGGGAGAGTGGGCCCCAAAATGAGGCAGACTAAAGTCTCATGCAACAGTCAATTTTATTCAGAGCATCAGACAATTTAAACTCTGCGGGTTAAGAAGAGACACCCGAGGAAAGTGTACCATCACAAGGACAAGCCACACTTGGGACAAAGTTGCTTCTTCATAGAAGTACACGGATGCCAACAGCTGAAGTAAACTCATTCCTGTCCGCTATTCCTGGGGGGAGCACAAAAAACACATTCTGAGGATATTTCTGTGTTTTGAAGAAACTGAGGTCATAAGACTCTTGTTTTCTCACACGCATTCTCACTGGACTATATTCTTGGACTGAGTTCCGACAACTGATGCTTAGTTCAAGATTCTTTGTCTCACAGTTCACCAAGAAGCAAGAAATGCATTCACATTTACAAAATAAACAGGACTAGTGTGGTAAACATAGAAACAAAAGATATGAGGAAAGTACTCAGGGAATGCTAAAAAATTTATATGCCTGGAAAATAAAAAGGTAGGCAGGAGGGTGGTTCTAGAGTAGACAGGACAGGAGGGTAAATTTATCTTCTGCTTACTGCAAACTCGTGCTTTTATTTCCTTGATTAAAGCAGCTTTACTTTTTTTTTTTTTTATCACCTTACTGCTCTTGGCAATATTCAGAAGGATCACCTGAACTTTACACAGAGATACTTTGGTGGCCAGTGCTGCACTGTAATACTAAAATACAGGAGACAGTAGACAAAGAAAGGGAAATGATGTTGTGGCCTGGGATGTCAGATCCATGAGAACCAACAGAGCGGTACAGATGCTTCCCGTTCCAGAATATGTTCACATCTTCATAACTGTTCTCAGTCGTATTTATAGGCCCTACTCTACAGCCCCATGGCAATGGTGGTACGTCCTAAAAGGAGTACAGAGTGGAATTAACTCCTTAAAAAACAAGAAGCAGAGAAGAGATGGAGGTGCCACAATCTCCATTGCAGCGCAGGCTTCCTATGACGTAACTCCTCCCCTTGGCCCCACCTCCAGGCAGTTCTTCCTATGACGTAATTCCTCCCCTTGGCCCCACCCCCTGAGAGTTCTTCCTATATTGTAACTCCTCCTTATGATCCCACCCCCTGATAGTTCTTCCTATGACATAACTCCTCCCCTTGGCCCCACCCCCTGATAGTTCCTTCTCCTAATGGCACTACCTTGAGGATCAAGCCCCTTATACAACAGGAGACCACATCTAAATCACAGAAGAAACTCAGAGACATTTATGGCTTCCAGGAACCATAGAAAAAGATGTCTCAATCCCAAATTTTTATAGAAGAGGAAGTATGAATTTGGAAATAAGTTATACAATAGGCAAAAATCTTTCTTGGTTTTAAAATGCCAAAATAACTCTCAGCTATGCCACGAGTATTATGTTATTTGTATCGAGGAAACCGAATCTGGTATATTACCTTGTGCTGCTTCCAAGATTAAAAAAGTCGAAAACTCTAAAACTTTCATGAATAAGAAGAAATTTAAGCAATTGCTTTTTGTTTAGGTATGCATATATTTTTCACTTACACAAGACCACACCATTCTCAAAAAGGAAAGTAAGTTGAAATATTGGGCAACCTGCTGCTGGCCCTTGTCTGACAGTGCAGCTTCTTTGCTCAGCCATTTTCTTCAGTCATGTCTCCCTTTACCTCACTCCTGTGTCAGCGCTGACACACGCTAGCACATACACAGGTGTGGCACATCTGTGGACTAACGCCACACTTTTCCTTAGCGACCCATGTCTCTGAGAACTGGGTCCCATCTATAGAATTAGTCATATTCCTATTGGTGAACATATGGGGGAAACCAACAATAATATATTGAAAATAGAAAGATATGATAATATGTGATGTGGGAATATCCAAGCAGCACAAGGTTGAGAAACGAGAGAGGCGATGGAGTGTGACTCTTTCCTTACAGGGCGTGCTGATCCAAGAATTGGCGGGTGGTGACTGCCAATACAAATGTTCTGCTCACTTTTTAATCACACAGGATTTAGTCACACATAAACAGCAGTCAAACTCTAGTTTTGAAAAACGTTATCTTGTCTTGTGTGTAGCGTATGCTTCTGCGAAACTCAGAAATGAGAGCAGCATGTTAAATGGCAGGGAAGGAGGAAGGATCAAGAAGAAACCGAGAGAGCATAGGGCAAAGGTCAGAGAAGATGAAATGGGATCCAATTTCCACTCAGACTTCTGCTGTAGATTATAAGGACACTGCCATTACTTCCAATTTTTGTAGCTATATCAGAAATAAAAATTGCCACTTTCATAATAATGCATTCAGTAAAATTACTCTAAACACGGCTCACTAATACCGTGATAGCAAATGGACTTAATGGAAAGTCCTAAAGATGTAGGGAATATGAATCATAAGATGTACAAGTTCAGAATTGCTAAAGGAAAATAAAAAAAAAACCTTACATGAAAATGTAAGGTTGGAAAAATAAACCGAATAAAAAAATATTCCACTTTGCTTTCTCTGTTGGTCTGATAGAACATTGCAAAACCAAATTTGGGGAGATGAGGGTGCATTTTTGTTCATAAGTGTTTGTCCATCAAGAAAATTCAGGGAAGGAGTCAAGACAGAAATCTGGAGGCAGGAACAGAAGCAGAGGAAATAATATAATATAATATAATATAATATAATATAATATAATATAAATATCCCCTCAGTCCTCTCTCATGTTACCCCAACACCATTTTCATTCATGACTTTATATCGATTGCTGTATATAAGTGCACACCTTTTTCCTGATTATAAGCTGTTCATAAGCCTGTATGAGGTTGCTTGCATGCATATGTTTTAATTAAGTATTAAATAACTAATTGGTGTGGTTTTCCTTCAAGAACATTCTTTTTCCTGCTCTTAGAATTTTTTAATTATCTGTGTTTATTCTTTTTTTTAGAGTAAGATTTAATATTTATTCAGGGGGTTATGGAGGGGGGAAGGGAGAAAGGGGGACAGAGAAAGATAGAGAGAGAGAAGAGAGAGAGAGAGAGAAGGAAAAGCGGGGGGGGGGGGGGGGGGTGGGATGCGCAAAAGCGCGCCAGGAGAGGACAGAGAAGCTTATCTGTGTTTCTTCGTCTAGGTTGAGGCCTTGCCTAGGTCCAAATGCCCAGGCATGATACAACCTAGTGCAGGCTTGGCCTTGCCAAATCAATTAGAAATTAAGGAACGCTGATATGTCAATCATACTCCAGTGGGTGGACCACACCCATGAATACGTGAGCAGCACTTTTATGGAGATTTAAGGAAAAGGATGCAAAAGTTGGAAAGGGAAGGGTTTAAATCTGGGAGGAAGTCGAGGTAGTGTAGTGTGAATATAATCAAAATACATTATAAATACACATGCTTTGTGGCCATATATATATATATAGTCATAAAATTAAGAAATTAATAAAATATATTAAAACCTTTTCTTGTAAAGGTTTCTGTAAACCAAGAATTACTTTAAAACTCTATCAATCAAATGAACAGACATTTAACAATCTCGTCTTTGGTCTATGATTCCCGGTGTATTCCTGTGCCTCCATCCCATCACACAGGTCCTTCTGGCTCCTCCCTCCCACCCATGCTGCCCAAATGTTTTCCTTCTCCATATGCACGAATGTGAGAAGACGGCATCACTTTTGGTCTTGGTGCTGCCACCAACCATCTTAGCAGAGAAATAGGATGTATGTGGAGACTGTTAACAAATCTATTTAAAAAAAGAAAGAACCCAGAGAAGGCCCATGAGGGTACAAGCTTTTCTGTCTTTTAGGTGGTTCCGTGACTGAGGATGCTGTTTTTATGCTGCTTGACAGTGACCAATGAGAATTCTCAACCTGAATCAAACATCTGAAAACAACTGTAAAGTGGCACTAGGGTGGACTGAGATGGCTCATCTTGTCTGGCCTCATTTCTCTCCTTTTGTGGAGAACTGGCTTGAAGCTGTGGCAGCATGTCTGCTCCTCACTGGAATCTTCTCTTCCAAACTCTGTGCTTCCACAAAATGTAAGGCTGCCTTCATGAGTCAGTGTTTGCAACTTAACACATCATTGCATGGGTACAATGTCTGCATGCAGGTGCATGTATGCATGTTTTTTTTTTTTTGTGTGTGTGTGTGTGTGTGTGTATGTGTGTTCATGTGGTGGTCAATGTCAATTGTCTTCCTTATAACTTTCTGTCATATTTTTGAGCCTGGGTCTTTCACTGAATCTGGAGCTCACCAACTTGACCAAGTGGTCAGTCAGCCAGTCAGAGGGGTCATCTGGGCATGTCCTTTCCTGCTCTGGGATTACAAGTGCAAGCTTGCACACCTAGCATTTTTACAGGCACTATAGTATCTAGCTCAAGTTCTCATGTTTCGATGGACAGCATCTTCCCAGTCTGCCACTTCTCTGGACAGATTAGCTGTTGTTATACATTCTTTCATCCTAAAACATCATTTCCCTTCAAATTATTTTCAGTCCACTCTTCGTTTCTTCTCTATTTTCTGGTGAGAAGATATTCTATAGGGAAAATTAATCACAGAAATTAATGACATCCTCATAAGTGGTTTTTTAAACATAAAGCAAAAAAAAAAAAGCTTACAAATCACAGTACCAGAGAATCTAGACAACAATGAGGACCCTAAGAGAGACATATTTGGATCTAATCTACATGGGAAGTGGTATAGGAATTCCTTCTCTTTGTGTGTTGCTTTCATTGGTCAATGAATAAAGAAACTACCTTGGCCTAGGTGATAGGGCAGAACTTAGTTAGGTGGGGAAGACAGAACTGAATGCTGGGACGAAGAAAGGTAGAGTCAGAGAGACACCATGGAGCCGCCAGAAACAGGCATGCTGAATCTTTCCCGATAAGCCACTGCCACGTGGCGATACACAGATTAATAGAGATGGGTTAAACTGAGATGTAAGATTTAACCAATGAGAAGTTAGAGCTAATGGGACAAGCAGTGTTTTAATTAATACAGTTCCTGTGTGATTATTTTGGGGCTGAGCTAGCCACACAGCCAGGACAAACAATCAGGCCCTCACCCTGCAACAGGGAAGTAAAAAAAGACAAGATCTCCTGAGTAAATTGGTAGCATGGGGACCATTAGAGAGGGCTGAAGTGAAGGGGAGAGGCAGAAAGGGAAGCAGAGAAAAATGTAGAGCTCAATAAAATCAATAAAAAAGATAACTAAAAAATGAGTGACATCAAAAATTAGGTGTTATTACTAGAAGATGCCATTTATTGAAAAAACAGGTCCAAACACAAGAGCAAAAACTACTTGTAAAAATAAATCAATTACCCAGAATGAGAGGAGAGAAGCACATGAAGAGCACCTTTGAGTGTAATTATCAGGAACTGTCATGGAGAGGACAGTGGCACTATGGACGGAACAATTGTTTGAGAAAGCAGAGGAACGACCACATGACAAGCGGGGCATGTTCAATTCTTGACATTGCTCTCGGGAAGAATCCGTTGTAAAACTGTAATTAAGTATAACTCTTAGCAGCTGTCCTGCAAATCTAAGGCAGCTAAAGGCTAGGTTCTATAGCTGTTACTGTGCTGGCTGAATGGCCTTAAATTTGAACTCTAAATGACTGTCACATCTATTGAAAAACAATGCTTTTCATGGTCTCTTTTTAGTAGCATAATTTAAAATAAGATACACACACACACACACACAATGGTGGGCTAAGAGACATGTTCTCTGGACAAAGGGCTTGTTCATGTCATTTCAGATCTCATACTCACATGAATTTGTCCTGAAGAGTTGAATCCTGGGGACAAAGACTCAATAGGAGATACTCAGGTATGAAAGAGGAAGCCACTGCACGCTAATGTCTTCTAATGCATTAATAAATACAATGTGATCATTATTACATTAACTATGTGAATTAATAATCAAAACCACTTGAGTCCTGAGATTTATCAAGGTAAACGGTAATGATGACCAACATTCGCATCTTGGAAAGGGACTTGGTGCTAAACTGAATCATTATTTGCTCTCTACTTTGTTGTTGTTGCTGAGATGGGTCTCATACAATTAAGGTTGAACTTGACCTTGTTGGATAGCTGAGGGTGAACTTGAATTTCTAATTTCCCTGCCTTCTATTCACCAGTGCTGATACTATAAGTGGGTACCACCGTACCTGGTTTTGTGTATTATGTGGGATGGAAACTATGCATCCCTGGCAAACCGTACCAACTGATCCACATGCCCTCTCCTTAGTGAGTCTTATCCCAGAGCAAAATTAACTTCTTTTCCAGGCTAATTATGTTTTCTTCTGGGATTAATAACTTTCATTTTTAGTACTACTTCTGTTGGATGATAAATTATAGACTTATTGTTTTGAAGACCGAGTCTGTTATTTCTATTTTCTAAATGCCTCCTGAGGGTTTTCACACTTCCAACTTTCATAAGAACAACTTTTCTTTTTTTCTCCCTCTACTATAAAAGAAATGGACTGAAGCTGGTGGTTTTGAAAAAAAATCCTTTTAAACTTTTTTTCATACAGTGTATTTTCATCTTATTCTTTCCCACCCACCCACTCCAAGGCCTTCTCAACCTTCCTGCCCACTCAGTTTAATCTGAGTGCTCCAAAGTCTCTCACTACACACCGTTCAGTTGTGGGTGCCTGTGTAAACGGTCATCTATTGCTAGAAGAAGCACCTCTGGTGGGGACTGAGGGATGCACTGATCAATGGGTGCCGGATATGTCATTAGGAGTCATTTATAGCTATTTTCCTTTAGCATCTCATTCTAATCTTATTCTCTCCTAGGTCATTACGTGTAAAACTGCAGGCAGGGCTTACAAACATATGACTTTGCTCTCCACAATATCCTTTCATGTTCTCTTTGGAGTTGAGTTATTTATAGATTCTGTCTGCTCCTCAAACCCCATCTGGCACACTATCTTCTTTCCTTTCTATCCATTATCACAGTAGATTTCTTCTGATCTCTCAGCTGTCTTAGCTTTCATATCCACCCTATTTTCCTGGCATAGGTTTTATTCACTTCCTTATTCTGGTTTTATCCCTGGAAATTCTTTTGATCTTAGTTTAAATTCTACTCTTTTGAGAATTTTCATAAAGTTCCACAAACCAAGTAAGGCACGCTCCTGCTATAAGGAAAATGATTCACAATTCTTCATAAAAGCAAAACAAAGAATTCCAGGAGCATAATGCCCCATTGGTGGCAAAACAAGTGGAAATAAAGATCACATTTTATCTTATCATTAGACATAATATATCAAATTAGCAAATATCCAGCAATAGTTCGACAGCCTTCTTTTTGTGAAATAGCAAAAATAGAGTATAATCTTATGCAACTAAATATAACTGTGAAAAACTACTGATCTCATGCCCATAACCACTGTCTTTTTACGCTGACAAAATTTCATAGAACATATCATTGTCTGTTTAATTCTCCTCTTAGCTGAAAACAAAGCAGATTAGCTTTAGTCCAATAGATATTAAATTAAGACAAAAGGTACTTGTTTTTTGGTACATCTATTTTGTATTTATCTCAATTATGTTAGTCTTATGCAATCAACAATTATATTCACAAGTTATTCATAATACTTTATTTTTTCTGCTTGTTAACCATTTTTATAATGTGGGAGAAATGTGATAAAATATTCAAGTAATTAAACAAGTATTGATGTGCGAAGAAAGAAGCCTGATCTATTCAAATTGTGGTTGAGAGGAAGTAAAGAAGTTAGAAATTTTTTGTTTCTTGAGGCATGAAGATTGAATTAAGTCTGTGTCAATCAGTGCAATGATATTGGCCTTTGCACGCATTGTGTATCTGCTGCTGATGCATGCCTTATCAGGAAGTCACACAGTCTTGATAGGGATGTCTATATGCTAAGGACCATCTACTAATATTTAGGATCATACTGTTAGGGTTAATTTAGATGTAATAGAGAGAAAAGTCATGTGGCCTAATCAACGACTATATTTGATTGCCTCTTGAAAACAGAATTAAGATTTTGCATGTGGACCACATATGATGTTATAAACTAAAGTTTCCTGACTTTAATTTCTTTTTTTCTCCCTCTCCCCCATAGCTTTTTATCTCACGGTGAAGGGATTACTTTATCTCTAATGTCCCCCCCCCCCCAATCATGGCATGGGAATGAGTTATATGGCAGGGGAACTAGGACCTTCTGTCTGGATTTCTATTATTATCTAGTTAAAGTCTCCTTCACAGATTATTGAAGACTTTCCATCATTGACCAGAAATGATCCCTCTGAAGGATGCAAAGAAAATAGAGCAGTGTTGTAATAGGAGCGACAGGACTGTGTCCCTGGCACCCGGGCCGCCCACATGGCTAGCTTATGCCCCGAAATAATTACATGGAAACTGTATTCTTTTAAACACTGCCTGGCCCATTAGTTCCAGCCTCTTATTGGCTAGCTCTTACATATTGACCTAACCCATTTCTAATAATCTTTGTAGCCCACGAGCTGGTTTACCAGGAAAGAACTTAACCTGCGTCTGTCTGGAGTGGGAGAATCATGGCGACTCTCTGACTCAGCTTCTTTCTCCCAGCATTCTGTTCTGTCTACTCCGCCTACCTAATTTTCTGTCCTATGAGGGCCAAGGCAGGTTCTTTATTAGTTAACCAATGAAAGCAACAGATAAGATATAAGACCTACCTCCATCAGAGCAGGCTTTTTCTTTTGGGCCACCAACCAGCTCCCAAATCATGACACACAAATTTCTTATGAGCCATGAATGCTCAGCCTTAGCTTAGACTAGCTTCTTGCAAGCTCTTATAACTCACCCTGTTTCTCTTCTACATTTTGCTTTGGGGACTTTTATCTTACTTTCCTTCTGTATATCTTACTTTCACAGCTTTTCATCTCTGGCTGGTGGCTGTCTGGCTTCTGGCCCCAGGTGTGTCCTTCCTCTTTCTCCTCGTTCTCTTCTCCTTTTTCCTCTCTCCTCTTGAGCCTAGATTCCTTATCCTATTTATTCTCTCTGCCTGAAAACCCCACCTGTGCTTTTCCTGCCTAACCAGGTGCCGTAGGCAAGCAAGGTGAAACAGCAATATACCTTTACATAATTAAAAAATGCAGCCTAAACAAAAATAACACACCTTTACATCATTAAACAAACGCAGCATAAAGAAATGCAACAAAACTTTACAGAGCTAAAGTAATGTTTCACAGCATAAACACATGTAACATGTCTTTACCTAGTTCCAGTAATATTCCACAACAAGAAAATCATAAGAGTGAGACAATTGGTCCACCAACGTGACTTCTGTGCAGTCTAAGTTAAAGAAGCTTCAGAGGAAATCAGAAGTATCTCTGATAGAGGATAACTTAAAAACAAAGCCATACAAATTGTTGGGAACTCAATCCCAGCTTCAAAAAAAAGTAGGCAATTCAGATTCAAATGTTACTATCTCTTAGGCAAAGTATCTTCTAAACCCATTTCATTCAGCATTTCAGAAAGTAAAAGGGTTGATTTTTAAACTTCATTGTTTATCTTTTTCAGTTCATTATTTTATAGTCATGTTAAAATTAAGGTAGATCAAAGATGAAAAGTCACCTCAATCCATAGACCCTTTTGATTGTATCCTACAGACACTGGCTCTGAACCAAATACCCAGGTACTAACCAGTCTAGTTCCACCCAGACCAGATGGAATAGGGTTACTCAGGTTGGATTTAGATGGTCTACTCTGAGGATACCTCGCCATCTCTACAACACAGCAGATGGTGAAAATATTTCAGGCTATTTTTAAATGATGCCACCCAAACTACATTTCTATCAGCTGTCTGCATGGCTTTCATAAAGATGATTTTCCTTCTAAACCAAGTGACAATGACAGAGCATCGCGGGGCTCTTCTGAGATGTCATTATTAACAATGACACACTGTGGATTTATATTCAAAGCTCAGAGATAAATTGCAAGACAGGAAGCTGTGGATCTCCTGAGATAAATAGGCAGATACTGATAAATGATGTTACAGTACATATTCTGTCTTCTATTATAAAAGAAAACAATTTCTACCTCGTATGTAAGAGGCTCTTAAACTAATACTTCTTTTGAAGGATAAAGAAAACATAATTCTTTGTGAGCCCCTTACTTAAAACAGTTAAAAATTCTAGACATACTGGGCTATAAGTTGTAAGTTTTAGACAAACTTTTCTTTACTCAAGATAAAATATGGTATTAGATAGATGTTATGTGAGGCCATACTAGATATTCAAATCTTTTCTGATCTACTCTGTGGAACTTATTCCCATTTCCTGATATTTTATTGAAAGGTTAGTTCCTAATTACTGCATCATATTTTCATTTTTACATTCTTGTCCTAATATCTGAGGGCATGGAATAAACCTATTTTGCCCTAAGATCCTTTATCTTTAGTCTTTAAATGGTTAATGATGAAATAGAGAGAAGCCAGATGGATGGAATTCATCTTTTTCTAGCAGAAGAGGTGATTTTTGCCCTAATGAAGGATATTTCTAATCAGGTTAATTCTGTCCTAATGTCTATTCTTGCTTCCTTAACCCATCCAAGTCTTGGTTTTGAAATGGTCCCAAGACAGCTCTCATTGTTCTATTAATAACTTTTCCTTTATACAACTAGAATGGGTTTGTCTTATTTGTAATGAAATTTTATTTTATATAAGAGGAAAATTGGACAAAAGTATCTAAATGGTTACTTTGATACCTTCTATTCCATAAGTTTATCTTGAGCATTTTTATGGTAAATATTAAATAATATCATAGAAGGTAAGTTTTTATGATTAGTACACCTATGCATGTAGTATGCTTTTCTAGTACTAAATACATGTTTCCTTCTGTTTTTACTATTGCAAGTATCTATCCATTTACCTGCTTAGCATTTGAATTCTATTATAAATATTTAAAATTTCCTCCTTAGAATAAATTTCTAAAGTCGGAATTGTTAGAACATGAAATTAAGGCAGTTGGAAGCTTGACTCCCCCAGGAAGTGGTTTCGCCCCAGAAGATTGTACTTTTCAGCTTCCCATCAGCAGCTGTCTGTGCTCCTAAGATCTCTTCCCTAAATCTCTCGAAAAGGTGCCAGGCAGGAGAATTTACATCTCTTCAAACTTCACTTGTACAGATGCAGCATTCGGAAAGCAACCGGCTTCTAGATAGGAGAGTCCATGGAACAAAGGAGAGTTAAACTAGACCCCAAGCACGCCTCATACAGTTTGCAAATTCTCCATAGTTATCTCAGTGATAAACCAACTGTGTAGGTGGTTTTGGTGAGTGCAGACTGTCAGGGTTCTTAAATCATTTAGGAGCACATGAAGGAAAAAAAATCAAACATGATCTCCATTAGCTTTTCTTACAGCTGCTACTCTTGGCTAACTGACCCATACACTCAAAACTAAGGATTGAAAGGGTTACCTACCCACCACAGTGTATTTCCATAAAAGACATGGTTAAACTTTATGGAAAACTTGGGCTACTTAGCAAGAGGCCGAGACTCCCAGTCTATTCTCAGCTTATAATGCTTACATTTTTTTAAGACTGTTTGGTAAAAAGAACATAACATTTCCTAAGTAGCCTCTATTTTAAATCATAGGACAGTCGGTGCCTTGTACCCAATAAAAGAGCCCATTGAACTAGACCATGGCCCAAACAGCAGTCTCCTGGTAACTGGGAAGTGATGAGAACCAGATTTTATAACTTAGCTCTCATGTGCTAATGAAATATAATAATAACTATTTAAAAGCTATATTTATGATAAACTGAATAGAACATAAGCTCAGGTGACTACATGAAATTATTGTATGTATGTGAGTGTGTGCTCTGTAATCTGAATAGATCCAAGGGCCTTCATTGGCCCAAACTCGCTGAAGTGTTCAATTCAGAGTATCATAGTTCTGCTTAGAAAAAGTAACTAAATTGCTCTAATTCTGATCTCTCAGAAGATAAATGCATTTTAATGCACCGTTATCTTTAAAATCCCTTTCTCCCCAACACTTGCTTTCTTTTTATGGGGGGAGGGAGGAGTTTTGAGACAAGGTTTCTCTGTAGCTTTGGAGCCTGTCCTGGCACTAGCTCTGTAGACCAGGCTGGTCTCAAACTCACAGAGATCTGCCTGCCTCTGCGTCCCGAGTGCTGGGGTTGAAGGTGTGTGCCACTGCTGCGGGGCAACACTTGTTTTCTTACCAGGTCTTTTCTGGTTCATTTTCTCAGCACCAGTTGTCTAAATGCAATCCCCCCCTTTTTTTCTCTTTCTATCTCTCATTTGTTTATAATAAAGATTCACTTAGAGCTGTTAATGTCTTGAATATGTCCTCAGCTTAAAATATCTGATTCCTCACAAGTAAGGTACATGTAAGTGCTGGCACAGTAAACTGGAGAAAGACGGAAATATTGTGACAATTCATGTATCAATTGGTTTAATTCCAATTACACATTACTATTCTCCTGATGTGTAATATACAGCTTATGACAAAACAATTTCTCAAGGAGTAAAGTATTCTGTGTCATCATTGAAGGTTCCTAGTCTAATTACTACATATACATTCTCAAAGGGAAGAGGAAATTTCTAAATAATGGTCTAGAAAGTAAAGAACTTCCTTTTGCTTCTCCAGAGAAGCCTAGTTGGTGTCTTTTATACTTGACTGTAGATTTTTGAGTCTTAAGTTGCTACAGCCATTTCTATATTTTTCTTTTTGCTTTTTAATTAAATATAAAACCCACCTTGAAAAGAAAAAATGGTTAAAGTAATAGAAATGAAAATAAAAAATGTGATTATTGATGAAATTGTCAGAGATGCTGCAGGGACTGAGCAGGTCGTTTCCCAGTGGCCCAAACCACAATGCCCTGTTGGTTTCTTTATGGTGGATCTGATATTCAAAAGCTGCTGCAGCACCTTACAGAGAACACATTATGTACCTAGGTTGAAAAAGTTTACATCTCTGAGTAAAGTAAATCTCACGGTGCTTTCTCAGTGCCCAAGGCTTCTTAGTCGTGAATATTGAGGTACCTTTGCAATTGCATGCTGGGAAAGGCAATAGAATGTCAACAGCAGTGAGAGTGTAGCTCATCTTTCTCATCATTGCAATCCGGTGTGAGCTATGGGATGACATCTCAGGCATCCCTCTTCCTCTTGTAATCTCTGAATCTGCTTGACTGCTCCCCATCTGCACAGTGACCCTTCCTTAATGTTCATTTGCACTCTATGAAGCATCTCTTTAGGTGAATATGCTGCAGATAATAGTTTATATATACTCCAAATTCATAGTGATATCATGTGATACACTCGGCATTAACAAATTTTGTGTTTTGACAGTCTGAAATGTATAATCAATGACAAAATGTTTCTCCAGGGAAGAATAAAGCTAAACACAGTTAAAGTATTCTAGGCGGCTCACTTTGTCTTTGAACAAGGGTCAATAAATTATGCATATTTTTGCATCCGATTGCTGACCTCATTAGCTGCCTAACAACTAGGTAAAATAAATAATTACTTAGTCTTCCTGAGATCCTTAAGCATATCTAATCTACAGTAAGCATCTATATAACATGCAGAGGAAATAATCAACGTTTTATTTTTATTTTCAGTTCAATCTGATACGTGATCAAATGTGTAAACGCAATTCTTTTCCCTATGAAATCTCTTGAGATATATACATTTTATTTATTTTGTGTGCCTATTGGCATGTATGTGCACACCAGAGGACAACCTGTGGGACACTTCAGTTCAGGTCATCCGGTCTGGGCCCAAGTGCCTCTGTCTACTGACCTGTCTCTACCATTCCAGCCTGTATTTAAAATTTTTCCATTCTAAGAGGAATTTGAGTTTTTTTGTGAAAAGCATAGCTGCAGGGGCTGGAGAGATGGCTCAGAGGTTAAGAGCACCACCTGCTCTTCCAGAGGTCCTGAGTTCAATTCCCAGCAACCACATGGTGGCTCACAACCATCTGTAATGAGATCTGGTGCACTCCTCTGGCGTGTGGGCATACAGGGAGGCAGAATGTTGTACACATAATAAATAAATCTTTTAAAAAAAAGCATAGCTGTAACCTAAAACCAGATAAAAGCATCATTAATCATATTTCACTGTTTTCTTTACTCGGCATCTCACCAAATCTTTGGATATTTCCTGTGCTCCTTGTGTCTGTTGACTTCTTTTCATATATTAGAATCCCAGCCCAAACAGGACATAAAAGGCTTACACTTGACAATAATCCACTCGCTTATCAGTCAGGGATGTTTTCCAAAACCCCATCTCCCATCCACCCACCGTCTAGACATAGTCCTCAATGTAGCTTCACAGTGATTGGACAATATAAAGCTGTTAACTGAGCCTTATACCATGGCCACCACATATTCTGTAATTCTTACTAACTGTGACCTTTGGACATCCCCAAAGGGCCTCTTGGTTACCCTCCTGAATGAAGTTCCACCTAGTCTTAGCAGGGGCTAGTAGCCTCACTCTTGCCCACATGGTTTTGTGATTAAATTCTACCAACCGTGCTAAATTCCGATCAAAGAGAAAAATCCAGGTCATGCTAGAATGGATCAAGTTCTGAGGAACTCCTCTAACAGGGACTTTATTTTTCTCTTTCTAATTTGCATTAATGTGCTTAGTTGATGGAAGACATCCCTTGTGTCTTCTATCAAATGTGTGTTTTATGAAACAGTGCACATCTGACTTCCCCTGGCATCAGTTTGTGCACTGTACATGACAGTTGCTCAGACAGTGTTTGATGCACGAACAAAAGGTAAATTTAAGGAGACAAGTATTCATTCTAAATGCAGACCCAGTTATAAAACTTGAACTATAAAACTTGAACTCTTGATAATCTATTTTAACGAAAAACTATAAAGGCACAAGTGTATGACGGGGCTCTTCTGGGATTGAGGGATAATAAGTGGGGATAGAAAGTGTAAAGAATGAGAATATATTATATACATGTACGAAGCTGGCAAAGATTTAATCTACAATATACTTGTCCTCTCTAGAAACCTTAGCAAATATACAAGGTAAGGGCACAATAAAACCAGAGTTCTTCAGGCAATGCTTTCTCTCCTGACATCTCTATACCCTCCGAGAAGAGCAGCTGGGAGCAATTCTTTCTCTACTCGGGACTAGATTGGTTTATGAAAGGAAAACTGAAAGCTTTGGGTTAGACATTTCATAAAAGATTCTTCAAAATATTGAAACAAATGAAAGTCAGTATATCAAAGTATCTTCGCAAAGATTGTCAGATGGGTGTGTTCATGAGCCATCACTCAGACACTGAATATACTGAGCTCTATTGCTTCTCCTAACAAAATCATCTGCCTTTTCCCAATGTGGACGTTGTTTTATTGAGAGTAGGTGAAGTTGTATTTGTAAAGTCACAGTTATACGCATGGCCTCCAACCTCAGATTAGAATATGATTTGAAGCAGTGACAACATGGCGCTCATTAGTACTTCAGAAAGGCTATGGAGACCTTTCCTTCTCTACAAGGCTTTATTCATATCCAAAGAGGTGTCCTAATTTTACTGAATTTTTATAAATATCCTCTGGCATTATTCACCTCAATAAAATCCATAATCAAACTGTGTTTTTGGAAATTTAAAAATTCTTATAAATGCCACCGTTCTGTAATTGCAAGTTGATTTTTATCATCTCAGCGAAGAATTAGCAGTCATGTCTTCATCCACTTCTTCCAACTCCAAGCAAACATTGATTGTATACCTTCCTATTATGGGCATTTCCTACAAATTAAATCATACAAGTGGCTTTTTGTGTTACAATATTTTCATTTAACACAACTATCTCAAGGTTCATTCCTGATGTAAAACGTCTCAGCACCATATTGCTTTTCATGGCTGGATTTCACACATTGTATCACATATATTATTTGATATACACTTGAGTTGTTTCTGTTTGGGGCTGCTAGGAATAATTTTGCTGTGTACATTTGTGGATACATTTTTACATAAACATGCACTTTCTTTTCTCTTGGGTATGCAGCTAATAATGCAATTACCTGATCAGGTCATAATGTAAGTAGATATTGAACTTCTGAGGAATGTCCCCATGAGCATTCTTCTTCTGTCTTCCACAGTGGCTATATCATTTTATACTCCCCGAAGTAATAGTTGGGGACTTAAATTCCTCGCATATTACCCATACTTAAATAATGTCAGTCCTATATATTATAAAATGTTATCTCCTTTTGGTTTTTATTTGATTTTTCTAATACTTAACAATGGTGCTCATTGGTGCATTTGTTTATTGACCATCTTTCAACTGTGAAGAAATGTCAAACCAGATGTTTGTACGTTTGTTAATAAGGTTTTATTGTTGAGTTGCAAATCTTTATATAAGCAGGGGTTATTCTGACTAGTGAAGACAATTTTTCTAAAAATGTATCCATTCATGTAACTCATCTAGTTTTTTTTTGATACAATACTCTGCCTTCCCTTTTAGCCTCTTAAGTGGCTGTGAGGACTATAGTAATACTTCCCTCTTAACACCTGCTCTTGGTAATTTGTACATCTCTCATTTTCTTAATCTAGCCAAAGAGTTCTCAAATCTGCAGAACTTTCAAAGGACTTAACTTTTCCCATCACTATTCTCTTTACTATTGTCTACTGCACATATATTTATCCTGTTCCTTACTGTTTCCTTTCTTACAGTTCTCAAGTTCAAATTGCTTTCTTCATTTTCATAAAGGAGACTATCAGGGTCTTTATTTGAATCTGTTTTGTTTTTCACTTTGTTTAAAGCTATATGTTTCTAAGCATGGCATTCGTTCGATCTTACACATTTTAGTGGGCTATAAGCTCATTTTTAATTCTCCATAAAGCCCTGTTTAACTTCTGTTCTCATTTCCTTTTTGATTTATGTCTTTGCTTCTCTAGGTACATTCTAGATGTGTATTTCTAAGGTAGATTTGAAATGCAGATGATTCCCGGTGAACTCCTACAAACCCACATAGTCTGGTCGAATATCTGGCAGGACTTCTGCTGTAATAGTGAGATGAAGTAAATATGTTTGAATTTTTCTAAGAAGTATGAGTACAATATGAAAATACTATAAGAAGTTCAATTGAGCAACAGATAACTCAGTAACTTAGGCATTATTGATATAGTTTTGTATTTATATAATCACTGTTGTATGTTGTATGTATATCACATGTATTATTTTGTATGTATATACACACTGTTGTATGTATATCATATATATTATTTTGTATGTATAAAATCACTGTGTGTGCTATGCCTTTACACAGCTGCACTTAGGTTGTTCTTCACCCCAGTATTACCAAGTTCATGGCTCTGTGATATTATAATGGATCTGGCTTCATTGGGCACCAGGAATTTTCCAGCAAGATTACCACTGCAATGACAATACATGGCTCTAAATATAAATATTTATTAATGCATTTGACAAGGATTTGGGATATATATCTCATAGAAAAAGAGAACATAATATATTCCTTTGTTAAGAATTATGACCAATTCAAAAGAACCAAACACCATGCTCATTCCTTTAAAAAGACAAAATTAAATAAAATAAAAAATTGTACAGGCAAAGGGCTCACACCTGTAATCATCACTTAGCTTAATGCAAGTAGAATGCTACTAGTCTGGGTTCAACTTCAGCTGCAGAATGAGTTTAAGTCCTGTCTGGAGTACAAAATAAAAAACAAATAAAGTCCAATATTTACGAGAGTCCAAGTGTCTAAAATTTTAGGGTAGCTTTTTCCAAGTGAACATGAATAGAAATTTCACAAAACTAACAGGGCCAAATGGCACGTTCAAATTAAATGTCCTCATTTAGAGTTGAGTTCTGGGAATATATATGGGATATATCTATACATATATACATGTATGTATATATATGGCTTAGAATATTTTCAAACATTCACAAACACAAGAAACACAAATATAAATTCATGTCACATACTATAAGCATGCACTAAAGCATTAATTAAATTATGAATAAATTATATGACTAGTGGCACTTTGGAAGACATATATCCTGATGATGACCTGTAGTTGTAAGTTCATAATGCAATGATCCCTTATTTGATGACACATTCTATAGACCATTAACTAACATACTTAGAATACATTTTCATACATTCACAGACTCAAGAAAAGCACATCTAAATTTATTTCTCTTGAGATCAACGTACACAAAAGGATGAATTAAATTATGTGCACATGGCTTAAATTTAAAAGTAATTGCGGCTAGACAGGAAATTGTAGCTGATAGATAACATTGCCATCCCTGAGTTTCTAAGCCATCTGTCACAGGAATGAACAATCTCATTTCTGTTTGAGAAGGGACCTTCAGAGCCAGTTCTGTCTCTGTATCCATGGAGCACATCAACAATGTGCAGAGGGTGAATTCTGTCTCTGTATCCATGGAGCAACACTGTACAGAGGGTGAATTCTGTCTCTGTATCCATGGGGCACATCAACACTGTACAGAGGGTGAATTCTGTGCCTGTATCCATGGAGCAACACTGTACAGAGGGTGGATTCTGTCTCTGTATCCATGGAGCACATCAACACTGTGCAGAGGGTGAATTCTGTCTCTGTATCCATGGAGCACATCAACACTGTAAGAGCGTGAATTCTGGTACAGTGTTTACAATTGGGAGACTGCCACGCCTCGCACCAGCCACGGCCACTTTCTTGATTTATCACACACTTTCCCCAGAATAGGGAACATCTTAGCTCCTAGTTTGTCGTTTTCACTGCAGTTCTATCTTGTATTAAGATTTAAGAGCCTTCCCCTTTTACAAAACCCTTAAATCTTCCGTTTCATTATGCTTTAACACCCTGAGGTCAACAAGTATCACCTCTCACTTTCTTCTTTCTGGAACTCTCTATTCAACATTTTTTTTCCACAGTGGACTAGAGTCCTCCAAGCATTCAAAACCATCTTTTCTGATTGCACTGGCTAGCAACGCCCTCCTCCCTGAAGGTAACTATTTTAGAAGTTAGCTGCTCTCCTACCCTACCAGGGGAAACAGAACAAGAGCAAAGTAACCTCCCGCACAGAAGAATCCTAACATCCCAATAGTCTGTGAACTGTCACTCCATACATCACAATTCCTTAAAAGCAGTTTTTGATGCAACCATGATTCACTTGAGGGAAAAAGCTTGGATTGGCAGGATTTCAAACACGGCTGTTCATTATCTCTGAGACCCAGCAAACAAAAGGGAACAGTTATACTGTTGTTAATGCCTGATGTGGAATTAATGACTGCCTATAAATAGTTACAGTAAGAGGAAATGGCCCCTAAAAACGGTGGGATTTAATGAATTATAGATACAGGATATTAATTTACAACACTTGTTTATATTTCTTTTAAAGAAAGGGGTATCTTAATAGCCTTGGAAACTAGAGTTAGGCAAACTTTTCCTGTCACAGGCCAAACAATGACGATTCCAGGGTTTTCAAGCAACCTAGTCTCTACTGTAGTGACTTCATTCTACATTATGCCGGCCAAGATCCATGGATAAATGAGTCAGTATGAATGCATTCTAACATAATTTGGCCTATTAAATATTGAACTGAATTGAAGTTGGAATGTCCAAAAATCTGCATTTCCCAAAATATTGTTTAAAAGTTGTAACCACTAAGCTGCAAAGCTCATAGCCAGTTTGCTAACTACAGGAAAATTTTACCTCAAGCAAATGCTTATAGTTTTTATACAGCTAGGCTCTTTTGCATTGAAATTCTGGAAACCATATTCTTTTCTAGAGTATGCAACATATGTTCTGTATCTGTCACCAGTTTGAAAGGTAAGGGTTTTGAACAATCATAAGATAATGGGGTACATATCTAAGCACAGAATTTCCAACAGTAGAATCTCAAATGGCTGAGATACATTAAATAAATATTCAAGATACTTAGCCATCAGAAAACTGCAAATGAAAACAACTCTGAGATTCCATCTTACCCCAGTCAGAATGGCCAAGATCACAAACACTAATGACAGCTTATGTTGGAGAGGATGTGGAGTAAGGGCAACATTCTTGCACTGCTGGTGGGAGTGCAAACTTGTACATCCATTTTGGAAGTCAGCATGGTGGTTTCTTGGAATCTATTTACCTCAAGATCCAGCTATATACTTACTTGGGCACACACCCAAAGGGTGCCCAAACACATCACAAGGACACTTGCTCAACTATGGTCATAACAGCATTATTTGTAATAGCCAGAACCTGAAAACAACCTAGATTATCCTAAACCAAGGAAAGAATAAAGAAAATGTGGTACATTTACACAATGGAGTAGTACTCAGATGTTAAAAACAACAACATCAGCGAATTTAAAGGCAAACGGATGGAACTAGAAAAAAATCATCCTGAGTGAGGTAGCCCAGACCCAGAAAGACAAACATGTTATATAATCACTCATAAGTGGATACTAGATACAATGTAAAGGGTAACGAGGCTACAATCCACAGTTCCAGAGAGGTTAGCTGACAAGGAAGGTCCAGAGCAGATGCATGGATTTCTCTGAGAAGGGAAATAGAAGAGATCTCCCAGGTAGCCTGGGGACAGGTGGGAATGAGAACATGAAAGATTGAGTTGGGAGGGGGAGTAATGAAAGACATCTTGATATGGGGGGCATTTGTGGGTTAGACAAAATCCTGGTGAAAGAGAAATTCTCCAGAGTCTATAAGGATGACCCCACCTATGACTCCAGCTAAGACTCTTAGCAATAGTGGTTAGGAAGCTTGAACTAGAAATCTCCTGTAATCAGATGTCTACCCCAATAGACCTCATAGAGGCTCTATCCAGTAAGTGAAGGAAACAGATGCAGAGACCCACACCAAACCCTGGGAAAGCTTCCAGAAACCCTGCTGAAGAGAGAGAGGAAGGACTGGATGAGCAAGGGGGCTCAAGGTCATTGTAAAGGGGCTCACAGAAACAAGTAACCTGGACTCATAAGACCTCATAGAGCCTGGACCGACAGCTAGGACAGACCTAGGCCCTCTACATATGTGAGACGGTGTAGCTTGGTCTGCTTATGGGATTCCTAGTAGTGAAAGCAGCACCTGCCCCTCACCCTCTGGCTGGCTTCCAGGAATCTATTCCTCAGACTGGGTTACCTTGCACAGCCATAACACAAGGGGAGGAGCCCAGTCCTACCTCAAAGCATGTGCCTACATCAAATAATGTGCCATGCTTTGTTGACAGCCATGGGAGGCCTGCCCCTTTCTGAATAGAAACAGAAGAAGAGTGGATTGGTGAAGGGAAGGAAGGGGAGGAAATGGGAGGAGAAGCAGGAGGGGAAACTTCAGTCAGGATGTAAAATAAATGGATACATTTAATTAAAGCAGATTCTGAAATTGGAAAACCTGATTAACTATGGGGAAACCTGCTTCGAAAGACAAATAGAAATTGTAAAGGTGATTATGTTTTAACTGTCTCCCAATTAAGTCCAGAGAACAGTAAAAACAAACCAAGTGATTAGAAAATGCCACCAAAGAAAATGCCAATGTTGGGCTGGAGAGATGGCTCAGAGGTCCTGAGTTCAATCCCCAGCAACCACATGGTGGTTCACAACCATCTGTAACGAGATGTGGTGCCCTCTTCTGCCAGAACACTGTATACTTAATAAATAAATAAAATCTTTTTTTAAAAAGGGGGCAACATCAAAAAATGTTTTAAAAAAAGAAAATGCCAATGTTACTTCTGCATACTAAACAAGCACTCGCAAATTTGGGGCTGTTAGCTTCCAAGTGCAGTTATTATTTCCTGAAAACTTGTTAGGATTTCTCCAAACCACGAGTTTGAACAGATGTTTCGGCATAGACTCTGCATCAGGGCAGATGGCAAGCAAACCAGGCTGCACTCTGCTTGGTTTTGTATGCAAATACGCAACCGGATTGGCTTCCTGACCAAAGGGCTGGTGATGTCAGCTTTCTCTGTGCTAGCACACCTTTATTTCCAAGGAAGAGGGGTGATTGCTACACCAACCCCCAACGTTTTCATCGCTTCCCTTCTCATGCCTTATCTAATACTATTATTTCATTCTTTTCTTCTACAGGAAATGCGACCTGCTACTTATGCTGAAACTAATATTTTCACAACTGCCTTCAAGTTCTGTAGAAACAAATTTGCTTGTCATCAACTTGCGAACCCAGAAAACTCTCATTTCTAAACGATTACCATACTCTTTAATACAGTATTACAAAGGACATATTTTCATTAAATATTTGACTTTCAAACTAGCACTGATGCCCTCCAGACAGCGGGGTCAGACGTGATGGACATAAAGACCAATTTGCTGAAGAAGCCACACAGAGAGTGGATTTGTCTTCCATATTAATGATTTCTGATAATGAAGTTCAGGGCTCAGTATGAGGTTTGGATGAGTGAGCTTTCTTTCTTTCTTTCTTTCTTTCTTTCTTTCTTTCTTTCTTTCTTCCTTCCTTCCTTCCTTCCTTCCTTCTTTTCTTTATTCCTTTCTCTCTTTCTTTTTCTGGTCCTGCATTGTACACTGGGATGCTCTCTTTCTCTTACACACACTCACACACACACACACACACACATGCACGCACACACATACACACACATACACACACACAAAGAGAGAGAGGGCTACCTGGATTCCTGTGCTCTGTGGTGTCCTTAAATTAGGCAAGTGTTAGAAATTATTAAATCAGGAACAAGGTAAAGATCAAAGTGAAGGAGGAAACTGGTTGAAGCAGGGACAAATGGGCTCGATTTGGGGGAAATTTTGGCACTCATCACATATCCTGCCCGAAGTTACTCTACTGTGATGACACCTGAGACATGCCTTCAGGCTCGCTTTCAAGTTTCCTTCTTTTGTTAGGTCCTGCTGCCTCAAAACCCCGAGCTCACTGTGCTCCCTACCCCTATCAGAAACAGTGCTGTACCAATCTAAGACTGAGAAACTCTGCCCACACCCACCGAAACGATGCCTTCCTTCAATTCTCCTCCATGGCTTCTTTCAGTGTGTCATCTATGTCCTCCCACATTCTAACACAAAATCACATGTTAGACCTTCAGTTTCATAGTCATAACTGTGAAAAACATCGGAACTCTGACTATCAGTACATAGCTACACAACTTATGCCTCCCTTAAACAAACCAATGAGTTATTAATAATTCATTTACCTCTATAAGACAAGAAACCAACTCCTCTATGTCCATATGGAAGTTCTACCCACCCCATTCTCAAAAGTTTCACATTTGCTTCCAAACAAAGATTATTTAAAAACTCCCAATACCCAGAGACCTAAGAATACCCAAACTCAGTTCTCTAGGATTTAAAACGCACCTGTGGGTTTTATGAAAGATTGCTGACTACTTTGCCAATAGCCCATTCACAAGGATGCGGACTCTTTGGTGTGAAGTGACCAAACAAAAGCCATCAGCGTCCAGAGCAGGAACTCTGGTGTGAGTGTCTGACTAATCCTAAGGAGGGCTCCCAAGGAGCCTTCACTGCCTCACACCCATTTACGCACGCCAGGGCAAACGTAAATGCTTGATAGTGCAAACCATCATCCCAATTGCTGTATCTTTTGTTGAACATAATTCCTATGAAGCTGAACTGATAGTTGAAGCAGAGTAACTAATTAAAAGCTAAAAGTAAGATAGAAAATTGATAACAATAAACTAGAATAGAATTATTGTTAATATGACTTCTTGCATTAAACATATTTTATGTTGTATATTTAGTTATAGTTTGGGAGTTGAATGTTCTTTCCTTTTTCAGTGTATAACTTTTCTTTCATACTCAAAGGAAGCACTTTGGCACTTAGGGCTTGTGTTTGAGTTTTCCGATTTCCAGTGTCCCGACTTTTCTATTTGGAACTCTAGTTAAATGAAATAAACGTTTCTTGAACACAATCGCCGTGATACCAGAACAGTGGCTCCGATAAGGGAGGCAGATACCAGTAACTAGAAAGTGCACAGACCACAGAGAGAAGATGTGCTGGGCGGAGAGATTATTCATAGGTAGTGAGCAGGTGTGAGTGATAGAGATGGACACCACAAGACTTTCTGAATGGCACATAACTGAAAACTGATGAATTATTTCTGGAAATTTCCTCTTAATATTTCCACAGCTCAGTTAAAAACAGAAATACAACATGAACTACTCGAGAGATGAACGCAGTGAATCTCAACAGTCTCCTTCCGGTACAGAAGTTAGGTACTCCATTCAGAAGAGGGAACACTGGTACAGAGGTATCCAACAGCTTGCCCAGAGTAACGATCTGGTTAATACAGGAGTGGGTGCATCTAATTCTCAGTTGTTTATGATAAAAACAGAAAACATTCTTTCGGATTTCTATCATTAAACCATGCGGTTTTTACTGTTAGGAAACAGAACTTGTGCCATTTGGAAGACTCTGGGGCTCAGGGATGGTTCAGAACGAAGATGTGCCAGAAAACAGAGTGTGTGTGTTTGTGCGTATCTGTGTGTATGTCTCTGTGTGTATCTGTGTGTATGTCTGTGTGTATCTATGCGTGGGTCTCTGTGTGTCTGCATGTGTGTCTGTGTTTGCATGTGTCTCTGTGTGTGTGACTGATGTGGGAGTGTCATATATCAATCTGTTGATTTCATTGGTTGATTAAATAAAGAAACTGCTTGCCCTGATAGGTTAAAACATAGGTGGGAGGAGTAAACAGGAGGAAGAGGAAGTGAGGTAAGACTCCTCAGACAGACGCGAGATAGCTCTGCTCTCAGAGACACATGCGATGAAGCTCCGACTCTTCCCGGTAAGCGCACCTTGGGGTGCTTACACACATTATTAGAAATGGGCTAGTCCAGGTGTGAGGCTAGATATAATGGGGAAGCCATGTTTAAAAGAATACAATTTGTGTGTTGTTATTTCGGGCATGAGCTAGCAGGCGGCCGGGGTGCTGGGGACGCAGCCCCGCTGCTCCTATTTCAACATGTAACTGTGCGTATGTCTGTGTGTGTGCATCTGTGTGTGTATGTGTGTATGTGTCTGTGCGTGTGTGTCTGTGTGTGTATCTGTGTATGTGGCTGTGTCTGCGTGTGTGTGTCTGCGTGTGTTTGTCTGTGTGTATCTGTACCTGCATGTGTGTCTGTGTGCATGTATGTGTGTGTGTCTGTGTCTGCATGTGTGTGTCTGTGTATGTGTCTGTGTGTGCATGTATCTTTGTATGTGTATCTTTGTGTATGTCTGAGTGTGTTTGTGTATTTTTGTCTGTGTGTGTGTTTGTGTGTGTGTCTGTCTTTATGTCTTGTGTGTATCTCTGTGTGTGTTTCTCTCTATGTGTGTCTGTGTATATGTCTGTGTGTGTGTTTGTCTATATGTGTGTCTGTTGGTGTGTGTATACAGCATGTGTACATGGTTATCCTTCTGTAGCTACAGTGAATTATGCACCATTTTGCAAAAAGTGTTCAGCTAATGGTTTCTAACTAGGCACTTAGTTTCCATCACAGTGAAGAACATCACACGAACACAGAACAACATGTATGTGCATACACACGTTGTAGGAATGTGTATGTATTGCACATGAAACACGGGCAACAAAATAATGATCAAAACTAACAATCAAAAAAAGGGAGAGGAAGTTGAATGTAATCAGGACCAGAAACCTGCATGCGCAGAAGCAGCCGAGTACTGAAGGGAGGCTGGGAATCTAAGGTGGGCTCCACCCTTGAGGCAGAGGTGGTTCCGCACACCACGAATATCAAAGACAACAAACGGTTAGATCAGTTTCTTTAAGGGCTGTGGCAAACAAAACATGTGTCTCCGTGGTTGGCTAACTTCACCTGTGATCACCTAAGTGGTTGCAAGAGAAAACCTGAAGAGGTTCCCAGCATCCCTGAAATACCCTTGTCACAGAAGCAAGAGCTGTGCTTAAGTTTTAGTTATGTCCCCTTTCCTGTCAATTAAGCATCTTTTAATATCCGAAATGGTGTGATTTATAAAGAATGTGCCACTCTCTCCCTGTTCATGAAAAGCCACACGAATGTTTTCTCTTATTAGTTTGTCATTGTTAAAGCTGAGTTAAAAAGCGTTAATGGAACTGGGGTTTGTGGAAAGGAAAATGAGGGATGCTAAGAAACCAATCTTGCAGCCCTCTAAAAGGCAGTCACTTGGGATGTTGTAGTTAAACGTCTTTGATGAGGTCTCACATACTATTTCATAGCTGTCAATAAGGTTTGTGGCAGACAGGGAAATCTAGGCGGTATATTTAATACATTTCAAGATCAGGTATTCTCAAATTCCTCTCTTGGTGTTCTATGCAGCTGTTGCTATACTTTTCCTAACTGTAAGCATAACTGTGGTCAATGTGAGCAAACTCCTAAAGGTCATGGTGACAGTTTGGGAAAATGTAAAACAACTAATTCTAAACAAAGGCTAAATCTGTTTCAGGTTTGTTTGGTTTTTCTGCAATCAAATACTTAATAGCTATTTAAAATTGATGTTTGCTGGCAAAATCACACAAGAAATACATTTTGATATAAATAAAAATAAATAAAAACTTTTAGATAATCTTTATCTCAGCATTGGAATATTTTATAAAGATTTCCATAAGGACAAATTTTCTTAGAGCGACATCATCTGTTTGCAGCAGGACTGGACATGCTCATATGCTGAATCCAGGTTTTAACAGCATCAAAAAATATGTTCACAGCAACACCTTAGGTTGGTGTTTGAGTGAATGGCAAAGCCAGGCTTGTTAAGCCAATGTAACACACACACACACACACACACACACACACAGCACGTTTACAGTCAGGATTTTATGTAACTAAGATCCTAAGATCACTTTCTCCTAACTCTTTTAAGAGATATCAGTGATGTACGTGGACTTAGTTTTGTTCATAATGAAGAGAGGAGGGAAGCGAACAGTATCGCTGGAGTTTTTAGGATCATAGGGTCTCCACATGTTTCCTCTCCTCCCTTAAATTCTTGGGATATATAAGTGCATTTTTGGTAGTGTAATAGCCTGTAAGTCGCACAGGGGGACTCTTTGGTGGCATAGCTTTTTCTCAGTTGCCTATGCTGTGGCTACTATTCTGTCAGTAGTTTAGCTGCTTGGGGATGTGGGGGTGTGCTGTCTCTGAGGAGTAACCCTATAAACTCACTGCTTCACCAACTAGACTTTATCTTTATAAGTGGGTGTTCTCGATACTTGGGTTGACTATACATTTTATGTTTCCCCAGGGAAATCACACCACATTTACATGAAAAGCTGAGGAGTGTTTTCTGCAAGTGAAGCACCTAAGAACAACCCTTCCCGTGGTGGTCCTGTCTTCACAGGCTCTGAACATTGTGTACTGACTTCTTATGGCTGCAACACATTCTCATCTTTACCTGTTTCCACCCGGCACCCTGAGCAAGGTTTTAGGACCTACAGGTGACTGAGGAATAGTTTGTGTAGAAGTCATAGACTAGTGGAAGCTGATAGAGATGTAGGCAGGAGAATCTTAATTCAACACAACACAGAAAAGAAGTTACTTAAGATGTGTTGTGGAAAACAGTGCAGCCTTCTGAGTGAGGTAAACTTGGCCACGGACCCTCTCCCATTTCCTTGCTTAAAGACTCAGCTGCTCTATCCAGATATCTAGAAGCTTCATATCTCATTAGAAACACCACTAAACATTCTAAGTTTTATCCAGCATCTTTACATGCTACCTCATGGCCTTTAATTCCTGGAGGATGCAAATAGTCTTCTCTGGAAACTTCTAAGCGAGGTTGTTGAACAACGAACAATGTGTTTTGTGTCCTGCTGGTTTTGGCACGTCAAGCATCAAACAGGGGCGACAGACGATTGATCATACAGTTCTCCATGTACCAGCCTCAGCTGCAGCTGTGTGAGTTCGTATTCATCACACATCCCTAAAACACTTCAGTGCTCAGAGAGACACTCTGAGGTAGAGCCCATGGAAGGCACTGTGAAATCGACAGAGGAGAGCAGGCACGCGGTTAAAGAATAATGACTCCTTTAGCTTATGAAACTGCCTGTTATTTATTTATTTTTAGTGCGAGACTGCCTGGGAGGCTTCTGTTAAAGACACGGGAAGGGTCAGCTTCCTGTTTGCTGCTCAGTAGCTGTTTCCCTGCGCTGTGTATGGCTTGGAACCATGAATCCTAATGAGAACAAATTCACATCTGCTCAGATCTCAATTATCTGAAAGTGGCTTATCCACTCTGCTGAGCATCTATAGAGGCATGAAATGTAAGCTGGTTTCTTCCTGTCATCTTACACGTTTCTCTGATGCCTCTGCCCTACCGCCAGCTGTTGCACATTCAGAAATCAAAAATAAGTTTGATGCTAGAACAACCAAAATATTAATTATCACTTAAGTGATATATATATATATATATATATATATATATATATATATATATGCATCAATCTCAAGTGTGCTGCTGTTTTTTTTTTTATTTTTGGACTGTTTCTGACATTTTTCCCAATATAGTACATCATTGAGATTTGGCCATTTCTGAGTCTAGCTCTTGTTTTCTGATGATACACCTTTTATTTTTGTGGAATTAGGAATATATTATTCAGACTTTCCGAATCATAAGAGGCTGTAAGATATATTTTGATAATTGAATAAATGTTTATTGTCACATTGTCACAAAAAATCACTTCAGAAGGCTGAATCAGATCATAACATGGCAGAGAAACAATTCTTCTTTTGAGTCTTAAGAGCCATGAAGGTTCAAATAGGTTCAAAGACAGTCCCAAGTTGAGCTCAGCACATGTTTGAGCAAGAAAACCTGATCCTCCTTAGATGCATGTTCTTTTTTCTTTCTTTCTTTCTTTCTTTCTTTCTTTCTTTCTTTCTTTCTTTCTTTCTTTCTTTTTTTTTGTTTTTTTTTTTTGGTTTTTCGAGACAGGGTTTCTCTGTGGCTTTGGTTCCTGTCCTGGAACTAGCTCTTGTAGACCAGGCTGGTCTCGAACTCACAGAGATCCGCCTGCCTCTGCCTCCCGAGTGCTGGGATTAAAGGCGTGTGCCACCATCGCCCGGCCTAGATGCATGTTCTTTACTAAAGAAAGAGATTCCTGTACTTGGTAGTGTCTACTTACAGGTTCACTGTAGTCTTTGATCTCTTCTTCATTTCACACTCTTCCAGGCTGCATTGCAAATGAACAAATCTCTATATTTCCCACCATATTTGGAAACTTATTTCACATATTTTCTGTCTGTGTACTAGCAGCTCTCAGAGAGCGTTTCAAAGCACAGAAGCCAGTCACAAACTGGAGGAAACTGAGTCGCTTCTCAAAGACAGTCATGAGCAGATTGCTATGACTCCCGGATCTGTTCCGTTAAACGAAGTGATATACTTCTTCTGATGTAATTAGTGGGCACTAAAATAGGGAGGCCATCTTACATTACCCGGGCATACACAGTTTGCCTGCACAAGCTCTCAAGAGCAGGCAGCTTTCTCTGGCTGTCAAAGAAGTCGGAGGCATGAGAAGGACTCGAGCCCTTCTTTCTGGCTTTGAGAAGAAGGCAGTCCAACCAGCTGACCTCAATCACCAGCCGGTGAGGACACAGGAATCTTGTACTATAGACACATGAGAAGGAACTCTGCCAATAACTGGAATGTCCCAGGTACTACACACATGCCAGACCTCTGACTTCATGCCTGTAAGATTTTCCTCTTGTAAGAATGAGTTCAGTAAAGCGATCTTTCATTTATAAGCAGACAACGAATTTTCATTGTTGTAAGCTGATAATTTGTGATGGTTTGTTATGTAAATAAGAGAACAACACACGTCCAGGATCAAGGCATTTAACTCTAGAGGTCATCTGAGAATTCTTGTCTCTGTTCTACTCAATAGTCACTTCCTGTATGCTTCACCAGAAATAAATACCATACTAATGCCAAAGCACCATTATTCCTGTCTAGAAAGTCTTTTGAAATTATCAACAATCACGGTGATTTGTAAGTGTGCACATTATCAGCATGTGCACACATATGCTTGTGTGTGTATGTGCACACATGCATATGTGCGTGTGTGTGTATTTTCATGTGTACACAAATGTGTGTGGAACCCAGAGGTCAATCTCAGGTGTCCTTTCTCAGGAGCTAACTTCCTTGTGTGTTTAAGACAATGTCTCTCACTGGGACCCAGGTTCAATGACTAAGCTAATTTGGCTCACCAGAAACCCCAGGGAATCATCTCTCTGTCTCCGAGAACTGTAATTACAGGGCTTTGATGAGCTGAGGTATGTATTTCCACAGCCAAGATATTTTCTGATACAAGTCCTAGTTGGGTAGTTGATAGATTTCCCACTTCCTTTGTCATTCTCCAGTCCAACGATAACTAAGACACACGTTGTGCATGTGTATTCAAGCTGTCAGCTAAGTTTCACCTGAGGGGTGCATGTATTGTATTCATTATTTATCCCTGTTCTATTCATTTTGTCTAGATTTATTATTTAACCACAAGATTTTTCTTAGAATTCTCTTGTAAACTGACTTTACTATTTATATCAGAGATTTTCTGGTCCAAAAACTCACAAATAAGAAACTATATATACACACACATATATATGAATATCTTTATATCTATCAATCTATTTATTTATCAATCTACTACATACACAGAAATATTATGTATGTATATATGTGTGTATATATATGTCAGGGCAGATGTAAACCCCACATCTTCATGTTTCTGCCTGAACTGAATAACAGATGCAGAGTGACCAACCATTGACAACTGCCACAAAAAGTCATTGATCATGATGCATACCTCCTATCTTCTTGATTTGTGAACTGAAGGAAACTAAGAATTTTTACTTCAGATACTCAGTGAAAATTCATACACTGTGATGATTGAAATTTGAGTGTGCTGTTTAGGCTAATTCTACCCAACTAATAAAGAACGAGGGTTGTGCACACTGAAGTTGTGCTCACCTGCTCTACCCACTGAAGGGCTACTGCTGTACGGACATTATATTTTCATCTAGCTCACAGCTGAAAATGCAGAATATGGTATAAATCAAGTATGAATTGATGCTATGTGATAAATCTCCTCTTTAGGTAATGAACAAGGCCCACTTCTCATTTTAGCTATAATTGGTGAATTGTGAATGTGTTTCAATTGCTCAAATTGAGATATCTGATCAATTTAAATCAAAAGAGAACAGCAATTATTTTGGAAAAGTTTTGTTCTGCTGACTTTGTGATCAGAATAGGATTATTTCTCTTCAACATTATCCTTCATCATGCATATACAAAGTACACATTATTTTAAATTGCTAAATCCCCACCTTAAGATGACAACTACAGTCCAAAGATCTAAGTTTTGATGCTTTGACTTTCCATCCTCTGTGACCACTGAGCACCCTTAGCCTCTTCCCAACCCAACATTGACCATGCCCGGTACTGACTTTTTACTTTCTTGCCCCTTTAAGTTCCATAACATGCTAGTCCTTCCACAGTGGTTCATCAAAACTGCCAAAAGCATACGAACGTCACATCTGTAAACCCTCCACAGAGTGAAAGTGAAATCTCTCTAACCTGGAATTCATCAGGACATGGAGCACAGGAAGCACTTAGGGTCTAAGTACAAACTCAGACTATTTCTCACCTGCCGGAACAGGCGGTTTTATTTTATTTGTGTTCATTCTTCTTTTTCCAGTGTGAAGAACAATTCCACTGATAGAAAAATAAAGGCCAAATGGAAGGCAGGTATTCCAATCTCTTTGTTGCTTTCCTAATATTATGTAGTCTTCCTGGCGCAATGGACCTAGCCGGGCTCAGTGGGCTTATCAGGCCTTAAACACAGCCCCAAACCCAATCTTTAGCGTTTTCTGCAATTCAGTCTTTACTCTATTCAATAGCTTGTTTGGTCATGTAATGCCCACTTCCCTTTTGACTGTAACTTATAAGAAAACATTTATTTCTGTGCTGACTCTTCTCATCTTAAATTGTGGTTCTTTCAGAGGATATGATCATGGAATAATATATTCGTATTTCTGAATCATTTTGGAAAATTGACTTCCTAAAATATACATGCAGATTCCATGTAATTCATTCCTTTTACAGTTTGTACACAAGTAGTTGTATATATTTTACTGTCAAAAATGAAGAGGCATACTAAGTTAGATTAAAATTCTCAGTCGTTAACTAGAAGTGGAAAATCACAATGCTTATCTTTGCTTAATACTCACCTTTTGGTTGATACTCTCTTCCTCACTCCCATCTCCCCGCCTTCCCTGTCCCTATTTTTACCCATCTGCCACCACTTTCCTATTTCATCTTCACATTGAATGTATTTTCTTCCCTTCCCCACCGGACAGTTAGAGCCTCCCCTCCCCCACATAACCATTTTCTAGTCTTTATCCACACTCACTCCCTAATACATAAATAGAAAAAAAAAGAACGTAGAAAAAAGTCTCAAGCTAGACTATTATTGGAAAAATGTGTGCATGGTTAGTCTCTCTGGGTCTCAGTGGCCTCACTTAATGCAATTCCTACTTCCATCGCTCTTCATACAAACTTTACTGTGTCTTTCCTTATGGCTGAATAACATTCCACTTTGTAAACGCACCACGTTTTCATTATCCGTTCCTTAACGGACATCTAGACTCATCCATTTCTTTGCTATTGTGAATGGAGCAGCACTAACTATCAATGCAGGTCTCTCGATGGTAGAATACGGAGCGCATTTGGGTATATAAACAGCAGTGCTGCAGCTGGGTCAGAGGGTCGCTCAATTTGTAATGTTTTGAGAAACTTCTCCACTCATGGCGATTCTGTCAGCATTGACAGAGGACTGCAGTTAGATTTGAGCGTTTAAGCTACTCCTTGAAGACTCTGTCTCCTTTACCAAGCCCCTAGCTCCTTGCAGACCTAGCAGATTAACGTTTCAGCAGAGGGGACATGCAGTGGAGCTCCTGCTGTGTCCTCTTTAGCTTAAATAACAGTGAAGTCTACTATGGCACATTTTGCTGCTGTTAGTGCACTTCAAAGAGCTACCTGGGACTATCCTGTCCTTGTTTCCTTACTTTATAAAGGATGTCTCCTTGTAAGTTGATCTTTCTTTTTTATTCTTAACTCATTTTTCCTTTTATTGAAAATGTGTTTTTTTTTCTCACATAATATATCCTGATAGCAGTTTCCCTTTTCTCTACTCATCCCAGTTCCTACTCCCATATAAATCCATTCACTATCTGTGTCTCATTAAAAAAAAAAAAAGTTCTTAGGGGATTGTAATAAAACATAAAATAAAACATAATAACATAAAAAAACTATTACTTTGGGGTCTTGCTGTCAGTGTGTTAGCCACTTGATGTTTCTGTTTCACATTACCCACCACAAAACACCAGGATAGGAATTCTGGAACTCAGGAGAGATGTAACTTGGATATTTGTGATCCATTTGTAGTGGACAAGATGGATATTCCAATTTTTAAGTCGAGATGAGTGATTTTATTTCAAGATCACGCTGCCCTTTAATGGAAAATGGCCAAACCAAGTCTGGAGAGTGGATCTGCTGCTGCTCATTCCAGTAATTGCTTCTCATTACTCTGAATATTGCTTTTAGATTTATTGACAGTAGCCACTTTGTCTAAATTGTTGTTTTGTTGATAGATGGGCCTTTTCTTCCCTTAGGGCATTTAAATGGCCTCTTTCTTTTATCAGCTTGGCATATACAACCCCCATCAAAGCACTTAACCCTGAAAACCATTGCTCTGTTCTCCAAAACTAGGGAGGAAGAAAGCAACAGCTGGAGTCTACCTGAGCAATGCTGACCAATCAGGAGGACCGAGCACTTGCTGTTACTATATGACTCACAAAACCACAACAGGATAGGACTTCTGGAACTCACGAGACATGCAACATGATTGTGGTCTCGCTTACTTGTTGAGAGAGGTTTCGTGTAGCTTGGACTATATTTCAGCTCAATATATAGCAGAGAATGACCTTGAATTTCTGATCTGCCTGCCTCTCCTTTCCAAGTTCTGGGGGCACAAGTGTGTACCACCATACCACGTATATGCATCACATGTCCAATTCATACGGTTCTGGGGACTGAGCTCCCAAGATAATAGTTGCTAAGTACTGCAGCAAAGAATATGATTAAGGAAATGTAGGAACTCACTATTTTTGCTGCACAATATTTTAATATGATGTTAAAGAAGGTTAGAATTCAGCCCAAATCATTGAATGGAACATTAAATTCTTAGTAGCACTTGGATTTGATTCATTTTTAAATCCGTTTTGACATTTGCATGAATTTGAAGACAAAGCAGTTGGTATGATTAAAATTTTATACAGTGCTCAACAGGGTTCTCATGTCCATTTATTTGTATCATCTATTTCACCAGTGGCATAAAGTTTTCTCACCATGATTTATATTACAAATGCCATTATTATCCATTATAATTGCTAGGAAAACAGTCACATTTCATCATAAACGTTTTAGTCTATTTACAGGAAGAAATGATCACTTCTACACATTTCCCTTGGCCTCCAGTAGGTATCATTTTTTTTTTTTCTTTCATAGGGCTACTGCTAGCTCCCATGGGAATTTGTGAAGAAGAAAATAAAGCTACCATTCCAGCGAACACAGCGGCTTCTCTAACTCCACTCCCTGGGCTGGCCCATTGAACAACAGTCCTGTTGTACACGGAGCAGTTAGCAGGATGGATGCTGTAGCCGCTGAAACATACATGATGAATGTCTAAACATGCACCACAAACTACCAAATCCTGAGACCTTAATGGCGCACGGATGTATTCAGCCTCTGACTGATTTATGAGCTGGTAGCTATTGGTCGATCCTAATCTCATGGAAACCTGTTGCATATAAATTTGAAAATCTAACGCTAAATTGAGGAGAACAGGAACTTGGCTGCACTCAATGTAATTCTGGTCTTTAGCGTTAAATGGAATAGCAGAGGCATGACTCCCAAGTGCCATGGATCACGGAAGCTTGCCTGAAATAAATGGCTCCCCTGCAGCTTCACCTCCCTTGGCTTCTGAAACAAAAGGACTTATGCTCCCAGTTGTGAAGGGATTAGCAACAAAGCACCACGGAACTCAACACTCCTTGACTCCGCATTTTAATCATCCAGTCATCCTCTCATTAAGGGAGAACTTAGTTCCGCAAGAACGTGGCAAGGAAGGAGGGGAACCACGCTAACCACTTCTGGATAAATGCACAGTGTGTGGTGCTCACAGCCATCTACCTGTAGTCATGATACACGTTTACAAGTAGGAGGATGCTGTGCACTATTTAATTTGATAATACGTCTACCTTACCTTTTATGTGCATAGCGTATTTCAGGAACGTAATAATTAATAGAGCGCCAAGTCTTTCTAGGTAGAAAAAAATGCTGGTAGCTTTGAGCTGTTTATCTGTCAGTCTCAATTGTGCCTTTCAGAAAGAAAGTTGGCTTTGTTAGCCACAAACCTGAGGTGCAATCTTTGAATGTCTTTGAATTCCCTACTTACCTGTTTCTCCCCATCTTGTTCCACTTGACTCTATCCATCTCTGACCTACCACCTGCTATCTGAGAAGCTTTGGGATAGGGTTGACTCTTATATGAACCAGTTACGAAAAGAATTACCACACTCTTGACTACCAAAGAAAAGCTGCATAAGCCTCATCAGAGGTTGTGTTTTGTGTTTTTAACTATCTCATGAATGGACCCAGCAATTTCACTTAAGTGCAACTCTGTAGCTAGGAGTTGAAACAATGGATTCTCCTGGCAATGAGGGCTGTTGGCTGTTTTCGATAGTTACAGTTTTTTTTTTTTTGGTTCCAGTTGATTTTATTTGCATTATTACTCACATCAAAATACCTAAGTATATAGAGTCAATGTATACAAATGTAATTGACATGAACTAATTTTGGGAGAAATCAGCAAACTGCTTCCTTTGCGTGTTTCAATTAATTTGCAGAGTTAATGGGTAGTTAGTGACCCCGTCCTTTAGTAAACAAGTTGTGGTTTGCGAAATGAATTCGATAGTTCAGGAGAATAGTGAACTGATAATTATTTTGCTGGACATACTTCAAAGCAACAGATTTGTAAAGCAACAGCAAGATCCAAATATTTTTAGATACTACATATGGAAAGCAGAAAAAAGGAGTATATATATATATATGCATGGGCTCTCTTAGAGAGAAATAAAACTATTTGATTGTAGGATCTGTTTTCCTCACTCTATCAGATTCCTGTTCTAGAAATCCAGGGTAACCAACTGAATATAATATAGCTTTTATCAAACGTATGAGCAATAAAGTTTTCAATATCACTCTATTTTATTTTAAAATTATTTTTACTTATTCATTCTGTATGTGTGAATGTGTATACACAGGCGTGTGTGAGCCATTATATGCAACTGGTTATCAGAAAACAACCCAAAGGTGTCATCTCTCTCTCCACCCTGATGTGGGAGTCTTCTCTGTGTGCTGTGATTACCATTAATAAAGAAAGAAACTGTTTTGGACCTCTAGCAGGGAAGAACTTAGCTAGGTAGTGAAAATTAGGCTGTATGTTGGGAGAAAGAAGGGCAGAGTCAGAGAGACACCATGGAGGCGCCAAAGACAGACACCGGTTGAAACTTAAGCTGGTAGGCCACAGCCACGTGGTGATACACAGATTAATAGAAATAAATTAATATAAGAGTTAGCCAAATATAAGAGAAGCTAAAACTAATGGGCCAAGCAGTGATTTAATTAATACAGCTTCTGTGTGATTATTTCAGGTCTAAGCTAGCCAGCGACTGGGAACCAACAAGGAGTTTCCTTCCAACACCACCCTGCTAGTTAAAGGGATCAAATTCAGGCTTGGTGACAGACACCTTTACCTGCTGAATCATCTTCCTGGGCCCATCTTTTATTATTATTATTATTATTATTATTAATAATAATAAAAGTGTCGTGTTGTGTGGGAAGATGCTGGGATAAGCCCAAGACCTCATGCATGCTAAGCTAATATTCTAATAAAACATCTTCAAGAGTAGTTGTGTTAGAAGCCTAAGCATAGTGTCTGTCATCATTATCTCTTATTATAGTAAGAAGGGGATGATATAGAAATAAAGGGAGGGTGGGGATGTTATCACAGACCTATCCTTTCTAGTCCTGTGTGGCATTCTCTTCAGATACCGCTAACGATAACGTATAAAGGAAGGGCTGGAAAGAAGGCCTTGCTATATACGGGATGCTATATAATAATATTTTCTGGTAGGAAGAGAAAAAAAAAGTATTTTCTTTATTTAAAAGGCTAGTGATTTGGGAAATAAAATCTGCATCTGCTATACATAGAAACTGAAAGAAACTGATTAAGAGCACCAAGGATAAGGAAAGGAATGCCCTGAGTCATCTTTTCTGAATTAGATGTTTAAATTCAAATGATTTCAAATTAGGCACTAACCAAAAGCAAGTTGGCGTGATTCTAATTATAGGGACTCCACTAACTTTGAGTAGCTCTTATCTGTGCTAACAGGTGCACAGGAGAGAGAAAAGGGGTGGATGGAGCCATCTTCTAACATCTGGATAGGATACTTAACTTGTACTCCTCACAAAGTAGTCTGATTGCCTATTATCTTAGTTTCGAGTTTGTGACAAGTTTTTGTGTGTGTGTGTGTGTGTGTGTGTGTAGAAAAGTCATGTATGCAACACAATTACTTAAAGCTCTGTTACATATGAAATATTTATAATTGTCACCCACCCGTGGCATTGGTCATAAGCTGCATCTCTTAAAGAGGGCTTGCTAGTAATTTCCCAATACATTTCAATGGGGTTGATCTGTCTAATAGAGCTACAAAGGTTGTTTACAGTGGGCCTCTTAGCACTTGCTCTCTTTGCTTGCGAATACTGACAGAAACCCATCAGAGAGTTTGGGGAAGTGACCTCTTGTCCTTGGGCAGAAGAAAAAATACCCGTGGTTCCATCCTGGCATGAGGTCAGGGATACCAGAAGGTAATTTTGTTTCTCATTATTTCCCTTTCCCTAAAGAAGCATGTCTTCCAAGCATCTATTCTGAGTGCATGGCCAAAACCAAGAGAAAGCAGGTGAGCACTTTATGGGTGAATCAACTGGACTGAACATGTCCTATGCCTCAACTTAGTATCTTCCATCAGTCCCATTAAAGTATCTTCTATAAAATCAGATTATGGGATCTCATTTCAGGGAAACCATCCTGTTATGCAGGAGTTCTATCTTGACTATTTTGAGTGACCATTTATGAACCTATAAAGACACCTTTATAAACTATCTTCCTATTGACCATGATTTTCATTCTTTTAATTCACAAGACAAAACCCATAGGACACTGGTTCAGTGGAAATTTATGTGACCACAAGTGATCCTGCACTGAAGAACACCTGAGGTAAGAGATGGCATCTCCATCCAAGACAAAGACAACCTATTTTCCTCATATTCCTATGATTGGAAAACTTACATGGTAATCTTGATATTATTGTTATGCTTTTCAAGAAATTTTTAACACACTATAGTGGAAATAGATTATTCATAGCTATATTTTAATATAATTAAGTAATAAGAGGAAATTTGGGAGAGGTCTCACATTTTACAAAGAAAGTTTGAGGAGAACCATTTAAGCTTTTATTATACCAGTGGCTCCTCTGCAGCTGGTAGAATCTGTATTTAAAAGTTAGGGCTCCGGGGCTGACAATTTAGCTAAGTGGAAGAGCAACTTGGTCACTCAGGACAACCCCAATCTCCAGTACTCACAAAGTAAACACCAATATCTTATATTGCTATTATGATGCCCCCTATTGTGGAATTGTGGGAAATTCTGCTGACATCTCGTTTTCTTCACTAAACTATGAAAAGTGTGACACACTCTTGGCAATTTTTGCTTATTACTCTGACCTTTATAAGACATAATAAGAATGACAACCAGTGTTATGCAAATGAATTGTTTTTTAACATGGGTTTCGGAGTTCTGGGGGTTAGTTGCACTTGACTGGATCTCTGCCAAGAAGATAAAGATGGGAGAGTTTTTCTCATTTCGTATAGTTCAGATAGGACCGTGATTGAGGAGTGCATCTTGTACCAGTGAGAGCCTCAGATGAGTGTGCAGATAAGCACCTTGAATCATCAGGAGACTCAGGATTCTCCATTTCTCTACAATGCTAGCTAATGGTTAAGGAAGGCAATTAGTTAAGGAAGATAGAAAAAAAATTTAAGTTTTTGTAATAGCCAGAACCTGGAAACAACCTAGATGCCCTTCAATGGAAGAATGGATGAAGAAAGTATGGAATATATACATATTAGAGTACTACTCAGCAGTAAAAAACAATGACTTCTTGAATTTTGCATGCAAATGGACAGAAATAGGAAACACTATCCTGAGTGAGGTAAGCCAGACCCAAAAAGAGGAACATGGGATGTACTCACTCATATTTGGTTTCTAGCCATAAATAAAGGATATTGAACCTATAATTCGTGATCCTAGAGAAGCTAAATAAGAAGGTGAACCCAAAGAAAAACATATAGTTATCCTCCTGAATATTAACCTTCATCAGGCGATGAAAGGAGACAGAGACAGAGACCCACATTGGAGCACCAGACTGAAATCTCAAGGTCCAAATCAGGAGCACCAGGAGAGAGAGCACAAGCAAGGAACTCAGGACCACGAGGGGTGCACCCACACACTGAGACAATGGGGATGTTCTATCGGGAACTCACCAGGGCCAGCTGTCCCGGGTCTGAAAAAGCCCGAGTTAAAACCGGTCTTGCTGAACATAGCGGACAATGAGGACTACTGAGACCTCAAGAACAATGGCAATAGGTTTTTGATCCTACTGCATGTACTGGCTTTGTGGGAGCCTAGGCAGTTTGGATGCTCACCTTACTAGACCTGGATGGAGGTGGGTGGTCCTTGGACTTCCCACAGGGCAGGGAACCCTGATTGTTCTTTGGGCTGACTAGGGAAGGGGACTTGATTGGGGGAGGGGGAGGGAATGGGAGGCGGTGGCGGGGAGGAGGCAGAAATCTTAAATCAATAAAAAAGAGACAACCAAACCACCTCTTTCAGGCTGGCCAAAAAAGAGAAAAAAAGAAAAAAAATTAAGGAGAAAGTTTATGAGATATCTAATATGTCATATAGTTATGACCTATGTAAAGTATTGATTAAATTAGAATGAAATGTATATTACTATTATGGAAGAATACCAAATTAACTAGGATATATTAAAACTACCTATTCATCGAAGTTATAAACCCATGGTGATGAAAGGCTCCTTCCTCTACCCTTCTCTCCTCCCCCTCCATTCTCCTCTCCTTCTTTTCTCTTTGCCTCCAACACACCTCTTTACTTGCCTCTTCTACTTTCTCCTCCCCTCCACTGCTCTCTGTTCTTTTCCCCTTTCCTTCCAGCTCTTCAATTCCTCTCTTCCATTCTTCTTTCTCTATTGTTCACATTTCTTCCCTCTCTCCATTTCTTCCTGCCTCTCTTCTTCCCTCACTCCCTCCATTTCTTACTGCCTTGGTTGCCAAGGTTTTTAGGTCAAAAATCTTGAAATAGGCTTGGTTGGTGGCACATATCTTTATTTCGAGCACCTGGGAGGTAGAAGGAGGTGGATCTCTGAGTTCAAGGTCAGTCTGGTCTACCTGGTCTACAAAGGGAGTTCCAGGACAGCCAGGTGTAGAAGGAGCTGTGGGCTGCTTCCCGCTGCCCGGCTCCCACACAGTGAGCTTTACCCAAAATAATTACACGGAAACTGTATTCATTTAAACACTGACTGGCCCATTAATTCCAGCCTCTTATTGGCTAATTCTCACATCTTGCTTTAACCCATATTTAGTTCTGTATAGCACCATGAGGTGGTAGCTTACCAGGAAAGATTCTAGCCTACATCTGTCTTGGGTCAAAGAATCATGGTGTCTGACTCACTTCCCTTCTTCCCAGCATTCTGTTCTGTCTGCTCCACCTACCTATGTTCTGACCTATCAGGCCGAGAAGTTTCTTTATTAATTAACCAATGAAAGCAACATATAGAAAGAAGACCCACCTACATCAGTCAGGACTGCATAGTGGGACCTTGTCTCAAACAAAAACAAAACAAAATCTTAATAATTTTTAATGTGAAAACCATTAATGATAATGTTTCCTAGAGTCAAGTCAATAATTCCAAGCCTTTATTAAAAACATAGTGCCAATACCATGCTGTTTTTATTACTGTAGCTCTGTAATAGACATGGTGATATCCCCATAAGTTCCTTTATTGTACAGGATTGTTTTAGCTATTCTGAGTTTATGTCTTTCCATATGAAGTTGAGTACTGTTCTTTCAAAGTCTGTAAAAAGTTGTGTTGGCATAGTGGCACACAACCATTTATGATATTTGGTGCTCTCTTCTGCCATGCAGGTATACATGCAGGCAGAACACTGTATATATAATAAATAAGTAAATCTTAAAAACAATAAAATAAAATAATGGAAGTAAAAAAAAAGTCGGGCGGTGGTGGTGCATGCCTTTTGCTCTAACTTCTCAGATTAACTTTGAATATACATTAAGTTATATGGAGTATTACTTATTTTCCCTACCTTATCAAAAGAGTATAGATAAAAAGTTATGAAATGTTATCTATGTTTAAATTAGAAATGCTTTAACTCAGAGGGGGGAAATGACCAACTATACCTCTCTCCAACAATCAGTTAGTCGATGCAGTGATTACTTTTTAAACTCATTAGTTGTGTTCACATAACTCAGACTGTGATGATAAAAAGCATCCTGGAAAACTATCAACAGTAGGGATTTGTTTCTAACCAATATAAATCAGAAAATCAAATAAGGTATAGATGACCACAAGCAAGTGACTTGCTGCATACAAGGGTGAAGCCATCTTTTTATGGATTTTACCCAACTGTGCTTGGGTATACTTGGATGATCTGGGTCTAGGTTTAGCAGTCTTAAAATTCTTCTGACTAGACACTAGAGATATAGTCCCATCATTAAGGGTTCTTGTTTATCTTGCAGAAGTCCCTGATTGAGATACTAGCACTTATATGGAAACTCATAGCTGCCAGTAAAAGTAGTTTCCAGGTATCCAACGTTCTCTTCTGACCTCTATATGAACTACTGCAGATGTGCAATGCCGGAATGAACAGTCAGGCATATACCATACACATCAAATAAACAAATAAAAAAAAAGTAAAGTTAAACACCTCTCCGGGATTATAACTGTCCCCAAACAGAGGAAAATATAAGAAGGAGACAAGAGTCTTCCCATGACCCCCTTAAGCAGATATACAAAGGTTACCATATTATCTACTGCATACATTTGAGCCGATCACATATTTATGTATGTGGTGACTTGAACTGGTGCAATATTGTTTCATATTTTCCAGTCAGATAATTTCACATCATTACACAGCATGATCCTGTCTCTATCTGGATAGGAGATATGACTAAAATATGGTAAAATGGAAAAGCACGAGTCACAGATACATGTGTATAGCTTGTCTCTGCCATGTACTAGCAGTGTGAACCTGTGTCTCAATGCCTCAGTATTCTCTGTGACATGAAGACCTTATTACCTCCTGCTGGCTTGTGAGAGGATGAGAAGAGGCAACACCTGTGTTTCAGAAGAAATCAGTTTGCAGGAACAATTAATTATTAAAACGTTCACCAATTATTGAGCAGTTATATGCCCAGGTTGTGATTTACATACATATTAAAATTCAATTTTCATATATTTGAAGATAAAGATTATCCTTGTTTTACAGGTGAGCAAACAAAGAGGAGTTGTATCCAGGTCCACAGAGACAGGAAAGGTGGGGCAAGTTCTGATTTGAGAGTTGACTGAAGCAAAACTACACCATCCCCCACGGCGCTTTATGGTAAGAGGATATTCTTCCCACAGAAAGAAATAAACACTAACATTGAATGGCTACTGAATTAGACATTATATAACTAGGAATAGTTCAATAATAATATCTACTATTAAGAATTATGGACAGAAGACTCGCTTATTAAATTGTGTAGATGCTTTTTTGTTTTCCTCTAGGATGCTTCTCAGCCCCTTGGTTCTGCCTTTTGAGGATGCAAACATGTTACCCACTTTGTATAGATCTGGTGCCATTATGATTGGAGGCATGAATTCTAAACTTGACCCACACCTCCAGCACCTAGGTAGTATAACAGCAGACAGTTCTTAGTCTTCTTTCAGATCTTTCTTATTAGTTTTTGTTAACAGGATTGCTCAGTGGTTCAAGCTCTCAGCTTTTCTTTTCTGTATAGCACGGGAGAATACCTAACCAAAGAGAATCTGTAATAAGGGCTATCAAAGAGAGCCTAGGTCTGTCCCATGCAGGATCCCTGACTGTTGGTCCAGTGTTCGTGATGTCCCAGGATATAAGGTCTGTCGAATTTGTGGGTTCCCCTTTAGTGACCCCTCTGGCTGGCACACCCCCTTTTCCTTTTCTTCTGCAAGACTCCCAGAGCTCAGTGCAGTGCTTTTCCCTGGATCCCTGCCTCTATTTCCATCCTCCCCTCAGTTACTGGGTAGAGGATCTCTGAGGGCAATTAGGGAAACATCAAAATACTAAATAATCCAATTAAAAATGGAGTTCAGATCTAAACAGAGAATTCTCAACAGAAGAATCTCAAATGTTCGAAAGACACTCAAAGAATTGCTCAAACAGTCCTTGTGGCACAATTGAGAATCCTTTGGATATATACCCAAAAGTGGTATTACTGGGTCTTGAGGAAGGTTGTTTTCTAATTTTCTGAGAAATCACCACACTGACCTCCAAAGGTTATGTACCAGCTTGCATTCCCACCAGCAATGCAGGAGTGTTCCCTTTACCCCACAACCTCTCCATCATAAGCTGTCATCAGTGTTTTTGATCTTGACCATTCTTACAGGTATAAGTTGGAATCTCAGAGTTGTTTTGATTTACATTTCTCTGATGACTAAGGATGTTGAACATTTCCTTAAGTGTCTTTCAGCCATTTTAGATTCCTCGGTTGAGAGTTCTCTGTTTAGGTCTGTACTCCATGTTTTTATTGGATTATTTGTTCTTTTGATGACCAATTTCTTAAGGAAAATATGGTACATTTACACAATGAAATACTACAAGTCATAAAAAAACAACATCTTCAATTTTGCAGGCAAATGGATGGAGCTAGAAAACATTAGTTTGAGTGAGATAACCCAGACCCAGAAAGACAATTATCACATGTACTCACTCATAAGTGGTTTTTAAACATAAAGCAAAGAAAACCAGCCCACAAACCACAATCCCAGAGATCCTAGACAACAAAGAGGACCCTAAGAGAGACATACATAGATCTAATCTACATGGGTAGTAGAAAAAGACAAGATCTCCTGAGTGAATAGGGAGCATGGGGACCATGTGAGAGGGCAGAAGGAGAGGGAATGGCAAGGAGGAGAGCAGAGAAAAATGTAGAGCTCAATAAAAATCAGTTAAAAAAAAGAATTGCTCAACCAGGTGTGCAAATCAAAAAACCTTCAAGATACCACCTTACACCTGTCAAAATTACTAAGATAAAAAACACTGGTGATATCTTATATTGGAAAGGACATGCAGTAAGAAGACCACTCCTCCACTGGTGATGCACAGCCACTTTGAAAATTGGTCTGGGGGTTTGTAGAAAATTGGGTATCAAGTTACCTCAAGACCTTCTATACCAATTTTAGGCATATACCCACAGGATGCCCAATCATGCCATAAGGACATGTGCTCAACTATGTTCACAGCAGCATTACTCATAATAGCCAGAACCTGGGAACAACCTAGATGCCCCTCAACTGAAGAATGGATCATGGGAAATGTGGTACATTTACACAGTGAAATACTACTCAGCTGTAAAAAAAAATGAAGACTTCATCAAATTTGCAGGCAAATGGATGGCATTAAAAAAATCATTCTGAGTGAGGTAACCCACACCCAGAAAGACAAACATAGGTGGTTATTAGAAGTAAAGGATAAGATGACCAACCTACAACCCACAGCCCCAGAGAGGCTAGATAACAAGGAGGGCCTGAAGAGGGATTCATGGATTTCCCTGGGAAGGAAAAGATTACCTGGGTAAACTTGTGGCAAGAGGATGGAGGGGTGGGAAATAGAGGGAGCAGATTGGTCAGGCTGGGTTCAGGAGGCAGGTTGGATGCAGCCTGGAGGTTGAAAGTAACAAAAGAGACATTTTTATGGGGTTAGGGAGGAACCTGATGCCAGGGACACCCCCATGATCCTACAAGGATGACCCCAATTAAGACTCTTAGCAAGAGTAGAGAAGGTAGCTGAACTGGCTATCTACTATAAGCGAATTGGCAACCTCTATAATTGCCATGAAGACTCATTTTTTTTAAAGATTTATTTATTTATTATATATACAACATTCTGCCTCCATGTATGCCCACATGCCAGAGGAGGGTGCCAGATCTCAGTACAGATGGTTGTGAGCCACCATGTGGTTGCTGGGAATTGAACTCAGGACCTCTGGAAGAGCAGCCAGTGCTCTTAACCGCTGAGCCACCTCTCCAGCCCCAAGACTCATTTTTTATATATTGTTCCACATTTAATATCACATTTAATTTAATTTCAGATTCTATTGTTAATTCTCTTGTGACATTAGCTCCTTTGTTTGTCATCTAAAAAAGTATCAGTAAGTGTCCTATATTATATACACCCCAGACAATGACACCAAGGAAGAAAATACAGTCTTAACTCATTCAAGTGTTTAGCCTTAAATACACACCCTGAAAGTTGAAAAAAAATGTTTTAATTGCTAAAATTCAGAAAGCTGTGATGGCGATTCTAATTCTTCTATGTGAATTAACTCTTGTTACTTTTTTTTTTTTTTTTTTTTTTTTTTTTTTTAGAACGAATGAGACACATGTCCATGCTGAAACCCCCGATCAAGAATAGGCTGTAATAGAGCTTTGTTTTCTGTATTATACCATTCTGCGCTGCCTTTGTAAATACCCGGACACATCCATTACATTTTTGTTCAGAAGCATCATGCAAAAATAAAGGTGAATTGTCTCCATTTTCTCACAACTATATTTAATATTCAGCTACCCATTCATCGTGTTGATAAATACAGTAGCCCAAGTCTGATAAACCAATTATGCTTTTAGCAGTAGAGTAATTCAGTGTGCCATCAATGCTGCCGTCTCCATTTGTTCTTAATCTCTCTCCATACAACACAGTGACCTGTCATGACTTGCAGTAGTGTGTGTTAGAGCTGACCCCAAGAATGAGCTGGCTACAGCTGGGAACAGGAGGCAGCGAGCCTCAATCATGATGACAGCCATTTTAGCAAGCATGTTCTAAAATGATGAGGCTGACCAAGAGATAAGTCTCACTGCTTTAGTATAGTGGGTTATAGAACTTTAAAGAGATAAGATGACAGAATTGCAAAATATAGAAAACATTACAGGACTGAATGAAATATTCAGACAGGACTGGTGATGTGAGCTTAGTCATTGTGATGAAGGAAGTTTCCAAGAGACCATACAAAGGTGTGAAATAAAAATCTTGCTGGGTGTCAGACGCTGCACACGTCTCTAAGGCTTCAGCCCTGGGGAGCTCCATTGCCAAATTAGCGGACACATGTCGGCCACGGACATGTGTTCCACATTTCTACTCATTTCAGAATCAGTTTCACACTTGTGTATCTTTGGAGTTCTTTTATATTAAGGAAATATTTAAAATTGTTTTCTATGGTTATTTAGTTTTGCCTTTTCTTGGTGATTATTCCTAATAAGTATATTTCCCTTGGCCCTATCTTTAGCAGCTGTGCAGTGTAATTACATTGCAAGGGGCTATGCCCTTTGTCCCCTGCACAGATTACTCAAGAGAGGGAAGCCCATTTCCCACTGTCCAGTTCACATGGTTTTATGGTACCCAGTGCTAAGAATCATTTACCTGGAGAAATGCAAACATTTTGGGGTGCTGTGTTGAGCAAAAGAACATTCTTCTATGGCTTCTGCTTCACTTCCTGTCTTGAGTTCCTGCTCCTCCTTGACACAAAGAGTTCAGGGCATTTAAGCCAAATACATCCTTCCTCACAAATTTCCTTTGCCTCCTTGTCTTTCTCACAACAATAGAAAGCAAACTCAAACAGGCATCCAACCCAAAGCCTCTTACATCACTGAGCCACATCCGCACCCCTGGAAGCCTTTCGCTTATCACGTGGTATTGTGGGTGTGATCAATGTCCAAGTGTGGCAGATCTTTAGTAATCACACAAACCTGACTGGAATGAAGTTGACTGACCTACAGGTTTGCATTCAGACCACCTGGTCCATCGTCAATCTGTTACCTTCTTTGTCAAGTACACCCTTTTTTACTCATTATTTTCCTCCTGCACAAAATTAGATCAGTAACAGTATTCTGCGTCATTAAGTGTGATTTGCTTCTAATTAATGATCTCAACATTTCCAGAGCTGGTAGGTATCATTATTACACTAATGTTCACCCACGACAGCAGGGTGTCTGAGGCTGTGGATGGTGGTTTCCTTATTTCCAGGATAATAAAGGGTAAAAGAAACAGAGTTTCGTAGAAGTTAGTTGAATAATATCAAAGATGATGTGGGTACCAATGGGATTTGGGTTCGGAAGTCACTCGCTCTTTCACCCAATATTCCAGACCAGTGGGGATTACAGCGCATTAAGAGGCTGCAGTAGAATACCGTGCAGCACGTGATGAATGAAGCTCCCTGCAAAAGTGCGGTGGGAGAAAGAACCAGCAGCAGGCGTCGGGAGGTGAAAGGCTCACAGTGCAGGTCATTTGGAGGAACCCGCACAATCTCGAGAAGCTCATTGAAGCAGCTGGTTCTCCATTACTTCTGCTCATATCTCTCACCTCCGCTTTCTTCTCCACTGAGTGAGCACCATGAAACTGCACAGTAATCTACAGGAAAGTAACGTGATCTCACCTGCATTCTCTAGTTACTTCTGTACCAAGGCGGTCTGGGTAGGAGGATGTAAAAAAGCCCCACCCAATCCTTTCCAGTTTTGACAGAGGATGGGTTGTAGAGGATATTATAAATTTTACTGTTTATCTAGAGAGTGCCTGTTTTTTTTCTTTGAAGATTTAACTTTCTATTTTTACAGTGTGCGTAAATGTGTGCATGCATGTATGTATGTATTTGAGTACAATGTCCATGGAGGCCAGAGCAGGGCACTGGATCTCTTGGAGCTGGGGTCAGAAATAGCTGTGAGCAGCCCAGAGTGTGTGCTGAGGACTGAATTGTGTGTTCTTCACTCCTGAGCGGACCCTCCACTTCAGGGTGCTTTCATGTTAATTAAGTGCTTTGACATTATGATTTTGAATGACTGTCCTAACAATAATTTCCAATTAGAAAGTTAAATACGTTTTTGGATGAATTTCAGAAATCTTAAGAGTCTCAATTCGAACCAAGGTTTGCTGACCCTCCGTTTCATGCTACAATATTATATTGCTTTGCCTTCAAGAAATTAGTAAATTTGGATTAAAGAGAAAATTATTCCCATGAAAATAGTAATATTGCAACATGCTCCTTGTTTATTGATCTCTTAGAATTGTTGATCTCTTAAATATTTTTAAATTTAAATTGGGTATTTAGCTTTGATAAGTACATAATTAAAATTCTCTTCACTTCCACTGAATGTCTATTCCAGCATTTTCCAGCCTGAATTATAGCAATATTCAAATAGGAAATCTGACTCTTTCAAATAGGAAAATGCCTGACAGTCTCTAGTGCCCACTTGAATTTAGTATAATGTTACATCAGTAAGTGTATATATGAAACTGATTATTATTTTCCCCTTTACAATTTGGAAAGCTTAATGCTATCAGCTACAATAAATATACATGCTAAGTGCAAATGCAATTTGAAACTGAGTAACGTTCAAATTAAGGATATTCATTTCATGTAATAAGTAGCAAATCATTTGAATTAAGTATTATAATAGAAATATGTGCACACAGTAAATATTTAGAGGGCACCAAGGCCAGACACATGCAAAACACTGGTATTAAAGGAACTGCAGTCAGCAGGTGTCTTTGAGTGCCCAAGCATGTATTACTGCTACCACTGATCTGGATTCCCACGATAACCAAACTTTCTGTGACTTTCTAAGCAAGTGTAAACCTCTGTCCCCATAGAGCCTCTTCATATCCTGTTCTGCAATACCAGCTACGCAATTCAATAAGAATATATATGAATATGTATGATCTGTGTGTGTCCATTGCTTTTCTTTTTATCCTAAAGGCAGCATAAGAGTCTTCTTTGTTGTAAACATTCATATAGAACAAAAGTTTCATTGAGAAAATAAGGTCTACTACGTGTGTCTTTAAATTATAAACTTTCACAAAAATCGGAATTACTCAACTGATAAAAGGAAAATAAGAGCTTATTTCTGCCAATTTCACATAGAGAAGTCCCAACGTAACTGGCAACCCAATATGCACAAAAATCTCATAATTGATCACCTCAGCTGGTGCTCTAGTTTCTTTTCTGTTGCTATGAACAATGCCCTGGCTAAAGGCAAGTCGATGAGGAATGAGTTTGTTTGGCTTACAGGCCACCAAAAGGAACCAAGACAGAAACTCAAGCAGAGCAGGAAACCTGCTCATGATTTGCTTTGTATAATGTCCCAGGTCTACCTATTCAAGGGTGGCACAAACCATAGTAGGCTAGGTCTTCCTACGTCAATCGTTAATAAAGAAACGGCACACAGAGAAGTCCACAGACCAATGTGATGGAAGCATTCTCAATTGACGTTGATTCTGACAACATGACTCTACCTTGTGTCACGTTGATAATAAACTACATAGCGTAGCTGGCAGTAAAATGTGGAACTTCAATCTTTCACTAACCTTCCCTGTATTACACACACCTAATTAGGGAAAAATAATTTTCCCTCTTTGCAATTACTGTGAAATCAAATTATAACAGCAAAATTGAAACTAACCAATTGATTCCATTATCTGAAACTGTCTGACAGTTTTCACGTCATGCAAACAAGCAATATCATACTGTTGGAAGTGATAAGGAATTAGATGCTAAGCAGAAGCAGAAAGAAATACTTGTGAACAAAATATTGCTACAGCATAAAATAATGGGCCTTTCCCATAGAAGGATCTGACATCAGTTGGTTTGTAGAGAATAGGTATGATGCCCCATTTGTGGATTGAATAGAGCGCCAAATCACCTAAAATTTGCTGAAGAAAAATAAATCACAATGTGTGTTTGAGACACAATATTTGAGTGTAGACGGTGTGGGAATCAGTGTCATAAAGTGGCAGTTTCTTACAATGGTGTTTGCAGAGTTCTGTGTTTGAAGCTAAACTCATCTTTAGGCAGAGGCTCTTAAAATGCCCATATCAATGATGGCATCTGATGATTATCATCACGGTGATTTGTTCCTAACTGAGGAAAATAGTTCTAAGAAAGCTCTGCCTGTGAGTGAGGTGGGGCTGAATGCATGATCAGTGAAAACCATAAGGGAGATCACAGGAATGACTCAATCTGTTTAGAAAAGAGAGCACTGTAATGTTTATGAAAGTATCAATCATTTAATCCTTTAAATATTGTGAAAGTGACATTTATAAGAGACAAGAACGGTTCATTTTAAACAAGATGGTACAGGAGACTGACCACTGTCCTTTGCCTCCTCTGCCTACTGCTAGCTCACTGCTAGCCTGCCTTCTGTTTGAAAACTAATCTTTCTTAAACAGATTCACGTGTGCTCTTATTCTTAATATTTGCATTTGCTCTGGGGATATAAAGAGTAATATTCTATAAGTTATTGTTTTTCCAATTTCCTTTCAACTCTATGAACAAGGAGAATAGGGGGAAACCTTCTGTCTGGTGTCTGATCACCAGGAGTTAAAAACTAACTCTAAATCTGCTCTATCCATGATAGCCAGGAACTAATTATCATGAGGCTCCCATGACAGCTGCGCCTGTTATGCGGAGTAAAGGTGCTAACTGAGACATAGAAGTTGAAGGGCACACATTTCTCTCCTGCGTGCTCAGCTAATTGCGTCTCTTTGTATCTGATGACAACAGTCTGTGGTCTCAGGTTCTAGGCACTGTGTCCTTTCAGTCCAGGGGTGAAGATGAATAATGGATTTTTTTCTAAACCAATCATACCACCTGTACAAATCCACTGAGGGAAGGCACCCCGTCTTCTAGAATATCCACTATGAAGCACTTACTCAGGCTTTGGAACTCTGTGAGAAGTTCTAAGACTGAATTTTTTAAGTTTCTATTAATTTTGCTTATTTTACACTGAGACTTTGTATGGAAGTAGTTGACTTCCTTTTAATTTCAGTCTTAATCCTATTTTTAATAGTTATTATTGGTTATCAGCTTGCCTACATCAGGAACGAATTAAAACCCAAAATGTTGTTGAGTTGGGATATTTTTCCTTAGTGTACCATTTGAGTTTGGAAGATTCATGTTTAATCTGGGTCTCACCTTCTGATGACAACCTATTGCAGGTCACAGGAAAAAGAAACTATTGCTCTTTTCTCGTTTACCCTCAAGCCCATTGCTTCACTGGTATCAGAACATGCTTCTTCAGGATTCTGACATATACTGAAGCCCAGCAGAGACATCCAGCCTCAGGGACTGAGCAACTATTAGATTCTGGGACTTTGACAGAGACAGCTATTGTTGTTAGACCAGAATCTGACTACCCATTTGTCTATGTACAGATTAGTTTCCTCAGCTCTGTATCTCCAGAGAACTTTGATACATCCTATTTGCCCCATCTTAGTTTTTGATTGGCCAACCTTACTTTATCACTTTGCTTTGCTCTGTAAGCACCATTATAGCATCAACTTCTATGAGATCAGCATTTTGAGCTCCTGAAGTTGTGGGATGCTTGTCGTCCTGTGTCTGATTCTTTCATTGAGCATGATCTCCAGTTCTGCCCATGCTGCTCCACATGGCAGAACTTCACTTTGTGGTTGAAGCTTTGGTGAGTTTTGAATAGCACTGGAATTGTAAATAGTGACTGTACATCTTAAAAATTAAAAGGGTAGGGTTTGAGTGCTTTCACTATAAATAAATGGTGCTGACTGAGGAAATATATATATTTGAAATAAATTAACCATTGCACAATGCATATATACATAAAAATCCCACATGAAATCACATTGTTTTGTGCAGTTTTTATTTTCATGTGTAGGTTTTATAAAAACATTTGTTTTGTACTATTTTATTGTTCTGTAGAAGGGAAGGGTGCACTGCCATGGGGCACATGTGGAAGCCAGAAGATAAATTTCAGTAGCCAGTGCTCTCCTTCTGCCGAGTGGGTTCTGGAAAATCCAATGTGGATATCAGGCTGGTCAGTAAGTGCGTCTACCTTACTTTTCCCATATCACATTTCTTGCTGTTTGTTCCATTGGGTGTTAACTTGTTGGGGTTTGTTTGTTTGCTTGCTTGCTGTGTGTTTCAACAGAAACTGTCCTTGTGCAATTCACAGTACATGACATGCTGCCTACTTCAATGTCTGTATGAGGCAGAAGAAAAGGAAGAGGGTACAATGGGTGGGATATTTGCCTTGGTTTGGCTCAGTCACTTCATGAGTAGGCTTTAGGACTCCCTAATACCTCATGAATTGAGACCCTTAGATCTCCTGGGAAGATAAAACAGTGGCCCTGTGTATTTGTTTGCGTTGTACTACTGTGGAGTGTTTGCTGTGTGAGCTCTTTCCTCTCCTTCAGTCAATAGCCTTTAAGATAACAGCCCACTCAGGCATGATCTCTTATACTATAAATGCAGCTGTAAAGCCTGCTCTCGCTCTCTTGCTTCCGGCTCTCACTTCCAGCTGCTAGACTGTGTTCCTGTTCCCTGTTCATGCAGAGGATTATGATTCAGGATAGTGATCTGTAAGCCTCCCCTAAATAAATAACCCTATATTATAAGTAATTCTGACTAGTGTGGAATTATTTTATATCTTCTGCCATCAAGTGTCGTCTATGTTATCTAAAATGGTAGAAGAGGCATGTTACTTATGATTCAACTAAGGCACTCGGGTGGAAAGAATACTGCAGATGATCTGGTTGGCCCCAAGAAAAACTTGGGTCCTTAGCAAGAAGAAGGCACTGTAGTTGAGATGAGGTTACAATGACATGCTTTGAAGGCAGATGAAGGAAATATATGGGCTAAAAATTTTAGTGTGGTCTAGGAGTTCTAAACAGCATAGATATGTATTGCCCACTAGGGATCCAGAATCAGGATCTTACTGACACATCAACTTTATAGTAACCATGACCTTTTCAAATTTCTTACCTCTAGAACTGGGAAAGTGTATACCTGCATCATTTTATGTCACTAGGTTTGTGTCAATTTTTAATAGGAGCCCAAAAAATTATATATGCCAAACCAATAACATGAGCTTTTTGTGTGGAAGCTAACACTGTTTTTTAAGTAAACTGCTTGGCATTTGTGTTTAACATCAGAACTTTAGAGTTATAGTCATTTGTGTCCAGCAGAATTTTTTCCTTAGATGAACCTCTTTCTTTCAGGCAAATCTGAGACAATGTATTGTATAAAATCCCACTTTATGAACATAAGAGGGCTTCAGGAAAGCAATGTATAATTCTCCTTGATTGCTCCTACTTTGAAATAAAAGATTATTTTATCAGCAGTATTCCAATAGGCTAACTTCCCAATTAATTAATTGAGATGTTAAATTCTCACCATGATTGTACTTTGGAGTCAGAAAATTTACAGAGGAAATTAGGTTAAATGAGGTGATAAAGGCGGAGCCCTAACCTAGTATGACTACTATTCTCATAAAAAGAGGCTAAGGCTTCAGTAATGTTCAAGAACTGGAAAGGCCATGTGAGGACATGCAAGCATCAGCCTACCATCTGCTAGCTATGCAAAGATGCCTCCGAAGAAGCTAAACTCGCTGACAGTATAACCTTAAACTTTCAGCCTTCAGAACTGCGAGAAAATCAGTCTCACTAACTTAAGCAACCTATTCCATACATTTGTATCTTACCAGCTCCAGAAACACATTACAGCTTCCTAACCAATGTCCCAATGTACTACTTATCCACGGGGATGTTCTAAGAACACTTAGTCACTATCACTGATTTTCCACTAATTAAACCATGATGGCCATGATAAGGTCTTGTAGACATTTGTTCTCAGATCTTTCCAACAAAAACGATTTCATTTTTCTCTGCATATAGATGAGAAAATGGGAATTCTGGGAGGTTACTCTTGGACACATATTATGCCCTGACACACAAGGCAGCTAGGACCCAAAGCCGGGTCTAATTATTTTACTCTGAGATGTAACATCTTTGTAACTATGCTTTATAGAATGCTGCCATACCAGGCACCAAGAGACACATTGGAGGACTATTCATTCTGATAAGCACCATCTATAAATAATAAGACAAAGGAGAAGCCTTGTGAAGAGTTGTTAGTTTCATACACCAAATAGCTGAAAACACACGTAAGATATTTATTATGTTCTTTATTATATAAGCAACAGTCACAGCGTTACCTGGATGTAATGTCTATTCTCATATCCTAATATATAACCGAGTGTATACTCTCAGTTACCACCTGAAGCTTGCAGTCACAGAGAATGTGGACCTTTTTCTCTATCCTTTCAAAAAGGAATAATTTCAGAAAGTATCCTGAAATGAAGGTGAGAAAGAGCACGAGAATTTAGTAACACACGTAATCAGGCAAGGGTGTGCTTAACTGCATCTCTGCTACCAAGATGCTTGAAACTAAAGCAACTTGCCAAAGGCAGACACAATTGATTGCCTTTCACTGTCTAGGAATAGATCTCATATAACCTATGATCCCAGAAGGCATTAAACTTTGACCAGATCTCTTAGAGATAATATGATTTGCCCTAGTTTTGACTCCTGACAAAGAAAACCTGTAACATTGTTTGCAACTGTGTAGAAATTGTGTGGTGTTGGTTTTGTGCTACATGGAGGATTCTAAAAAGTTGGAAGGTAGATTTCTTATTTTGACTTCTGTCCAATAACTCTTTACAAGTTATTTTAACATAACTGTTTCTCATTTTTCTAGACTGCAAAATACATTTCCAGTGCAAATAAGCCTCTAAAAAGAATATGAATTCCCTCTGTTACATTAGTACAGTTTGGAAAGTATTTTTTCTATGAGACTATACTAATTAACATTGTACTGTATGTGGATAGATTTATCGACCTATGTACCATTTTGAAAACAAGAACTATAATATGTGAAGTCTGAAACTATAAAAGTGGCTTGGAATTCTGTAAAATTGCAGTCTCATGATGAATAGCTTGATCAATAAAGTCTCAGAATGGCAGAACATATCTATAGAAGTGTCTCTAAGATTATTTGATCCAAACTTTAGACTGTGACCCATACTCAGTGTAACAGGATTCCCTTTGAAAGCTCTAGGTGCATTTTCTGAGTATTCTCAATATAACTCTACTTGGTTAGGTATATTGCTGATCCTACCTCTATAACTGAAATTTGATGAAATAACACAGTATTATGTCATAATGGAAGAAAATATTGGAGAATACTAAGGTGTTTTAAAATGTGGTGAGTATTGTTATAATTTTTGGCAATAGCAGTATTTTTAAGAATCAGTCTTGACTAGCCTTGATGCTTCATGCTTACTGGGCAGGTTTCATAGTGCTGGAAGGTGCTATAAATGCACCTTAACCATAACAGAGAATTATCTATGAGCCGTCAGCAACTGCGAATCTGTGAACTACAATAGTGATCCTCTCGATGAGGCCTGCCCACTGGTACAACTGTGCTGAAACACCAAGGGAGAAACCAACTGCTTTCTGATTGGATTTTTACTCCTACTCAGACCTGGCACCACTATTGCTCTAAGAACTTATGACTGGCTGCACAGGTCCTATGCCTTAGGAGAGAACCTATTACTACAATTTTTATCAACTGACATCATATTACACTGACTCTTTGTTAAATCCATAGTTTATATCTTTGAACCCTCATCATGGTAACTTCTGTTTTCCGTAGATGGTGATGAAGACAGAGACACCCAACTGACCAAGGGGCAAGAATAAGAGACTGGAAAATGTTCAGCCATAAACAGAATATATATA
>NW_026067916.1:10625751-10686740 GCF_014885135.2 Alexandromys fortis | reverse complement strand
ATATCCCCTCGTCCCAAGGCTTAGGAGTTGCTGTAAAAGCATAATGAAAAGACTGTTGAGAGCCAGAGGAACTGGATGACGATGGAGAAGCAGTGTCTCCTGGCCTTAACGGAACTCCAGTAGTTGTGACAGCATGCTAAGATCCATGCAAGGCAAAGTCAGACCAAACCACAACATGGCAGGGAAGCTGGCCATGAAATCTCTCTTAGCCATACATTTTTTTTTTTTGCAATTCTTAGGTTCTGAGGGAGGAAAAGTCAGTTTTCTCTAAGAGTACAACCCATGATAGGTTCACCATACTAAAGTGGAAGGCCACATATGCATAAATATTTGATCAATACAAATTCATCTTGATAAATTAGAAAAAAAATGGGCAAAAAGTTGGGTGGTCATGGAAGTGGCGTTGATCTCAGAAGAGTCGGGGAGTTGTGTGAATAAAATCTAAATACAAAATTTTAAAATGTGAAATCATTAGGCTATTAATCTATTTGCGGCATCATCTAATTGCTGGCGATATATAATTTTTCCAGTGATATGAAAGTAGTAGTGGCTCATCAAGGTGGTTTGGTGGGTAAAGGTATTTGTTTACTGTTGACCTGAGTTTAGTCTCTGGGACCAACATGGTTTAACAAGAGAACTGACTTCCCTGAGTTGTCTTCTAATCTCCAATTGTGTGTTATCACACACATACACAGACACACACACACACACACACACACCAAAGATGGATTTAATTTTTTCATGTACTCATAGTGATTGTAACAAACCAAAGCAGTAAACATGAAGTGCTAAGCTATCTAATTCTTCCAACCATTTTTAGGTCATTTCCCCTGGGTAGCTTAACTGCCCTCTGAAACACACCTTCTCTCCATTGCAGGAGTTCTCAGAGTTTGAGCTGTTCTTGCTAGCATTTCTTACAAGTTTGATTCTATTATAGCTCCCTTAATTAATATGGTCCAAATAGTTTCTTGCACAAGATACTATGCCTTGTACTAAACCAATAGCACATAAGTTTTACTTGCAATTTTTCATAGTTGTTACCCTATACCAAGTTGCTAAGGCCTCTCAGTTTTCCCTTCAAATGTGCACCCTGTAGTCATTCTAACAGAGCTAATTTTCTATACCTCAAACATGAAGCAATATCTTTTCGATCCTGACTAGATTCATCCCTACTCCTCTATGTCATTTATCCCTGTTTTAATTCTTGAAATATCATGTGTGGCATTGATGTGTTAATTTTTGTTAAATATTAACAATTATTAGTGTACCATATCCTGACTTTATAGTTACAAGTCTGCAGAAGTTGTCTTTTCCAATACCCAGAGAGCACCATTAACTGGAGAACTGTCAGGTTCTTGCTGCCCCGTGACCTCTTATCCCACGTTTGTATTCTCTCCAGCATTACTACTGTTTTGCTTCCCAGGTTTGTGATTTTTTAACTTGACTCTTAGTATATTCTTTGTTGATATTCAAGTCACTGCATTTTATAGAACACCTATGCTCTTGGATTTATATAATTCATGACCTTTAAAGCCTGAAATGATACTTTCATTTAGACTCAAATCTTTGCCTCTTTCAAGAAGGAGCCACTGCGGTGTCTTTCCTCATTTTTACCCTCACATGATGGGTGGAAACAACAGGTATACAACAAATACACAAATCTTACTCCCTTCTAATGGCCTCATACCATGTGTTGTGTATATCTAATTGCAGGAAGGAAGGTTGCTGAGGCTTCACTGGACATGAACTTTCACATAGGAGAGTTCACAAATTCCCTTCTTTTATTCTCTATTTCATTAATTGGTTGTTATTTGGATGGCGGAATCAGTTCCTATCTATGTGCTCCTGTTTCGTGTTGCCATCTCTCGTTTGATTTTGGAGTATTCATTTTCAGCAGTCCTTATTTTCCCCACTAACACTTGGGTTTGGTCTTCCTTAAGTGAATGATTCTGTGCTGACTGAATGCACCTTAGGCTGTGTGCTCTGTTTCTGTGACATCGGAGCAGGGAGAGGGTTTGTTCTGATTGTGCACACGTGTTAACTGGGGGGGGGATGGCAGCACTAATAGAGCATACTAATGATTCTAACCCTTGAATTGATCGTAAACGTATTGGTGATCACCAGTACATACAAAGAGAACAAATCCACAGAACTGAGAAGCAGTTATTTCCCTTGCCCTGGCTCTCGCTCCTCAGCTTTACATCCATTTATCACCCAGTGTGTTGGATATCCCCAGTCTTAGTTGCTACTCCACCACCTGAGGGACTGTAAGGCTTAAATACAAGTGGAAGGCAGCATGCCAACCATAGGCTCCGCCCAGACAGACAGCATGTCAACCATAGGCCCCGCCCAGAAGGCAGCAAGTCAGCCATAGGCCCCGCCCAGACAGGCAGCATGTCAGCCATAGGCTCCGCCCAGACAGGCAGCATGTCAGCAGGGGAACATGCTATTTTCCTGACACCATAATCAGGGCAGTCCCATGTGCCACGCATGCCGCACAGACTTCTGAGGAAACTGCAGGTCCTAGTCTGTGTCTAAAAGCTATTTGTACTTTAGTTTTGAAAACCGAACAAGTAGCAAAAATAAAAGCTTGTTAAAAACAAATGGTTTTCCAATTCTCTTCACTTATTGTAATCTAGAGAAATGTTCCTGGAAAATTAAATAGAATCAGAAAACCATTGCTTTTACTTCCTGACTAAAACCATCCAGCAGGCTGCATAGTGATACTGCTAATTTTGGATTTCTATTATGTGTTGTAGCAAGTTGGATGTATAACATAAGCAAGTGAGTCCATGCCCTCTAAAGGAACTGCTCTGGACTCCTCATATCCACCTGTAGGGATATGAATGACTTCCGACAACTTAAGATTAACCCACTCAGGGTTAAGTGTTGTAAGGCAAGGAAGCTACACAAACAAGGATTTTCTACAATATCTGTTAAACCCAAATCACAACCCCAACAGTTGTGCTAATCGGTATTTGCATGCTGCTTGGTTCTGTGCAACTTCATGTAGCTCTCCTGCGTTGGCTTTGGTGATATGACCAAATGGCAATGGCCATAATGTAATACACAGTATTACGATGCTCATACAACTAACACCTAACCCAGTCCCATGATGATTCAGAACCAGTGGTCTGTAGCAGAAACTGACACATAGTTATTGCTAAGTATTTTCTTAAGTATAGAACAAGTGCAAACTGCATTACATCCTTCCGGAAAAGTATTAGAATACATAATAAGTAGCATTTTAGCTAAGATATGCCTTTCAAGCTGGAGTGACAGACAGGTATGATATAGTATGATATAATCACAGATTTGAGAAATTATACACCTCGGACATAATGAGATTCTATACACATGTAGACGTAGTATTTTATGGTTCCTCATTACCCCACTTAATTTTCCTCTTCCATTTCCTCATTCACAAAGCATGGCGGTGGTTACGCTTACCTTATGGTTTTTATAAGAAGAAATAGTTCAGAGTCGGTGTGTTTAAAAAAAGCACCACGCAGTTGTTATATATTCTTTCCATAAAAGACAGTATGAGTGCACAGAAAGCCCCTTGCAGTTTTCATACAATGAGTGTTAACTGTGAACACCACCTACCTGAGAACCAGGCAGCAGCTACCCCTTGTCCCGTTTTATAGATGGAGAAACTGATAAGAGGGTCAAACAAAGTCCCCAAAGTTTGGACAGTTGGTGTTATGAACAGGAAGTTCTTCACAACTTTTTGTGAAAAATTTCAGTATCACCTTCATCTCAAAAGCCCTTCCCTCCTCCGTTGGGTCCATCCTGGTTAATAGTGAGTGAAAGAACCAGCGTAGACTGCTCCTGCTGTACCCCTGCACCCCCAAAGTGGTGGCTGCACTTGCCGTTTCTAGAGCAGCAACATCTCTGACTTTACTGCTGGATTGAGACATCGCGCTCTAGCCGTTGGCTATTGCAACAGTGAAGGAGCACACCTAGGTTTATGAACTGGGAAACTCATTTAACATAATCGAGCTACAAGAAAGGAACGACTGCTTCCTAGAGAGTAGATACGGTGCCTCATGGCATCACTTAGTCCAAGAAGCATGTTTTCATCAACTCTTATTTTGCTGTTGGAAGCACACATTTAATAATATGGTCCTGGGGGTGGAGTCACAGCCTAGTCAGGAAGGTCATCTGTTGCACAGTTCAATGATCTGGGTTTGAGTCCTGAGAGCCACATAAAAGCTGACCATGTCCACAGGTGTCAGCACAGGGGATCCCAAGAGCTCACTGGTAGCCTGCTTAGCTGAAATGTTGAGAGAGATTCTGAGTCAATAGGTTGTCGAGGAAGACACACACCATCTTCCTCTGGATTCTGCATGTATACCTATATACACACTCTCCAATACATGTGTGCCAACCCCGTGTGCATGCATGTGTGTGTGTGTGGGTTCCTGTCTTCTATTTTGCATCATTCCAACCATACTCAGTAAAACCTTCCATATATTTATTTCTCTGGATTCCCGAGAACTCATCACAAATGTATGATGCTCTTACAGAGGACAGGAATCCTTGAAGTAACAGAATGCTGATACATTCGCTTTGGGAGCACATTATGGTGTTATCCGTGAGTTGAGAAAAAGGTAGCAACCATCACCACCTACAGCTAAATAAACTGTTTTAGGCAAGTGTCTCCAAAAGAGGCCAGTGAATCAAGGAAAGACCTAATGTATTCCCGCTGTGATGATACAGGCTGACAGAGGGGGCAGGGACAGTGAGATGAAGAGGCTTGCTCCTTCGTGTTCCTTCTGTCCTCACAGGACTAAAGCTGGCGTTGTCCAACTTTATCTACTTCAAAGAGCCTACAGAGCATCTGGTTTCTGAATCCCTGCCACTCCAGAGCTGAAATCTCCAGGGATTTTAATTTCTGAATTTATTTTTAGGGAATCAGAAGTACATTATGTCTGACACATCCATTTTCTCTAGGCAAGGCTGGTACTGGTAAAGAAGAAAAAAAAATGTGATTTGTGACCAGGGCATTTGGGCACCAGGTGCTCACAGTAACTCGGCAAAACACACATGTCACTCAAGCAGAGCCCTGTTGCATGAGAGAACAATTTTTTTTCTTACTCAACAATTTAAGTTTAAGAATAGGAGAAAGAAGAACTTTTAAGTTACTAATTCATTTGGCTTGGAAGCCCCTCCTCTGTGGTGTTTCTAGCTGTGTTGGGAATAACTAGAGACACTGATTGGAGCCATTTACTTTAAAGAAACTTAATCTTACACTGCCCTCTTCACATTTTATAGTCCGAGATATTATTTTGTATTTACTTATGAGGTGAGAAAAAGGCTTAGGGCTTGAGTTTAAGATTCGGGTCTGCACCGTTGGGTTCAGTCACAGTTTGGAAGTTCAGAACAGACTTTGACAGAGGGGGAAACCAATGAACCTCGAGTGTTGAGTGTTCAGGCCTCCATCAGCACTCTGGCCTCTGTCACTCACACTCCACACGTCCTAGCCAGTCCCTTGCTGTTTTTAAGGCCTCATGGGCAGATTTAAAACTCTGATAGTTTGGGCGCTTCATCTATAATCTGATTAACTTTGGCTTACTGTTCCTTGTTCCAGTTCCCCTGTCTCCTTGCCTGATACAACTTCCAAGACAGTATATTTTTCCTTCTAGTGGGAAACATTGGTTATTCTAGGCTAACCCTCTGTCCTGATGGAATAGAGTGAAATTTGTTTTGCCTGTACCAATAGACTATGTTTTATTTAGCTGGCTAGACTTCTGACCTCGTTCAGGAGTCTCCTTCAGATCAACTAAGCAAGAGCACAGTGTCACAAATACAGAATTTAAAAGTAGATCTCAGGTGACCACTGCCTGCGTTGGACAGCTTGTCTGGGTTACATGTTCCTTGCTTTTCTCAGCTGTAAGCATGGAAAAAACAGTCTGTTCTTTGCAACCATGATGAAAAATCTGTAAGTAAGCTCATACAGAATCATACCAAATAACCTTTTGGGTCATAGGAAATTAATAAAAGTAATATTTGCCATCTCAGCTTTTCCAGGATTCAATATTGTAAAAGTATCAAGAAATAGAAGGATGATTTTTAAATAATTTTGATAGAATGAATGCTTCTCATTCCCAAATATCCATTTTAAGGTTATTTTATTACCCTACAAGCCTCCCCAAACCCTTGGTTGCTAATGTTTTTTTAAAAGTATCAAAGTTGTCAGGAGAGTACAGTTCTCCAGGTAGAGAAAACATTGGGGTGACTCAACCTGGGAACCAGGAATATTGCTCTTCAACTCGTCCGCTCACCCAAGCACCTCACAGCTCAGTTCTTCACAGAAGATGTCAGTGAAACCTTTGATGTCCACCTGGGGCCGAGATGGACATTTTAACATTGACACCAAACTACAGATGAGCCTTTTTCCAGGCATCTTCCACCTTGAGGAGAAATTGTGCATGATATTCTTGCTTTCTCCAACCTTCTCTGAGTGAAGATCAAAACACCCAGGAAATCTGGGACACTATAAAAAGACCAAATCTAAGAATAATGGATCGAAGAAGAGAAGAAATGCAGGTCCTTCACTTCCGGTCACATTATCTGTTTACCTCTCTGCCTCTCTCCAGAAGCAAATTCTCTATGCCTCATCCCAGACTCCTAAAAATGAAAGGACCAGGGAATAAAGTGAGAGGGGCCTGGGGTTAAGGTCTTTAGAGTAGAATAGGGCAGAGTGGACCTCAGGCGTGCCCATGTAGAGGAGATTGGCACAGTACATAGCTCAAGCTCACAGATGCTGGTTTCCAGCCCCACTGCCTGTGTGGACACGCTGGGTGGCTTGTTGAGGTTTGCTGAAGAGAAGCACTTCCTATAGGAAGATGAGCCCTCAATAGTACTCCCAGCCCCGACTCCCACACAAGTAGTTTTGAGATGGGATACAAAAGCGGTGGATGTGGTTGTTTACTTTTTGAGGTACCACAGCCTAAAGCTTTAGCTCATAAGACTAAAGATGTACACTCACTTGTAAACCCATGCAGTTGGACGTGCATGGCTAAGACATCTATACCTCCTCCCTGATACAGACTGAGGTCCTCCTGGGTGGCATTAGCTGGTCCTAACTGGTGAAATCTCCAAATATATACCCTCCAAGTAGAAATCATCCCTCTGTAACTGCCCTGTGATTCTGGAAAATTCCACAGCTTTTCTCTTCTTGCCAAGTGCTTTATTTTGTATTTCACCTTTATCTGCTACTTAGGTTTGTTCTGTGTTTGTTGGACTCGTTGCATGCTCTTCTACTTCATTCACTAGTAACTCTTTTCAGCGGTTTGCGTGTTTGTGTCTCCAGTCTTTCTTTTGACTTTCCACCATCCCCAGAGAGCAGCAGGGGGTGGAGGGAATTTCCAGCAGCCAAGTGGGACCAGGTCCTCTTGGCTCCTTCCCAGAATACCATTCTGGGGTTGCCATCACGTGTGTCGAGTTATTTACAGGCAGTGTCTTTGGGAAACTTTGTAAGGAAGGAGGAGGGTCTTGGTTGCATCCCCACCTCCCACCATCTGTATTCTGGGACGTTAGCTTGGTAGTGTTTTTAATTTGATCTAGGTTTTAAAAAGCCTTTATCTATATCAAACAAACATGCCTCTGGGATTCATCCCAATACTGATACTAACTTAAGTTTCTATCTACAAAACAAATAAGTCTTCCCCTGATTCTACGTGATTGACTTCAAACTACCTAGCATGATTATCACATGAAACCCTTAAATTCCTTTTACAGGTTGAATGGCTTCCCTTATAGCATGGACCTAGACATGTAAACTTTATAGATACCTTCTTGAGTGGAGCTCACATTTATTGAATGACTCAATTTCAGAAGGGGAGATTTACAAGTCAGCCTAACTCTGATGGACCATGTTTCTTATGTGACTCACGCGACTATGGTTAGTGTTAAGCTAACATGGGATTTTTTTCACTGAATTATATATTCATAACTTGTAGATTTTTTTGAGTGCTCTTTAGTAAAGGACATCGATTCACATTTTGAGTTTTTCTTTCCCCTTCCTTCCTTCCTTCCTTCCTTCCTTCCTTCCTTCCTTCCTTGCTTTTTATAATTATGCTAATGGAAAGAAAATTTAGAGCTCTCTCTCTCTCTCTCTTTCCTGGAAAATAAACATTTTGCAGGGCCAGAGCCTTTAGAAGGGAAACCCACAACTAATTTTGTTGTAGAATATTATTTTAAGGTGTGTTGCTTTTATTTATGCTGCATTTGTTTAACTCTGTGAAGCTCTGTTTCTTTGCCTGTCTAAAACACCTGATGGTCTAATAAAGATCTGGATGGCCAATAGAGAGGCAGGAGAAAGGCTAGGCAGGCAGAGTATAAGACGAAGGAAAAATCTGGAAGAGAAGGAAGAGGAACAAGAGAATGAGGAGAAGAAGATGCTAGGGTCAGCCACCCAGCCAGCTATGGAGTAAGAGTGAAAGTAAGATACACAGAAAAAAAAGGAGAAGTCCCAGAGGTAAAAGGTAGCTGGAATAAGCTGTAGAAATAAGGCTAGAAACAAGCCACACTATAGGTGGGCATTCATAAATAATGCTAAGATTTTGTGTGTGATTACTCGGGAGCTGGGTGGCATGCTCCAAAAAGAGTAAAGAGTTAAAAACACCACAACAACCGAATTTAGAATCCTTGTTTTATGACGGTTGTATTTATTTCAGTTTGTAATATAGGCACATGTTTTCTTGAAAAAAAAATATTTTCAAGACAATTGAAAAGTCGGTTGCTTTATAACTAATACTTAGAAGAATCCCAATTAGAAAATGAGTTAAATGCCTCAAATTTAGAAGACACTTTAATAGAAGCTTTCCAAATGGTTTTATTATATTGTCTCTACTCAGCAATAGAAGAGGTGCGCAAGATGGGTGACTAGGGTACTGGCATCAGATTTTCAGGAGGTAGTTTGCAGGCTAGGGTGGGCACACCTATGTGTCCTGTACTTAAGAGACTTAGGCTGAAGGAGCCTGAGTTTGCAGCCTGGGTTAAATGTAAGACCCTGTCCAAAGGAGGAGTAAGTTTCTTTTAAAATTTGAAGAGATGAGGAGTACACTGCTCGGTGAAGCAGAAGCTAGAGCCAGGTTGTCAGACATGTCAGAGGAAGGGGACATGGAAGTCAACTTTGGAAAGGGGGTGGGTGATTGAGAGATGAGTAAGGTTAATGCCAGAGGGAGTGGCCAGGAAGTACTATCCAGAGCATGCTTAGAGCACTGTATGCGTGTGTTTCTTCCCAATTAAAATGAAGGCTAAACAACAATAGGAAAAACACTAAAAATAAAATTAAAATTACTCATGATTCCATCATGTCAAATTAGTTACGCTTATGGTTTGGCATATCTTTTAGCTTAGTTTTAAAATATGGAGATAGTGATAGCCTCAAAAAATATCTGTCTTCCTATGGATGTATTGCAGATTCTCCTTTACTGAAAAATTTAACTTGTTTTCCTAGATGCATTTCCTTAAAATAAATATGTAATTAGGAGTCACTTCGCATAAGTTCATACTTTGTTGAGTTACTCATGTCTCTGTAAAAGAAAAAAATCTTTATCAATATCCTTACATAAATAACATTTTGAAAGCATTGCTTTTCTTCTTGATATTCTTGAAAAATCTTGAATACGTAACACATGTTTAATAATGTTACTTCTGCATGTTTACACACTATTTAATGTCAGGAAGCCATAGTTCAACATTCCCTTCTTTGAATCACTCCAAACATTTTAGCCTATCAAGGCTGAAATAAGCCAGGAGAACGACACAGCTCTCTGACCAGAAAGTCAATAATGAAACTCTCCTATGCAGCTGTGTGGAAAACTTAGGCTTTGTATCAAATGCTGGCCTCATCTTCTGTAAGAAGACAAAGCATTGGAAAGTGCGTTCCCTGGCCAAGGGTGCTGAAGCAGCTCCAGCTAGCTGCTGTGCAGCTCCAACTGACTGCTGTGCAGTTCCAGCTGACTGCTGTGCAGCTTTCCTGCGGCAGCCACCATGCTCTTCAGCAGCGTTCTGCTCGCTGGGGCTGATGAGAGGAAGACCCACTTCCTTACATAATGCCTGGGGTTGGGTTTTCAAGAAATACTATTTGAGAATATCACACATTTGGGGATTTCAGTGTAATTTACCTACGTACTTGAAGCCGACTGGTTCTTATTTTTTTGGGATACAAAATGTGCCTGACAAAGACTCCTTACCTAGTTATATCAAAAAGAGAACAACCTAAATTAGACTTGCAATATAAGGATGCAAGGGATCTTTTTTTTTGGTAGAATTTGTTATGAAAGATGCTTGGTTTTTATCCTATCTTATTCACATTAAATATTCTCAGAGACCTTGAGATCACAGGAAGAGAACTGAGTGACTGAATTTCTAGATTAAAATTAAGCTCTTTTAATCAATCTCACATGGCCATACACTGTTCAAGAAAAAGATCTCTGAATATCAAAGAACTTTATTCAACCAATTTTTAACATCGATTTTCCAAGATTATTTTAAAGAGATGTATAAATTAAATCCTGGACAGCAAGAATATATAATAAGTGTATTTAACCTGATAGAAAAGTAGAAATAAAATAATTTCAAGACAATCGGGCATTGGCATGGCTTTCTCCAGTTTGTGTAGAGAAACTCCATGCAATAGAAGGAACTTCAGAGGTAGGAGAAAGAAATTCCCCCATTTTATATACTTGATCAAATTTTCAAGTGTTTGAAGTGCATAAAATTTATAATGTTCAACAGATTGTGACAGAGTAAGGGATAGATGTTGGCCTCAATTCAAACGTCAATAAAACCACCTTAGGAAGACTGGGAACAACCAGCAGACCATAAACTCAGGAATTTTCTGGGTGAAGGGGGTGAAGAGATGGTAACAGGACTAGTGTGTGACCTGCATAGCCTCATCTCATGGGGCTCTAGATACTCTTCTGCAGGTGTGCAAGAGCCCATCCAAGTGCAAGGAAAACACTCAGAGCCCACAAAGCAGTAGCAGATGCACACATCACCGGAGCAGGAAATATCATTTGAAATTCAATTTGAAAGGCTGAATTACATTTTTTCATTTAGTACAAACATTTTATCTAGTTGACAGTGTTTTTGTCAAGATTCATGTTTCTCCCGCGGTTAATGTTTATAAAGTACCTTGTGCTTTCGGGTAGGAAGGGTTTGTAAATGAAAACTAAATCAATGTCTGTGGATGTGATCTCAAAAGGCACAAACTTCAACTTCCAGTTTGATTTTTTAAAAAGTACTCTTGACTTTGAGGATCAAGTTATGCAAGTATGCAAATATGTGCTATTTCTCTAAAATTCACCACCAGCACAAAGCCCAGACATTTCCTTCAGAGCCGTGCAGCATGTTTGTGGCTTCTGGAACATGGGAGGATATCAGAAGCTGGGAAATGGAGAGTTGCTTATGAAATACATGCCTCTCCAGTCCCCCCTGCACACCCAGCAAACCCCAAATTCCTAAGCCATCTTGGGATCTGCTGGGTTAACAGAGTCCTCCAGGTTTTTAAAGCAGCAGATTTGAGATTTGAAGGCAGAGACAATCACTAACTTTGATCACCCCAAACCCTCTGTGGTCTTTATATCTGAGGAAGCCACTTTTAGAGCTAAGTAAGGAGAGAAATTTCATTCCAATCTCTGAAAGACAAATTCCATGTCAGCTCAAGGTCCACAGATGACCCTTTGATTGGAGGCTTTTTGATCTCCAGTTATGATATGATTAACCCCTCTAGAGTAATTTTTTTTTAAAAAAATTATCTTTGTATTGTAAGCATTTAGCACAGGCATGAATAGATCTGGGTAAGTCTTGTATCATCTAGTCATCTGCAGAATAAGATACAATGTGAAATGAAAATATCAGGATGGTTCCAGGAAAAGCTCAGATCCCACTAGGAGTGAAAACAGTGCACTTGGGGACAAGCATGCCCCAGATAATGTGTGGAAAAGGATAAGTATATGAAGAAAACAATATCATAATGAGATTTTTAAAAGAAATCAATGAAAGTGGCAACAAGTGTGCATTTATCTAAGTCCATAGTTAGGGAGGTGAGTTTTGGGGTGGTCCCGGGAAGGTCACAGTAAAGGCAAAGGCAGTAAAAAGAACGAGCTCTGTGTGTGCTCTCCAAGGGGTAAACAGGAAGGCAGCTGCTGTTTCTCGGGCTCTACGTGGGTGTTAGTATTAGGCATCATGGGGACCTAACAGGATTTGTCCTCAAAAGCAGACTAAGACCATTCCTTGTACAAATTGGCTATATTCCTTCTTAAAAGGAGGGCCTTGCCTACCTCCCATAACTCTCTCTGTCTCTCTCTCTCTCTCTCTCTCTCTCTCTCTCTCTCTCTCTCTTTCTCTCTCTCCCCCTCCCTCCCTCCCTCCCTCCCTCCCCCTCTCTTTCTTCCACCTCTCTTCTGCCACTCTTGCCCCCAGAGACCGGTCTCTGTCCCCCTCTCTGCCCCTTTCTCTCCCTCCTCTCCCTCCTCTTCCAATAAACGTCCTTTGTGATCTTTGTTGCATGGCGTGACTTCTCGTCATTTTAAAATAAATCACAACATTGGTTCCCTCACCAGGAAAGGCTCTCCTGGCACTTCCTCCTGCCTGCCAGCAGTTTGAGGCATGCCGGGACCCTGGAGCCTGGGTCCACATTCGACGGCCTTGCTTCTCCAGATAATGGATCACTGGGATCCTCGTCTAACACTGGCACTGATGCTGAGTTCCCTCTTCACCTCTGTCCATTTCCCACATTTCCCACGGCTGAGGACTCGTCTCTCAAACATAATTTCTTACTTTTGACCTCGTTACGGTCTAGGTCCAGGCAAACACAGCTTTCTTGGGCTCGGAGATGTTGGTCCCTGCCTTGTGTTTGACGAATCACTGAGCAGCCTGTGGCTTCTTGAAATTGACCCTCTCTGAATTCCAGGGTCACTAGACCTTTGGGCCTCACTTCTCTGCCTCACTCATGGCAACTTTAGCATCATCTAGACCTCCAGCTTTTGCACTCAGTGCCTGATTTAATACGTTTCCGTGTCATGATTTGGGAGCCGGTTGATGACCTACAAGAAGAAAACTGCTACAGTTGGGTACTCATGTGAGGGTCCCGTGACCTTTCCAATGGCTGTCGTCAACAAGCCCAGTGGGGATGATCTACGTCTGTAGACACAGTTGGACTCTGCCCATGGCCGTTGTTTGGCTCAGAGGGCAGTGACATACGGTAAGTAGACAGCATAGTTGCATATGGCCTGGAACCTAATAAGCACTCTTGATAGTAGCTCCTATTATGACAGATATGTCACTACTATGTGGCAATATATAATTATGTTACCAACACATTCTTGCTGTGGGATCACATTCTGCTCCTTCAGCCAATGGCCTTTGGGATGCCTGCCCACTTAGGTGTGGTCTCGTGTACTGTAAAGGCAGCTGTGAATGTGTGTGTGTGTGTGTCTGTGGGTGTGTGCCCTCTCTCTTGCTTGTGGCTCCCGCTTCTGGCTGCTAGACTCTGTTCCTGTACACACAGAGAACTGTTGTCTAGGACAGTGATCTGTAAGTTTTCCCTTTAAATAAATAACCCTTTTATTATCCATAATTCTGAACTGGTGTGGATCATTTTGGTACTACCGTCATCACATTCTTATTGTTTATCTTTACAATTTTTTTTCATTTTATAGCACCATTATCAGCGATTGTGATACATATGAATATGAAAGGAACAATGAATGAGTTATTAAAAATGTGCATTTCAGATTATTGGCTGATGACTCCTGACTTTAGTGTCATGCACAATTGCTGTTTATAGAGTCTCTTGCCACATACAATGGAACCAAGGCGAGACACCTCTGCCCCATCCACTGTCTGACACATAACACCTTTCTGGCTCTTTTCTTGGGAAGCTACTTCTCCCTGCCACGTTGGGAAGACTCCAGAACTGCTGAACTGCCTCTCTCTGCTCTGTTTTTGGAATATGGTAGCCTTTCCCAAACAAACTGCATCGAGCTTTGTCCTGATTCACACTGAGCAACCCCAAGTGAATTCATCCCAAACTCATTTAAGGAAGAGCAGGAAAAATCAAATACAAATGAGCTACTAAGTCTACGGTGGTCCTTAAGAACAACAGCCATGTGACTGTTTGTAAAGCTGGTCCAAGAAGACAAAGATATGCACTTTCCTGAGTCTCATGTGGTTGGTGCTAAAACTTAACTACCAAATATTTATCAAATATACTGTACAGAGTTTGGCACACAGCAATCATCAGAATGGTTGTAGCTACTCTTAGTAGGCCAATACAAAAGCCCTTTCCCAATTAGCTTAGTTCTCAAATGCCTGGAGGTAACAAGCCATACCCAGCCCTCCTTAACTGGAATCTTCAGGAGAACTGTAATACACAGTGCTGTGTTCCAAAGCTCCTCAGTCATTTTGAAGCACCGTCCTAAAAACAGCCACATGCAGAAGAGGGGAAACTCATTTTGCATTATTGTTTGGCTTTTTGATGCGCATTTTAACTTTAATTAATATAGTATTTATAACCCTTTCATATCACTATAGTTTATTCCCTCTTCTTTCTCACTCATTAGCCTGGATTCATTTTGAGCTTACTCTAGGTGGAGGGGTAGTGCTTCTTTTGAAGGGCTATATTATATTTTCTCTGAACACTTAAAAATGTTTTGCTCTGTGAAGAATGCTTGCCTCCGAAGATTATTTTTAAGAATATTTCTCTGTCGCTTTGCCTGCACTATTTCCTGTTGCCAGCCATTGCGCTAATGTGTGTTCTTATAGAAGAGAAAGCTTTGAACACATATAATATACTCAGAAACATTAGGTGTCCAACATGTAGTCAACCCCACAAGTGTGTTGTTGCTTCATGCCTTGTAAGGAATTTTTTCTAGTTGCACAGGACATCCTTGTTCGTGGAATGCCCACCTGTCTCTGGGTTGGCAACAGGCTAGATCTGCCCCTGTGGAGATCACAGTTAATGCAACGGGGTATGGGAGGGCAATAATAACACTGTCTGGCCAATTAGGAACTGAAAATTGTGGTCAGTGCTTGAAGAAAAACATGCGGACACTACGGGTCACACAGCAGCATGGGCGGAATCCCGTCAGAGGGACAAGGAGAAAGGTGTCTGTGCTAGTTAGTTCTGTAGGGATATATGCAGAAGAAGCAGAGGAAGGGAGAATGCATCCAGCTGGATGGAAAGTGTGGCTTTGGGGTTGGGGCTAGCGGGAAACTGAGGTAGGGAGAAACAGGAGTGGGCGTGAGATAAAGAAGTACAGCCTGCTTGAAAGAGTTGCACAATCAGGTTTGCAGCTGAGTCCAGTTGAGGTAGAGTGCAAAAGAGCATAACAGATACAGACCCATGTAGGATGTACGTGTTTGGTATATACAAGAAAAAATGGCATTGTTCATGCCTCTCCTAGTTAGGATCACTACTGCTGTGATGGAACATGATCTAAAGGAACTTGGGGAAGAAAGGGTGCTGTTGGCTTCCACTTAGTCACCATTGAAGGAAGTCAAACGCATCAAGAACCTGGCAGCAGGAAGTGATGTAGAGGCCATGGAGAAATGTAGCTTATTGGCTTGATTCACATGGCTTACTCAGAATGCTTTTATAGACCAAGACTGCCTAGGGATGACTCCGCCTAGAGTGGGCTGGTCCCTCTCCCATCAATTACTAAATAAGAAAATGCCCTGCAGGCTTGCCTACAACCCGACCTTATGGAGGCATTTTTTTTTTTAAATTGAGGTTCCCTCCTCTCTGATGACCTTACTTAGCCTGTGTCAAGTTGACATAAAACTATCCAGCACAATGCGCCAAATGCCTAAATGAACAACTGAGAAGCAGGAGATTTGGCTGCAGAGATGGGTTGGTAGCTAGAAGCATTTGCTGTTTACAGAAGAAGCAGGTTCAAGTTTCAAGACTGACAGAGCAGTTCATGGTCATCTGCAACTCTTGTCCCAGGGGATTTAATGCCCTTCTCAGGCCTCCGAAGGTTTCAGGGATATACTAGGTCCACATGCATACATTCAGGAAAAACCACTCATACACATAAAACAATGTTGGAAAATTGAAAGGGTAGGAAAATAACAAAACCCATAAAGAAATAGTTATATATGTCATATTGCGCCAATAATTTTTAGCAACAATTTTTAAATATACTATTCATTTTTTGCTACTATATAGCTATATGTGCCTGCTCATTATATATATATATATATATATATATATTCATTTTTTATCTTACTTGATTACTTGAGAGTGCAATTGACCAGTAGATCCATTCAAAAGGGTGGTAGTTTGCAGATAGTTTCTTTGGCTATTTTTCCGTTTAATTATTTTATTAGGAAAAATATTATACTAGTAACAATTATCATTCACCCTTTCCTGTGCCTAATTCCTTGATCTATAAAGAATTGTTCTTTTTTTTTTCTACAGCATTTTTCAAACTAAGTTTGCTTTTGTTGCTTTTCCCCCCCACCTTCTCAGTCAGCTTCTGTCACCTCCCCCATGGGTTCTCCCACTCCTGTGGCCCCTTGTCGCTTTCATTTAACAAATGTCCCTTGTGTCCTCGATGCCTTGTGTTCAGCTCCACTGTCTGTATCTGCTCCCGCACCCTTTGTTTACATACACACAAACACCATAAGTCAGGATATGCGTGTAAAGAGAACACACGATTCTGTCCTAAGTATTATTGTCACCTCACTGACTGTAAGCTCCCAGATCCACCTATTTTTTTTTCTCCATAATGTCCTGTACCGTTGAGTAAAATCCCATTGTGTGTACATTTCACAGTCTCCTTATCCACTCTTTTGATGGAAATCTGGGCGGATTCCATCTTCGTACTACTGTGTACCATCCTTGGGCGTTTCTTACCAGGTAAAAGCTAGTTCCAGGTTATCTCCCGTCACATAAAAACTTCCATTTGTACCTTTCACATGAAATTTCCAAAGGACTCAATGAAACAGCTACTGAATTTCAGTGATCCAAAAAAGTTTTGATCTCTGCATTTCACAAAAGAGCAAAGACGGCTTAAAATATCAACTTTGCCGGGTGACATTTACATGTCAGGCGTTCTTTTCTTGACGGCTGAAGAATGTTATTTTATTACAAATTTGATTACATTTGATCTTGTTTTGACTGTCTCCGAGGAAAGTCTTTCTTCAAATGACAGTAAAAACAAACAAATTGGAAGGGCAGCACCTAGAACTGCTAACAAATGCCAAAGCCAGACAAGTGATCAGTATTACTGATCTAAAAAAAAAAAAAAAAAAAAAAAACAACAACAACAAAAAAAACACCCTAGTGACTTCCTTTAACTCTTAGTGTGTGTGTACTTTCAGATAAAGATCTTCAAATGCCAGACCATGATCACCATGGAAGCTCTTACTTAGTGTTAACATTTTCTTCAAGCAGGAAGACACACCAAAGGCAGACTCAAATTCTGCTTGGTTTCCTCAGCGCTTGTAAAATGTTTACCCTCTCCACCCCTGACCCATGATAATTTTATCTTTGGTCTCAGCTGTCATTTGTGCTTTCTTTGGACATCTGACCTGCTTGTCTAAAATGGCCTGCTGCTCCTTTCGTCCTCATCGCTAAGCCCTGGCACAAAATCTATTCTGCCTGCTCAAATCATGTTTGTTCCGTGGCTTCATTAGATCCTGTTCAGTCTGTGGTCTTCCTTCTCTAGTGCTTGGTCCACCTGTGGAAAACATGGGAACTGTGGTGACACCCCATAATTAGTTAGAGTCATCATCTGCCTTTGGTATCATGAGCTTATTAGAATCTATACAAGGCATATCTCTGCCGTGGGGAACTCCTTCAGTCGATAGCCTTTAAGATACCAGCCCACTTTGGGTGTGGTCTCCTGTACCATAAATGCAGAAGAAAAGTGTGTGTGAGCTTCTCGGCTGCTGGATTTGGTACCAGTTCCCAGCACACTCAGAGGACTTCAGATCGCTACTCTTTCTGTGAGTTTACCCTCAGATAAAGAAACCTTCGTTATACTCCATTTTGGGCTACTGTGGAACTCTTTCACATGGCAGCATATCCCCTGATACCCAGTGCCCCCTGGTTGGACAGGACCTGGTCTTCCAGCCCATCTTCCTGTGCTCAAGTCACAGGCATTGACTTTCCTGGCACACATTACTGGGGAATCCAAGGCAGAAGGGTAGGAAAAGAAATACAGTGAACTATTTAAGAGCTTATTCTGGGTGTAATATGCAGATAGGGGCCCCAGAGCTTATTTTGAAGAGGAAATGGAAGTTGCTTCTGCTTCCGAGTGAGATGTTTTTCAAAACCAAGCTGCCTGCTGTATTCTGATCAACATGTCAATTCTGTATTTAGTTTTTCTATTTTGAAAACATTAACTGCAAAGTTTTCCCCCAAGGAAAAGCTTCTTTTTTTTTCTAGAAAATGTACTGTTTAGAAACTCAGAGGCTCTCTGCTATCATAGTCACTACGGGTATTTCCACAGGACACCAACTCTCATAGATTCCGCACAGCATTGGAACGAATGTTTTCTGTAGGCATTTTCCTCCATTAAAGCTGTCTAACCTCAACTGGCGGACATATTTGCAGATAAACGGGAGATGAACAAAAGCAGAAACACAGCTTTTTTTTGTGACTTTGTCTTAATAAAGATCTCCTGATTTTTAACATTTGCGTACTCTGATCAAAGCCCTAGACATTCTCTCAGAATCTGGTCCACGTTTCAACACTAAGAAAATACTTCAGGAAATTGGCTTTCTGGGACTTCAGTTTTAAGATCCCCAGTGAGTGTCTGTTTCAATCTGTATGTTTACTAAAAAATAAATAATAATAAAAAAATCAAAAGTTTAAAGGAACAAAGATATTTAGGGCTGCAAAAAACCACATTTGGATAATAATCTCTCTCTCTCTCTCTCTCTCTCTCTCTCTCTCTCTCTCGCTTTCTTGTTTTCTCTTTTTAAAAATCAGATCCTTGGCCAGTGTGCCAAGACACAAGTTCAAGAGGTTGGATTTTCACTTTTCAGGCTGACAACTTAATTAACACCTACAAAAGCCACAACACATGCTCCCTGTAGTGTTTTAATCATTATTATTGTAGGCACAGCCCTTTTAACAATCTAACACAATGCTATATTATAAGCTCGTGTCCCATTCAACTGCCAGACAGAACCCTTGTTTATTTCCACAAAGCAGAGCAGAATATTTTCAGAAATATACATATTCAAGGGATAATAATCTCCAAAAAGAAAGCAATTACTGAGTCTCCAAAAATGAAAGGCAACGTTAGCAAATGAGGCAATTACAGTCAGATCAAAGACAGGTGATAAACTTCCTGTGTCAGAAGGAATGGAGCTTGTCCTGTGTGTTTCTTGATTGTTCCAACAGATACAAAAAAAAAAAAAAAAAAAAGCATCTGGGGAAACTGGTGCCAGTTTGAAGATCAACACTTTTTTGAAATGCAATTATGAGAAAATTTTCATATCTCCTCAATTGTAAAATGTCTGAAAGTAACTTTGAATATAACCTTTACCAGAGCTAGAATTCTAAGAGGGCCCTGCCATACCCTTGTCATGTCATGCTTACACTGGGAACTGTGGTTGTGATGGTATTTGAACTGCTTTTGGTTTTGAGGTGCCACAAAAGCTAAAGTCCCTCGATGATGATGTTCACTGTGCAAGACTGACTATTCTTGCTGGAAAAAGTTATGCCTTGTCTTGAAGAAGAAGACTGCCATGCTGTAGAGACACGTAGAGGACAATTGAAGCCACCAGAGATAAAACTGATATAATCAGGAGCTGGAGTGGAGCAATGACCCAGTAAGTACATACATAGCTTGCTATGCAAGAATACGCTACATGGGAAGTAGAAAAACACAAGAGCTCCTGAGTAAATTGGGAGCATCAGGACCTTGGGAGAGGGTTGAAGGGAGTGGAGAGGCAGGGAGGGGAGCAGAGAAAAATGTAGAGCTCAATAAAAATCAATAAAAAAAAGAATACTTCCCTAAGTTCAGATTTTTTAGAGCCCACGGAAAGCTGCATTTCGTGGCAAACACCTTGACCTCCAACCCTAGGGGTAGAGATAGGTGGATCCTGGAGGATTGGTGACTAACCTGTCTAGCTGAAAAAGGGAGTTTCAGGGGCCCTGGGAAACACGGTCTACAACAAACAAACAAATAAACAAACAAACTGTAGTAGCGACTGAGGAACAACAATCTGTCCTGAGCACATCCACAGACACATGTGCATGCACCACACACAACAACTGCAATTTTAAAGGAAAGATCACAGGAACTGCAGCTTACAGTCATGAAGAATAAGTCTGTCTGCAACTGATGACGTGGAAGAAGATTGCCCAGCCTCAGAAGAACTCAAAGCCTCATAGACACTTTTATTTAAGCCCATTGAGACCATGAAAGAACTCAATCAAAAGATGTCCAGACTCCCTGATGCTGGAAATCAGGATAAAATGGAATTGTGTGGTTTGGTGTGTGTTTTTTTTCTCTTTGTGATTATTTGTTAATTAATAAATGCATTCAATGTGTTATGATATCTAAAATGCTCCAGTGTACCTATTAAACACTAGGCAAACATGGTGGGGTGTAAGACATAACCTCAACCTCAGCTGACATCTCTGTTCAAAGTCTTATTTCTGTTTTACTTCAAAAAGCCAGCAAGATGAGTATTTTATAGCCCTAATCAGGAGAGGCCAAACATTTCTGTTAATGGAGGTTAACAGGAACTTGACATTGGTAGAAAGAAAAGATTCTGATATCTTAGTCTTAAAACCTGGCACCGGCAGAGTCAAGAGCTTGTGCGGCTGGGAACTCATGCAGCTAACAAATCCCGCTGTCTTTGTCATCAGTAGAGTGAAGATGTGATTCCACTGTGGGCCTGCATTGCAGCCATGTCTCTGGATGATTCTCTGACAGCCAAGAACTTTATACCTTTTACTTCCTATTTAATAATATACCATACATGCAGATGTTGGTTTGGACAGATCTAGGTTGAAGTTCGGGTTCCTTTTAAAGAAAAAAAAAGTATTAAAATTATAATGTGAATCTTTTGTAGGATCTTGGTGCACTGAGGTCTTCAAAGCCTGAGTCAGAGGAAATTAATTTCTGCTTCCCTTTGTTTTGGTTCTTACACATGCTCATCTAACTTCAAAATCCCTGCCACAGTCCTCTGTATCAATTCTCCACTCTTCTCCCTAGAAACCTCACTATCAGGGCCAAAAATTATTTCTTAATTTTTAAAATGAGAGCAAAATAAGGGAGAGCGAGAGACACTGACACACATACAACACACTTCATATCCATATTTCCTTTGATTTCTAAGCTCATCTTTTTCTTCATCCTAATTGTTAGCTTTCTCTAAGTGTTGTGTAGGTAAATTATTTCTTACTATTTTATCTCTTTCACTTTTGGTTTCACTCTTCCTCCATGGTGAAATAGTTAAGCAGTCTCCCAACAAGAGAACAGAAGCTGCCTCCCTCCCCAGTCTCATCCGACATGTCTTGCTGAGCAGCTCAGAGACATTAACACTCTTTCTCCTAGCACGGACCATCTTTCAATAACACACATTTCAAAACTCAGAGAAATATGTATGGTTGCAATGACTACGTTTATAAATCCTCCTTCATATGGTTTTGGTTTTTCCTGCCTTTGTGTGCGTGTGTATTTACTTAAAAATTGTGCAGGTTAGCTGTGGCTGTTATGCTATGCAGACACCTTCTAAATTTGAGCTTGTTTTAAAGGCAATTTCCAACAACCCTCAGTATCCTTGTAAAATCTAAAAAAAAAATGACAATGATTTGTTAATATATTCCACCACACATACATATTAATATTTAATTGTCATTAAAATGTCTTTTAGCTATTTTTTATCTTATAAACTTATTTTCAGATGCCATACAGCGTCTCACCTCATTTCTGCAAATCGGATCTGGAGCCACCGCCCTGCCCCTTTTCATTGCCACATGGCATTGGGAAGGCAGGTCAGTTGTCTTTGGAATGACCTGTGTTGTAGATTTATCTGATTTGTTTCACTGTGATGTTACACATTGCATTAAAACACAAACAAACAAGATCCCAGTTTAAATACTTTGGGAATTTTCTTGTCAAGTGGCAGTGACTAATTCATGGTCTGTACAAGCAGGAGGTCCCTAAGCTTATGACAAACAGATAAGATAGCATGTCCACTTTATTATCAGTAGGAATAGTGGGGATGATGTGCGGACAACCTTTCACCTAACGGTCTTTACATCTGTTTGGACCCTTTGCCTTAATCAGTATGCCGTGGGGGTGCAGAGTTGATGTGGGACTCCCCTCTGTATGCTGTGAATATGGTTTATTACGATTGGTTAATAAAGAAGCTGATTTGGGCCCATGGCAGGGCAGAGTAGAGCAAGGCAGAATTCCAAGCACAGACAAAAAAGGAAAGAAGGCGGAGTCAGAGAGATACCACGTAGCTGCTGAAGAGGTAACATGCCAGCACGAGTAGCCACAGTCTAGTGGTGATACCTCAATTAATAGAAATTGGTTAATTCAAGATGTAAGAACTAGCTAGAAATACACTAGAGTCATTGGCCAAACAGTATTGTAACTAATATAGCTTCTGTGTGATTTATTTTGGGTCTGGGCAGCTGGGAAACAAACAAATAACCTTCATCTACATAATGGTACCCAAATGTTTGGGAATGATGCCCTACACCCACTTTGCGTTTGTGTGCCCTCTTGGGGTCGGGAAGAAAGTGTCTGAGATCAGGCTCAGAACTCCCTTCCTGAACAGCCAGCAGGATTGTGTCTGTTAGGAGAGCGCAGGCAGAAGAGCATGGTGGATCCGTGCCACCATACACAGAGATATTTCCAGGCCACACAGCATTCTACAAGGCAGAATTAGCTTTTACTCAGATAGAAAGGTTTTACATGCTGCATGGTGCTACCGAGAGATGAGGTGGTAGGGATGGCGCCCACCTGGCAACCCCGGAGCTGGCTGTGAACTACCTCTGCCACATTAAAAGGTGAAGAGAGGCTGAGCCAGAATCCAGGGCCACTGCGACCAAGCTGCTTACCATTTTAAAAGCTCTTCCGGTCAAAAATAATTAAAGCTACATAATAAAGACAGATTCAGATGAAAAAGGCCTCTGAGTGGGTAACAGTGTTGGATAAATGTACATAGGAATGGGAGAGAGAGGTTTAAAAAAAACCCAACGTCTTCAAAGAGATGGAGCACAAACAGTCATAGATTAAAGGAGTAAAATAAAATAAGCCATGTACACAGAAATATACACAGAAAGTCTGGATTATGTATACTATTTTGTTTTGTTAAATTTATTGACGGTGAATGAGCTAAGTTCAGACAGACATTTCATTGTACAGGCTGCTAAACTAACCAACATATATATTTTATAGGTATCTTGACTTCAAAATTTGGGCCTAAGAATATGTTGCTTTGGAAAAAATGTTCTGCTTTGTTTCCACATAGGATAAAAAGCTGTGGATTCCTTACCAGCTAATACTGTTTGATCAAACAGGACCTCCTGAAGGAATGATCCAGATGTTCTAACATCCATGACAGCTTCAGCACTGCTGTCTGAGATGGACCTACCACACATGATACCCCATAAAAGATCTGATTAACAGTACTCCCAATCCGTGGGAATTAGTCTAGAGAACTATGCCCAAATTCCCAAATATTGTTTATAAATGTTTGTTCACATTTAAAAAGGGATTTGTTATAGAGATGAATATTTAAGATTGGTATGGATCTTAGTTCATTGATATAAATTTAAGGCCAATTTTGTTATATGTATATTTCTGCTCCTGATTAAAGTATTGTGTTTGTGTAGCTCCTTAAAAAGTGTAATGTATAGTACATTTTTTACTAAATATAGATTAATTGATAATTATTTATAATAGTCAAGTTTATAGTCATTTTCATTAGGTTTTCTAGATGTACAGAGATATATTTCAGATGGATAAGTACTCTTCAAACTTTTCAAAGACTTACAAAATGTGGCATTTAAATGTTTTACAAACTTAAGACTTTTCATGACAATGAGACACATCTGCTCCTGGCAGCACCAATCTACTTCAAGAGAATTATGGGAATTGAAGAGGCTCCTCATGGAGTTGGTTAGCCATTTGGGCAAGAAACAGTTCTTCCCTGGACTTCTTGATAGTATGCTGTATAAACTGGACATGCAGTTTTTATTTCGATAGAAAAGAGGAGTGGATGTGGATTCCCCTTTGTATACCATTGGATAATAAAGAAGCTTTCTTGGGCCTATCACAGCACAGAATAGAGTAAAGCAGGAATTTCAAGAAGAAACAGAAGAAAAAGTAGGTGGAGCCAATGAGATGCCATGAAGCTGCCTGATGAGAAAGACATGAGCCACTAGCTGGAACCTGTTTTGATATATGTAATTTTATTATGCTAAAGTTAAAACCTTCCTTTTTATTTAGACAGAAAAGGGAAGATGATGTGGGTTTCTTCTCTGTATGCTGTGATTATGTTTTATTACCATTGGTTAACAAATGTGAAGACATTTGGGCCTATGGCAGGGAAGAATAGGACAGGAATTCCAAGCAAAGATTTGTAGAGTCAGAAATATGCCATGTAGCTGCCAAAGGAGGAACATGCTGGCACTGGTAGCTGTAGCCTAGTGATGATGCATAAATTAATAGAAATGGGTTAACTCAAGATGTAAGAGCTTGCTAGATATATGCTACAGTCATTGGCCAAACAGTATTTTAATTAATATAGTTTCTGTGTGATTATTTGGGTCTTGGTGGCCAGGAAACAAACAAGCAGCCTTCATCTACACAGAGTGGGCTTCTTTCCTCTTGAGAAGCTTTTCAATCCCGACGTTGTTGAAATTACACAGGTTCCATCTCCATCCTTGTTCTATTTTTCCCCTTTTATTCTGGTTCCTTTGCATGTTGCTTTGCTTTGGATCCTCTTTAGATGCTGCCATTCCTTGGAGCCCCTTGCAAGTTGGACCACTTTTAGGTAACAAGGATTGCTGCTCATTAAGATGGTGAAGGGGGGAGATGGAATGTGCACTTTAATGCAAGGGAAAGCAAAATCATTCCTATTGTTTCTCTTTAAATTTTCATGTGAGATGTGAAGACATTTGTCTCTAAAAGTTACCAACCATTATGACTGAAACTTTGGAATATTATATTTTAAAATATTCAATTACTTAGAGTTTAAGGATTACTTTCGTTAGTATGAAAACTTTCTAAGCATCACTTGACTATTATTCCAATGCCAAAGACAGAAGGGGAAGCCTCCCACCTCCCTGGCAATAGAAAGCTCTTGGCTTGGTCACAGTCAGTCCCTCAGCATCCAACAAAGACCTCATGAATAGCTTTTCTAGCATACAATTGATCCCTTGCTGATGAACCTATCAGAAGGTTTTTTTTTAAGTTTTCTTATTTTACTTTGCCCCCCCCCAAATAAATGCATAGTTCATGAAGCCCTCATACGACTGTTTAGTGGGCTTTTAATTGCATTTTACAAGACTAAAACACATAACCAACTTCAGCCACACTGCCATCCACACATGCTGGATATCTGCAGCAATTAAATCCAATTAAACTCTTCCAGGAAGGGTGACTATTCCTATATACACGTGTGTGCATATGTATGCACATGTGAAAGCATGTGTGAGCCATGGTGCAGGTGTGGAGTTTGAAGGTAACTTTGTGGAGTAGATTATTTATTTCCAAGGTGGGGTTCAGTGATCAGATGCAGGAGGCATGTTTACCTAATGAGGCATCTTGTTGGCCCTATCATTTGAATTTTTATATTACCATATTAAATGCCCAGAAACCACTCAGTAGGCACGCATGAAAATCTCTACAGATTTCCCTAAATCATTTGTACCAATGCAATTTGTGTTTATTCAAAATTTAATTTCCTTTAGTTAGACTCAACATGAAAGAGTTTAAGCAGAAAACAATTATTGTCCATTCAAATAATATTTTAAAGATTCATTTATTTTTATTTTATGGGTATGAGTGCCGTATATGCATGTACATATATCTAGCATGTACATTAGGTTCTCGTAGATGCCAGAAGATGACACTGGATCCCTTGGAATTGGAGTTACATATGTTTATGGGTCACTATGTAGGTGTTGAGAACCAAACCCAGATCCGTTGAAAGAGTTCCAAGCTCTCTTAACTGGTGGGCCATCTTACCATCCACAAAGAAAGTATCTTTAAACACTTTTCAAAAAGAAACTTGAAGATACTACCAATTCTCAATATTATAATGTCAAATGATTAAATATATTCATAGATTTTACAATAAAATGTATTTTCATATTTTAAATACCATTATACAAAATATTTGATGATCTACAGCACATGGTCTCTTGAACTTGCAGATAAATGGCAGTTTAATGTTCAATGTAACAAATGCATATAATTAAGGCTATCTGCTGCATAGCTTACTTAATTCAAATTCCCTTGTTTGAGAAGAATAATCATGATTGTAAAATATACCATTGAGATTTTTGAAATTGTGCCACAATTCAAATGTATTCACATTTGTCAGCCTATCAGCCAGGATGAGGGATTTGGAGGGAACATTTTGAACAATTTGATCCTTAATTAAAATAAAACTCCATGAAAGAAAATGAACATTACTTAAAGTGAAAATAATTGGGAGAAGTCATTCCATTTGGTAACATTCTTAGTAGCCAAACATTTCCATCTTGTTGTGATTACACAACAATTATCTACCATTTATTTTATGGAGTGCCTGTTCCCAATGTACATCCTAAACCATCATAAGTTTTATGGTTTTCTTCAGGAATAAAGTCTGTCAATTGAACGGTTACAGTTGCAGAATACATTAGCTTACTGGGTTACTGTGTGCTGGAGAACACAGGAATTTATTTTCTCACAGTTCTAGATGGTAGAAATTTGAAATCGAGGAATATGTTTCTCTGAAAGTGTTTGGGAAAGGCTGTAGTCCAGGCTCGTTTCCATACTTCCAGAGCATCATGGTTCCAGTATTTTCTGGTATTACACCACATGTACCAGGTTGTATTCAATCCTTAATTTTTGGAAGACATCAGTTATATTGGATTAGAGGGTAATCCTACTATGACCTAATCTTAAGTAATTATATCTACATTGACTACCTTTCTGAGAATCGTATTATAGCACACACAGAGTTACAACTTTAACAATATGAACTTTTGGTAGGCCCTAGTTTTCTCCCGAACAAAAACTGGTTTATATTTTTTTCTTACAACAGAATATATTAGTGCAGGCAATGCACTTAATGTAATATATTCATATAAAAAAATCACAACACATTCCCCAGTTCCGTGCTTATCATTTGTTGTTTTGTAAAGTTTCCATTATAAACATAATAATAAGTATAAAAAATAATTCGCCTTAGTTTTTATTGATATCACTTAAAATAAGAACAGAAAGTACACATTTTCTTGTTTGATGGTATTCCAAACTGCATCTACTTTCACAGATTGCCAAATGCCTGGCCACACTGATTTTTAGATTCTAAAGCATGAATTTTAGAGGAAATGTTGGCTTTTCCAAGATGTGTCACATGTTCACTTTGTTGTGGCGGTGTCTTCAGACCCTAGAAATTCCCTCACAACAGACGGATCAGGGGAGCTAAGATACGGCTAAATCGGAAGAGTGCCCGTCTATTGTGCACCATAAAAACTGGGTACAGTGGCAGCCCTTGAGAGGTAGATAGAGGGAAATTCTTAGCTACACAGTGAGTTCAAGGTCAAGTTGCTCTAAACGAAATCCTGTCTCAAAAATTAAGTAAGATACAACTGAATAATTTCAGGACTTGTCCGGTCACAGGTTCCCTGGCAGTTTCCAACCTTGCTTCCTTGTGTTACTAAATCACCCAGCTGTAGGCAATCACCCAAACTCTGATCCTTACTTAAGGTCAATGGATTCACTCTGTCACATCTGTGGAAAGCAGATGAGTGTAGGAAAAGAAAGTTTTACACAGAATTATACAATTAAAAAGGTAAATGTGAGTTATAAAAAAAATGCAATGAAAGTTATAAGCCAAAGAGCGCAATGTTATGAATTGTTCAACTGCAAGAAGGCAATTCTTTTTTTCTGTTTGCATTAGAGACATGCAAATTAAGGTAAGCATAGAAATAGGGAACTATCTATCATTTTTGGTAGCTCATGTACTTTTGAAAATGCCAGCACTTGCAATAAGGTAGGAAACATGAGGAGCATACTTATCAGGCAGGTAAAAATCTAAAGGAGGAATTAAATGCCTGATTATTTCATGTGGAAAATATAGTATTAATGGTATATGAACTTTAGTGTTGATTCAAACACTCAAAAACAATAGTGCATGGGTTTATATTACTAGCTAATGTGATTCATTATTGATAATTTATTCATTATTGATATAATTTCTATCTTAAAATTAGTAGATTAATCAACAAATTTTAATAATTATTTTCTGTCTATAAAGGCATCTTTTAAAAAATACCAGAAAAGGAGTTTTTTTTACATAATTCCCAGAAAAATGTATAAAGTAATGAGTGAGTTCCCTGATACACACAGAGGTTGGCACTAAAATGTGTCCAATGTTCAAGGAACTGGAAGAGCACAACGCACCCCCTTTCCCCCATAGCAAAGCAGACAGGGCTGCTCAGGTGAGTCGACCCTTGGTGTTTCCTGTTAAAGTGCTTTTCCCAGCTTGACATGGTTGGGATGTGGGGGAAACATTTAAGTGGTAAGCTAGTGAGAGCTAGGGGTCTCCCCTTGAACGGGATAAATTTGACTACTGACCATGAAGTGATCCAGCCTTCTCTCTCATGCGTTTTCACCATGATAGAGTGTGCTACCACAGGCCCACACAATTATTAATGTGTCATACATAGAAATCTCCAAAACTGAGAACCCAAAGCAATATTCCCTTTCTTAAGGTGTACTGAAGAACACACTTGGATGTGAAAATTTACAATGATGTGGAAGAGACTTGTCACATAAGATCATAAAATATATTATAAAACTAAAATCTTAATGTAATTTTATATAAAAACAGCATTTATGGAGGAGAATTTATAATTCTTATTTATGCTCTAAAATGTTTGTATTGTAACCACCCATCAGCCCTCAAAACACAGTTCTGCTAGGACCTCCCCACCACATGCTCCTCCTATTTTATGCCCTCCTTATTCACTGAGTCCACTTTGTGTTTCTCATATGTTCATGGGGTCATCCACCCTGGTGACCACATCTAACGAAAAGTAACTCCACCCTAGAAGCATCCATCAGCTACAAATAGCTCCTTGTTAGAGATAGGTCCTCAGGTGTTTCTTCACAGACCTTTCTGGAGTTGTCAATTACTTGCATGTATGACAGATCTTATGTAGACAACCACAGGTACTATGAGTCCATGTCTCATGGACAGAGGCTATCACTTAACATCATTTGTTCCCATTTTACTGTCCTTACATTCTTTTCATCTCCCCTCTTGTCCAATGTTTTCTGAGCCTTGAGACAGCTGGAGGAGGTGGTGGAAGACAATGTAAAGATGTATCAAAATCTAAACAAAATTACTATTACTATAGCAAATTTGTGTACATATGCCAGCCCAGAAAGAATAGTTGAAGTTTTCAAAAGTCAATCACAAAGAAAAAGGGCTGGTAACTTGAATTCTCACCACTAAAGTCTACAGTTTAGAAAGCGGTCAAAAGTGAAGGAACATGGCAAGCGTGAATAAGCCAGGGCAGCACAATACCCTCAATGAAGAGAGGAAAGGAGCCTTAGTATATGAACAGGACTTATGTATCCATTTTAAAAAGCACCAATTCTAAAACAATAGACCAGAACTTCTCAGCCCGAGGGTCGTGAACCCCTGAGATCATTAGAAAACAGATACTCAGATTACACTTAATAGCAGTAGAAGACTTATACTCACGAAGTAACAGCAATAGGAATTTTGTGGTTGGGGTCACCCAGCATGAGGAACTGCTTTCAAGGGTGTTGGCGTTAGGGATGGTGAGAACTGCTCTAAATCATTGCAGAACAGTGGCATTCAACTAAACAGAAATTCACCCAAAAGATAAAAATAGATAGCCACAAATTGGTCCTTTTCTTATCAAATTTCTTAATAAATGTTGAAAGAGATGGAAACTTTATTGGAGTCAATGTAGATTGTTACACACCACTTACTTTTCCTGCTCAACAACGTATCCAGGACCTAAAATGCTATTTTTCTTTGACCCAGCAATTCCATTTTATAGAATTTTTCCCAAAAGCATAGTTTGAAACATACACTGTAGCTCAGCTATTCTTATTATTTCCTATAATGATGCTAATTATATGCTCTGCACACTGTTAAGTAGAGCGACCTGCAGTAAATGCATGTTGTCATTTGAATGCATTTTAATGGACTAGAAAAAAATCAGTCTATAAGCAAAAAGCTGAATCAAAAGTTTCTACTTTTAAGTAGGAAAGTTGACTGGAAGAAAGTTAGTAAATAGTGATTTTTTTTCTTTGAGTTGAGACATAGCAGAGATTGTGGTTAATTTAAAATTTCTTTTATATTCATCTCTGTTTGACCACACACTTTCTCTAACGCTAACAGTTCCATTTACTCTGAAACCCACCAAACTCCCTGCAGCCCTTCTGGTCCTGCCATACTGTGGTTCACTGAGGAGTTCCCCACAATGAGGAGACCAGAATGGCTTCAAATTAACACCATCATTTGTTTTCCTTATCTAAATTGGTTCTCTGAAAAATGAATGCCTGAAGGTGTTGTAAACTGTTCATTTAAGTACAATTAACAGTCCCCTAGCTCCTTTCCCTTTTTTGCTTGAGACTTCTTTCTTAGAGTAAACCTTGGAGGCAGTGTTCACTTCTGGTATTTTCATTCATCTTCTCTCTCACCTGCTAGGAGCCAGAGTTTCGGGAAGTTAACAAATCTGCTAAGATAAAAGCTTCCCATTAAACATGAATTAATAAGTTAATGCTGTGTAAGATAACAAAGTTTGCAGCATAAATGCAAATGTTATTCCTTCAGGTTTAGTATAGTGTGTGTGTGTGTGTGTGTGTGTTGACTACAAATGTTATCCAGTCAGGTGTAGTGTAGCATAATGTGTGTTGACTACTTCATACTGCAAATGAATGCAGTGGACACAGTGGAGTTGAACTCAAACATCCATTTAAATAAAAACTGGAGTCTCAGCAGAGATTGTTTGGGTCATCTTGCCCAATGTCTCCCTTGGTGCTGGAGTAGCCCACACTCACTAGCAAACTCAGATGGGAAAACTAGAGACCTGGCCTTTGCAGCCTGATTGGTGAGAGCTCTGAAGGGGCGTCCTTCAGGGTTGGGTCTGCACAGCAGTTTCCACTCTGCTTCCGCCCTGATAGTGTTTCCTTCCCTCTGCTCTACAAATATTGATCGATCTTGTACCCCCATTGTAAGGAAATCGCACGCAGGGTGAGCTCCAGAGAACCAAGCCTAATTTGAGTCTATGAATCAGTACTCTGGATACAGGTGGCTCGTGGGTACAGCTTGGATTTTTGTAACGTCATAAATGATGTATTCAAAAACGGAGAATTAGAGATGCAATTATAATAATGGGAAACAGCCAAATCAAATTCATCTTAAAACGTTACAGACTGTGAAGGGGTATCACTGGTTATCACTACTAAAGGCCATTAGCTTATAATTTTATGGCATAAAGTGATCCGTATTCAGGAGAATTAGAAAATGATTCATTTTGAGGCATTCTTGTAAAACTCTGTTCTAAACAAAAATCCCTTTCTATTGCAAGCTCTCAAACAATTTCAATGAAATGGTGGATGCACTGAGGGTTCTGATTTGCCTTTAGTGATCTCATCCAATCAGAGTCTGGCCTCTGCCCTGCCCTTCATGTGGCAAACAAGATCACGTGAGTCTAGCAAACTGAACCTTGACACTGACACTTCTCACAGTGTTTAAAGTGTTGTGGAAAACAGCCACTAAAAAGTGCTAATCCAGCCTGCTGGGCTTCGAGCTGAAGCTCTTTGCTGCCCTCTGGAGACAACCGAAAGTGACAGTGGCAAAGTCCTTAGCAAGCAAACCATTCCATTCACTCTCTCGGTCCTATCGCTGTCCTGACAAAACTTCGCTGAATAATGGACTAAACACACGGAGGATCTCTAGTCAGTGAGAGATTGAGAATTTTGTTCTGAGGTCTGTGTTTATTGCGCAGGTGCATTCCTATCTGTTTAAACCATCACAGAAAATTAAAGCTACCATGTTTGAAAACACTGGGATCTTGAAAATACAGCAAAGGCGTGTACACACACACACACACACACACACACACACACACACACACACACACGCGTGCCTTGCCGAGTCAGCAGTTTTCATTTTCTGGGATTTTCCCATTGCATGTAGTAGCCATGTTTACCGAGTAAACATGTTTACATCTTGACCTGCTTATGGACAGGTTATTTTGTAATAAAACCTAGAAAATCTAGGAGACACATCTAAGAAATTATCAAATGGGATTTCATCAAATTAAAAATTTTCTGCATAAAACCGTAAAAAAGTCAAGAAGCAAACGTAGGAAGGGATAAATATCTACAAACTGGACAATTGCACAGACACATAAATAAAAAACAACTGATTAGCAAAAATAACCACATAGCAAAAAAAATGAGTAAGAGATTTTGGTAGACACATCACAAAAGAAGACATAGAAATAGCTGACAAGTATGTTAGGAATGCTTACTACTCTTAATTATAGGTGCACATCAAACCACCATGAAATAAAATCTTACCCTAATTCAAACGACTCTTATTAAAAACAACAAAAAACAATGCCAATGATGACTTGAAGAAGGAGTATTTACACTGCTGGGGAGGGGGAGTGGACATTAGGAAAGCCACAAGGAAACAGTTGCGCACAAAATCCAAAAATGCAACATCTGGATCATAAAAAATCCTCAACATTGGGGATTTAAATGGAGAGAAGAGAAGCAGTATTTCTAATGATAATCCTATTACTTCGCTGTGGAAGTATTCACAATAGCCAAGAAATGCAAACACCTTAAGTGTTCATCAACTAGTCAGTGGAGAAAGGAAAGGGGCTGTATCTAGGCCATCGAAGACTACTCATCCATAAACAAATGAAATCTTTCCTTCGCAGCAGCCTGGATGAACCTGGAAGACTTCATCTTACGGTAAATGAGTAAAACACAAGAAGACAAATGCTGTCAGTTTTCACCTGTGTGAAAACTATGTAACTTATTCTAGAGATATATTCTAGAAAACTGATTAGAAACCAGGAAGGTAAACATGATTGGAAGACACGCACTATTTTCATTATGAGGAATGAAAATATACTCCAATAATGTGTCAATTCTATATAATATACTTAGCTATCTTACAACAATTTATTTTAAATATCAAATATCCAAAACACATGGTTCTGTGATCACCTAATTCCAAAGATATGATAAATGTTTGAATTTATAGATATATAAATATCTACATATAAATATATAAATAGCCCTGATTTGGTAACTACATAAAACATGCTTGCATCATGCTTTATCCTCTAAATAGTAATAATTACATATAAGATCAAATGAAAAACTTCAAGAGTCATATAAGTTACAGGAGACTGAAAATCGAAACTAGCTGTTGCATTTTCATTTAATAATCTTCCCTGTCTTTGAATTGATGCTCACGATCGCTTCCATGTTGTTTTCTAGGAAAAGATCAAGTTTTGGGTGAGAGATTTCTATGTACTCTGCAGTGCTCTAGGTATTATGTGACGGCTGTCAGCATAGTGACAATGACAGCCACCAGTTGAGTGCTTGCCTTGTGCAAGACTCGGCAGCACACGCTACTCACGTGCTAACCCCTTAATCTTGCTAAACTTTGCAAGGTCTTTGAATTTGTCTAGCTCACAATTTTGTTGGGAATAACATTATCTGAAATTTCACCAACACTTACCCATTTCCACAGATGGCCTTAATGCACAAGAAAGGTTGTCTACATATTATAATACTCATTTTCTCTGGGAGGCAATTTTCTTCTTATTCACGTTGTCTGCATGGTAAGCTTATTTTGTCTGTCTTTTAGACTGTGTGTCCCAGAATAAACTACATGTATTTACTATAAATATGAGAGTACCTTTTATTACTTTGTAAAAATTATGTTTTATCATTTTGAACAAACTAAGATTCTGGAAGTCCCATGCACTGGCTTACATAATTTCTATACGTCCTTTTACATATGTACTCGCTACAGGGAACTCACTTGACTTCATCCTTATATACTGAATTATTCTTATATGATACACATAATAACCAATCATTACCAGTTAGTGAAAGCAGTCCATACTTTCTAGTGATAATGATGGGATAAAAAAAATTGAAGAGATTTGTAGTTATGTTGGTCAATGAACGCTTGGAACATGGGTTTTGATGAATGTGAAAATATCAGCTTTGGTATGATTAAAAGAAGATCATTTCAGAATTTTATAAAATACAACAAGGAGTATCACTGAGACCATTGTGTTTGAAAATCCTTCTGAAGCATCACATCTGCGTGATCTCATTCTGATCCCTGCTCTCTTCCACATCTGCCCGGCACCCACTGTCCTCACAAAGATCTCCCCCTTTCAGTCTGGTTTGGGTCAGGAGGATCTTGGGGGAGATTTGTCTGTAGTTTGTCCTTTGCCTCTGCTCTATCTTGGTTTCTTCTACTCTATTCTGAAAATATTAACTCCAGAATCAAGGGAAAACACCCATTGTCAACCTGTGACTAAAATGGGGTTTCTACACAGTGTGAGAGAAACAGGTCCGGGAACTTAATTACTTTGTAAAGTATTACATGATTAAGCAATTTAATATGTATAAACATTAAAGATTTATTCTTAAAATTTTATTATTTGTGATAAAATATATGTGCCCGAGAAAAGTTAAGCAGCGAGAAACATCGGGGTTGGGAGGCACCTTTGCCTTAGTTTGCGGAAGGTTTCAATTCACACCAAGGTAGCTAGCTCACTGGTGAGTCACAGTGAAAGAGCTGCAGGGGCCCTGAAGTGGGACCTTTCTGTGTTGGTGGAACAATGAAGGGATTTGCTTGGTTAAAGAATATTCCTAGACCAATACATATATTAATATTTTCAGATTGATGTATTTTCCTATTTTTAAATAGGTTATAATCTTTCTTCTCCAGGGAGATAAGCTCATATTACTCCTACATAAACAGCACTTTGATCATTTTTATTTATTGGAGATTCCTTCAGTGCCCCTTTGAAAGATAATAAATAAAATGGGAATCTCTACCACCCCATTTAAACAAAAGTCAGGTCACTGTGTATTATTGGGTCCTTGATGTCAACCTCCCCACACAGTGTTATCCCACTATCTTTAGCTATTAGGACAAAAACTTTTCCCTGATACACACTGATAGCTTAAATATATTTGATTTTATGGATGAATAGTAGTTTATTTCTTGACGAGTGGGTACTAGAATTAATTTTCTCATAAAAACTTTTTCATTTAATTATTTGGAAAAATATTTGAACGAAATTTAAAATAGCAATTTCAAAAAGCCATGTACCTTCTAAACATTCCAGTCAAAATCCCATTTACAGGGTAGAGGCAACCATAATCTGCATGCCGGGGTTTCCGATTGTCAGGGAAACATTAGTGCCCCTCACTGGGAACGGCCCTTCACCCCTAGCATGGCTTTCTGCCATGGAACAGTCTCTGGCCAAGAAGAAGGTTCTGAAGACCCAAACCTGTGTTCTTTAGTGAGGCAACCCTTGGGTGTGTGTCGGGGGTGGAAGGATATGGGGAGTATATGTTGAGTTTTAGATTTTTTGCAAATTTATCGCCATTCTCAGTTCTGTTTTTGTGGGCAGCTTCTCTCTCCACCCAACCTTGTCATTCTCAGTTTCCCCCAACAGTTTTCCAAGAACACTTCCGCTAACATTTCTCTGTAGACCCAGGTTTGCCTTGAACTCGCAGAGATCCACCTGCCTCTGCCTCCAAAATACTGGGATTAAAGACACATGCCACCATTACCACCTTCTATAGGAAGTATTATATCAGCTACTTTAGTACAAGAAGAGTCTCCTGAAAGTCAGTGGAAGAGTCAGAGACAGCCCTGTCCTCACTGTCGGTAGTCCCACGAGAAGAACGAGCTACACACCTGTCACACATGCAGAAGGCCTAGGTCAGTCCCATGTAGGCTGCCTGGTTGTCGGTTAAGTCTCTATGAGCTCCTGTGGGTTCAGGTTATTTGATTTTGTGAGTTTTATTGTGTCCTTGATCCCTCTGACCCCTACAGTCCTTTTTATTTCTTAGCCCTCACATGATCTTCTTGTAAAAGTCATAAAAGAATTTAATAAACTGAAATTAACATTGAGTGCAGTTCTAATTCCACTAGTTTTAAGATACTTTCACTGTATTTGACATTTCAGGTATTTTTTTTTTAAATTTCATCCTTCAACAATGTGAGACTTCATCTGACATGTGATGGAGAATTGAATGAAAATTCAGAATATCTTGTTCCAGATACGTAACATGATCTTAAAGTAGGAAAATATGGTAAAAACTTAATCTATTAACAAAGAATTCGTCAAGAAAGAAAGAAGCTAGGACCAAGACACAACATTCAGTGTTCTGGCACTTCATGAGCAGGAGATGATCTTGCAGAATACAATGCAGAAGTTGTTGAGTTTTAGTTTGTGACCAGTTTTGCTGATCAGTAATCAGAGTATGTCTTACTATTCCTTCCATTGTGTGAGTAGAAAATCTTAGAAATTGACTCTGGGGAGGAAGGATGAATACAAACCCTTTGGTCTGACATTTCCAGACAGCAGATCCTGTGGATTTAGCAAAGTCCAGTGGTTTCCATTTGGAAAAATGAAATGTTTATTTCCATGGTCAACAATAAAGCCTAGCACAAAATTATTTTCAAAAGTTTTTATTGTAGGAAATTTATATCACATTAAATAGAATGGAACAATTGGCAGCTGTGCCCTCATCAGCAGATTAGGATGGTACCCAGGAGTGCCTAGATCCTGGCATACTGCCTACATCACCTTTCTTTATAATAGAGTTGGGTACTCTACTGACTAGGTTCATGTGTCAACTTGACACAAGCCAGAGTTATCAGAAGAATGATCCCCAGTTGAGTAAATGTCTCCATGGGCTCCAGCTGTAAGACATTTTTTCTCAATTAGTGGTCAATGTAGTAGGGCCCAGTCCATTATGGGTGGTGCCATCTGTGAGCCGGTTGTCCTGAGTTCTATAAGAAATCAGGTTGAGCAAACCAGGGGAAGCAAGGCAGTAGTAGCAGCCCTCCATGGCTTTTGCATCAGCTCCTGACTCCAGGGTCTTGCCTTGTTTGTGTATCTGTCCTGACTTCCTTCGGTGATGAACAATGCTGAAGTGTAGGTCAAATAAACCCCTTCCCCACTAACTTATTTTTTGGTCACAGTGTTTCGTCACAGAAATAAAGTCTCTAACTTAGGCAGGTACCAAAACATAGATATTGTTTATCTAATAGCAGACTATTATATAGCTAGTATCCAAAAAATTTTCTAAAGGAATCAATTAATTGACGAATGAATCATTCTCCATTAATCCAATTCATCCAACTTCCCAGAAACTGAGACTTTCTTTGAGAAAAGATGATTATTAGATATGGAAAATGTCATACTAAGAAACTATTCATAGAACGCTATCCCATGGAAACACGTACAAGAGTCAGCACTTCAAAGAAAAATCAGGTTATTTCTCTAAAACATTGTTAAGCAAGACAGAAAAGCGTGTTATTGGAAGCTTCTAAAGGGAGCAAGAAGCAAGGAGCTCTACTAGGTGCTTATTATTGGTGAGGCTAATACGAATTCCCTGTGATATTTTGCTGCTTGGACATCAGCCTGCACCTGAAGACATGGTCCATGTGTGAATTGAAAGTATGTTTTTTTTTTTGAAGAAAGGTGCACTCTGAATCAAGGTAATTTAATCTCTTTTGCTAGTGGATTTCATGTCTCAAAAATTCCTAGCAGTATTTGCTTCTGCAGCACATATGCTAAAACTGGAACCAAGAAGATTAGCATGGAACCTATAGAAGGATGCTATGCAAGTTTATGAAGTACTCCAGTTACATAATTTTGGCTAACAGAAGTCTAGCCTCCAACTCAGGTGGAGAACTCCTACTCCACCGCAGGCCACACCGGCCAGAAGGCCAGAGAGCAAACAGAAAACAAGGAACAAAATTCCCTCCAACAAAGATGGACTCCGGAAACTGGCACCAAGACTTATAATCACTCCACACCCAGAAGCATAGACATTAGTAGAAGAACACAGTCAGCAAGAACATATTATACACAGGAAAAATACTGAGTGCTTCAAGTATCATATTAATGTAGTTAGAATCATACCTGACTTCTCAACATGGACTATAAAAGCTAGAAAGTCTTGGACAAACATGCAGATTCTAGGAGACCACAAAGGCCAGCCAAGACTACTATACCCAGTAAAGCTTTCAGTCAACATGGAGAAAAACAGACATTCCATGATAAAGTCAAATTTAAACAATATCTATCCATAAAGCCAGCCTTTTGGAAGGTAATAGAAGGAAAACTCCGACCCAGGGAAGTTAATTACACCGACATAAACACAAGCAATAGATAATCCCATGCCAACAAAACCAAAAGAAGGGATGAGGACACACACACATAATACCATCACCAACTACAGAAAATGACAGAAGTTAACAATCATTGGTCGTTGATATCTCTCAGTATCAAAGAATTAAATTTCTTAATAAAATGACAGAACAGTTGCAAAACCAGGAGCTATCCTTTGGGTTGCATGTAAGATTCACACCTAAATAGCAAGGATAAGTATTACCTCCAAATAAAGGGTTGAAAAAGATTTTTCAAGCAAATAGTCCCAAGAAGAAACCTGGTGTAGCCTTCTATTATCTGAGGGTCCATATTAAAGGGTGTCAACAAAATATACTTCAAACCAAAATTAATCAAAAGAGAAGAAAGACATTTCAAAAGAAGGACATTTCATACTCTTCAAAGGAAAAATTCACCAAGATGACATTTCAATTCAAAACATCTATGCCCCAAATGCAAGGACACCCACATTTGTGAAGAACCTTTATTGAAGCTTACATCACATGTTGACCCTCACACATTGATAATGGGAGACTGAATACCCTACTCTCACCAATGGATAGGTCATTCAGATCAAAACTAAACAGAGAAATATTGGTGCTTAATGATGTTGTAAGCCAAAAGGATCTAGCAGATATTTATAGAATATTTATCCCAAACACAAAAGAATATACCTTTTTTTTTTTCGGGTAAACTCAAGGAGCTTTCTTTAAAATGGACTACATACGTATCACAAAACAAATCTCAACAGATATAAGAAAATTGACATGACATCCTTCATCCTATCAGACTACCATGGATCAAAGTTAATTTCAAGAACAGAAACAACAGAAAGACCGCGAATCATGGAACTGAAAAACTCTCTACTGAATAATAACTGAGGCAAGACTTCCTCGAATACATTGAAAACGAATGCATAATATGCCCAAACTTATGGGACACAATGAAAGCAGTACTAAGAAGGAAGTTCATATCACTAAGTGTCTGCATAAAGAATTTAGAGAGACACCACCAACTTAAAAACACACTTCGAAGCTATAGAAGAAAAAGAAGCAATCTCTCCCGAGAGGAGCAGACAACAGGAAATAATCATGTTGAGTGCTCGGAAATCAATAAAAATATTTTAAAAAATCAATAAAATAGAAACAAAGAGAATACAAAGTATCAAGGAAACAAAGAGCCGGTTCTTTCAACAAGGTAGACAAACCCTTATCCAAATTAAACAAAATGACAAAGAGAACATTCAAATTAACAAAATCAGAAACAAAATGTGGAACACAACAAGAGATAGCAAGAAAACCCAAACAATCATTAGGTTATCATTTAAAAACCTGCACTCTACACAACTGGAAAATCTAAAAGAAATGGATAATTTTCTCAGTAGATACCCTTTGCCAAAGTTAATTCAAGATCAAATTAACAACTTAAATAGATCTATAATTGATAAGGAAATAGAAGCATTCATTTCAAATCTCCCAATCAAAAAAAAAAAAAAAAAGCTCAGGCCCAGATGGTTTTAGAATTCTATGAATATTTCAAATAAGAGTTAATGCTAATACTCCTCAAATAATTCTTTAAAATAGAAACACAAGCAACATTGCCAAATTTATTTTATGAGGCCACCACCACGCTGCTATCCAAACAACACATATATGCACCAAAGAAAGAGAATTACAGACCAATTCCCCTCATAAACATAGATGCAAAACTACTCAACAAAATATTTTCAAACCGAATCCAAGAACATATCAAAATGATTACCCACCATGACGAAATAGGCTTCACGCCAGAGAAGAAGGGATGGCTCAACATATCAACATCTGTCAATGTAATTCACTATATAAACAAACTGGAAAAAAAATGACACAGGATTACAGGATTGTTGTAAGAAGGCCGCTTGTTTGTTTCTGGGCTGCCCGGCAGCTCAGACTTGAAATAACCACACAGAAACTATATTATTTAAATCACTGCTTGGCTCATCATCTCTAGTTTCTTATTGGATAACTCATGTCTTAATTTAATCCATCTCCATTAATCTGTGCATCACCACACAGTCGTGACCTTCCAGTTTCAGCATGTCTATCTCCAGTGGTAGCTCCATGGCTTCTCTCTGACTCTGGCCTTCTTTTTCCCAGCATTCAGTTTAGTTTTCTCCGCCTAGCTCTGTTCTACCCTATCAGGCCAAGCCAGTTTTCTTTATTCATTAGTGGTGCTCACAACATACAGAGGGGAATTTCACATCACGTGATCATTTCATTTCAAGCTCCAAAAGTCTTTGACAATATCTGATACCTCTTCATGATAAAATTATCAGAAATATTATGGTTACAAGGGCAAAACTAAACATAATAAAGGCAGTTTATAGCAAGTCCATAGCCAGCATCAAATTAAATGGGAAGTAACTCTAAGCAATTCTACTAAACCCAGAAACAACAGAAGGCTGCTCATTCTCTCCATACATATTCAATACAATACTTGAAGTTCTAGCTAGAGCACTCAGACAATCAAAGAAGAAAAGGGGGATACAAATTGGAAAAGAAAAAGTCAAAATATCATATTTACAGATGATATCACAGTATAAATAGACTATCTCAAAAATTCTACTAGGGCCAGCTGGACTAGGTCTAAAAAAAGCATGGGATAAAACCGAACTCGCTGAACATAGCGGGCAATGGGGACCGCTGAGATGTCAAAAACAATGGCACTGGGTTTTGATCCTACTGCACGTACTGGCTTTGTGGGAGCCTAGGCTGTTTGGATACTCACCTTCCTAGACCTGGAAGGAGGAGGGAGGTCCTTGGACTTCCCACAGACAGGGAACCCTGACTGCTCTTCGGACTGCTGAGGGAGGGGGAGTTGATTGGGGGAGGGGGAGGAAAATGGGAGGCGGTAGCGGGGAGGAGGCAGAAATATATATTAAATAAATAAATAAAGTGTCCCCCATAAAAAAATCTACTAGGGAATCCCGATAGCTGATAAACAACTACAAGGAAGTGGTTGGATACAAGATTAACTCAAAAACAAAAAACCATAAAAACCCAAAAAAACCCAAACTAGTAGTTCCCCTATATACAAACGAAAGTGGAGTGAGAAGGAAACTGGGGAAACCTACCTTTCACAATAGCCACCAACAATACAAAACGTCTGTGATACTTTCAATCAAAGAAGCTAAAGGCTTGTATAAAAAAATTCAGTCTTTGCAAAAAGAAATTGAACAATATGTAAGAAGATGGAATGATCTCCCATGCTCTTGGGTTGGTGGGATAAACATATTAAAAATGGCTATCCTATCAAAAGCATTCTACATATTCAATGCAATCTTCATAACAATTCCAACACAATTATTTGCAGACCTTAAAAGGACCATTGATGTGGGATTCCCTTCTGTGTGCTGTAAATATGTCTTATTACCATTGGCTAATAAAGAAACTTCTTTGGGCCTATGGGAGTGCAGAATTGGGCAAGGTGGGAATTCCAAGCAGAGATAGAGGAGAAAGAAAGGCAGAGTCAAAGAGATGCTATGTATCTAACGAAGGAGACAGATGCACAAAAACTTGCCTGTAAATAATTATCCTTGTTGGTAATATGTAAGAGTTAGTTAATACGAAGCCTGAGTTAATAGACCAATCAGTGTTTTAATTAATATAGTTTTCATGTGATTATTTTGGGTCTGGGAAGCTGGTAAAGGAAACAGCAATCTCTGCCTATAGACCATACTCAATTTCAAGTGGAAAAGCAAAACCCCAGGATAGCTAAAACAATCCTAAACAATACAAGACATTCTGAAGGTGTCACCAGCCCTGATTTCTGCTGCTTTAATAAGCTTTCAGGTGATGTCAGTAATACCAATTAAATGTTCTCCCTGAAGTATCAAGGGTTAGAAGTGGAGAAGCCCAAGCCGAGAAAGGCTAAATTGAAACCTTGCTACAAGGGTAATAACAGAAGGGTAAGCTTTAGCTGAATTTCAAACGGAATGAAGAACTTTTAGAAACAAATTATTTTAACAATCTTAGATTTTACTTAAGTTAACCAAACAGTGTTCAAGATGGATTTTTTTTCATTTCTTACAGAATATTTTTAATAAAAACTCAATTCTTTTATATTCTTTGGCATGTAATAAACTATTTCTGTAACAGAAATCCTAGCATCTGGTTTTCATCTCTACTGCTCTTTAGTGGTAGTGTCTAGTTCTTTTTTTTTAAATATAATTTTTTATTAAAAAAAAATTTCCGCCTCCTCCCCGCCTCCCATTTCCCTCCCCGTCCCCCTTTTCCCCCCTCCCCCTCTCCTCTCCCCCTCCCCCCACTCCTCTCTTACACCTGTCAGAATGGCTAAAATCAAAAACACCAATGATATCCTTTGCTGGAGAGGTTGTGGAGAAAGGGGTACACTCATCCATTGCTGGTGGGAATGCAAACTTGTGCAACCACTTTGGAAAGCAGTGTGGCGGTTTCTCAGGAAATTCGGGATCAACCTACCCCTGGACCCAGCAATGCCACTCTTGGGAATATACCCAAGAGATGCCCGATCATATGACAGGGGCATTTGTTCAACTATGTTCATAGCAGCATTATTTGTAATAGCCAGAACCTGGAAACAACCTAGATGTCCTTCAATGGAAGAATGGATGAAGAAAGTGTGGAATATATACACATTAGAATACTACTCAGCGGTAAAAAAACAATGACTTCTCGAATTTTGCATGCAAATGGATGGAAATAGAACACACTATCCTGAGTGAGGTAACCCAGACCCAAAAAGATGAACATGGGATGTACTCACTCATAATTGGTTTCTAGAGATAAATAAAGGTCAGTGAGTCTATAATTTGATCTCAAGATGGATTTTTAAAAGTCAGCTGCAAAGCATTTCTGAAACAATGACAGCCATCTGCATTCTTCAGCCGAGTCCTGAGTAGAAGTGGACCAGGGAGCCTGTTTCCTTAGCAACGTAGTCTTGAAATTCTGGATCCATGAGACCTCAAAGCACACTCGAGCTCCTGTCTCTGCTTTGTTCATCAAAAAAAGCATCTAAGGTTCATCAAAGAGCGGCTCTCCAGCAGACCCTACTACAGTTCAGCGGCTATGGGTGACAGGCAGGTAGACATGACAGATGTCAAGCTTTTAATTAATAACACAAATGTGTCAAGCAAAGGTTATATTAACTGTAATGGCCAAGTAGAATTGCTGTATGTATGTATGTATGTATAATGCATACATACATACATACATTATAGATAGATACGTGTATATATGCAAGGGTGGTTTAATGTTTAAGAACCTTTTTCTTCCCACTTTTCTCTGTCAGGATATATTGTAGTACCAGAAAATCTTGGAGGCATCCTTAAGTATGCCTATCTAGTCAGTCATAGAGTCATATAGATTTGACATCATATATATGTATACATTTATATATATATATATGCATACCTATACACAAAGGTTTATTTGCCTCCTTCTACGTGCAGACATCTAGTTAGATCAGCACCATTTGTTGAAGAACTTTTTTTTTCCAGTGTGTATTTATGTTTCTTTATATAAAAAAAACAGGTGTTTATAAGTGTGTGGATTTTTGTGTCTGTTTCCTAATCATTTCGTTGGTCAACCTGTATTAATTATGCCAATGCCATGTGGTTTTGGCAGGACTTCTAGAAACAGAAAAGTCTTGGAAAGGAAGAAAGGCAGACTCTCCAACCTGATGCAGAGGAAGCAGGACATGTAAGGAGAGGTGAAAGCCACAAGTCAGGTGGCAACACATAGATTAATAGAAATGGGTGAAATTATAAGAGCTGGGGGTGATAAGCCTAAGCTATAGCAGAGCTCTCCTAATTAGTACCAAGTCTCTGTATCATTATTTGGGAGCTGGTGGTACAGAGATTACTATTGAAGCAATCACTGTTTCAGCTGAGTTAATACCAAGGCACTGTGATAATAAGTAATTCTGTACTGAATTTCATTCGAGGTATGTCTAACACCTAAAACATCCCTGAATTCCTTGAGCCAAAACTTTCCTTGTAGTGGTGAAACCATTTTTGCTATGGGACAGAAAACGGTAAGTCTGACCAATGTTTGAAGGTAGACAACACAGTGTAACACAGTCAAACCTCTAGACAATCCTGAAGAGCCAGTCATTTGTAGTATTAATTGCAGTAGCTGTGCGGCTCCACGAGGGGAACACAGCCATTGCTCCTGATGAAACAGCATTCCCTTCTCCATGGCTGTATCCCTTGCTGCCAAGGCCACCCTTGGCATCCCTGTTGCTCAGATCCATCAGCAGAAGCTGCTATATCTACCCACCATTATTGTGTTCCAGCCACAACCACTGTTGCTACAGTGTCCCATCTGATCTTCATCCCAGTCTGCCAATTAGTCTTATTATCTATTCAGTGAGAAATTAAATAAATTTGCTGCTCATTCCCTGCCCAGCAAGTGTGGGATAATACGTACTGGTTTTCCCAAACCTATGTCATTCATTGCATTACCAAAGTCTATCAAAGTATGGCCTCCATAAATCTCATTTATTTCAAAGTTGGACAAAGAGATACATTCGCAGTTCCTTAGCTGTTATGTCCTGTCCTGTCTTTCTTTTAGAAGGTTATAAAAATGTGTTACACTTGGTCTCCTGCTGCTGATAGTATCTCCATCTGCTCAGCAATAAATCAGGTGTGTAGTGTTCCCTGCTTATGGTCAAACATGCCGCCAGATTCCATAATATGTACCGGAGCAGAATGAAACAAATATTGAACAACATAGCAACACTTTGTCATATTTTATTAAGGCTCACAATTCAAAGTCTCCTGGACATAAACAAGTCTCAGCAGGGCCAGCATCAGTGACGCACAGATAGGACATAAGGCCTGGTACCAAAGTACCCACAGAGCACTGGTGCCTCCTGTGAACACTGAGGCCCAGCCTTTCCTACCCAGTGGCTTGAATTAACAACAACAGTCAGAAATGGCCTGGAGCCACAAATTGTAACTTTTTATTAAAGCTCCACCTTATTGATATTAATCTTTGGTTAATTGCATTAAAATTTCCATTCATTTATTTTTTCCTAAGATTATTATGTCTGTGCAGTTGTCAGATAATTGGAGAATGTTTGCAACACTGAGCTAGGAGCACCTGCCACCATTCTCTTACAGAGTAGGAGGGACAGTAAAACCACCTCTGAGCAGGGGTGTCATTCTAAAACACAACCCAAGAAATCATGGCAGGATGAGTGAGGGCTCCTATGAATTTCCAGAGAGACTCAGTCTCAGGAAGGTATTTAAATGTTCTGATAAAAAATGTCTTGAAATTATTAATATTATATTTGAATTTGTGGTTTACAATTTTAAATAGGGTGGGGCAATGCAACATGGGATAAGATGAGAAGCAAAGTATGTGCTGGCCCTCTTGTGCTGACGTATAGTGAATCTTTGTGAGTACAAAATTTTGGTGCTCCCAAAGATTGTGGTAGTTCAGCAGGATTAAAAGTGTGCACAGGTAACTTGCTATCACTATACCAGAGTGAGGAAAGACATGCAAGCTCTCACTTTCTATCTAAAGTGTGCTTTAAAAGAAGAAAAAATACAGTGGGCATCCAAGGGAAATGGATGGCCAGGGAAACATTCTCATAGGCTTTGTCAGTCAAGCAACCTCCCTTAAGTAACGAGCCAGTCACTGAAGCTGAAAACGACATTGTAAGAAGAGTAAATAGAGTCCGTAGCTACTTTTCCTACCAAGTTCTGTCTGCGTCAACAGGCAGAGGGTGACGGGGAAGACGCGTCAGGAAGATGAAGACCTAAACGGTGAGCAGCTGAGTTGTGTGCTCCTCTGCTGTTCTGAAGGGATGAGATGCACGTGTGCACACAACCTTTGTAACGTCGGTCATTCTGCACCTGTTAAATCTCTCCGTATGTGCAATTTAAACTCACGGTGCACAAAATAAAGGTGAGTTGATGTGGGATTCCCCTCTGAATGCCGTGAATACAATTAGTTACTAAAGAAACTGCCTTGGGCCTGCACAGGGGATAGAGGTAGGTGGGGAAAACTAAACTGAATGCTGGGAGAAAGAAGGGCGGAGTGAGAGAGAAGCCATGGAGCTGCCGGAGACAGATGCCTGAAACGTTTCCAGTTAATCCACAGCCTTGTGGTGGACACACAGATTAATAGAAATGGGCTAAATTTATATGTAATAATTAGCCAATAAGAAGCGAGAGATAACGGGCCAAGGAGTGATTTAATTAATATAGTTTCTTTGTGATTATTTTGGTTCTGGGCAGCCAGGACTAACAAGCGGCCTTCCTGTTACAGATGAGTGGTAAAATTTATATTTAGAATCATTTTTAAATTTCAGCCGGCACTAAATAACATGGGAAGACTGTGCAGTCAAGAGAGATGCTGCAAGAACACAAAAGATTGACATTTCTGTCCTCCAATGGCTCTCCCCACACCCTGCTTTTTTTTTTTTTTAACAAAGGTACTATTTTTTTTTTAACAGAGAAAATTATGCAGTTGGTCTTGGTTACATTGTTATATTAGAGGTTTCACACTGTGGGTAGATTACACAGTTCTCACGTACAAATAAAATGCCTATCACCATGTTTTATGGTTTTAATTCCAATAAAATGTAACTGTGTTCTTATTCTGAGGAGGTAGTGAATTTGCTTTTTTCCCCCATGTAGGCTGTACAGAGAGGAATTGGGAAGACAGCTCCGACAAGCCATCAGAAATGAGCTTCACTCCTTAATTGAGCGTGTTAAATTGTTTTTATTTTTTTATTTTCCTTTTTGGAGCAAGTGTTTTTCTTAGCACACTCATCTTGGTAAAGGTCACTTTTAAGTGATGTTTAGATGGTGGGAAAGTTGAAATGACCTCCTCCAAATGAGTCATTTCTTTAATTTCTGACAAGGTGGGCCTCAAATGGAGACATCAAACATTCATTACTGAAAAAGAAATGCTTTTCAAAATGTAGCACAACACTTTTCTGGGGGATTCTCATTTTACTATTTCATTTAGTTATTATAAGAAATAGTATACTGTTACTATATCCCCACATCCTGCTAAAGGACACTGATATAAACAGACCCTGATTCTCTACTATGAAAGCTTCCCTCCCTTGTACTATCCTCCCTCACCAAGTTGTGGGAAGAAGCCAAGTTGTTAGTGATTATTTTGAAAAGCAATCATAAACATAGCGACTGTTTCAGAATGGCATGATAATGCATTTCAATGTGCATGCAGGATATTTAAAAGATGAAGAGCTAATTCCCCGGGAATAGACTACATCCATATGATGCTTAGGTTTGACATAGCTCTTCTGGGATCAGAAATTCTCCTTCTGCTCGAGTAGCTGCATCCATTTTCTACATTCAACCGAGTTTAAAGGCTGCTTGTGGTCCATGTATGACTCATCCTCTTAATATTTCACAATAAAGTAAAATCACACAATTTAAATGAGAAAGCTGGAGTCTGGCCTTGTGGTGTTTCAATGAACTATGCTAGAAAGTAGGATACGGAAAGGGATACTCCTCTTACATTTTCAGTTGGAGGAAATAAATATCCCCAAGCTATTGGAGAACATTTACTGTGATGGAGGTTATGAGAATTAATGGAAAGATGCAAATTACTTTAAATGTAGCACTGATGGGAAACGCCATTCTGAACGACTACTTTGTGCCGTCAACCAAAATGTAGGTGCTGCAGTGTTTTAAGCAAGAAAGGTTTTATGCCAAAAGTTCATTCAAGAGAACATTGAATCAAATATTAAAAGGCCATTGAACTTCTGACCAGTTTTAGTCCTTTCAAATTATTTTATTATTCAATTGCTACTTTCCATGATAACATAAAGTTAACATTTGGAAGCCAGATTTATTGTCATTGGCTTGGCGGACAGGAGACTGGTGAGCACCCAGAAATAAAAAACAATGTGGCCAGAGTAAATATGCAATATTTGTCCTTTATTGCATGGGTTGCCTCAATCAGAATGATGTCACATGATCAAAACACATTTAATTTTATTAACATATTATAATTATTTAATTTAAAATGCCCAATAATGGTCACAGATGTTCTGCACCTTCTTCCTGCTTGTACATTTATGCAGTTGTCGCTGGCTAGTATGGGGTAATGAAAGCTCCCTCATGAATGGAAACAATACTGTATACAAACCTTGAAATCTGCAACATCATTTAAACAGTAAGACGTGAAGGACAACTAACTGTTAGGACACACAACACAAGCTCACTGGTGTCTTTTTGTGATGAACTTTCCTTTGGGCCCCAGCTTGCTCCCAGATAATGGCTTGGAGACTTATTATGAACGGTTGGCCTTAGTTTGGGCTGATTCTTAACTAGCTCTTATTAATCAATTCCTATTTATCTACGCTCTGTCACGCACTGCCATCCAGCTCCCCCACATCTCCTCGTATCCCTCGCATACCTCAGTTCTGCCTCCTCTTTTGTATCTCTGTCCAGAAGTCACGTCTATACCCCCTGCCTATCTATTAGCTGTTCAGCTTTTTATTACAACAATCAAAGCAGTCTTCATCCACATGGTGTACAATTATCCCACAATACCTTCCTGCAGTCATTTGGCCTCATTCTGAGGAAGCTTAACAATGTTAAGTGATGGAAAGATGCAAGATCCTATACAGCACACAAGGCTCTGCTGTGAATGTTTTTTTAGTTAAAGTAGTCAATTTATATTTTTGTTTGTTGTGAAAATGTAAAGTGTGTTCATCAGCAAGACAAACTCTGGTAAGAACAGCCTGCTTCTCTCCTGCTCTTTTCTCTTACAGACCCAGAAACAGAGGGTCCGTTTGCCTTTTACCGGACAGGAAATGATCACATTCACACCTATGAGACTGGAGCTCGGAATTCCAGGTACTCAATTCTCTTTCTTTCTTTTTTTTTTAAAAATATTTATTTATTTATTATGTATACAATATTCTGTCTGTGTGTATGCCTGAAGACCAGAAGAGGGCGCCAGACCTCTTTACAGATGGCTGTGAGCCACCATGTGGTTGCTGGGAATTGAACTCACGACCTTTGGAAGAGCAGGCAATGCTCCTAACCTCTGAGCCATCTCTCCAGCCCTCAATTCTCTCTCTTATCTGGACATTTCTCCCATGTAAACTTTTACTTCAAACGCCATATTTAATAATCTATGTTCCCTCCACTACCAAGAAGTTATTTTAAGATATAAAATCTGTATCTAACATTTAAGTGCTGAAACTGAAGAAGTTTAAAAATATTATCTCTTTTTTTCTTTAATAACATTTAACAATCTAATACATACACAGAGCTGATGTGGGGTGTCCTTCTGTATGTGTGTTGCTTTTGTTGGTTGATGCACAAAGCTGTTAGGGCTAATGACTTAGTAAAGCCGGGTGGGACATCTAAACAGAGAGAGAGAGAGAGAGAGAGAGAGAGAGAGAGAGAGAGAGAGAGAGAGAGAGAGTAGGTGGAGTCGAGGAGATGCCATGTAGCCGCTGAAGGAGAAAGATGCTGTATCATTATCAGTAAGTCACAGCCTTGTGGCTATACATAGATTAATAGAAATGGTTTAGTTTAAGAAGTAAGAGTTAGGTATGAATAGACCTGAGCCATTGGCCAAAAACAGTGTCGTAATTAACATAGTTTCTATGTTATTAGTTGGGTCTGAGTGGCTGGGAAACAAAAATACAGTCTTTTTTTTTACACTGAGTTTTAAAAGAACCAAAAATGATCAGCCCTTCCATAGATCTAATTATTTCAAATCATTTTAATTTACAACATTTGCCTTACAGTTATCAATAATATTCTAATTCTTCCACTGGCCATTTTAGCCACTATTTAATGATTTTCTGTTACACTGTTACTAGCAATGTCCTTCCTTGCCTCCCTTCTCACATCTTCTTGGCACACTATATCACTTAAACTGAAGAAAAATATTTAAAATATTGACTATAATTCAGTATAAAGTTAAGAAACAGTGTCATCATATTTCTCTTCTCATACATCTGCTGCCTATCTTTTTTCATCTGCCTGAAATTTCTATATCCCAAGATTTCTAATATCCCAATCCTTAATTTTTCCTACAATTGAATTATATATTGCATGTTTTTAATTTTACTTCTTTTTTTTTCAATACCACAAGTCTTACATCAGACCGACTCATTTCTGCCTTTTGCCAGCAGGTTTTGCTACTTCCAGATCCCTCAGGCCCTCGCCGTTCACAGTGCCAAGCTCTCCCACTAGCTCTGGAGACTTTCTTTCCCCGCTTGCCTGGAAAGCGACTTTTGACTGACTCACCAATTAAGAGAGGTTGGTGTTAATGTCAGTTCTGACTAGTCCTGAAATAAGAAATCAGTGCAACGAGACCATAAGGACTGTAAGCTGAAGAAAGTAGGCTAAAGTAATTTTTCAGAAAAGACAGCTGTTTAATCACTCACTTTCCAGCAAGTGTAGAATTGGACATTCTGCTCAGAAAAAAAAAAAATTATTGAATCAACTTAACTACACGGGACACTTGCTAATGGAACTAGCTTCAGACACGGCCTTCTTCGCCTTCTGTGAAGTTGAGCCTACAGCCTGAACTACAATTTCAGAAGGAGGATAGTCAGGTCCGTGCAGGCTGAGAGGCCAGAGTATCTCAGACTAAGTCATTTATACACAGACTTCACCTCTTGCAGGGCTGAAGGCAGGGAAGCTCACAGTTAAGGGGCCAGCGGCTAGATGTCACTGTCTTACCATGCCTGCCCCAGGAATGAAGAACTAGAAGAACTAGAGGGATACATTTGTTCCTTTGGGGTCCTTTATAAGGGCCCTCTTCCCACTCGGAGATTTATATTACTTAGACTTTATATTGCTGATTCAAACGCTGACAGAAGCTTCTTAAGTGGAGAAATGCTTACTTTGGCTCATGGTTTTGGCGCGTCATGGTGAGGACAATGTGGCACAGCACAGAAACTGACCCTAGGGGCTAAAAAGCAAGAGACAAGCAATGCTGATTTCAATTCAGTCAGCTTCCTCCTTCCCTTTGGGTCCCGTCAGGGCCTCTTTCTGTGCAATTAGACCATGGATATTCAGGGGAGATCTTCCCACCGTGGTTAATCTCTAAAACCATTCTCTTAGGTACAGCCATGGGTGCTTTTTACTCTGGTCAAGTTGGTCATCAGGAATAATCAATTCAAGAACTCTGCCTTCAACTTACAATGGCATGACAGTATTGTTCCCCCGAGGAGGAGGATCTGACATCAATTTTGGAGGCATACAAACATTCAAACCATTACTAGTGTAAAGATCATGAATGATATGCTGGTATGTCTCTGTCTGAACTTGCACAAATGTCTCTCTCCTGTCCTTTTTGGTGATCTGTCTACTGCATGTGATGTAGGGACTTTTTCATACAACAGGAGGTGATTGTGAAGGATGTACTTTCCAATGATCGTATTTGTTCTGTCGCATGGCTCATTTGCTGGCTTTCACAGCAGTATGAAGGGTCACCTAAGTCTTTGTGATGCCACCAATGAAATAACATAGAGATGCAGATTAAAACCTTTTAATGACACTTGCTGTTTTCTTACTGTCTCGTGACTATATTTCATCTCACATGAAGAAGAACACAGAACATACTAAGTTTCCAGAACTTTACTGGGACAGAGTAAGGATCTGAAAGGTAACTGGTGAGCCTATTACCTCTACAATTCAGTCTCTTAAAATTTCAAATTAGCTATCCAGAAAATATAACACTATTAATAAAATTTAATATTATTTAATAAATTATCCAACTTAATGAAATCTTTCATTTCAAGTGTAGCAGATGGTAGGGGCTAGATGTTTGTCAATTCCTAAAAAATTGTAAGAATGGGTAATGATCTAACAGCAGGAATAATATTAAGATAGCAGGTACACTTGGCCTAGGGCAGGGAATGTTGAATTTTCAAAAATGTCTGATCATATATGTCCTGCTAAAATTTTTAAAAAGCTCAATTTTTAAAGGATGCAAATTTCTCTCTAAGCTTTACTATTTTTACAATGGCTCTGTAAGCCATTCTCTTTAGCAGCTCCAGTTTATAGTGAAAACACCAATGCAGACAGAAAATACACATTTTCTTAGTCACATGGCTGATACACAGACGACCTGAGATTCATATCTAGAGACTGGTCCATGCTTACGACGCCTACACAAAAGGCCCCATTCCTGCTGTTCAATATAAAGAAAATTTTTAAAAGGGAATTTTACGCGTAAATTACATGCATGTAGGACAAAGGTATAGTATAATACGGTTTAGAGGGTGAAATATCCACAAACATCCATGTCTAGGAAGCTTTTGAAAAGGATTTGCGCAAATAAATAGACAGCCAGGCAGAAGCAGATATATTTGGAGCTCTAACGACAGAAGGATGAGAAAGCTGGGGAACACACTCCAAGATTCTGGACCTATTCCCAGATATGCTGGGAGACAGGAAGTCTCTTTTTCCAGGGTGTGTGAGTCGTTCTCAGGAAGCTTTACAGCTGGGCAACCCAGTTTTCTACAAAATGATCCCAGAATCATGCCGTGACGTTTTTAATCCACTCCAGAGAGCAGAATCCCTGGTCTGTGGTTACAAGCTGCAAGGTTACTAAGCACACTCCAGTGATGCCCTGGAGCATCAGGCACAAGCTTGGTCCTGAGTCCGATGAATGGGTTCTAGTTTGGGCTTCTCACCAAGTTATTGATGCCTAAACTTTTATACTGAATGACTTTCATGGTCAAATTCATTTGTAAATTTTTTTTGAGGAGATTTTTCTTTTTTACCACATGACATGTTTCGAAATCTGGGATCAAGCCAAATTTTCTTGTTTAATTTTGTTGCTTCCCAGCTATTCAGAAAACTTCCCTACCTATTGATGCATCAGATTGTATAATTGCTTTTGTTATTTATTTTATTATTTACATTAGGCTGAAGATAGATGACACCTAGATGCAGTAACCTCAGGTGTTAAAAAGCTAAATGGTCAAGTATGTAAGACTAAGATTTAAGGCTCTGAGTTAATTTTCCACCCCTGGGACAGTCACTTCTGCAGCTGCGTTACTCTTACATTTCCTGATAGAGTATAAAGTATTCACCCTTAGTGTCAGTAGTAGAAAACATAGTTGACCTATGAGTAGTGTAATCTTTGAGGCCACCAATGCTGCCTAAGTTGAATACACCTTCTTTGTTACAATTCTTAAACTGCTACAAGGACACTTGTGAAAGGGAGACTCTAAAAGTTCTCAGGCCAGTCAGAACAAAGCGCCCTCGGAGATTATGTATCCTGAGCAAGAGCTGGTTTGTGTCAGGGGGAGGGGAGGAAACAACATGTAGCAGATCATGTAGGTGCCTGCATATATGTATGTCTGTGCATGTGTTTGTGTGCATGTGTGTGTACATGATTGTAACAACAACTAAACAAAAAGAGGCCATGACTTTGGCAGAAAAAAAAAAGTGGTGGGGTTTGAGGGAGGGAAGGATAGAGGAAAATTATGTAGTAATTTAAATAATAAAAATATTATTAAAAATTGATTCCAAAGACACTGGACTTGAAAACCTGGAATGAGAAGACTTGAGATCAATCTTCTGGATTTTATAAAATTATCTGTGATAGTGGATTATATAACCTCACTAGGACATTGATACTCATTCTTATTTGTTATTGTAAATATTATTATATACTTTTACTAAGAGGCAAACAACTATGGTTTGAAATGCAATTGTTTGTATGGATGAACTTAGGATCAATTTTATAATACAGCATTAAAGAAGCACACTGTACTATGTCATATTTCATACAATACTTAATGCTAATAAAATACTCATAGGCAATACACAAATGAGCAAGAAAGCTTGCAAGATTCTACAAATATTGATTGGAAAGGTGTAGAAAGTTGAAACCATTATTTTATACTACAAAACTGGGATCATGTATGACAAAAATTTTTGTTACCCTCTTCCCATTTTTAACAGTCTTGCAAGGAACATTTTCTGTACCTATCTTATGGCGTCATTCTGGATCAACTTTTCAGAATGAATGTACCGACTATAGCCACTGGATATTTCCAGTTGTCAACACTCCCCTGCACTACAGACCTAGAAACCCAACAACCAACCTTACATCTTCACTTGACTTTCTAATAGACACTTAAAACTTTCCATTTCTATAACAGAAATCTTGATTCTCTAATACAATCCTGGATGCCCAATATTTGCCTAGAATCTTTTCATCTTAATACATAGAAGATGGAATGTTCAGAATCCTGAAGGGAACCCTAATTAACACTTTTCTTCTCCATGGGTGGTAATCATCAAAAATCTCTTTCTCTCATCCGTGATCAAGTCCACGTTATCATCTTTTCTCTTGGACGATGGCTATTAATAACTAATTGCTACTTTGCTTTTCTGTTTATATGTCCTAAATAATCATTCATATCAGAAACTGAGTGGTATAACATACCCTCCCATAGCATGAGATTGAATTTAGAGATAAAGCCCATTTCCTTTCTATAAAGCTCAATTCATCTGGCCTTGTGTATCCTTTAGCAAAACATTTTTGAATCTTCCTTCATGCATTGTTCAAAATGCCAACAAATTATTTAGGTTTGTGGTAACTCATTTTCACTCCTTTCCCAGTGCATGATATGATGGCTTTAACACCATTCCACAATGACAGCTATTGTCGAAAAACTGCATAGCATGTTTTGTAATGTATTTATTCAATTTCCTTGCTTGTTTCTAATACAAAGGGAAGAAAACAGAAGCAAAGAGCTAATTGAAATGTGTTTAAAATATTTAAATTGTCATTAATGTAAAAAGCACCAGGGCATAAAATATCTCAGAGATTCATAATTAGTGTCTTGTTTGTGCATGGATGTTCTACGTACAGGTATATAGCTCGTATGTGTGAACACATCTGTATAGACATGTATACGACCAGATGTCAAACTCAGCTGTCTTCCACCGTCTTCATTTTATTTGTTGAGACAGAGTCTCACCGAACCTATTTAGTGAGGCTGGATGGTAAGCAAAATCGAGGGACCCATCTTTTCTGTCTCCTCAATGTTGAGATTATAGATTAGCACCACCGTGCCCAGGGTCTCTCCGGTGTGCTGGGAATCCATTCTCAAATTTCATAATTGCATGTCAAGCTCTCGATTAAATGAGCTGTCTCCCAGTCTCTTACAGCCAGTATTTTAAATTAACGTTCTTAATATGCTAAATCCCGTGAATTCTTCCAGAGAAAAGTGCGTGAGTACTACATTTTTGACATGTAATATTAATTATTAACTACAGAAAGTTGACAATGTTTGTGCAAGAATAATGAAATAATAAAACTAGTAAAATGTGAACTTACTTCGGATCCACCGAAAGCTCTAACATGTCCTATACATCCTGAACTGTGGCCTTGTTATTTCTCCTCCCAGAATAACCAACCCAGGAAACAAGCTTCTAGAGTTTTCTTGTCCTGTGTTCCCTGTTCCCCATTTTTTCAAATACTCTAGCCCAGGATGTTGAATCTCTCCCTTCACTGCATTATGGTAAATACAACTCAATGTAAATCATATTTATAAGTATAATATATATATATTTTACATATCAGCATATTGAGTTTTACTGTTCAAGCGTGGTTTTATTTATATTTTTTTCTTTAAAGGAGCATCCCATTCCTGATGTCATGGACTTTATGAGATCCAGCACTGTATCTCACAACCCATGCCAGGGCCCCCTCACCAGTGTGATGGAGGTGGGTCTTGTATCTTATCTGTTGCTTTCATTGGTAATAATAAAGAAACTGCCTCGGCCCTCATAGGACAGAAAATTAGGTAGGTGGAGTAAACAGAAGAGAATGCTGGGAGAAAGAAGCTGAATCAGGGAGTCGCCATGATTCTCCCGCTCCAGACAGACACAGGTTAAGATCCTCCCTGGTAAGCCAGCTCGTGGGCTACACAGAATATTAGAAATGGGTTAGAACAATATGTAAGAGCCAATAAGAAACTGGACCTAGCCGGGCCAGGCAGTGTTTGAAAGAATACAGTTTCCGTGTAATTATTTCTGGGTATAAACTAGCCATGATGGCGCCCAGACGTGATGGGCTAAATCCACTTAAAAACCTGAGAGGACTTAAAAAGGAGAGAGAGAGAATTTAAGACAGCTTTTTGCTGTTTCTGGGTTGCGTGCCACAAAGAAATTGTCCTGACTTGGCAGCAGGAAAAAACTGGCTGTTTTAAAATGCCGGCTTTCTGGGCTGTGCCGCCATTGTGATCTCTGTCTGGCTCCGGCGGGAGACAGAGCTTATGAATGGAGCATTTGGATTAAAGTGCTACGATTTGTTTGATGGCAACTAGACTGCTGTGTGCCTAAAAGGGGGACATTGTGTGCCGCAGCTCAGAGGCACAAGCAGCTCCGCCATGCTAATGGTGCAATGTGCAAGGATCAGAGGCACGAGCGGCTCCGCCATGTTGGACTGGGCGGGGCCAGCATACAGTACCTGTTTTTGACCTAGGAATGTCACAGCTTAGATTCTTAAGCGCTTAGTGATTTAAAGGCGCAAAACAAAGTGCTCCTGGATAGTAAAAAAGTTACAGATTCACAATAAAACAGATTCAGACACTGTTGGATAAATGTACGTAGGCTTGGGAAAGAGAAGAAAAAGAATATAAAGAATAAAGTTAATGTCTTAAAAAGAAAAAGGGTAAAGTCTTTAAAGAGACAGAGTACAGAAGTACAGATAGTTATAGATTAAGAGAAATAAAGAAAAATAAGCCACGTAAAAATGGAAAATTCACAGAGAGTCTGGATTATGTACATTGTGTTTTCTTTAAAATTTTTGACTGTGAAGGAGCTAAGTACAGAGAGACATTTCATTATATGGGCTGCCAAGCTAAACCAAAATGGATTTCATGAGGGTATTATGATTTCAGAATTTGGGTCTAAGGATATGATGCTTTGGAGAGGGTCTTCTTTTGTTTTTGCAGAGGATGAGACCCTGTGGATTGCATCTATTCCGATTTGGTATGATAGACCACGCCCTCCTGAAAGGTTGCTGTGAACACCCTCAAAAAATTGCTTCGCTCAATTGCCAACTGAGATGAAACTAGCATACAGGTTATATCATGAACAACCTAATTAACGACGCCCCTATTCAGCAGGAAGCAGTTTGTAGAGAAAAAACTACGCCCATGTTCCCAAATATTGTTTATAAATGTTCTTTTACATTTAAAGGGGGATATGATATAGATATGAATAATTTGCATTGGTATGGATTTTAAGGTCAATTTTGTTATATGTATATGTATTTTTGATCTTGATTAAGGTATTGTGATTGTGTAGTTCATTTAAAAATGTAATGTATAATTAGGAAATATAGGTTGTTAATGGATAATCATCGCTAATACTTAAGCTTGTAGTCATGTTAGTTAGATTTTCTAGATATATAGAGAGATATTTTAGTTAGATAGGCATTCTTCATATCTTTCAAAGGCTGCAGAATATGGCATTTAAGATATTTTAATAACTTAGGGTTTTTCATGACAATGAGACACATTTGCTCCTGGCAGCACCAATCTATTTCAAGAGGAAGATGGGCATCGAAGAGAATCCTTATGGAGTTTGATAGCCATTTGGGCAAGAAACTGCTCTTGCCTGGACTGTTGCATAAACTGGACACAGAGAACCCGCAGAGAGAGGACTGCTGAACTTGCCTAAAGGTGAGATGACCTTTTGGGGTTCCTGCTTCATGAAAGAGTCTGTGAGACATTCTGCAGGACACAGCAAAAAGTGACTGAACTGTCTTTGGAATTTCTTGCTTGATGAGAATGTCTGCTGGATACTATGGGCCTGTAGGCCGAAGATGGATGCCCCAACGGTACAGAGGAACTTTGGGTGACTGTCCAGGCAGCGAGATGTCTCTTGTCATTTCTAGAGTTTTGGATTTCTTGTTTACTTAAGTATTATTATATCCTTCTGGAGTCTTTGATGGAGTTGAAGAATGAATAGATAGTTATAGTTTTCCTTAGTTATGATAAGAGATAAAATAGATATAAATATTGTAACTGTAATTTTTACTTGATAACTGTTTTGTTATATGTAATTTTACTATGTTAAAGTTAAAGCCTCTCTTTTTTTGTTTAAACAGAAAAAGGGGAAATGATGGAGGTGGGTCTTGTATCTTATCTGTTGCTTTCATTGGTAATAATAAAGAAACTGCCTCGGCCCTCATAGGACAGAAAGTTAGGTAGGTGGAGTAAACAGAAGAGAATGCTGGGAGAAAGAAGCTGAATCAGGGAGTCGCCATGATTCTCCCGCTCCAGACAGACACAGGTTAAGATCCTCCCTGGTAAGCCAGCTCGTGGGCTACACAGAATATTAGAAATGGGTTAGAACAATATGTAAGAGCCAATAAGAAACTGGACCTAGCCGGGCCAGGCAGTGTTTGAAAGAATACAGTTTCCGTGTAATTATTTCTGGGTATAAACTAGCCATGTGGGTGGCCAGGTGCCGGGGACGCAGCCCTGCCGCCGCTCCTAATTCAACACCAGTGCCTGCATATGCTCGGGTGAGCCCTGTCTGATTTTACATGGTAGATGGGCAAACAACTGACAATTTTATTTGCTTGAATTTGGATGTATAGCTGTAAAACAAGATAAAATGAAGCCCTGAATCATATAAATAACAGTCCACTACTCTCCATGAAGTTAGTCTCAATCTCATCGAATTGGTCCATCCTATTAGATTTAATATGTTGGTGAGTACATGCTACATTTCCCACAGCAGAGAATATCTACTCTGTCCTTTTAAGTACATACCTAAAAATGGTGAATTCAGTGTTGTCATTGGGTAGCAGGTTTTATAGAATAGGTGAAATTATGCTATACACCCACTGATAGATGCAAAAGACATTCTGTAAGTGTTGATATCTGTGAAATCAGTAAAGGCTGAACTTGCTGAGATACTTAGAACTTTTAACCTATCTCTGATTTAGCATTATCCCCCCTTGGTAATTTCTAAGTCCTCCCTTCACACACACACACACACACACACACACACACACACACACACACACTTTTACACTCTTTATGACTTGGTTACATTCACATGATTTTTTTTTCACTCAAAATGCCTAACCTGCAGTACAACTTTGCATAACTTCACCTGTTTAATGCCAGCTGCTTATCCTTGTATTTGTCATGTGACTGAGCAGGTCTTGTGGCTCTACAACGGCTCACAGTCACAATAGAACATTACACTACGCTGCTAGCCCAAGACAAGATGAAATTTCAACAAATACTGAATATCTATTGCTTTTACTACAAATCAAAGCACTCTAAGTCAATCTGCTATAAGCCAGGAGCCCCAATTTAGGCAAACATATGCTTCTGTTGTGGAAAAAATGATTGGTAGAGGCTTCTGGGTTACGGCGTAGAAAATTAATCATAGCTCAAATGTTCATCTAGGTGCTGGTAACAGAATATTTTATTTCATCAACTTTTCCAGCTGCTGGTGGGACTCAGAGCCTTGTATACGCCAGGGGAGTATCCTGCTGTAGAAGACTATCTCCAGTCAAAACAGCAACTGAATCTAATGGGATTATAGGCCATGGGTGAGCAGCAAACATTAGAGTACATAGTTCTGCAGTTCTGCATGTTAATGTCCCAGATCTAGAAGATGCCATTACACTTGACCTGATCGCAGGCAGCATTCATTCTATTGCAAGCTCCTCCATATCCTGCTGTATTCTACCGCTTCATACGGGTTTTATGTTTTGAGATATACTTCTTATTTTTTAATAAATTAGGTTGCAAATAGTAGTATGTATTCTTTTCTTCTTATATTGAAATAATAAATGTATCAATTTCCTTGAACAGGTCCCATTTTCACCGCTTTAAATGCTTTTTTTTAAAAAAAAAATTCACTGTTTAAATGCATATGTGTGAATAGGTACGACCTGGTTTTAATTAGAAGCCATTTACTGTCTCCACAAATAGCTAGAAGAGGGCCTGCAACAGCAGTGTCTGCTAGAACAGAACTAGGAAGACAAGCAAACAACTTATGGTATAGGAACAGGTGTTTCACTTCTGTATAACATAAGACGGTGTTTGCTGACTCACGATATAGTGTTAAATCAATGGGGAAGAGCAGGGTAGAAAGAAAGACATTGGTGTGGTAGGGAAGCCACGCTATCATTCATCCACCATTCATCTATCTATCTATCTATCTATCTATCTATCTATCTATCTATCTATCTATCTATCTATCATCTATCTATCTATCTATCTATCTATCATCTATCTATCTATCATCTATCTATCTATCTATCTATCTATCTATCTATCTATC
>NW_026067916.1:10573273-10624645 GCF_014885135.2 Alexandromys fortis | reverse complement strand
CTCTCTCTCTCTCTCTCTCTCTCTCTCTCTCTCTCTCTCTCTCTCTCTGTATTCGGCATGTGTGTGTGTGTTCTGTGTCCCTACTTCTACCTCACCCCTTTCCTCTCCAAGAGTATGTTCTTTCTTGCAATATGATAGAAAGAGAGACTGAATGTTTAACTCTGTGAAGCCTATCTAAAACACCTAATTGATCTAAAAAAGAACTTAATGGCCAAAAGCAAGGCAGGAGAAAAGATAGATATGTCTGGCAGGCAGAGAGAATAAGTAGGAGGAGAATTCTTTGGAGAGAGAATCTAGGAGTATGAGAAAGAGGAGGAATCTAAGGGCCCAGCCACCCATCTACACAGCAAGCCATGGAGTAAGAAGTAAAGAAAGGTATATAACATAAAGATAAAAGATCAGAGGTAAAACGTGGATGGGATAGTTTAAGTTAAGAAATGCTGGCTAGAAATAAGCCCAGCTAAGACTTGGCATTCATAAGAATGAATACGTCTCGATGTGTAATTGTTTGAAAGGTGGGTTGTGGGCCCCCAAAAGAGTAAAGAACAAGAGCAAAGGGCCAAAGGAGTATGAACCTAAAGTAAAAGCAGTCGACTACAATACGGAGCTCAGGGCTCTGGCTTAGTTACTGGGTTTCAGATCCAAGGAAAAAAAATAAAAATAAAAACTGCTTTAATTCCAAACAAAATGAATCCTGGTAAAAATATAAAGATCAACGGTTCTCATATTAATTTTTAACCTGTGATTTGAATTGTAGTTATAAAAACATAACCATATGCCAATGGAGACGAAATCAGAATCTACAAGGTCCACCCACCTGTGTATTTTAAGTTCTACCTCCTATTAAGTGATAAAACAGGGTTTTGTATATTTAAATTGTTTTTAGTATTTTTTCGTTTGTAGTCATTTAAGTGCGCTTATGAAACTGCCTTATGAAAATGGCAGTGGCTGCCATTTTTTCTTTTCCCAAAGAGGGAACCGAGACACCCAGAGGGTGAGAGCCCTGGAATGCAGGCCAGTCAACTGGTTCTGGCCCTGAGCTCTGAGTCTCCATGATTGTATTGTACATGGAGTCGCTTAGATTGACGAACTCGGGCTCCTTCAAACTCATTAGAGTCCCTTGAGGAAAGTGCCGTCTCTGTACTCGGCTTCCTCCCTAAGACGGGGTCTAAAAATGTTATATCTCATGGGACAAAGTAAGAATTAATGTCATTTTTTTTCATGTAAAGCAGTTACTTGGGTTAGTGCTTGGTTCACGATAAACATTTAGCAAACGGAACTTTTTATGTATTCCTCCGGCGATCTCTGATCATTTCTTCTGTGAAAATGACAAGATAATAGCAGCTTTCAGACGCTTTTCTATGAAAACACTAGAGGATGCTAGTCTGAAACTTTGAGGAAGAAAAAAAAAGTATCGTCTCGTTTTGAAGCCCCCACTAGAAAAGTTTATAGCTTTAGCAGCTTTCAGATGCTTTTCTACGAACAACACTAGAGGATGCTAGTCTGAAACTTTGAGGAAGAAAAAAAAAAGTATCGTCTCGTTTTGAAGCCCCCACTAGAAAAGTTTATAGCTTTTGGCAGAAACAAGCACTGCAAACCTTAATCGATGTAAGGAAAAGAAGGCAACCCTAGTGTTTAAAGGTAGGAGGACAGACACACTCTGTCTGCTAAAAGTCCTTATGGCATTTTCATGTATAGTCCGTTCTTATTCACCACCAGCACCCATTTCTATCTCCCGACCCATGTGCCCTCGAGGATCATCCATTATACTATTGTCCCACGTTCTACTCTATTACCCTCCTCTTCCTCATTCTCTCCTCCTTGAAGATCTCTTCCCTTCCCCCTTTTAATTTTACCTCTCTCCCACATGCATGTATATGTATATCAATATACAGATATAGAATAGGTATAAATACAGTATAATATCCAGGCTCTGTGTGTGAGAGGGAACATGAAGTATTGGTTTTTATGAATCTGACTTATTTTACTTAATATGGTTTCCAGTTCTATTTCCCTGAAAGTGTCAAATCTCATTTCTATTTATAATTGGATACTGTTCTTTTATGTGCATGAACAACATTTTCTTTATCTAATGGTCATTAGGTTGGCTCCATTTCTTAGTTACTATGCAGCAATCAAAATATATGCTCGAGTACCTCAGGCAAGGGATTGAGAGCCTTTGGTGTATACCCAGGAATAGCAAGGTCATGTGGTAGTGAAGATTTTAGTGTTCTGAGAAACCTCTGTGCTGCCTTCTCATGGCAGCTCCAGTTTATATTAATACACATCAGCAGGCATCCATGATCGTTTTTACTGTCCTTTGTGAAGTCAGTCTTTCTAACTGGAGTGATATAGAAGCCCACAACGGTTTCCCTTTCCAGTTGGCAGACAACTAAGGTTGTTGAATACTTTTTCAACTTTATTATCTGTCTGCATCTTTCTTTTGAGCAATATCTGCTCAGTTTGTTAGCGCATTTATTGGATAGGAAGACTTGTTTTAAAATTCTTTGATTTTTAACTGTTCTTTGTATATTTCAGATGTTAAGTCTCTGTCTAATGTACAATTGACAAAATTTTTCTCCCATTCTATAAGCAGGCGTTTTTACTTTGAATCTTTCCTTTCTTGAGCAGAAGTATTTAATTTCAACGTAACCCAACTGATAAGTTCTTAAGGTTACTTCCTGCTCTAAAAACTATTTTTAGAAACTTTGACTTTATGATATATTTATAAGACTAGCAAAACAATCCTAAACTTTACTGTAATACACGTAGTCAACCCCAAATTTAATACTACATTTAAGCATTGTTTTCTCCTTGTTTTCCACTAGAAGTTTCATCTTTTCAGGTTTCATGTTGTTCTTTGATAATTTTGCATTACTTTTTGGGCAGAGTAGGAGATGATGATCTAATTTCATTCTTTTCCATGTTGATACCCGGTTTCCCCTGCAGTGTTTGTTGAAGAGGTATTTTGTTTCTGTGAGTGTCGACCCCCGTGTACATTTTTGACACCCTAGTAACACTTTGGGCAGCAGCCACTATGTGCTGGGATTCTGACTTCGCAGTCCTCGGTCACTTGTGCACCTGTTTTCCCGACTCTGGCTCTGCAGAATAATTCTCAGGCGTGCACTCAATACCCTTTTTTTCCTGTATAGGGATTACTTTGGCTACTCAGTGCCATGTAAATTTTAGAGTTGTTATGCTTGTGTTGTGAATAGTTTCCCTGGGATCTTAAGGGGGGGTTGCATTAACCCCCAGGAAACTTTTAATAATATATTTTCAGAATATTACTTATGCACTGCACAAGTTTTGAAGGCTTTCCCATTTTTCTAGTGTCTTTTTCAATTTTCTTCTTCAGTTCCTTAAAGTTTTCATGCTAGAGTCTTCCACTTTCTTGGTTATATTTATTCCTAAGGTTTTTATTTCTAATGTATTACTGTGAATGGCCCTTTCTTCCCAATGCCTTCCTCAATAAGTTTGTTATTGGTTACAGAAAAGTTACAGATTTTTGTATGTTGATTTTCCTAGCCTGCTACCTTGATGTGAGTATTTATAAATCAGAGAGATTCCCGATGGAGGCTTAAGCACAGGATTGTGTCATCTGAAAATATGAGTAATTTGACTTCTTTGTCTAATTGTATCCCTTTAATTGCTTCCTCTTCTCTTACTGTTTTAATGGTATTTCAAAGACGATACTGAACAAAAACAGAGAGAATGATGGCCTTGTTTCATTCTGTATTTAAAGGAAATGATTTGCTTTATCTTCCGTGTGTTGTTGGCTGTAGGTTTGTTGTGCATAGCCGTTATTGCTCAATACATCGCTGCGCTGAGATATATACCTTCTACTCCTTTATCACGAAGCCACAATAGACCTTGACTAATGTGTTTTCTGAGTCTGCTGATATGATCACATGATTTCTAACCTTAAATCTTTTCTGTGTGCACGTGTTGTTTGTTTGCTTTATATCAGACCTCTATTGGATTGTATATATTGAAGCAGGCTTGTATCCTGGGGATGAATTTAGTCACGTTACATTATTTTCTTATGTGCTTCTGAATTCGGTTTGCAAATATTTCGTTGAGAATGTTTACATCTCTCTTCACATGAGTAATGGTCTATACTTATTTTTGTGTCTTTTTATGGATACTACAGTAATAATTAGATTTATAGAATCAGTATAGGTCTTCTGTTCTTGAAAGTCTGGAAGACTTCACCCAATTAGTGAATTAGTGTGGTGCTAGGCACCTAATTGTTTGGAAGATGTAATTATGGCTTCAGCCTCTTTACTTTGATGAGTCGATCTATGCTATTCATACTGCACAATGTAATTGTGGCAGTTCATGAGTGTTTAGCAAATTAGCCATTTATTCCAGATTTTCTAGAACTTTGGAGTATTTCCAGAGTGTTCTGTAACAATTCTCTGGATTTAATGGGAATCTAACAACAGCCCTCCTTTTCATCTCTAATTTTATAGTGTTTGTCTTCTCTCATTTTGGTTAGTTTGACAAGGAATTTGCTAATATTATTTTTCCAGAGCATCAACTTTTCCAAAGCACAACTGATTCCTGAATGGTAGCTACTGGTGGCTTCTTTGTGGGGTGGTTTGTCAGTCTGTTTTACCTTGCCTATTTTCTTATTTCTTCCATTTTTACTCCATAGAAATACAATTTATTTACGTTTTTCTTATACTGATTGATTTGCTTTGTCAATTCACACAGAGGTGGCTTCTAATCTGCAATTTTACTCTAACTCTTCATAACAGCTACTCTTGTCACTTGATTGTGTTAAAGATGCCCAGTGAATTAGCAGTTATCCTCTGGATGTGTTTCTGAGGTTAGCTCCATAGACTGATCCTTTGATGAATTCATATTCTGATGGAATTATTGGCAGGTGATGGAAGGTAAGAGGTGAGGTCTAGTTGGGGGAAATGCATTACTGCAGGCATTTAGTGGGGGGATGAACCACGGCCACATCCTTGTGATGGAAAAATTCTAACCTGTGAATAACCAACATTAGGAATTTTATGCCTTTTGTCTGGAGTCATTGCTTTAAAACACAGAGTTAGCCTATAATAACTATAAAGGACTATGTCACTGTACCATACATTGATGTCAAATAAAAGCACATTTGTCGCTGGCCCCTCCCTGTATTCTCATTCTGCTTCTCGGCCACCAAGACTTGAGCAGCTCTACCATGCTTACTACCATGAATCCTCTCAAAGTCTGAACTGAAATTCTTTCTTCCCTAAGACTTCCTGTCTTGATTGCAGAGATGAAAAGTTAATTAAATATTATCATAATGGTATTTACATTACACAAAAAAGTGTTGCCTTAGTGGATCTCCTGCCAGATTTTATTCTTGGAAGCAAGCACAGTACCTAGGAAGAGAAGAGATTCAACAAACATTTGGTTACTGTCTACGTGGGATAGCACTGAGAATTTGGAGAGAACGTCTTCGGTGTAAAAATGAACTCTAGCATCAGCTAGCTATGCAAGCTTCCCCAATTACATAATCCCGGGCTATGTTTCAATTATTTACTTCAGCTTTTCTTTAAAGTGGCAAAAATCATAAAGATCTTCCTTAGAAGATTGTTGCAGAAAACAACGAACGTGGAACATGTAAAACGTTACGGTTTGTACACCATGAGCGGCGTCCACATGTCTGGCTTTCTCCGCTCAGTTATAATAAATCTTTAGGAGTTGAAAAGCATCAATCAGCATTTTATCATTCTCTGGTGCAAGATGCTAATCTGGGGAATACTTGAATTCAAATGTCTGACTCACTGGATATTCTCCCTCCCATCCTACCTGTTATCACGGCGGAGAGCTGATGGAACACTTCTACTGCAGTGTCTCTGTGTTTAAGTGGATGAGACAGATAGTAAGTGCTAGCAAAAGAAAGCACCCATGCAGGCACCGCTGCATTTTCATTTGATATGTTAAGGTACTGCTAAGATAAGTTATTTATAGGTACTTCTCTGTATTTTAAACAATGGCCCTAGTTAAAGAGCATAGATTTCTAATGTTGTTTACTCATAGGTTACAATGTTTACATCCAGAAAAGGTAACTGCGATTCAAACTAAAGAAAGTTACGCTTTGTCTTCCAGGAAACAGACGTTAAAGAAATATAAAACCAGATAATCTTCTAATGGAACAACTGTTGGCTCTTCCAAGAACTCAATTAAATGAGCTCATTTGCTTTAGAAAACATGGTATTTAGCATTTAGTTTTTATGTACTTTGTAGAATGTAAAATTTAAAAAAAGAGAACAAAATCCCTTTCAATTAACAGTGCCTAAGTATTGTTACCAAGTGCTGTGTATGTCTTGGACTGATTGAGTTCTGTGGGGTGTTTGTTTGTTTGTTTGTTTGTTTTTTGTCAGTCTTCTTTCTTCATGGCAGATTTTGAATTTGTTTATAAAATGTAAAGACGTGTGTTTGTCTTTCAGGATGCCTCCTGGAGAAAGGAATGGCCAATGAGTGAGACACAGACTGAAGCTGTTTATGCTTATTTTTAGAATGTTTCATATTTCAGGGCTTTCACATGTACAGATCTTAATTCAGGAATAACTTTTAAAATTTACTCCTGTTCTTTTTTCTTGAGAATCTCAATACTGCCATCTGCATAGGCTGTACAGATCCTTGAAATCACGAATTAAAACCTTTCCATCTAAAACCATTTGATCCTGAAAATTTCATTTTTAATAGGTATGTGTGTGAACCATAGCCTAGAAGACATCTCTTCCTCCCTCCTCCTTCCCCCTCTCTCTCTCCCTCCCTTCCTCCCTCCCTCTTTCCCTCCCTCCCTCCCTCCCTCCCTCCCTCCCTCCCTCCCTCCCTCCTGGCTTGAGTTCCTTTTTCTCTGTCTCTCTCCTTTCTTTTTCTTTCATTATTATGGAAATTATTAAAAAATAATATCTTTATTGTAGCACTCAGAATTAATACCATCCAATTAGGTTTTTAAAATGAAGCTACAATTTTGTTGACACATGATGTTGAAATCAAGATTGTGAAGTACATATGCACAACAAGGTAAAATGTTAGTGTTTTAACCATGAAAATTAAATATTCTTTCAATGATTAAAAATGAGTGTTCTCTTTTTAGCCATTCAAATTAAATACTCTCTGTTACCTTCAAATTAAAGGCATACATGGTTTTTAAATTACTGTCTTCTTATACACAGATTTAAAAATAAAAAGTGAAATGGAATGGTAAAATTTTACCTTAGCTTTCATGGATTATGATTATTATTCTTTCTGAAGGGAGGCACAGAATTTAAATAAAAAGTAATTTTCTCTGTCTACACTTGCCTATGTATTGAAAATTTAGGCAGATACAGTGTGACTTCAAAATTTACGTCTAAATCATAAAAAGTCTGATATTAAATTGAGAATGGTTCCTCATAACTTCCAATGCACTTACTTCCTATTTTTAAGTTGGAAACCCATTTCTTTGCATTCTTTCTAATAGGAAATATGGGTTGTTAATCAATGTTCTACAGAAGTGCCCAGAGAGAGCTGATATTTATAGACCACCGGGCAACTTTCTAAGCCCCTGCTATGATATTTTAAGGAGCACATGGGTCAGCCATGTATGTAACTTGGAATCAGTGCAGAGATGCATTGAAAGAGCAGGGGACTTTTGTGCCTTGGGTGCCACCATGGTCTCATACCAGCAGGGACTGACTTGGAGAAGGAAATACATGACTTAGTATCATTGTTGGAGTTTCTGGATGCAGGCTGATGGCTGCTCACAGCGAAGCACTTTGATGATGATGGCTATACTGAAATAGACCCAACAATATCGTGATACTCATGCTATATCACTAACGCAGAGCCCCAAACCTCGTTCAGCTAACAAAATTTAAAATGCAAAGTACCTTCATTACAGAGCAGTGTCTTTAAGCAAAAAAAAATTAGATTAAAAAAAAAAAGAAACCCCATTTCCAAATTTGACAGGGATTTAATACAGAGAATATATAAAGAATGTAACAAACAAAATACCAAATAAAATCCAATTAAGAAATGATCACATAAAACATTTCTCTAAAGATATGCAAGTGTCCAACAAATATAAACAAGAAAAATGTTGAAAATTCTTAGTAGAGAAATGCAAATCAAAACTAAATTGAAATTCTCTCTTATCTAGGTCAGAAGAGTTAACATCACCCCCCCCCCAAAAAAAAAAAAAACAGAAAATTCTGTATAGGGTAAAAGAGAAAAAAATCTACCTTTATATACTGCTACGAAAGCAAACCAGTGTAACCACTGTGGAAATTAGTGTGGACATTCAATTTTTTTAAAAGGAAAGAAATGAAGAGACCACTAAGAGAAAAAAAGAAAAAAAATTAGGTAAAAATAGAAGTATCAAAAAGGCAAATCATTCCAAAAGCCTTGCAACATTAAACAAAGTATCTAAAATGTATTGTATCTTTTGTAATTAAGTACTTGTTACAAACAGAATGGAGATAGTAACACATTGAGATAAATTCTCCTGAAAGCCATATGCTGAAATTATTTAAAATACATATTGTAGATCTGTGGAGCTGTCCAAGGCATACCCACATACGCACAGTCAGAGCTAGGGGTGTTGCAACCGTGGCAGACAACAGGCCCTGCCTGTACCTCTCCCCTCTTGGAAAGCCCAGCTCCATCACTAAGGGTTGAGTCATCAGCTGGCTGAGCTAAATCCATGACTGTGCCATCCTTCATTGGCTGCTCACAGAGGCCCTCCATAGAGAGCTTTGAAAGAAAGGGAAAACAAAGACAGGCAGTGGTGGTACACGCCTTTAATCCCAGCACTGGGGAGGCGGAGGCAGGCGGACCTCTGTGATTGGGAGGCCAGCCTGGTCTACAAGAGCTAGTACTTTCAGGGCAGGCTCCAAAGCCACAGAGAAACACTGTCTCGAAAAACCAAAAAAAAAAGCTCAAGTCCTATATGGATGTACTGTCAAGCATTGGTGCCATCTATGGTTTTTGCATCCAAGCCTGCACAATAGCAAGAGAGTCCCATAGTGGCACCTTATATGTATCCAGGTTTCTATTCTTGTTTAAAGGATTTTTGTATATCGATTCAAATTCAGAGTCAATTTTGCTATACTATATGTATATTGCTACTCTCGTTCAAGGGATTACATTTATGCAGCTCATTTAAAAATGTAATAGTCATCTATATTATTCAAACTTACAGGCATGTTATGTTTTCGAGATATGCAGAGATATATTTCCAAACACTTCAAAGACCTACAGAATATGGCATTTAAAATGTTTTAATAACTTAGAACACTTTGTACCTGAGATGTCCACTTGTTTCAAAGGGGGTGATGGGTATCAAAAAAAAAAAACTCATTATGGACTTTGCATTCTATGTGACAAGGTTAGCCATTTAGGCAAGACACTGCTCTTGTTTGGACTTCTTGACTGTATTCTATATAAACTGGACATGCAGAACCCACAGGAAAGTCACTGCTGAACTTGACAAAACAAGATAGGACAGGCCATCAGGATTACCGCTTCATGGAAGAGTCTGCCAAATATTTTGCAGTACACAGAGGAAAATGACTGGCAAACTGCCAATATAGATGGGATAGTTTCAAATTTTCTGCTTCCCTAAGAAGTCTACCAGACACTCTAGTCCTATAGGCGGGATGACCCAACATTGCAGAAGAACTTTGGGTTCCTCTCTGGGCAGGCAGATGTCTGTTATTTCTAGAGTTTTGAAAGTTGCTTACAATGCACTTCCAGTTTACCTAGGTAATATTATATCCTTTTGGGCCTTTTGATGGAGTTGAAGACTAGATAGTTAGAAGTATAGTTTTCCTTAATTATAATAAAAGAAAAATTATATATAAAATTGTAGACTCATAAACATATGGTAGATGATCGAGTATTTTCTTTAATTTTGTCAAATACAAATAGACTAAATAATATAACTGAAATTCTTGCTTGATAACTATTTTGTTATATATAATTTTCTTATAATAAAGTTAAAATCTTCCTTTTTATTCAGATAGAAAAGGGGATGTCCTTCTCTATGCTGTGAAATGTGTTGCTTTTATTGGTGGATGAATAAAGCTATTTTGGACAATGGCCAGGCAGAATATAGCTAGGTGGAAAATCCAAAGAGAGGTACAGGGAGAAAGAAGGAGTCGGGGGGATGCATGTAGCCTTCTAAGAAGTAACATGCAGGGCATCCGCAGTGAGCCACAAAATTGTGGCAATACACACATTAGTAAAAAAGAGATAATTTACTTGTGAGAGCTAGTCAGTAATATGACCAAGTCACTGGCCAAACAATTACAATTGATATTTAGGCTCTGAGTGGTTATCTTATAAGTGACTGTGGGAACCTGCAGGTGGAGAGAATCCAGTCCAGTGTGACTGGGCCAGCTGGAGAAAAGTCTCCATTTATATTAGTCACCTGGAAGTTACTTGATGAGATGAGCTCTTGCTATCTCTTTGGTAGCAAAGCTGGTTGATACACTTGTATGTATCCATGACAACACTTCTTTGTAGCCCTGGAGAAGTCTTCAGGAGAAAAGTGAACCTCGGTTGCTTTCTAAATCACAGATAACATTTGCACATAGGGAGTGTGAATGAGAAAGAAAGAGAGTTGTTAGGATAAGTTTGACACAGAAGAAAGCAAAGAAGAATGCAAATAGAAATCATTAGGCAGGGAGGGAAATTCGAAAGCAAAAGACTTAATCTCAAGGGCCGTCAGATTGTTTTTGTCTATTTCATTTTCCTCAGAAATACTAACAAGATGAGAAGTTTAAGGCACTGTCTTTCATACATAGGCAGATTCTGAAGTTTAAATCTATAGCAGATTTAGAATGGCTCAGACTCAGCAAGCAAGTCAAGGCTAAGCATCTAGGCTTGACTTACAAATCTTGACTGAGGTATGAGGGCACATACAAGGTATTAAAGGATTGGGTTAGCTTAAAGGGCTAACTACACCTTCTGGGAATGTTTGAACAACTGTAGCGCCTCCAAACTAAATACATTTGTTTCCAATGTTCAAATTCAAAAGTTTTTATGTTGAAGTTTGGTTAATGAGACTAGATCAACTATTGCATTTTGAACAGCTTACCTACTTTTGTGAGAGCAAAATATGATCTTGTTTATGGTCAATAGTACCAAGCCCTAATCCCCCGAACCATACCCTCGTAGTTTAAATAGTTTAGTTGAAAACATGCATATCAAATAGATGACATTTAGAGGACATTAGTCCTCTGTAAAACCTATTCTGGAATAGTAAGATTAAGAATGACATGAAGCAAAATATGTCTTTAAAAATGAGGAGGAGCTCAGTGAACTATACAAAAGCATCTAAAGGATAGTTTGGTAGTTGACATGTCAGTAAATTGACATTGAAGTAAAATTTAATGAGAAATATAGAAGCAATCATTTGAAGAATACGGATGTTTTTTATACTTAGCAATGTTATATTCATTAATGAAGAATTGATCTTACTGATTTTCTAAACGATACAGTTCAAAGAACCAAGAATGCTAGATCATATTGTGGTAGAGTCTGCTAGTGCGTCTTTCCACCCTTTTCGTGCAATGTAGTATAGTCTACATCCTTGCTGACAGACGGTCATAGAAATTCTACATGACGAAAACCTGTCTTGTCCACTGAGCAGCGACGGCGTGGTCCATCTCACCTTTCCTTCCTAAGCTGTCTCCCCAAACCTCAGTTTGACCCAGTCTAGTCATGCTAAGAGCTTAAGAGTGCTGTTCTCAAGAGGTGACAATTCTTCGGAAACACCCCAACTTATTTTTAATGAATATTTTCTTTATCAAGGAAATCATCCCCAATTTTCAACCTTTCAGATCACGAGAAAAAAAAAAAAACTCAGGAAAGGGTGGAGCGCCCATCTGTAGTTTGCAGGTCTCGGGCATTATCTCACTTAATCCACTTAGAAACGGAATCTCAGGAGAAAGATTCCCATTTATTTGTTTTAAATTGATTTTAAACACACTGCCATGACTGCACTGTCTTTCTTGGCAATTTGTTTGAAGGTTTTGTCTCTGATTTTTAATTATTTGAATTTAATTAGCATTTAATATCATGGTTTATTTAGAGAAATATGAGGAAACTCTGGGAAACATTAATTGCTTATAGAAGCCCTCTAAGGGACATTTCATATTTTGTATTCTTTCATCTACCTCAAAGGTATGATGATACTCATTGCAAAACACAAGGACTTTAAGCAACCTGGCTTATATTTTTATAGAAATTGGATGGCCCTATGACTAAGTAGATGATTGTTGCAGCAAACAGAAGCTCAGCTAGACATAGCTGCCTGACTCAAACACCTCTACTCTTCCCTGTCTAGCAGATGCAGGTCATAAGGCCTTCACTTTGTCAGTGAGATTCTGAGCTGTGTTGCTCTGGTCCCAGCACCTGGCAGCCTCATAAAGAACCTGCTTAGTCCCAGAAAGGGAAGTTTCTACTTCCCAATGACACTTCTTTCTTAGTTCAGACAAGGGTCCAGGGGGTAGGCTGTTTGCTTCCTCTGAACATGGCAAAAAAAAAACTTTGTTTATTGAGTACAAAGTACTCTTTATAACACTGGGAGTCTTGAACAGGTACTACATTTTTTCCTAACCAGAAACTATCAGGAATGGATTCATCTGTTTGGTTCTAGATTACAAAGCAATTCTGAATTATCCTTCTCAACTCTAGCCTGTTATCTCCCCTGTCATACACTCCAACTATTTAAGGCTTCATGATGATATATCTGATGAAATGGAATCATGGCTCCTTCTCTCTCTACCACATGTCTGTACTCTGTTCCTCTATCTTTTGTACCTCTCCACTGCATAATTTTGGCATTTCAAAGTGCAGTGTATCTACACTTGAATGTTTTTCTCTGTCTCACTGGTTCCCCTGGACTGGTTTCTTTCCCTTCTCATAGGTCCCCTCAGCCTCTTATGAAATAAGACTCTGAGGTTTAGCCAATGGCTCAGGCATATTACTGACTAGCTCTCACAAGTTTTTATTAATATGTGTATTGCCAAGAGACTGTTATTTACTGGAGATGCTTGAGTACATGGCATCTCCTTGAGTCTTCCCTCCTCTCTGTGTCTTTGTTTGTATTTTCCACCTACCTATATTTTTTCCTGGCCATTGGCCAAAACAGCTTTATTTATCAGCTAATAAAAGCAACACATATTTATGGCATGCAGAAGGGCCTCCCTCATCATGTATCACACTGTATATATTTTTGCTCAAAAGGGTTTATGTACAAATATTCATTGCAATGAGTCATTTGTCTGGTTAAAGCTTTATGATTTCTGATGCACCATATATACTCGGCCACCACAAACACTCATCTCAGATATCCTGCTGCTCAAAGTCAGGGTTTTATGGCTTGGCAGGTTGTGGAGGCAGAATCTCTGTTCTTGCAGGCTGTGGGCAGTGTCATGGCACTGAGCTCTTCTCCTCCCAGCAAGGAAATAGAATGTACTACAGTCATGGTATAGCTGTCTGGTGGGCAGAGTCCTGGCCCTTTCCAGAAATGATCCATTTCCATTGGCGCTCCAGGCTGCCACATACTTCTTTGGCCCACAGCTCACCAACAGAACCATTGTGCTTGCAGCAATGTTGAAGACGAGGCTGCTGCTCTGTGCTTTCCTTCCTCCAGCAAAGCTGGTAGTGACAGGAGTGTGAGAAGGCTGTGGAGGACAGGGGAGCATGTAGTTGTCAAGTGGAGCTTGGGGAGGGTTAGCAAACACACAGCCAAGCCACACAATCATCCTGACCTTGAGCAAAAAGAGGGTTCCCTAGATGGAGAATAGTTCATTTACTGGATTGGACCTCTTCCAAAGACCATGGTTCATGCCGCCTTCAGAGGCTGTGTTGATGCCCATGGTCCATGTGATTGCCCATGGGCTGGGCTATCACCTGAGGTCATGTTGATATTGTATAATCTGGGGGTCCATGATGATATCTGAGGTTCACGCTACCACTGGAGAAAATGGTGGTGTACGTGTGCTATACTGCTGTTGGGAGCCAAGTTGGTGTCGGTCATGATGGTGTCCACGGTCCATGCTGCTTCAGAAGGCCCTGCTGATATATACATTGTGTGTACTGCCACTGGAGACAGTGTTGAGGTCTGTGGTCCATGCTGCTGCCAGAAGCCACTGGGAAGTCCATGATTGTTAATCCGACTGTGAAGGGTGAGAGGTGGACCTGGTAGGACTGCAAAGTGAGTGTGATTGGGGTGCATTCTGTGAATTTCCCAAATAATCAATAAAATATTATGTAGGAGAAAATGAAATGGAATATAGCTAGAGGCATGATCAATCAACACCACTCTGACATAAATACAAACTGAATGCCTTAATCTGAAATAAAAAGAACTAAACAGTCTTGCCTAGTTTTTCCTTCTTCATCATTCTACTTTCTTGTGCCGCAGAAAGTACCAAATTGTGAGTAGATTTTATTTCCTTCATTTTCTGATTGTATCAGATATCACACAGATGATGCAGTCCTGATTCCCTGATACAGACTAATAAGGAACAAGGTCAGCATACCAGCTCACAAGAAAACAGTTCTAGTGAAGATAATCTTGGTTCCCTAAAACTGGAAGTACTATAAATATCCACCAACTGGGAAATAAGTTATTGGCAGTAATAAAATCACATGCACACAGACTAGTACTAAATCACATGCACACATAGACCAGTACTAAACAGTGAAAAGGAACCGCAATAGCATGGACCAACATCAAACACATGATGGAGGGAGTCAGACCCACAACCTACACACTTCCTCCATTCAGAAGATAGGAAAGCAGATGACAGATACTGAAAACTAACCAGTCAGGAAGTGAGGTGAGGAGAGGAGACTGACTACATGGGGAAATTAGGGAATGATAGAAATGTTTTATACTTTTATAGTAGTAATAACAGTATGATAAATGTATTTGTCTAAATTTAAGGAAGTAAATACACGTGATTAGTGGATTTTACTCCTTATTTATAATTCAACAAACATTAGAAAGTTACACATCATTCACTTTTGTCCTATGTTCTAGGCATTTCTTTATCATCCACGGTTTTGGAGTATGTTTGTTCATCTGTTAGACTCCAGTCTTCATCATTAGTCTCCTTATATGATTATGCCTCCATTGCCCCCAATGGTTCATCATCTAGCAGTTTCAAGCCCCTGTGCTCTGTGTCTCATGGACCACAATAAAACTCGACTACACAACAATGTATCAAAAGCAACAAAGGAAAAACACAAGTTGTAGCTCACCTTTATTTTCACATATATGTGGAAATAATAGAATTTTCTTTATCATATAAAATTTGTTTTAATATTAAAATACAGTATAAATTATTTCCACCACACAGGTTAAATATAAAACACTGTAATGTGGGAAATCCTTTTGCACATGTGTTGCTTTTATTGGTGGGTGAATACAGCTGCTTTAACTATTGGTTTAGTAGAATAAGGTCGGGTGAGAAATCTGGACAGAGAAAGAGTAGGTAGAGTCAAGAAAATGCCATGTAGCCACCAAAGGAGGAAGATGCCAGAAAATTACTGGTAAAGCCACAGCCACATGGTAATATATAAATGAATAGAAATGGAGTTTACTTTCTTTGTGTCAAAGAAGGAAAATACCCCTGTCTTGACTGCTGATAGCATGCTGTCCTAATTAGACAAACAGGACACAAAAGAAAGTGATGGCCAAACATTGTCAAGGTAAGAAGGTACAGCCCTTCAGAATGTCCTGCTTTACAGAAAGGTCTGTCGGATAGGCTAGGCTGAAGATGGATGCGCCAATGTTGCAAAGGATGTTTGAGTGACTGTCCAGGCAGCCAGCTGTTTCTGTTGTTGCTCACATTTTTTGGACGTTGCCTGCCCATACTTCCTGCTTACTCAGTTAATATTATTTCCTTTTTGGGTTTCTGAGACAGTTGAAGACTAGGTCACTATAGTTTATAGTTTTCCTGTTTATCTGACAAAGAAAACAAGTTATGATAGAAAATAAACTAGGGACAATACTTTGAACTCACCAAGATAGAATATATATGGAGTATTTTCTCTGAATTTGTCAAATGCAAATGGACTAGACATTGTTGATGTATTTATTGCCTGGATATATTGTATACAGTTATTACACTTATTGTGTGTATTTTTCTTATATTAGTTATAACTTTCTTTTTTGGACAAAAAGGGAAATTTTCATGGCATTTCATTTGTATTTTAATAAATGAAGCTTGCCTAAAGATCACAGAGTAAAAGAGCCCCACCATTCAGCCTTACAGACCAGACACTGATAACACACACCTTTAACCTCAGTAGCCACACTAGTTGCCATAGAAAATGGATAGTGCAGACCTTTAATCCCAGCCCTAGTGAGAAATATAAAATGCAAGGAGATAGTTTATATGCTCAGCCCCAGATTCTTAGATTCGTGTAGGTAAGATTACCATTTTAGAATGAGGTCAAGGTAAGAGTCAATGGCTGGCTGTTTTGTTTTTTCAAATCTTCAGGTTGAACCTGAATTTCTGTCTCTAAGTTTTTATTATTCGTGCTTCAACATTCCTTTAAAATGTTCACACAGACAGGATTATTGGATGATTATACTATGATTTACTTGGTATATATTTGCTGGTACAATGTTTGTGAGGTATCTGTTAAATGCAGAAAATGAAAACACCTTAAAGATGGTAGAAATAGGATTATTAACAGCAATTATCATTTTAACAGTTCCTTTGCTGTGCTTATATGTTGAGCAACTCATTTAATCTAAATTGATGCAAATGTATGCATCCAAAATTATCAAGCTCTCTGGACTGAAGCAACCAGGATGTTCCATCAGCCAATGAGTCATTTAGAGGATGAAGGTAATCCAAGCAAATTAAACTGCTCAACTGAGCCTGTTTTATAAAATTCCAAATTGCTTACTCTCTCTTCTTTCCTCGGATATAAAATAAATTACAAAAATAAAAAAGATTTTATGACCTGATTGTGTTTCACTGTTGTTGGGAAAATAGTTATTATGCGATAGTTATATCCCAGCAGAATGTTTGACACGTGACTACTCTTTGCGTAGACTGTCACCTGCGGAATAAGAGTCACATAAAGCATTCCTTCTAGCATATGGTTATTCATATTCAGAGCCTTATTTGTGCTCTGGAACTAAGACGGTAAAATCAGGTTAAGCAATCAATCAAAAAATTAAAAGAGAAATAAAAATTCACGTTGGGTTATGATTATGAACTTAACATCTAAGATTTATGTTTATCCTTGAGTACAGGACGGAAGGCAGGAATTTCACCTGTTGGAAAAAGGCAGTTTTATGGTGTTTGTGCCACAGTGGAACGGGCTTTCCGACACTGTCAGCCCTTCTACTGAGAGTGATGGGCAGAAAACAGAGTTCCGAAGCACTGAATGAATTCCTAGACACCTTATTACCATGTCAATATATGACCACATCAGATATAAAACTTTTCCAGAGTGTATAATATACTATTTATGGGGATTGCTGGTAATTTAGAAAACCTATAACAAATCGTATGGAAACTGGTTCTTAATATGAACACTTCTAAACATTTAAACTTTCAGAATAAAAATAAACTTAAATACAATTTAAATAAATACTGCAGATAGACTTTGCTATCTCATTACTGGGTTCCCCCTCTCATTTCTTCTTTTACTTTGTCCCTCCCTCCAGCCTTCCTTCTCCCTCTCTCTCCCTTCCTCCCTTCCTTCCCTTCTTTCTATTTGAGCAAAGGATGCAGGTATGTAACCACAGACAAAACTGCTTTCACCCCAAATCTACTTCTAGGTAAAAGCATTAGAAGGAAATTCCATGCTAGTTTTCAAATATATGTACTAGCACATACATAATAAAATATTATATTAATAAAATAGCCATGCCATATTCATGACACACAATAATCCTTCATTTTGGTATCATTAATTACATACTTTATATATACTCTGATGTGAATTCTGATTTATTATATAATGTCCGCCTTGTTTTCAAGTCCATTAATCAATGTAAAGAATAATAAAATAACTGTGCTGAAATAAATTTGACTGAAGGAAAACACACATTTCAACATGCATTTATTTTACACTTAAATGGTTCAATATTTAATCAGTAGGTTAAGTATCCAATTTCAGGGTTCAAAAGCAAGCCAGCTGCTACCAACACCACTTAGCAGTAAACAGTGCAGATTTCTTTCAAAGAGTTGTAAATTACTATCTACCATTACTAATCCATTGTAGACAAAGCCTAAAAAGGGTTAACTTGTCAAAAACTTAAGAAAAGCGAATGCATGTAAAGGGGTCAGTGTTTCATGGCTCATTGGAGGATGAATGATATCACACCCAGTGCAGTAGCCGGCTCTCCATGCAGCTTCTCATTCTACTCTCAATATATATCATGGCAGGGACGTTTAATGGTGTAATAAAAGTGCACACATTTAATTCTTTCTGCCAAGCAGTCAATGACAGTAAATAACATCATACATGGAGTACATCTAGGCGAGCAATTTGCGATGTACTTAGCAGTCTCCACAATGTTATTGCGCTCATTACTTCTTCTAATCCTTACGGAGATGTTTCTTTAACCCACAGCACAGCACTCTTGTTACTCTGATGAAGAAGAGCAGACAAATATAACTCTTATTTCTCTGATGAATCTGTCCACTTAAATTTTTAATGAAAGCATTATTTAATCACATAGTGAATCTGAATTACAGTATTCAAACACTGCCTTCCAGGTTACAAGTAAATTAGGAAGAGGTGATTTTTAATCTTTAATAGAAAAAAATAACTGAATTGTTAACGGTTCAAGTTAATGTTCCACAGTGAAGAAAATAATTTTCTGTTCATGGTTATACCCCACTAAGGGTGTCTAATGCTGTCGGATATTGGAAGCTAAGCAGGGCTAGGCTTAATTGGCATTCAGGTGAGAGAAAACAATTTCCTCTATGCTTCTATACCTCCCCCTTTCTGTAGTAGTTTTCTCGTTCTTCTTACTTTCTTAGTCCTGTAAAAAGTCCTACTTTATTCTTTCCAATATGACCTCTTCACACTGAAAGACATTGTCTCAGATATGACGACATCACATTTACAGGCACTGATGCCTCTAAAATGAACAGAGACCTTTGTTAATGTGTCCACGATGAAGCTGCACACATTGATGCCTCTTGTAGAGATGTATTTAAAATCAATATTGATGAAGTTATCTTCACTTGGAAATAAGGAACAAAATCTATATCCAGTATGAGTGTGTCCTGAGTACTGTCTGGGAGCTGCAAAGCATTCATCAATAACTATTAAAACTAAAGCAACCAAAATATATTTTTCTTGTTATATTAAGACAGATAATAGCAAATATCAAATTAGTTCCTTCCGCAGTTTGGTGTGAATTTGGATAATAGGTTACAAAAACACTTTTTCAAAAATGAACCAAGAGAAAAGACAATGGATATGGACCGACTCTTAAACACAAGCCAGTTCACTGTGGCGGTTAGAGGTTATGTTTGCTTGAATGACACCGTGAATTGACAGCCTCTTAGAGACCAATAGTGTTGGTTTGTATGCCGTAGTGGCCACCTCAAGGTCTCAGAGGAGCCATTCCTGTCTTTCTCAGGTCATTTTTGATATAACCAGAGCTAAGAGCTGCAGGTTTAGAGAGGATCCAAAATTAGTGGTGAAGATTAAAATAGGGAGAAGAGCCACAGGCCACAGCGACCTTCACCAGTCCCTTACCAGTAGGAGGATGTGGTCAGAAACAGCTGACTTTGTTAGTTCATCTATAGTAAGAAAAAAGGAATATTCATACTATGTAAATTTTGTTCCAGGTCTGTGATAAGGGTCTGTAAGAAGCATAAGACTATAAATTATTTTGGGTCCAATACAAAATTTGTTTTCTAAGTTGGTGTAAAGTAGGAGTTGGGGAATGCAAGTCACTTACAGTTAGTATGACTCACTGTTTGTGTGTATATTTTTTTCAGGAATGTTGCTACTGCCTCTGTCTGGTGTGGTATCACATGTCATCAAGCCCAGAATGTTTCAGTCTTATTCCTTTCTGCATTCTCCAGTCCACATAGTCTTCCGCAACAAAAGACAACAGGACAGAGTGATCAAGAGTGAGAACTAGGGGACTGCATTTAGCTCCACTCCTATTCTCTAATGGACCGGGGTCCACAAAGACAGTAAGAAGGATTCAAGCATGTTTTCAGATTGGCTTCATCTCCAGATATACAAGAAAGGCACAGTATTTGGCATTAGTTAAAAGTCCCAATGTTGACCATGAAGGAAAAATAGTTTGGAACCCAATCTTACAATTGAAGATTTTTTTCAAGAGGACAAAAGATAGGAGTCACATGAATACGGTTGATTGATAATGAGAGTCTGGCTGCAAAGACTTGCAAGAAGCAAACGTATCCTTTACTCTATTTGACTCATGAAAATTTTACTCATTAAAACCATTTTAAGCAATAACCATAATTCTTAAAACATTTAGACATTTTCATCCATTTCTCTCATTTTCAGCATCTAACAGTTCCAGATCCAGAGGCTGCAATAATCAGTTGCTAAAAGAATGAAAAGTAGCCAGATGTGATAGTTCTTACCTGTGTTTCCAGATCTTGAGGGGGGACGGGTCAAAGCAGAAGGCTATTAAGTTTTAGGCTAACGTAAAATTCATAATTTGTTCTTGTCTCAAAAACTGTACCAAACCAAGCCAAAATAAAACATTCAAACAAATAAATAAATCATCTTCTTTTAACCTAACTATTGGAGATACAGAAGGTCAGCGACTATTCAGTTTTTATCCAGAAAGACTTTGGTTTGTTCACATGTGGAGTATGGTACTTGCAGTAGAGAAAGCCTAGCTTTATAAACAGGACGATAGCTACAGGTTCTCAGTCCTGTAGAACACAGGTAATGATCTGTTGTGTGTCTACCAGACGGATGCATCTCTTAACCTTTATGAAGAAAACCGTGTTTAGAGTATATTACAATTAACAAAGACACTCTTTCAGGGGCCATGACAGTTACAGGCGGTGACAACCAGATGTCAACCCACCAGAGGAATGACTACCTGATGTAGGGTAATCCTGTCTAGACAAGGTCTGCAGGACCATCGACCCTGAAAACTTTTGTTCACTTTTTGCTAAAGCAGCTTTGTTGAAATAGGAGCGGCAGGGCTGCGTCCCAGGCACCCGGCCGCCCGCATGGCTAGGTTATGCCCCGAAATAATTACACGGAAACTGTATTCTTTCAAACACTGCCTGGCCCGGCTAGTTCCAGCTTCTTATTGGCTAGCTCTTACATATTGTTCTAACCCATTTCTAATATTCTATGTAGCCCACGAGCTGGCTTACCAGGGAGGATCTTAACCTGCGTCTCTCTGGAGCGGGAGAATCATGGCGACTCCTCCACCAAGCCTCCTTCTCCCAGCATTCTCCTCTGTTTTCTCCACCCACCTAAGGGTGGGCCTTATCAAGGGGCATAGGCAGTTTCTTTATTAATAAGAAATCACTCCCACATCACAGCTTGGTGTGTCCCCAATACCTGCATTATGTAATTTCATATGATGTTTCTATATCATCTCATGATTGCACCTCAATCTTATGGGCACATATATCTGTGGATGGTCAGGAAGAAAATCACTTTTAATTGATCTTTATAGTCTTAATATGTGGGATATAAACTGGAACATGCTTCACAATTGAATCTATATGTCTCACAAGGACCATGGGCATCTAAAAGGCAGCTTTCTTCTTTTACTTATTGGGTGAGACCTCTTGTGAGAGAATTTAGTCACATAGTCAGAAACCTTGGTTCTCACAGCCTAATCTCTGCTTCATTCCCTGAGATAAACTTAGAAGCCAACTCCTTGTAACTATTTTTTTATTTGATAAGACATTTAGTCAGGAGAGGATTCTTTCCAATAGATTACAATAGGGACCATCAAGGATCGAGGTATGGCACATCCGAGCTTGTTTGACTCATAATCCTTCATAATAAGAAGACTGAGTGTCCCAAATTCACGCACAGAGGACTTGGGAAAGTTGTTGTCTCAGTTGATCCCCTGCTCTAACCCTAAAACACTATCAACTCCCTATACCTGGCCTGACCTCGGTTTATTAACACTAGATTTTAACCTAGAAATGGAGTATCATGCACCAACTCCCGTTCTCCTTCCTGGTTTAGAGTTTAAAGTCTCCTAAATTAGACTTTTTGCCGCTTAGTGCTCTCCAGGAATCCTGTTAGCCATGCCTCCCTGGGGCCTTAATGATGCTGGTAGTATCACCTGGGACAACTCTTAACTGCGTTTTGGCTCTGAGAAATTCAGCCTCAGAGAATTGCCTTTATTTGTGTCTGTATATAAATTGAAAACTTCACAACACACACACACACACACAAAGACAAAGAAAGAACATGATTTGCGCAGCATGTATGTGAATTTGTTCTGTACTTCTTAGACTAGAAATTTTATAAATCTCCTAGGGACCACAAAGATGCTGACAATGTCACTTGGGACAGCTCTTATCTGTTTTTTTTTAAACACTAAGTATTTCAAACTCATAGAATTGCCTTTGTTTGTATCTGTATATAAACTACAACTTCACACACACTCACACACACACAACACACATACAGAGAGAGATAGAAGAATAAAGAACATGACTTGAACAGCACGTGTGTGAACTTGCTCCGTATTTCTTAGACTAGAAATTTTCTAAGTTCTCTGCTACCTGAGGTAACTGATCTGAACCTTGGCAGGGAGTCAGTAGCCCTGGATTCTGCTAGCTCTCTTAAACCCACAACTGGTCAAGATGGGCGATTAAGAGACAATGGAAATCTCGACCTGCCAAGGTTTAGGGATTCTTTTGGAGGAATGGTGGAAAGAGTGTAAGAGGCAGAAGCAGGGAAGGATAATTACAAGGAAACAGCGACCTCCAGGCATAGATGTGTAGCTACAAGTATTTACTCATGATGATCTCACACTGATTTACTAGGCAATCTCACACTGATTTACTAGGATATGGTATATGAAGAGAGTATACAGAAGGTTGATGATTTACACAGTGGCAATGAAATTGGAGGTGCACTTATTCTATGTAGGTGGACACAGCCAGATGATGCTGTTAAAAACAAGTTTTTAAGGTCATAATCCATAGTCTAATAATGCTCTTCTAAACACAGCACCAATTCCAGGCTGACTTCCAGAACTAGAGTCTTGTTACAGTATATGACATCCTTATATCATATTTATAATTTCATGATTCATCATATATTACAGTATACCATATGTTAAGCTTTTGTAATTATTTAATTCTGCATCTGGGAGTTAGTGGGCCATACCTTATATTTGTTGAAGGGGAGAACATGACTAACATATGCCTCCCTTAAAGTGGACACAACATCACATAGAGTATGGTGAGTGGACCAATCGTGTATCGGGCATTATGAAGAAATGAACTGATTCAAAGAACTTTGGTGTGCATCAGATTTATATGGAGAATTTGTTAAAACTGAGACACCTAGGTGTACTCTGCAAAGTTTGGCTCCTGTAGCCCTAGAATTGGTCTTAATTTTTGTATTTCTAAAATGTTCACAGACTATTCCAGAGTTATGTTTTTAAGAGGTATTATTTGAAAGACAGTATCCAAATAATTTTAAATAATAAACTTATCTCAATATTTATGTGCAGATAACCCTATGTATATTCATACAGTACAGAAATGTACAAAGATTCATTATAAAAATACATTATATAAGAATTCATTAAATAAATAAATATGTATATAAATCAAAGATCTACAATTTTAATGGCATGGGCAATTTAAGAAAAGTATGTTAATTAATACATAAATATTGCAGAGTATATAAACAGCTTTGAGTAAAATATTTTCTCCTCTATTTCCGCCACAAAATACATCATGTCTAATCGACTATGATGTGCTCAAATGAGTATCTTTGACATGATTTCACTTTGGGATGGGCTTATCAATGACAGAAAGCAAATTGTATTTGATTTTAAGATAAATTGCATTGTCAGTAGAGAAAATCGCAACCTGTTTTCTTCTGTGTCTTTCAGAAAAAAAAAGGAAGTCTTGTTACAGTAACACCTTCATAAAAATTAAACAACACATGCAATTTTGCGCAGTGACAGATGAAGAAGCCGTGAATAACAGGTTGATCACCAAAGCCCAGCAGACAATCCCCTTTAGAAATCAATTATAATTTCTATACTAAATAATTCATGAGGATAAGTTTAATGATTTAAGTGGTCATTGCAGGGTACTGTTTACAAACCACAAATTAAACCCAGGTATTAATAATGAATTAAAGCAATCCTATCAGCAGCTCATGTAGCAAACCCACAAGCAACAGATCCCCAAGGACCGAGAAATACATTATTACTTTATGTGAGAAGAACCTCTTGCCAGAGAACTGTCCTCTCTGAATGCCATCTAAGCAATAGGCTTTAGTATTACAAGTGTCAGCTAGCCAGTCCTAGGGCATTTAAGCTAGATTGCCATGCAGTAAGAGCAGCCTGAAGCAGCTGAGATGGGCCAAAGCTTTCCTTGTGTTCCAGGAATGGCTCCAAAAGCCTTTGTTTCTGAGCTTTCTCTGTGGTTTGACTTTGAGCCTTCAGGTTGCTCATTGTTGTCAGATATTTGACCATTCTGATCTGTTCTTTCCCGTTATCCAGAAGGGCACAAGCTTAGCAACTCCCTTCTCTTACCCTAGTCTTTTGAGCGGTGTCTTCTCAGAATGTTGTGGTTTTGATACTGGCCCTGATCTCCAGGGTCTGCTTTACGCCACCTTTTCCTAACACACCATACACCTTGGGCACTATATGCATTTGAGAAACAATATGTATCTACTTAAGTAATGCAAAGGTTTTGATACAGAGAATTAGTATAAAGATTAGAAAATGTTGGACAGAGTAACTTCTATACATAACTTGTTTGTCTTCCTATAAAGGCTCCCAGAATTAGATATGTAAATTTTGTGACATTATTAAATAAGGAGACAATTAAAAATAGATTTGGTCTTACTCCTCTATGAACAACACATTCACTGTCTTTTTACACACCAACCAACAACTACACTTACACTGTATCAGTGATCCTCACAAGAGTAATACTTTTCGTTCTGCATATGAACGATCTAAAGACTGCAGAAATTACACCAGAGCACTATTGGTGGAAAGTCGAAGAGCTGTCTTTGTAATCTAGGAATGTCTTGTTTCAGAAGGCATGGTTTTAATTACCAAGCATTCTTCTTTCTTAATTTGAGGTAGTCCATAGAGTAGAGATGCTAGTCATCATCTTGTAAATATTTATTTTATTTTCAAATTCTTTTTAAAGGGCGAAAATAAACATGGAGTAAACTTTTGTTTGTGCAGGTTTGCTTGCATTATAAACCACAATTTCACCTGAACACATATTTCAGGAGCTCTTGCTCTTATGGAATTTGACATTTTCATTTTCTGCCCCCTTTGTCCTCATCACTTCCTCGAATTGAAGTCTGTTAAGTTACAACTTTGACCTTATCTAACTGATGCTTTCAAGAAGGATCAGAAGCAGCTGGATGACAGTTCTATTGAATAACCTCTGATACACTTGAAGAGTTTATTACATTTTCTTTGTGCTTTCTCTTCTACATTTGTTTTCTTTTTCTTGGACTTTTCTTTACAACTCCCATTTTCCCATCTTTATTCATGTCTGTCTTTTTAGAACTCTTGTTGGAGTTTCTGCCAGTACAGTGGCTCACATCTATAGACTGGGAAGAAGGCAAAGGCTTGGCATATTGTATTGCATTTCTTACTTGATTGTTCTTTCTTAAAGAGTAATCTAACATAGTTAGATTAACTATGATAGTTAATTAATCTATGATAGTTAGATTAATCTAACTCTGGCACACAAGTAATAATAATGTTCTGAAAAGTATTACTTATAATTCACACACACACACAGAGTTCACCTTGTTCTTTGGAAATGACAAAATCATTTTACTGTAATAGTATTCAAAAGTTTAAAGGTATTTTTACCGAATAAGCTGCTTGTAACTTATTTTTCATTTATGCTAAGTGTACATTTCCAGAAGCAGAACGTGCAAAGTGGAAGAATGAGGCACACTTGGTAATGAAGACCAAGGGTGAGGAAACAAAACTGAGAAGAGTAGGCTGTGGGTTGAGAAATCAAGGATAGTTTGCTCAGGGGTGACTGGGTTAAAATTGTGGTCTCCAGATAGACTACACCTCTGGCTGTAGATGCTTGCTGTTTACCTTTGTGTATTTCTGGCTTCTTTATAAAAAAAAAATCAGCTGTCCATAGCTGTGTGAATTTACGTCTGGATGTTCAATTTGATTCCATTGGTCAACATGTGTGTTTATAATGCCAATACCAGGTAGTTTTTTTTTATTCTATCTCTGTAGTAGAGCTTGAAATCAGGCTGAAGATATAAAGATATAGAGATACCTCTAGAAGTTTTTTTTTTTCGTTCAGGATTATTTCAGCTCTTCGGTTGTTGTTGTTATTTTTGCTTCCTCTTGCCCCTTTGGAGACTGAATATTCTTATTTTAAGGTCTGCAAAGAGTTGTGTTAGAGTTTTGATAGAGATTTCATTGAATCTGTAGATTGCTTCTGGCTGGATTGCTATTTTTACTATGTTATTTCTGATGATCCATGGAAATGCAAATTAAAACTATTTTGAAATTCTATCTTAAACATGTTAGAATGGCTAGGATGAACAGCACAAATGACAGTTTATGCTGGCAAAGATGTGGAGCAAGGGAAATACTCCTACATTGTTGGTGGTAGGGAAAACTTGTATAACCACTATGGAAATTAATAGGACAGTTCCTCAGAAACTAAGCAATCAGTTTACCTCAAGGTCCAGCTATACCCTTCTAGGGCATATAACAAAAAGACACCCCATATTACCACAATGACATGCTCAATCATGTTCATAGTGACTTTATTCATAATAGCCAGAAACAGGAAACTACCTATATGTCTCTCACCTAAAGAATGGATAAAGAAAATTGTTATATTTCCACTTGGAGTATTGCTCAGCTGATAGAAAAAATGGCATCATGAAATTTTCAGGCAAATGGATGAAATTAAAAAAGAAAAAAGTCGCGCCTGGAGAGATGGCTCAGTGGTTAAGAGCACTGCTTGTTCTTCCAAGGGTCCTGAGTTCAGTTCCCAGCAACCACATGGTGGCTCACAGCCATCTGTAGTGAGATCTGGTGCCCTCTTCTGGCCTGCATACATGCAGACAGAATACTGAGAATACTGTATATATAATAAATAAGTAAATAAATCTTAAAAAAAAAGAAAAGAAAAAAAAATCTTGAGCGAGGCAACCCAGACCCAGAAAGGCAAAATTATCTGTATTCACTTATGATTGGATATTTGCAGTTAATTAAAGGATAAACACAGTACAACCCACAGATCTAGAGATGTTAGCTAAAGAAGAGAGGTCTAGGGGAGACACTGGAAAGGGAGAATAGATTTTGTAGGTGGGCTGGGGGTGGAGATGAGAACGGGAAGGGTCAGGTAGGGAAAGGAGGCACACAGGCAAAATACAGGAAGAGACGACTGGAATTGGGGAGCATTTGGTGGGACTTAGTACAATGGAAACTTCCTGAACCTAGGATGGTGACCATGGTGAGGATTCCTAGTAATGAATTTGGAGTCTGAACTGACTGTCTTCTGTAACGAGGCAAGGCTGCCAGTGGTGGAACAAGGACACAAATCCATTCACAAAACTGTGGTCCTACAACCTGTCCTGCCTGCAAGAAGAGCTGGGTCAATGATGGTTCACAGCCTGTGGGAAGGGCTAGCCATTGACTGGTCTAATTTGAGGCCTACATCACGAGAGGAAGCCCATGTCTGACACTGTCAGATTAGCCAGGAACTGGAAACTGGATGATCCAGAAACCTAGGGCAGTACCAAACATGAGTAGAAAAATAAAAGTCAAGGAAATTATTCCTAATAATATTATTATAGTCACGTTGGTGCCCAAACACCACCAGAGAGGCTTCCTCCAGCAGCTTCTGGGAGCCAATGCAGAAATCCACAGCTAGGCATTATGTAGAGTTCAGGGAACCCAGCAGAAGAGAGGAAGGAAGGATTGTGGGATACAGAGGAGTCAATGACACCAGGAGAACATGTTTCACAGAATCAACTATGCAAGGCTCCTAGGGGCTCACAGAGACTGAAGAGGAAATCACTGAGCCTGCGTGAGTCTGCACGTGAATTTCTGCATGCATGCTGTGGTTCTTCAGCCTGGGGTTTTTGCTAGACTCCTAACGATGGGAATGGGGGTGTCTCTGATTCTCTTGCCTGCTCATGGGACCTATATCCTCCTATTGGGTTTTCTTATCCAGCCTTGATATAAGGGTTTGGGCCTAGTCTTATTGTATCTTGGAAGCTGAGAACTAGGAGACTTGCTCTGTTTTAAAGGGAAACAGAGGAATTGTGGATCTGGGGCAGTGGGGAGTTTGTGAAAGAGGGGAAGGGAGGCTCCAGTTGGGATGTAGTTTATGAAATAATATGAATATATAAAAAATTAAATTAAAATAAAATTACAGTTTCCAGAGAATATGGGCTCAAACTTGGAAGATGTGGGAAAACTAATTTTCAACCTAAGAGAATGAATTTCAATTTACCTAACCAGAGGCCACTTCTGGTAGGTAAGCTGTTCCTTATGGATACCAGTTTTGAAATTTTTTGCTTTTATATTTTTCTATATGACTCTATAATCCATAGCTTAAAACACCATCTTCCGTTTTTTATAGTTTCCTGAACATGCATTCTCTCAAAGGATGATGAATATTTTTTCCAAAAGATGAAAAAAAATAAGTTTTATAGATGGCAATTGAAAACAAGAAACTAGGAGTTCTATATTCTTGAAGCCTAGTTAAGAGAAATATCGCAGGTCTTCACATGCTGGTCATGTTTGCCCTCCGGCTGTATAAGCACAGGTCACTGTAGGTAACCCTTAGCCAAGCTTGGGTGGAAGGAATAGAGAAAAAAGTCAATGGCTACTCTGCCTACGTGGTGTTGCTGCTGCATATGTGGTCTCTGTGAGTCGAAAAAATCATTTCCTCTATTTAAAAAGCCATCATAAAAAGTTATCCGTTGACTACTAGTTATTAAGACTCATGTTCTTACTTTTAAGAGCCCTATCAATCGGAGAGTTCTGATCATTAAGTAACCACAAAGCCAGATACAGCTGCAAGTCCTCTGGCAGTTTCTACAGCAGGCTGGCAGAGCGTATTCACGGGAAATCTATTCCCCCAGTAGCTCTGGGTTCGCATCAACCACGCTCTTTGTCATGCCACCGGTAAATTGCCAACATAACCAGAAGCACTTTGGGCTGGAAAGAAAATTCATAAAAAACAAAATCACTGAGTGTTTCACGGTAGGATACAGGGTATCAGTCTCCTCTTGCCCTGAACAGAGGCTCTTTTAGGCCATTGCAGAGCTAAGCAAAGAATTCTATTTGCACAAATGGCACAAGCTGCCATTTTTGTCATAGGAGCTTCTATTTTCTCTAAAAGTTCATACATACTTCCATATCCTTTTAACTACTATTTTCAAGATGAACTCGAGTTTTCAGACATACTTTCTGCAAATTACTTTTAGGATACTTTAGTGTATTTTCATTTACTGTTAAATTCTAACACATTGCAAAAATGGTTAACGTTTGTCACTTCATGGTAATGTGAAAGTTATGTCAGAAATAGAGAAAGATATTAAGTATCCAGGTATGGCGCTATACGGTTGTCACCCAAACACTTAAGAGATAGAGGCAGGAAGATAATAAGTTCATGATCATCCGTAGCTACATAGCCAGTCATATGCCAACTTGGGATACATGAGAACCTGTGGTAAGACCATGTGGCACCACACGCTTCGGCTGCAGGACGGAAAAATCAGTTTTCAAACTGACCATGAAGCTTCCTCCTGGCTGCCCAGCTTTCATAGTACAAGAAGATGCTCTATAGGAAACTGATGGGGGGAGGGAGGAGACATCGGTGGTCTTTAAAATATGCTACATCCTTCATGTACTAATATTGACTTTTCAAGCAATATATGCCCACTGGCGGAATAGAGGTATGACGCTCATGGGTAACAAATCACTTCCGGATTGGATTTGAAGTCTGCTTCTTAGGAGAGAGTGTCACCCCTGGTTCTCTATTCCTGCCCAGGAAAATCTGGAGCTAAGGAGATAACAGGCTCTGCCACATGACCTGCTTGGTTATCCTCTTCACCCTCAGGCTGGCAGGTGGCCTGCTAAGTATTTATTTACACTCATAGAACTGAGACGCTCTCATCCTTATCAGAGAAGCTTCTTTTTGCACCAGACAGAAGTGAGTAGGGAAAGCTATAACTGGGCAAAGTTCTGAGCGCAAGGTTGACTGTTCAGCTCTGAACGGGACCTGTGTCTTGACCTTAGCATTGCCAACATTCAGGGAACACTTAGAAGAGGAACTAAGACTATGCGGATGGGGAAGAGTGCTGTGAAAGCTGTCTTCTGCACATGCCGTGGCTACTGCAGTCATGAACTCAGAATAGATATGGTTACCTGCAGAAAAACTAAATAGAATCCAGCCTGGTGAAATTCTTATTAGATGGAGTAAATTTTCATAGGTCAGCACATAGCTGAGAAGGTATTGCCAGTTGATACCTGGGTCATGGGAGAATCACTCTCTATTGAGGATATGACAATTAGTAGCTCTTTTACACTCCAGTAGATGTCCCCACACCCATAGAATGAGAGTACATATGAAATTTTATTGAACACATATATGTGAAATTCTCAAAACTGAAGGAAAAAAATCTTCACATGTATCATAAAGCCTCGTTTTAAAAAGCCTTTGAACATCAAAGATGGACTTGAATTGGTTTTATGCATGTCTATTTTAACAACCGACAAAATAGATCAGAGGTTAAATACCAGAGGTGAAAAGACATAGAGGCTGATAAAACATATGCTTTGTTCTCAAAGAACTCCGCACCCTTCTATGAGACAATTCTCATCTGTCCGATAACTGTAACAGTATCCGATAACAGTCAAAGTATTGGACGGTCTTTTGTATGTGGAGTTATTTCTATAATACAGGACAAAATGAGTAGCTTTGCTTGTCCATTTGAAACAATTGGTGCTCATCTAACTAGTCAATTGCAGAAAAAAGCACACCACAGGATGGTCATTTTGTTTCTTTCTCAGAATATCAAAACAATGAAACCTTTCTTGAGATAATCCAAAGAGATGGTTTTCCACAGTGTCGGCTGTCACATCACACTCACCTCTCCACCTTCTCTGGGGCGCCCCTTCCTCTTCAATCTGTCTGAATTTTTGAGAGATTAGTTTAAGAGGCTTTAAAAATCTTTGCCTATACCAAGTCACTTTATTCTTACGGTAACTCTGAAAAGCAGCATGTTTAATACCAAGTTGAGAGAAGAAGGAATTTGCATAAAAAGATCTTCAATAGCTGATCTTTTAAGTAGGAACCATAGAATTGAAATAGCTTCTCTGCTGTTCCCAAGCTCTCAACATTATGCTATTTTGCGACATTCATATGCATTCATTCAGAGTAAGCACGGCTACAATGACTGCCGTTAAACAGGCACATGCCTGTCCTATCACCTGCCTCTGACTTGTGTGCAGTTAGAATTGCATGCCTTGCATCTCTAGGCAGTTCTCTGTTCAGATTCGGAACCAGTCTCTTTCAGTATTGAGAAATCACAGTGCACACTCAACAAACATCATGAGACCACTGACTTTACCTTAATTATAATTAACTTTCTCACTGAGAAGAAAAGAAAGAATAAATTTTGGAAGAGTTTGTGCAAAGTAGAGAGAACACGTTCTATACCATATTTGCTTCATTGTTCAATAATTTTAGAACTCACTGGTGACTACAGGCCTCAGGAGAAATCAACAAAACATTACAAGGAAATGTCATGCAATCATTATTCACTTGCTACATGAAGGCTGTGATTATTTTGTAAAGCAACTTTCTACCTACCATATATCCATGGTATATATGCTAGTTGGGCTAGGTACTGTTAATATTACAGAGTTTTTATTGTACTAGATTATTAATCTACACATTCCACGTTCAAAGAAAGTCCCTACATATTTTCAGCTACCTCGCTGGATCAGTTTGCCAGTATGATCAGGAGAAGATATTTTATTCTGGCTCAAATATAAGACATGGGAACTTGTGAATTGAGGTTTTTTAGCTTGATTAAAATACTTATTAAAACAAATAAAAATGAAAGATTTTTGCTCCAATAAAACAAGTTCTTTTTTACTCTTAATGCAGATTTAATAAGAAGTGTGATCATGTAGCACTTTCATTAAAAAGATGCTATTTAGCTCTAATTAATCAAGATAATCTATAAGTGTAGTTTAGCAGATTTGGAAGATTCTAAATTCTACTATTAATATTTTCCATGATGCAGTTTCTAATAACATGTTACTTTGTAGTTGGAGACTGCTCCTTTGTTTCCTGGCTGCCCGGACCCAAATAATAACACAAAAACTATATTAATTTTGACACTGGCCAATAGCTTATGTCTATTTCTAGCTAACTCTTACATCTTAAATTAACCCATTTCTATTAAGCTGTGTATTGCCATATGGCTGTGGCCTACCGGTAAGTTTCTGTCTGGTGTCTGTCTCCTTTGGGGCAAAACAAACTCCATCAACATCCCTAATCATATAATAACTGATCAAAGGAAATCATATGGCCAAATAAAAAGTCAATGACAACATTGACTATAATAATACATGTCAATATGCACATAAATTTGAACATTTATAATACTTAATGATTATTAAGGTATGAGTAATGTATTAAGATATGTACTTATGGCATATAGCAAGAAATTATATAGCTTCAAATTTAGTCATGTTTTCATTTTCCTCACTAACAGCCATCAGGAGATAGTGTGATGATGCTTTGGATCTTAAATGTCTTCTCAAAGCCTTTGCATTAAAGGGATTGGTCCCCAGGAGGTTGTGCTATTGGGAAGTGGTAGAAAATTCATGGGAGTAAGTGAGAGGTTGGTAGGTATTTGGGATCATGTCCTTTAAGAGAATTTTATAACTCCAGTGTCTTCCACTTCTGGCAGTCAAGCTAGTGGTTTTCTCCTGCACACACTATAGATTTGATGGGTTATATCAAGAATGACCAGAGGGTCAAGACAACAGCACCCAATGATAACATGCAGGAATTTACAGACCTGTGGGCTATGCTCTGTGGCTTCATAACCTTGGCTATTTCTTTTAAAAACACAGCTGAGAACTCTTGGTCTGTTGAATATGGTGAAAGCCAAGGTTTACTTTTGGTTGCCTATAGATTAATAAATAAATGACAGTTAACACTGGATTCACATCTTAGAGGACTCAAGCATTAGCCTAAACTCAATACCTGAGTTCTATATAAAATAGTCCCTGGATTCATAGTTGAAGAATGGAAATTTTAAGCTATCTTTATAAAGTACTATTAAATTAAAATCAAAAATCTCTTCTGTCTTCTGAACACACATTGTACCCATAGGAGAAGATGCATACATACAGTTGCTTCTGTGTACTTTTTATTGTTAGCAAGCATATTTCTTATAAAATCTTGATCAAGGGGCACTGATTTTTTTAAAACTCTAATGACTGAACTAGGTCCTCTAAATGTGAGTGACAGTTGTGTGGCATGGGCAGTTTTGGAGAACACTGGCAGTTGAACCAATTTTTATCCCTAGTGCATGATCTGGTCTTTGGAGTCTATTCCCTATGGAGGGATACCTTGCTCAGCCTAGTTACAGTGAGGAGGGCCTTGATCCTGCCTCAAGAGATGTGGCAGACTTTGTTGACTCCCCATGGGAGGCCTCACCCTCTCTGGATGGGGTATGGGGTTCGTAGCTGGGAAAAGTGGGGGTACATGAGGGAGAGGGAACTGGGATTGTTCTTTTTTTTAAAAAAAATGATTTAAAAAAAACTCTAATGGTTTTGATAAAAATATTGAACTCACAGATGGACTGCCAGAGAAAAATATATTCTTTTTTAATTGAAACCACGAGACTACATTGAAACTTTTTACATATGGATGATGAGTAAGAGTAAATTGAATGGTAGGTATATAAAATATATAGATAGCTATATTGCTATTAAAGATTTGCTGACTTTATTTAAAAATATTAAAACGGCAATACCAAAATATTCTAGGAGGACATTTTTTTAAATTGCAGCTTGATCTCTAATCCTTTCCTCATGCTACACTTTAAAGAGGAAATATAATGAAACCAGATGTGCTATTTGAAAATTTCCAGTAGCTGTAATTCTGAAAAGGCAAAACAAACACCACTTATATGTAATCATGAGACATTGAGATGATGATTTTAATTTTTCATATTTAGCACTTGAAACCGTATGTATTTTGACATATGCAAAATATCCATGAACTCCACCCAGTGCTTGAGAGCACAGGACTGTACACCATGTTGTGATACTCTGAGTCAAAGCTATTCCATGCCAGCATCCTGCCAGGTTATTATTCTCCAGCAATCAACTCACTTTAGTTGTCTTGGGGTAGGGTGGGGTAGAACATTAGTTTCCAGTTGATTTTGACTTTAAAGGAAGAATGTTTGTTATTATCTGATTACTACACAGCAGTGTATCATCAAAAAGGGAAACTATGCATCTACCATGAAAAGCTGTCACAAGCTGAATTCTAATTAATTTCTGACACCTCCCCAGAGAATGATTTCATGATTTTACCTAGATAAAGAGATCAGAGAACTTTGAAAAGGTGACAAACTTAACTATGTGTTGTCAGCTGCAGGCGCCAATACTTTCGACTTCAGGAACTGCAGCATCAGTGTGTATAGGAATTAGTTAAAAATAAAAGTAAGAGCTCCCATTCCTCCTTCCATACTCAAATAGGATTCTAAGGAAGGACCCTCAATCTAAAACTCATTATTTTAACAAGTCCTCTTGGTGTTTTAAAGCACACTGAACTCTAAGAATACCACGGCACCTCACTGCCTCTTCTAAACTTGTAAGCACAGAAAGAAAAGGCACAGACCTCATCCACAATTACCCAGTGCCAGGAACTGTTAATGCCATAGACCAGATTTCCTCCCAGAACATTTGCAGTGTTTGTGCATGCGATGATTCACATGTATATGTATGCATTTATACTTTTACGTTGTGTGGTCTATATCTGCTTGCATAAATATGTGTATGTACTTCAGCCTTATCTCCCTAAGAGCACAAGACTGTGATCATAATACTATAGTAATATTAATATGATGCTTTAAGAATAATGTTATTTTCACTACAGCTAAATTTTACATTAGATTTTTGAAAATCTGATGATATTTGCTGCCTAAAGTGTTGTTATCACTGTGGGCTGGTGGGTTTAGAAGTCAAAGGCACTTAAATGGGAATTATTAAACCCTGAGAATTTACCTTATATTCCAGACAAGCTAACTTGGGATCCATTTAACGTTATACTTGTGATTTCCTTATCAAATGTTATACTGTCTAGTTTTAAAATTATGTTTATTTCCCAGAATGGGCTACTTTATGTCACTTCAAGTACTTTGTGGTAATTTCATTTATTCATAACCTTAATGAAAATTTAACCGGAAATTATAGATAATGATACTGATCATCTATTTGCATTTTTATTAACTAATTGGCGCAAAGATCTATAAATTTTCCCCTAGTGAGGAAAACATGAGGGAACAAGATGGTTGAGTTGGGGAAGGGACAGAGAGGGAGATCAGGGAAAGAGATATCTTGATAGAGGGAGCCATTATAGGGTTAGGGTGAAATCTGGCGCTAGGGAAATTCCTAGGAATCCCCAAGAATGACCCCAGCTAAGACTCCTAGCAGTAGTGGAGAGGGTGCCTGAACTGGCCTTCCCCTGTAATCAGATTCATGACTATCCTACCTGTCATCATAGAACCTTCAATCTGTAACTGATGGAAGCAGGTGCAGAGATTCACAGCTAAGCACTGGGCTGAGGCCAGTTGAAGAGAGGGAGGGGGGATTACATGAGCAAAGGCCTCAAGATCATGATGGGGAAACCCACAGAGACAGTTGACCCGAGCTAGTGGGAGCTCACAGACTCTGGATGGACAGCTAGGGAGCTGGCATGAGACCAACCTCTTAATGTGAGTGACAGTTGTGTGACTTGGTCCATCTATGGAGCCACTGGCAGTGGGACCAGGATTTATTCCCAATGCTTGAACTGGAGTTTTGGACCCGATTCCCTGTGGAGGGCTACCTTGTTCAGCTTTGAATAGGAGGGAGGGGCTTGGTCCTATCTCAACTTCATATTTTGTAGACTCCCAAAGGAGGCCCTGCCCTTTCTGAGGTGTGGATAGAGGGTTAGGTAGGGTGAAGATGGGGGAAGTGGCAGGAGGGGCAGGAGGATTGGAGGAATTGGAAACTGTTTGGTATGTAACATGAAAAAAACTTTTAAATAAAAAAAGTTAAAAAGAAGTTATAAATAAATAGGTAAATAAATAAATCTTCCCCCTAAAGTCAGCCACAGAGCAACATGATACACACACTGTGGCCCTGGATTATTACAGCTGCCTACTCCAGAGAGTGCCCCGTAGAACATGAACTTAGTAATATAATACCTTAGCATTTCTAAACAAAGCAACCGTGCACCCTATTTTACAAGACCATCTCTGTGCATGCCCATGTATGACACTTTGCCCCAATAAGACACCGTGAGAGCTAAATTTATCATGAGCAAGATGCCTGAATCCCCAAAAGAATCAGTCATTTGTTCCCAAATTACCTTACAGCCAACTTCTGATTACTTAGAGAAGATTATCTGATTTCCCAGCAGTTAAATGAGTAGTTCCCCTTCTGCACACTGATTTCCTCTGTCAGTGGAGGAGGGAGTAATTAAAATTGAATGGCTAAAATAGGTAGCTCTCCAGTCAGGGAATTTGAGAATAGCAGAACGTTCTTCTGACTAACCATGGTGCCCTACATCATTAGAGAATACTTATGAATAATGTTGGAGAGACTTTGTGTGCAAGCCTTTAAAGTTGCCTATAATTGTCCAAAATGCCAATATCCCTTGTTAGAAGGCCATCTAAATACTTGGCCGTGGAGATACTGATGACGACTGCTGGGTTCCTTCTGGCTTTCAAGCATATTAGAGAATACTGTTCTCAGCTTAAGTACATAGGAAATGAGCCTCTGAGAGGTCTCCTTTGTCCCTTCTTAGAGTTCATACCCAGTTCTTACTATAGAGCTGCAGATGATTTGATGATCCATCACCAACAGGGACCTAGGAGAGGACCCTGTAAGGGTTATTCTCCCTGTGCTGCCTCAACTAGGTCACCTAAGCTGAGAAAATCTCTCAACTATGCACAACATTAAATTTGATTGTATATGGAAATATGACATAGGATAATAAAACAAACAATAATCTAAGTGTGTGTTCTAGCTAGTATTATTAATATAATGCACAGCAGTAACATAATACTGTTTTATTTCAAAGAAGAGGACTGGCAATACAACCAAGAACCTTCAGACTTTTTCATAGATACCCACTGTAAATGTGGGGCTCTCCTAGAAACAAACATTAACCTTTGTTATCTTTTAAGTTACTCATCGGAGCCAAATCATGCATGAGGTCCACATCCGGTGTCTTTACCCTCTCTCTCCCCACTTTATTTCAACGAGACAGTGTCTCTCATTGAATTTGGGGCTCATAGATTAACCTGGCTAGCTAACTGCTCAGCAAGCCTCCTGAAGCTGCTTGTTTCTGTGCCTAGGGACCACACTCAGCTTTGACACGGATGCTGCAGTTTTGATCTCAGGTCCTTATGCTAGCATATTGTGCCAATACCCTGGACTTTTGTTTTGAAATGAGGATTCCCTCGATATCCTAACTCATTAGGTAGCCCAGTCCAGACTCAAATTTATGGAAACCCTACTGCCTCAGGCTCCTGAGTGTTGGGATTCTAGGAACCAGACAGCTCCACATTCAACACTGAAATGATTTTTAGTGCAGATGTGCAGTATAATGGCACCCTTTAGCCCTCTTCTCATATTATCTGTTTTTCTGTATTCTTAGTGGATCAGTTCAGTCTCTGTATCCTGCTGGGGCCTGTGATTTTCCAAATAGTATCTACCTGTGGCTGCTGCTGGCAGGAGGCTTTTGCACATTAGCAGAGACAGGGAATAAGTCGGCAGCAAACTTCTCAGGGGGTCACTGCGCTGGCCTCAGTGACACGCGGAACACAAGCTAGGTGATAGTAAAAAGTCTTTATTTCTTTTCAGCGCTCAGAGAGTTTCAACCACACAAGAAATAATTCCTGGTATGGAAAGCACTTAGATGTGGCTCCCATTGTTTCCAGAAAGCTGTAAGCGCATTATTCCTGCAATCAAGGGAGATGTAGGAGTCAACCAGAGGGGGGAGGAAAAGTAAATTTTAATAACGTTTTATTGGAGCCGAATCCCCAGCTGGGAGCTGAATTTACAATGCGTGACAGCGAAGAGTAAATATTCCAATGCGAGGCACGGTTAGAGTCCCTTTCCCTTCTCAGAATAGCTTAATTGAAGTCCCACCAAGATAGAAACCATCACTTTACCAACCACATTTTAAAGGCATTTAAGGGAGCAACTCAATTCCTTAGCGGAACTAACTTTTTAAATAAAAGAGCAATAGCCAAGAATTACAATGGCTACATAACAAAATCACATTCTTACCAAGCTGTGCATTTCTTACGTTCAGATGAAGCACAGCCTGCTTTGAGCTTCAGGTTAAAAGACAGTGAGTCTGTGTCTGCTACTGTGCAAAAGGTTCCTTAGAGGTGTACTCGCTGGCTTGCCTTTGTCTGTGACCTTGCTGCTCACAGGCACCAAAACACACAGCAAGGGTTCAGTGTTAACAAAGCAAAATTTCAAAATGGGGAAGCTCTTCGGAATTATATTCTCTTTGTAATGAACTTATGTTATCTTAGGATAATGTACAAAGCCAATAATACAATATTTAATGTATGTTCATAAGATGCATTTAATGTCGGGCCTATTGATTAGTGTGATAATACTGATAACCACACTAATTGGGCTTGTTTAGCTGACTGTTGACTAGAGGAAGCAATCATGCCAGAGAGGGGTGCTGTTGGCAGAGATCACGTGGCCGTTAGTGACTTCCCAGTCAGTTCCGTGTTGAGTTCATGTTGACTGCTCACGTTCCTTTAAGGTAACAGTGAGACTGTCCGTGGAAGCTCTGAGGAGAACCAAAGCCAGAGTTACACATGTCACAGGGGCATCATGGCTTACTTCACAGGTGCCTGTCATTAATAAAGTATAATTCTCTGAAAATTAGGTATCTATAGGACTCAGCTTCACTCTCTAATGAGAAAAAATGGCTTCCTTCAGCACTATTCAAAATTGTTCTTTGCTATCCTGCCTTATACCATGCCTTTCCCTGTTTCTTCTACTACTCAATATAATTCCCCTGCAGCTGACAGTGAACATATACCGTTCTTGTCTGCATCTGCCCCTGGGCTGTGGTAGGCACAGCATCACAGTCTTCAGGGGTCTACCTTCTTAGACCTTGTCTGACCTGTCACTGCTTCCAGAAAACCTACTGTAAAGTGAAAACCAGTTCCTCTACAACCTCTGTGCTCCTTCCCTTTTCCTGTCTTTCCTGGACCCCTTGGTGACCCATGGCCACAATAGTCACAACCTCCTCAGAGCCCTGGGCACATCTCTACACAGGAGAGCTTGGCTAGACAGCATTCACTGCTCTTGCACAGTGTCAAATTAACCTTCTCTTGGACTGTCAGCTTCTCGAGTCTAGAATCTGTGTTTCATATCAGCCTTTTATGCATAGCATCTGGCGAATGAGGAGGCACCATGGAACTCCATTAATAAATTATTTCATGGGTAATGAACTCAAGTCTCTGAAGCTCCAAGTCTGGCGACTCTGACAACCACTAAATAGTCGGAATCAGCTGGTCTTGTGTTCTGTCATCAAGTAGTCCTGGGTGGCAAACTTTCAGCAATACACCCCAGGTTTCAGCTAGCCAGGTTATATTATACAACCTCACAAAAATGCTTTTAGTATGTTTTCCTTACTTAACATGCTTTTAAACGTATAATTTATTTTTCCAAAGACATGTAGTTTTGTCAGTTCCCACTTCTGATGTCTACTTCCGAATTGAGATACTAGTTTCAAAAAGCGAATCATATACTTGACTAGTTGTTCATACTCCAGAATAAATCCAAAGGATGCTGACAGCCGTCAGTATCAGTATGCCACCATCTTGCCCAGATTCTGACATATTTGATTGGTGGGGGTTGTGTAATATATGATATATAAGAATATATCCTTAGAAGGCTGTGTAAAATGTTTTAATGAGAACCACACTGCTTAAATATCTGGTTTACTGAATGCTAATATACATTAAATACTAAAATAAGAAGTCACTTTATTTTAAATTATTTTTTAGGCTTTAAAGAAAGTATTTCATCAGTTGTTTTATAGAACACAATGTATAAGGTAAAATATCTAAGGATAACTCTTATACATTTGTTTATTAAATCATTATTTGTACTGATATTTCTGATTAGTACTACTGTTAAAATGACTTTTGAAATTCTAGGTTTTGACCCATAGGTTGCACTAGTAATTTCTGTATCAAACTGGATGGCCCCCAAGCTGCCGGGCTTTGCTTGGAATGTATTTTATGTATATCTCCATTAAGATGGCATTACAAGCTGCAGTTTTTGAAATTAAGTTTTAATTTCTTCACATGTTTTCCACTAATGTGCTCCTTAATTACTAAGATGCTTCGCATAATGAATTCTGAAGCTATGGATTGATTTAATGCCACAGTAAGGACTTGTCTGCTTTGATTCTTAACCAGCTCACTGAGCTGGCATCCAGTAAATACCAGTGGATAAGTTTTAATCATGATAATATTGTTTCTAAAGCAGAAGCAATGGAATCCACGGAATCTCCCACAGCAATAAAATCAAATTAATGTTTGTGTCTCTCTTCCCTTCCTTCCTTTCCTACCTCCCATCTTCTCTCCTTCCATCCCTCCCTTCTTTCTTCTTTCCCTTCCTCTCTTTTCTCTCCTTTTTGGGTCAGGGTCTCATTACATAACTGTGGTTCTCCTGGAACTCACTGCTTATATAAGGCTGGTCTCAGTGTCACAGAGGTAGGCATGCCTCTGCCTCCCCAGATGGATTCAAATTCTATTCCATCATACCTAGCAAAAATTTGAGAATTTTAATGTTAAATTTAATTACATTCTGTGTTTATGAAAAATGTTAGGTTTCCTAGAAATCTAGATAAAAATGTTTTAATTAATACCATTATATATACTGTAGTGATATTTCATTTGTATTTTAATAAATACAGCTTGCCTGAAGTTCAGAGAGTAAGACAGCCTCACTGATCAGCCTTACAAACAGACACCTTTAATCCCAGTAGCCACACTAGTTTGCCATAGAAACTGGCTGGTAGTAACACCTTTAATCCCAACATTAGGTGAGGACCATAAAATGGGAGGCGACAGCTCAGTCTTATTCTGAGATTCCTGGAAACAGGATCACCATTTTTGACTGTGGTAGAGGTAAGAGTCAGTGGCTAATTTCTGTCTCTGGGTTTTTATTAATCATGTTACAATATACCTAAACCTCTTCTGACCTATCTACAATTAAATAGCTTGCAGAGTTTAATTGAAAGACATGATTTGGCTGATCAATGAAATCTCCATCTTAGAATACATAAAGACCACCATTTGAACTCAGCAATCTTAGTATTGAATATGAGCAGATATCTAGGATATGATTTGCTGTCAGTAAGCAGCAAAGAACATAACTGCATTAATCTGGCCTATGTCGATAATAATTATTTCCAGATTTCTAGAGAATTCTGTATGTGTGTGTACTCATGTGTGCATGTGTCTGTGCTGCGTGTATGTGTGCATGTGTGGTGTGTGTGGCTGCAGTGGGAAGCCAGATCTCACCTCAAGTTATAATCTGTACAGCTTGTGTTCTGGAAAAGGGTCCCTCAGTAGACCTGCTTGCAGTGAGCAACAGATCTCCTGGTCTCAGCTGCTCTAGTACATAGATTGTAGACCTCACTGTCCCAGTTCTTTACACGGATGCTAGACATAGAATTTAGGTCCTTGTGATTGTGTGGTAAAACCTTTCCCGAGCCTCTTCTCAGCTCTCCCATTTCTGGAATTTTCATCACAGATAAAATAATAGCCAGTTCATATCTTTAATCACAGAACTCAAGATAAAAGCAGTTTGATCTCTATGGGTTTGAAGCTAGCCTAGTCTATATAATGATTTCTAGGTCAGCAACAACAAAACAATACCTAGTAATATCTCAAGCAAACTCATTAAATATGCTTTAGGCCCAATTCTGATCAATAAATCCCTCCTTGCTTAGAAAAATTTAAACTTCTATGGAGGCAATGTGGATCATGTGTACAGATGTCTCTTGTTTGTGCTTTATTGTTTTATCCTTAGATGTACCCTGCATTAAGAGGCCAAAGGGGGGTTTGATTTCTGAAATTCTACTTTTGAAAATATTTAATCAACTAGTCCAGCAAGTTATTTCTGATCTCTAGCTCAGACTGTGGATGTAGCCTCATTTTTCAGAATATGTGGCTGCTTCAATTCTGGAGGACAATTTTCTCAGCCTAGAGTTAATTCTTTTTTTCTCCAGAAAGATAAATAAAAAGTTCAACACAAGTGTATATACTTGCTCTTGTGGGTTTTATGCGAGGCATTTCATCAAGGATTCAGAACAGCAGCAGAACGGGTGACATTCATATGACTTTTCAGGTTAGTCTGTTCTGGCCGTGAGTGTCGGAGTTAGTTTAAAAAGTAATGCAAATGGTGGGGACTCTTTTCCTACTTTGCTTAAGTTTTCGTTTTTGTTGTTGTTGTTTGTTTTTCGAGACAGGGTTTCTCTGTTGCTTTGGAGCCTGTCCCGGAACTTGCTTTGTAGACCATGCTGGCCTCGAACTCACAGAGATCCACCTGTCTCTGTCTCTTGAGTGCTGGGGTTACAGGTGTGCGCCACCACCGCCCAGCTGATGTAAGTCTTGTTGAAATACGACTCTCTCATTTCTTTGCCCTACTTACTTTTTGCCCTGGGCTCACAATGAGTCCTGGTCTTGCTCCCTTTCCTCTCTGTTGCACACTGTGTTCCTATTCCATTGGGAGGTGTGTGGTTCATTTACTCATTAGTATTTGCTCTTCAGATGATGGTGATATTACTAAAAGACAGCATAAAATGGCACAATTAAACCAATTTTCTTAAGAATAAATTGCAAGAAAAGTCATAATTATGGGTTACAATGATTCCCAGCTTCCATGGAAGTACAGTTACAGATTTTGGAAATAAAACACAAAAGAATAGGTCAAATATTAATCTCACATATAAAACAGATGGCTTTCAAAATGAGTAGAACTTGTAGCACCATTAATAAAAATCCAGAGACAGAAATTGGGGTTCTACCTGGAGATCAGAAAAATAAAACAGTCAGCCACTGGCCCTTACTTCTACCTCAGTCCAAAATGGCAGTCTGCCTCCAGGAATCTCATAATGAGACTGAGTGTGAGAGCTGTCTCCTCCTGTTTTATATTCCTCACCTAATGCTGGGATTAAAGGTGTGCACCTCTACCAGCCGGTTTCTATGGAAAACTAGTGTGGTTACTGGGGTTTAAGGTGTGTGTCACCACTGCCTGCACTATAAAGCTGACCAGTGGGGCTGTTTTACTACTCTCTGAACTTCAAGCAAGCTTTATTTATAAAAATACAAATGAAATATCACAAGACTTATTTAGGAAAATAGAGGTAAGAAAAACCCTTAGACTTGGTTGAGAAAAGTTACTATTTCTTTTTTTTTTTTAATTTTTATTTATTTATTTATTTTAAGTTACTATTTCTAAACAGAGAAAGAAGCAACACATGTCACGAGCTTTGTGAAGTTCACTTGTGTTGTTACTACTCACGTCTTCAGGTATTTGCATACAAGCAAAGCAAGGGGAACATGAGGAGAAGCTACTCCTGACATCTTTCAAACCCATCTGACCGTGGAACAGCACCTCCTCCCGAGCAGGGACCGGGTTTGCCTACATAGCGCTCTACGACGAATGCACTAGGAATCCCGTCTTTCACCCAGCTTGTAATATAAAGACATAATCACAGATTTCAACCTCCTTTGCTGTAAAGAAAAATACACTTCTTAAATAATGTTGGCATCTAATAAAATTAGGATGAATCTACAATGCAATCTTTCATTCAGTTGTGGAAAGCATTTGTTGAACATCTAAAATGAGCACAGAGAGAACTATGTGCCATAACCACACAAGGGAGAATTAGATAAAAACAAATATATCGCTCAAGTAGCTCACAGCCTGGTGCTTAAAATCTTTAATGATGAACACCGGCCTAGAGTGCTGACACAGAGCCCCCAGCTCCACTATACTCTTGCTCTCAGATTTCTTCCTAACTAAATATCTTCAGAACCATTTTCATACAACTGACGGCTTTAACTTTTTTCTCTGCCCTTTGAATGGAAGTCTTTTACAATACAAGAATATCTTTCCCAAGGATCTGATTACCACCTCTTTACATTTTCACCAGCAATGGAGGAGTATTTCCTGTTTTCCACGTTCTCTCCAGCATGAGCTCTCATTGGTGTTTTTGATCTTAGCCATTCCGACTGGTGTAACATGGTATCTCAGAGTCTTTTTAGTTCACATTTCCCTGATGGCTAAGGATGTTGGACATCTCCTTAAGTGCCTTTTGTAGGCCAAACTTTTTATAATTGGCAAGTCTCTGTGTAATTTCTTTAATGTGTGAGAGCTGGCAGCTCAAAGAAAAACCCATCTAGAACTTTCTTTGGTTAGACTACTCTAATATTCAGTGAATCCAATGAACAACAAACAAAGTTATGTGTAATTATCATTTTAAATATTCTGCATATCACACATGCTTAGAGCCAGGGAGCATAGACAGAAAGAGCTCGCTTCAGGAGCCATACATGAATGACATCATCCCAGTCTACCTACTATGTCCATAGCTGGCCTTGGGGAAAATGTCTACTTTCATGGAATGCCTCCCACCACCCATGTGTAAAATAAGGGTAACAGGAACCCGCTTTCCAGATCAATCTGAATAGGAAGAAGGTAAACAGGAGGGCGGTAGTTATCTAAAAGTGAACAAAGAATTAGTATAGACTTGGAGAAGAATCTAGTCAATGCTTGAATGGAAGCTGCTGGGGCCCCACAGGACCGCTTGCTGAATTCTTAATTCTCATTCGTGGTGGTTGCTACACACTCTGCAGGAATGAGCCGCTCTCAAGTTCTAGATTCCATGAAGATGTACTCTGTTGCTATTGCTTGTTCTTTAGCTTCCTATTGGTTTCCATGACCTTTTTACATATGTAAAAAAAAGTGTTCTTTAGTTATTTTTGAATTCTTGGCCAACAATCATTACACTGCTTTGATTATCTCCCCCGCTTGGTTTGGTCTAAAATTACCTCACTCTGCAAAGTTGCCCTTGCCTTTTTCTCTTTTTTAATTTTTGTATTTCAAAACTATTCTATCTATTCTATTATTATTATTCCTATTATTTTTTGAAAGAGAGACTGAGCACACATGCCATGGTATGTATGCAGTGTTGTGTGCAGGTAGGTGTTAGAGGCAACTTTTGGGAATTGGTTCTTTCTACTGTGGATTTTAAGGTTTAACTCTGGTTATCGGTTTTATGTAGCAACTGCTTTTATCCACTATGCTATCCCACAGGACCCAAGTTGCTTCTTCTTCTTCTTCTTCTTATTCTTAACTTCGGCTTATTGACTGAAATGACAAACTTTGCCTTCTAGTCAATAAAGAGAAAGAAACATATGCAAGCTCAGCAGATCCCCAGAAGAAATCTGCATCAATGGATACCACACCATTAAACTACATTTCCCTCCAGAGAATAAGACCATCTGGGGCAAGGGGATTGCTTTGAAGCAGTGTGCTCTACCAGGCCAGTTTCTTTTCTAGTAGAGATAAAATATAGCTCTCTCAAACCATGGCAATTTGACTCAGTGTCTTCAGCTGGAATTATGTGACATGAACAGTTATTAAAACGTGTAATATGCAATCTTTGGAACTTAGACTTATTAGTCTAAGTACTGAATTTCCATGTAAAAAATCTTAGGAGATTTTTTATGCTTCACAGAAGAGCATTAGACATATGCCAATGGTATGAAATAAACACTATTGTTACTATGACAATAAGTGAGTATATTTTTAAAGCAATAGGCAAAACACATGAAACTAGATAATATGATATATTAAAAAATCTTTTAGGGGGCTGGAGAGATGGCTCAGTGGTTAAGAGCATTGCCTGCTCTTCCAAAGGTCCTGAGTTCAATTCCCAGCAACCACATGGTGGCTCACAACCATCTGTAAAGAGGTCTGGCACCCTCTTCTGGCTGTCAGGCATACACACAGACAGAATATTGTATACATAATAAATAAATAAATATTAAAAAAAAATCTTTTAAATCAAAACCAGCATGATGTAATTTCTATAAAGTAGTACATGTCCCACATGGTGCATGGTGTTGACTGCAAAATAACCTGTGCTTTCTGCATTCAAAAAAGTAATTCAGAAAAGCAATGATGGTCATTCAATACTGTCATAAGGCAGAAGAGTTTGAGGATCATTTCTGAGAACTGGAGATTTTCCTTGTCTTTATGAAGGCAGTCTTAGTTAGGGTTTCAGTTGCTGTTATTAAACACCATGATCAAATTCAGCGTGAGGGGCAAGGGTTTATTTCACTCACAGCTTCACACAACAGTTCACCATCCAAATCAGTGAGTGTAGGAACTCATGCAGGGCAGGAACCTAGAGGCAGGAGCTGATGCAGAGGCCGTGGAGGGAAGCTGCTTATTGGCCTCCTCCCTGTGACTTGCTCAGCCAGCTGTCTTATAGAACCAGGACCACCAGTCTGGGCGTGGCGCCACCCATATGTGCTGGCCGCTCTCCCATCAGTCAGCAACTATGACAATGCCCTACGGCTTTGCCTATGGCACAGCCTCATGAAAGCGTTTTAAATTGAAGTCCCCTCCTCTCAGATGACTTTAGCTTGTGTCAAGTTGACTATACAGCACAAAGACAAAGAAAAAAAATATAAAGAAGAATAAGGGATCAAACAAAGAAAATAGAGGGAAAAGGAAAACATGCACTACAAGACTAAATTCAAAGGATGGATGGAACTAGAAACGTATCATCCTGAGTAAGATAACCCAGATCCAGAAAGATAAACATGGCAAGGCTTCCGGTGGTGAGACCAGGTCAGTAACGCAGCCACAAAACCATCCACCTGCATGCAAGAGTGCTGGCAAGCATTGGAGCAGAAATTCTGGGAGAGGCCAACCAATCACTGATCTAATCTGAGGCCCACGCCACTAGAGGGAGCCCAACATTGCCTTTATGCCTGGGAACCTCATGCTTTATTACTGTGTCAGAGATTTGGCGTGCCCAGATTCAGTCTGTGGAGGTGCAAAAGGCCCCAGTCATGTTCAGAACGTTTTGTATACAATAAGTTTGCAACGCTATAATATGAAACTGAGTTAGAGAGTTAGATATTTATATCTAGAGAGAATATTCAAAGATTAATATGACTCACCTTCAGTTGAAGATTACAGAATACATGTATATAATTTTTTTATCATTCCTGTGAGGTATCAGTTCCTTTCACAGTTCTTCACAGTTATTTTCCACTATAAACCTTTTGATGGATGAATTTTATTATTCCAGAAATTTCAAGGCACTAGGAGCGAAAGGGGACCACTAAAAACATCACGCCCTTCATAATAAAATCACTCACAGTGGCCCTTGATGGGTTTAATACAATTAATTCTTCCAACAGTTTTATGTGTAAATTTCCAGTGTTAACGGCATTGGTCTCATTAAACATGCTCTATTTTATGAGGAATATCCAGTACCTATGAGGCGTTGCAAATGTTACAACTCCGGTTCCCTCTGGTGGCAGAACCTTTCAAAGTGATCAGTCTGTCAGCAGCCTTCAGAGAGCTGTAGGATGCCTAGAGACTCTAAAGAACTACAAAGGGCTTATTCCTATGGATGGCAAAGGCTTTGGAGGAAGCTTCTCACCTACACCCTTGGGACAAATACAGCTGAGGAGAGAGAAGAAAGCAGGCTGATTTCACACGTCACTTTTGTTTCTGTGTAAAACCACATCCAATAGCTACTCTAGTGAGTCTTAAAAGGGATGTATTCCATAGGTGACTGGGTTAGTCGCTCCCAAATAAATCAATGCTGCTTTCCTTGGGCCAAGACAGAGTCAGAAACACGGAAACTGATGAACGAAGACGACGCATGAGAGGGAGAAGAACAACCGATGGAACCTGCTCACCTCAAGCAGCGTTGACACGAGAGTCTTTTGGCAAGACGTGCGAAGGACCTGGGCCATCAGAACGATGGGTGTACCTGTACAGGTTTATTTCAAGCACCTTTAAAACTCAAGTGAGGTTTTCAAGTAAGTTGAGGCAAGCGAGTTCCTAAGAACTCTGAACAGATATAGAAATGTAGGATCCTGATATGGGATGAAGAATTGGCCCCAAACTTCCTAGCCTGTATTATCATTGTCATTATCATTATTATTGTTATTGTTGTTCATGCAGTTTTCAGCTTTGAGAACAAAGCCAGGAAGCTCAAAATGGAATTATTTCCTGTGATGTAAAACATATGTTTGATAGAACTCAAGACGTGATCAACATGTCCCATTTTCTGTAACACGAAGCTTAAGAAATGCTCCTGATTCGTGTAATCCTACTGAAACGCAGGGTCTTAAATACAGTCATGTGTGCTTTTGCTATCGAATCTTGACACCCATAAATCTGTAGGATTATGAATTCCTCCAGGGTTCAAAAATTTTAATAATCCAGTAGCATAGGGTTTTATTTAAAACTCTTTATAATCCACAGATTTAAAAAGTCATTAGGAAGTATAAATGTCAAGGAGAACATATAAATGCACCAAACCCTGAAGTTATTTTGATGACAAATCCTCAAGTTTCTACTTCTCAAACAAAATTAGTCAGAAAGCATCTGAAATGTTCCAACTATGAACTCAAATCCTTTTCTCTTCATACAAGAAGTTACACCTTTCATGGCTCCCAAACCAGTGACGTCTTTAAATTTATACTCCATTTCATTGTTTGCCTGACAGGAACCACCCAGTTCCATCTTCTTTATTGTTAATAGGAACTATCAACAATAAAACATTAAGGGACCTGTGTCAGTGGGTCATCAATTCAGACACGCTACTCGACTTATGACACTATGTATTTCTCCATGTCCTGCCCTTATTACCTTACTATACAAAGGTAGACTGTCCTTTCTTGTTCTATGTTCTGATGTGTTATCTGCATCCTAACCTTGTGCTTGAGGTCTATTGCTGAGTAATATTGTGTTAATGTCAAAACTAATGTGAAAAGGTGGAAGGGCAGCTGGTTTATAGCACTGGACAGCCAGACAAAAGCAAAGTCTACGGAGCAGGTAATTGAGAGATTTTATCATAGTACTCAGGAAGGCATGCATTTTAAAACGTGAACGTCCTATTTCTGGAATTTTCCATTTAGTATTCTGAGGCTGTGCGTGGTTGACTGTGGGTTGACCTCAAAGGTGCAGCCTCAAAGAAAGGATTGGAGTTCTTAATTGAACTGCCTCCTTCCTAGACTCATGATATGTATTAATAAATAACCCTAGATGTTTAGAATATATCTCATTTACTTTTCTGCTAATTGCAGTCAAATCAAGGTGAGTGATTGTATTAGCCATTTGTGTTATTGTGGCAAAATACCTGACCAAAGCAATTTCAGAAAGGAAATGTTTAATTTGGCCTAGTTTGTGCTATAGTCCTTCCTGATGGGAATTTCCATCAGAAGAAGCTGGAGGAAGCTACTTACACTGCATGTGCAGTTGAGAAGCAGACTACAACACACGTGGCCTTCATCTTACCTTCTCTTTTATTTTTTTGTGGCAACTAGCGTGGACTTCTCCAATCCCTGTTAATCTAATATAGAAAATCTCTCACATACATGCCCAAGGGCAGGATTCCAGATCTTGTCAAGTTGACAATCCAGATCAACCATTATAGTATATGGTGGTTTGCATAAGAAGGACCCCACAAGCTCATATATTTGAATGTTTGGTCATCAGGAAGTGGTACTACTTGAGAAAGATTAGGAATTGAGACTTTATTGGAGTAGGCATGGCCTTGTTAGGGAACTGTGTCACTGGGAGTGGGCACTGAAGTTCCAAAGCCAAGCCCAGTGTCACTCTCTTTCAGCTGCCCCCTGTTCCTTCTCCAGCACCATACCATCTGTATACCACCATGCCCAACACACCATGATGACAGAGGACTAACCCTCTGAAATTGTCGGCAGGTTCCAATTAAATGCTTTTTTTTTTCTTTGGTTTTTCGAGACAGGGTTTCTCCGTGGCTTTGGAGCCTGTCCTGGAACTAGCTCTGTAGACCAGGCTGGCCTCGAACTCACAGAGATCCACCTGCCTCTGCCTCCTGAGTGCTGGGATTAAAGGCGTGTGCTTTTTTTTTATGAGTTACTATGATTGTGGCATCTCTTCACAACAATGGAACACTAACTGAGACACAGTGATAGAATTTGTCTTGGAGTTTTCATGGGTTTAAGATGAGAGTCATTCCTGAGGAGACAATGTGCCAAGTTAGTCTTTATCAGTCTCCTGTATGGTAGGTAGGCCATGCTTAGCTGTATGATCTTAGTAAGTGCTTGCAAGCAGATAAATCTCTCCGAAATCCCATGATGCACAGCCTCTGTCCTTTTATGTGCTTGCAATATGGGATTGCACATGGTCTGTCATGACCTTGGGTACCCAACTGGGTCTCCCTGTGCATTCCTCCTCATTCTGATTATTCCAGTTTCCCATTATCACACTAACCTTTCGGTCTTTCTATCCCAGTGTGTTTGTTGCTTTTTGTCCTTTCATTAAAAAAATATTGGTAATCACTGGGAGGATTATACCCAAACTGTAATATTATTCCTGCTAAAAGAATTTAAATTATTTCACTTCAATAGGCTGTTTCAGGGTTCAGTTGCTTCCATGGCATTTCCTGGCAACTATGTATATTGAACATCCACTGACTTAGATATGCATATACAAAAATGAATTTGTTCTTTCAGCAGGAGCATTGTTTTAGACTAAGTATGGTCAGTGTCTGGGAAGGTAAAGGTGTTTCCTATTCATGGATGGAATGGGGAATGCTGATATAT
>NW_026067916.1:10534641-10573230 GCF_014885135.2 Alexandromys fortis | reverse complement strand
ATATTAAATTTTCTTAGAAGATTTTTAGAATACACTATTTGTGCTGAATTTTTGTGAGTCTTTATTGATTATGTTTATATTTAAAGTAATAAAATACTTAGCCATGGAAGAGAATGGTGTAGGAAAACAGGGGAGGGGACAGTCATAAAGTAGGCAGAGCCTCTGTTATCTTATAAGCAGACCATTTTGTTGTTGCTGTTGTTGTTTCGAGGCAGGGTTTCTCTGCAGCTTTGGAACCTGTCCTGGAACTCCCTCTGTAGATCAGGTTGGCCTGAACTCACAGAGATCTGCCTGTCTCTGCCTCTCAGCATGCTGGGATTACAGGCGTGTGCCACCACTGGCATAAGTAGAACTTTTAAAGCATATTGCAAGAGACACTGGCCACAAAAAGTGGGGGGGTTATGAGTCATGATAAGCAAATTGAACACTTCACTTTTTGGCTGGGGATGTAACTGAGCCATCAAACTGATGCCTAAGATAAAATATCATTTTTTTTGGTCAATTTCCACTTAATGAAGAAGAGCATCTAAGATGAATGAGTGAGTATATGACGTAGAGTGTGCTGTAGGACAGTGAGAGGGATGACTAACAGCAGCCCTAGTTGTTGGTATGAGCTCATACCAGAGGCCTGGTTAAACTATCACCAAATGCATGGTGTTCCTCAGTTACTGGTCATCATTGACTTAGTAGGTCTGTCTTCCAGGGCATACTCTCCACAGGAGAGGAGTGACTGACTATCAGTGAGAAGAAGGCTATCCACATGGTAAAACACCCTGTCTCCACAAGGAGTGTATGTGGGATCCCTTTCATTTGCAGTCCTAACAAGGTGATCTGTCGCTAAATAAATACATCTATCGAACATCCAGTTTATATATTCATTATCAAAGGGTGACATGTTCACTTTTTATGATAATTTAGAAAGCACTGTCTGAATTTTAAATACAGCAACCAGAGACTTCTTAGAAGAATCTTTTGACTCCTGAGTTTTTAAAATTTGCCTTTCTTTTGGTAGCAAGCACTTCACGCTGCTGCAATTACACAATCCAATTTTTGGCATTTAAAATATTTGAAGACTTCAGGGTGACTGAGAAAACTATTCTGTGTTCACCATATGATGTTTATCTCTAATTTATACAGTCTTCAAACCCCTGTCAGACTCAGAAGTGTAGAGCTTTGGGCTCTAACAGTGCCCCACAGGGCTTGGGGGCAAGTGCTCACTCTCAAGTGCATCCTCCTCTTCCTTACAAGCTCTAGACAACAAACTCTACAGTCTTGAGCCCAGAGCACCTGTTGTTCACACTATTCTTTACTGACCTTGAAATTCTCAAGGTTGACTGCCACACACTGGCTTCTGGGGCTTTTATCCCATAGGTAAAAGCAGAAATAGTATGAGAAAACAATGAGATGAGATTCTGAGGGTCACTGTCATTCAAATAGGGATCACCTACTCATTTGCGTTGAGGGAAGACTCATGTTTCAAGGCCAGCAGAGGTTGGACTTGAAATCACCATGGAGACTAGGGTAGATATGAAATGCTATTCTTCTTCTTCCGCCATCAGTCTTTAACATTGCTACCATACTTGGGGATATAAACTGTTAGGATCCACAGGATGGAAATATGTTAATTAGCTGGTGTATGGATCTGGTTAATTCAGAAATATTAACTCAACACCTGCTATATTTTTAGTATCAGATATTTTAAGAAAATGACCAGAGTAAGCAGGGTTGTGACCTAGAGTATGTAGTTGGAAAGACAATTTGCTGGGTGATTTGATCATTTCTGTTGGCAGTAGGTAAAGTGGCTAGGGTTAGAGTATGGTGAATAATAATAATAATATAACACATCCAGAAGGGTCTCCCACTATCTGAAACCCCAGAAGAAACAAAATTGGGTGCTATGTGCAGATTTTCTTTTATGTTTTCAGATGCAGATCATTTTTGGACAGGAAATAGAAGAGTAACGCTGGTGCATACGTTGTATTTATATACACCAGCATTGTATGACCTGTGATATCCATAATTAACAATCATGGAATCAGATAGTATTTTTACATATCAAAAGGAAAGACATCAGTTTAGCGGGACCCCAAGTTTATCAACTGGTAAATAACAGAGGTGGTGGTTTAACTCAAGTAGTCACACCCTGAGAACTTTGTTCTCTTTAATGATCATATTTTTTGCTATTCCAAGAATGAACAAAGGAAGCATAAAAGATAGGCAGACCACTATAGCAAGATAGCAGGCTCCTGCACTGGGGGAGAAAGACCCCACCCTTCATCAAAGGCAAGGATGAACCTACCTTGAGGGTATGCGTGTAGGAGAACTCTGACCTGCTTGGCTAACACCTAGGCCCAAAACTGGACCTTGGGTAGATGCACCCTATCATCTAGCCCATTTTGGTCCTGCTATAGCTCATGAAGGGACTGTGGTCCTGGGGAAGAATACTGCAAGATCTCCAAGACACAGATTACCCTAGAAGAGCTCCAGAGAAGATCCAGGGAGGATAGTGTACCAAAATCCAGAGGCCTTGAACCAGACCAATGACTCACTGCAATGGAGAGTTGCCAGTCAAGCTTATGGGACAAAGGGGTATACTCTATGACACACTGACGCCTCCGGTGCCATCAGGATGGATTGTTGAGGTGGTAGAGAGGCAAGAGAGAAGGAGAAGCAGAGATTTTGCTACTTGGGGTGTGGTTTATTGTTCTGTTTGGGTTTATTTTTTTTGTTGTTGTTTTGCTTTTATTTACATTCTTTCTTCCTTTGTTGTATTTTCTTTTGTGGGGGTATGCAACAGGGATGAGGGGGAATATGGGAGAACCAGGAGGTGAACAGAATTGGGGGCATAATTTGAAACCCCGAAAGATTCAATAAAGAAGTTTTAAGAAAACGTGGGCAGAGAATCTCTAACAACAATATGAATCATCAGTATAAGTTCCTACAAGATACTGGCACTTTTGTTACAGGAAGGCAATTTTACATTCATTTTACAGTGGCACTCTATCATAAGTTAGGAATTTATGCCTTAGAATACACACCGTAAATATTTTCTTTGACTTATTATTTCCTCCAGATTTCTATTACTTAAATGTTTTACTTGCAGGATTGCAAGGAAGCTGTGTTGGCTGTTGAGTGACTTCTCCTGGGAAAATATGAACAAATGTATATTTACCCTAGTGATCAAAGAAATGGGGCCCTACAAAGCATGGTGAGGGTTATTTACCAGAGTGCAAGCGACTCAAAAGCATCCATCACACCAATGCCATCGCTGTTGCCTCACATGACTGAGGACTCACAGAAGTACATCCCTGGGAATCCCTATATGACTTACAGGCAGCTGGGCTCTTGTGAGCTTCCTGTCTCTGGTCACTGTTCACTGGTTTTTATAACTTGGGAATGGATTTCTGAGTTTAGGTTTTGGTTAGCTTCCTGAGAAAATGTTTGTGGTAAAATGGGGAGCGTAGCTGCCCTCCAATTAGCTCCGTGAGTCATGTGAACTTTGGTTACTTCCTCGAGCTTCTGATCCATCTCCACTCTGAGAGAGGAAATGACTATGCAACTCACCCTTTGCTGGAGACTTAAAACAGCTGTGGGCATAGCTTGTCCTCAGGACCTCAACCACATTTAAATTATAATTGGCAATCAAAGGATTCCTTACCCAATTGTTCCCACCCATCCCACAAACTTCTCAGCCCAATCCTCAAACTAAACAAACCCTACAACTTGCCCTTGAGATAAATCAGAGTGTGTGTGTGTGGGGGGGGGCTTCTTAAGCAGGCTTGGTAGCTGGTGTCATCCTTCAGAACCCAACTCCTGAGGAGGTATCTGAGAGTCACCATCCAGCAGTTCATCGGAAATGTGGACTCTGGGACTTCACAGCTGGCCAACTGAATCAGCCTGCATGGTTTTAAGACAAAATCGCCACATAACTGTGACTCAAGCCTGAGGTAGGATAGAGAGAAAAGACGTCTTGGTGTCATGGGCAGAAATGGCTGGGAGGAGGAGGGTCTCTGCTCATTCCTTTTATTACTGATGATGAATGCTGAAGATTTGAGATTTCACTGGAAAGCATCTAAGGGTCTAACAACCACAGAGACAATACATGTTTCCCCAAAGACACCTTGTCTAGGACAGTGAATAAACCGTTCTTACTTACGGTTGACAATGCCTTCCTAAAGACACTCCAATCAAGTGTGCTGAGGACACTAATTAGTGCCCTTGTCTAGGGCTGAAATCCTGTGAAACTTTAATTATCTTAGAACTCTCCTCTCCGACATGTAAATGACGTCCCTCCTAAAGCAACCAAAAAAAAAAAAAAAGCTCTTTACCATTTACCATTTCATAGCGACTTTAATTGTACAGCTTGAGGGGCTGGGGAGAGGGCTCAGCAGCTACAAAGTTCTTCCACATGTGACAGCAGCACCACCCGTAACTCTAGATCCAGAGGACGCCATGCATCTTCTGGCGTTAATGTCTCATGCAGACAGAGTATATCCACATACACCCACAAAATAAAAAATAAATTTTCTAAAGAAAAAAGATGCAACTTGTGAGCTTCCTAATATCACATATTTTTCCATTACAAAAGAAATCATACGTTCTCTCTCTCTCTCTCTCTCTCTCTCTCTCTCTCTCTCTCTCCCTCTCTCTCCCTCCCTCTCTCTCTCTCTCCCTCTCGCTCTCTTTCTCTCTCTCATTTTCCTCTTCATCTCTTTCTCTGTCTCTCTAAGAAGCCTGCACTTTTCCTATCAGGTGCACTTTGCTCTCTCATTGGGAAGACTTTTTGATATTTTTGTTGTTCTTGAGTAACATTCTGAGGTTTATTCTCGTCATGGCTTTCCCTCATCCCTGCCCTCGCGTCCCTATTCCTACTTAGCACTTTCTGCTCTAGCATTCCCCTTCCAACCTTTATACATTTTTATTTTTAGTCAACTCAACTTTGCTTGAAATTTAGCTAACGCCGAAGTTCATTTTTGGGGGAGTGGTCTGAGCCATGAATCCAGTTTTGCCTGTGCAGAGGTCTCTGTAAAAAAGTCTTTGGGCACCTGTGTGCTGTCTTTTTGTTGCTGGTTACCCTTCTAAGCTTGAGGAGTGTTGGTGTGGAGCAATAGTGCTTCTCTAGGCTAGTAGATATGTTTCCTGCTGTAAAGCTTACCCCCTCCTGTTATGCCATTATTGTTATAATGCCATGTCAATACCCATCTAGATCCTCCGAGAGGGGTGTTGTGTTGTGTTGTCACCGTGAAAGGAGAACTGCCCAGATGTTTTTCCATTTAGGAGACCCCATGCCTAACAGCTGCATAAACTTTGTAGGAATGAGGGATAGAGAGATCAAACGAATTATAGCGCAGTTGAACTGAAGGATGTCATCTGAAGATATCATTACGAAGGCCCCATTGAAACATTTTGTAATGTTTCTATCTGTGCAAAGCTGAATGTAAGGACCGCTTTTTCGTTTTGAGCTGTTTTTACCATATGTAACCTTTGGAAGCCTTAGCAGTTTAATCAGAAAATTTAAGCTCATATTACCATATCAGCTTTGGTACAATTGTGTGAACACCAAAGTACCCAGTACAAATAGGCACTTAGTTTACTATTCTTGCTAGCGTGAAGGGGATGAGCGTCAGAGCATGCCAGGAAACTGTTATGTAGAATAGCTAATAGATTAGTCAAAATTGATTTTCGTGATTAACCTTGGATGAGTCTTTATCGTATTCAGTGGCCTCTCTCTGGTAACTGCAGCAAGAGCACTCTCCCTCCCCTCTCCACTGCACCCATCCCCACTGTAACCCACCGCATCCCAGCAGGGAAAATTGACACTGATGTCATGGGCTTAGGGGAGCTGACCTCCTGGCCAGCCTGAGCTGAAAAACCCCAGGATCCTGGACTGACCAGCTCCAGTATGACCCAGGCCCAAAGCAGGGCCTGGGGCTGGCCCACCCCAACATCTACCCCATCTAGGACCTGCTGGAGCTCTTGAAGGGACTGGTCCTGTGGAACAATACCCACAGGATCTCCATGACCTGGGGCAGCTGCATGTTATCTCAGGGGCGTTCAGGTGAGGATCCAGTGATGAGGGTCCACCAGAAACCAGAGACCTTGAACCACACTAATGAGGCATTGCAATGAACATTTGCAAGTAAATCTGGTTGGACAAAAGAATCCTTGACACACTTTGGTTCCCAATAACACAGATTGAATGAGGAGGTGTTGGAGAAGATGAGAAGATGGAGGAGCATCTTTTTTTTTCTTTTTGTTTGTTTCCTTGTATTGTTTTGGATTGGTTAGATTGTTTTTTTATTATTTTCACTTAGGGGCTCTGCATGGCTGAGGAGAGGATGTGGAGGAACTGGGAGGTAAGTAGAATTAGGGTGCATTTTGTGAAATTCTTAAGATTCAATAAACAAATTATGTTTACTAAAAAGATTTATCACAGACATGAGATAACATATTTTATTCCTTTTTAAAATGATTTTAGAAATGCCTATCAATTATAGAATATTTAAACATATGGAAGACCACGTAACAAAATCCCCAATATCAGATATATAGAAACCCTCTTTCGAGCTGTTGGTAAAGACTGCCGAAGGGACTCTCAAATCCTTGGTTGGCCCCAAGAGGTACAAGGTATATCATTATTGCTGAAGACACCATGAACCTCAGAAATAGGGCCCAGAGATCTGGCTGGAACTGATGTAGTGATATTGTATTAGTATTTTAATAAATAAAGCTTGCCTGAAGATTGGAGTGCAGAGCTAAGCCACTAGAGGTCAGGGAGTGGTGACACACACCTTTAATCCCACGACTTGGGAGACAGAGGCAGCTGGATCTCTGTTATTTCAAGGTCATCCTGGGCTACCTGAGATTGAATCTGTCTAAAAGAGAAATGGAGTTCACACAAAGGTGATTCCAGTACTTTAATTTCAGCACTAGGGAGTTATAGACAGGAGCTATATGTCTAGGCAGAGAGAGGTATTTTTTCTTTTTTTATTATTATTTATTTACTTATTAAAGATTTCTGTCTCCTCCCCACCACCGCCTCCCATTTCCCTCCCCCTTCCCCAACTAACTCCCCCTCCCTCATCAGCCCTAAGAGCAGTCAGGGTTCCCTGCCCTGTGGGGAGTCCAAGGACCTCCCACCTCCTTCCAGGTCTAGTAAGGTGAACATCCAAACAGCCTAGGCGCCCACAAAGCAAGTACGTGCAGTAGGATCAAAACCCAGTGCCACTGTTCTTGACTTCTCAGAAGTCCTCATTGTCCGCTATGTTCAGCGTAACCTTCATCAGGCAATGAAAGGAGACAGAGACAGAGTCCCACATTGGAGCACCGGACTGAAATCCCAAGGTCCAAATCAGGAGCAGAAGGAGAGAGAGCACGAGCAAGGAACTCAGGACCGCGAGGGGTGCACCCACACACTGAGACAAAGAGAAGGGTATTTAAGGCAGGACAAGATTAGATCCCATTGCACTCTGAGGTTTAGTGGAGACAGTTCCAGTATCTGAGTAGAGAATCTGAGAACAGAATTGTTCCTTTGGTCTAAGCATGGGTGGAGGTAATGCTGGCCAAGCGGCTGGCCACTTTGCTTCTCTGATTTCAGGATTAATCCCCATATCTGGCTCGGAGTTTTTATTTTTAAGACCAATTAGAATTCATGCTACAAACTGATCTGAATGTCTCCTCTGTGAGAACTAGCTTTCATGGTACCAGAAGATATCACATAAGCTTCCAAAGTGGGAAGCAACCATCAAACCTACCCTTCCACGATACTTATGAATCACAGTGACCGCCAGCATGGCAGGATATCCCTAGGAATATAGTGGTGACATACATACTTTAGTAGTAACCTACAGTTACCCAATTGGACTTAAGAATCACTTAGCAAGAGAGAAACCATGCTTAGTACTGAAAACCTAGCCAACTACTCAGGCTAGCAAAGTCATAGATCTTGCAGGAGAACCTACAACCACCACTTTGCTGGACCAGCACAATCCCTAACATCATTTATAGACATGTGTCTTCATACTCACAGACAGGAGTAGTCCTTACTCCTTACCAGGGAAACTTCTCTTTGCAACAGGGACCATTACAGAAAATCACAACCAATCAAAATGTAGAGTTGGGTAGCCCAGATCCAATGGTTGCATCTACAAAACAGTCCTGCACCCAAGGCTCGGAGGACATCGCAGAAGAAGGGGTGGAAGACTGTAAAAGTCAAAAGATCAAGGATTTTGTTGTGAGATTTTTCTCCTAGTAATGCCAGAAGCTCTATCCATAGAGCCTCACTGAAATGACTGCCCACATGTGAGCTGGACAAAGACAACAATAGGCATTCTAAAGTGGATGTCAAAAGTCAGAGAAGCCTCAAACCTACACAAAGACCTTCGGGCAATAAAGGAATACTGAGAGCAGGAGAGAGTCTTTCCCTAGACAATCACACCAAATGGTTACCCAATATCAAAAGGTCAGTCTTGATCACATACTTGGGATTAACATAATATAGTCTGAGCAGCTTATTAGAAGTATATATATGTAAGTATACATATATTCGTGCAATAATAATGTAAAAAGTGGCCATGAACTTGAAAGAGAGCAAGGAGGGGTATACAGTAGGGTTTAGAAGGAGGAAAAGGGAGAAATTATATNTACATATATATACTATAGTCTCAAAACAAAACCTCTGTCAAAAATATCACCAAGCTAAAAATAAAATCAGTCAGTTCAATAATTCAGATAAAAGAACTGTTGGTATTTTAGAGGTCATCATATGTACATCTATACTTGCATGTGTGTGTATTTATATAAGCAAAATATTGTAGTGTACAAACTATTTTCAAATTTATTTGAGTGAATATCTTATTTAGTGTGGTATTAAAAGCAGAGGCATTAGAGTCAAAACACTTGAGTTCAAACCCTGGCACCATCCCTTAGAGAAAGTACTAAGGCATGGCACAAACCTGGAATGTCAGCATGCAGGAAGCTAAGACATGAGGAACATCATGAATCTGAGGATAGCCTAGGCTACACAGTAAGATTTAGGTAAGCCTGGACTGGCATCTAAGTCCTTCTCTCAGTAAACCAGACCAAACTATCAACTAACTAACTAACCCGCAATAACAAAAATACCACTTAGTCAATAAGAAGCTCGAGAAAGTTATTTCTTAATGACTAATTCTTACTTAGGAATATTTATTAAGCCATAGAAGATTTGTGTACACCTTTGAAAACATTATTTACTCGTACTGTTTGGAATACAATTTTTTATGCTTTGAAAAATACATTTAGTTCTACACATATTTCTTTTTTCTGCCATAATAAATAATTCCTTTGCTTACTAATTTCTGTAAACATCTTGGAGTGATCCTTTAGGCCATAAGTAGATATTTATACTAGGAAATCTTTTCATTTTTTGCCACCTTTGAGGTGTTTCTAAGATTTGTGGACAGATCATGGCTGTTACTCAAGCCTGCTGGAGATCTTGAGAAAGTTTCAGGATTTAGAGGAAAACATCCAAAGGGAAAGTGAGGTAGAGAGAGACTGTACAGCCATTTCATTGCTTTCAGATGGTGGTTACACCCAGCTGTGCATCGGAGGAAAAGGTTGGTACCGTCGTGCTGTAACCAGGCATGGAAGCCAACATACAGAAAATGATTGTGAAATACTGTCGTAGCAGTTTTAAATCTCGTGCAGTTCTAATACCAGATGAGCTGATAGACTTGAATTCCCTTTGGCACAAAGATCTTCCCTCAACGGCGAAGCCGTAGCTTCTGGAGCCAGCTGAAGCTGGAATCAAATTACAGAACCTTGGCAAGTCACACTCCGTGAGCATGCCACTTTCTGGGCCCAATGTGGTGTTTCTAAGCCACCTGAGCTGTTCATTCAACCTCCTCCACTCTGCAGAACAGAGAGCTGTGCGTCTGCATGCAGCTCCACTCAGAGGAGACCCTTGGCATCTGGGCCCCTCCTCCCATTTTCAGTCAGGCCTCAGCCTAGATATGATTTGCACTTTTCATTAAACGTTTTCCACTCTCCATTTCTCTCTCTCAGAACTACTAAATGCTAAATAATATCCCCACTAAAGCTTACACAGGGCACAGTGACGGTCACATTTCTGATCGCTTACAGAGGTGTGAAATTTCCTGGATTCGAAGATCTATCTGAGTGGAATGGGTGTTTAATATTGCTAACCTTTTGGAGACAATGGAATGAAATTTAATATGAACCCCGTATTAGAGAGAAAATAAAATCAATTAAGTAATAGTTCAGATCCTCATATGATCCTCTGGTAGACTACTATTGGTGACTAGAAATGTCAAAATAAGCAGTTATCCTTGATATAGATCAGCTAGTTTCATTGACTCCAGGTACAAAGACAGCATCTTTAGTAGTGCGAGGGGAATAACAACCCACACAGATTCCCCCTCTTCGGGCTTTTTCCTCAGCAATTCCTTAAGCACTGGACTAGTTTTCGACTTTGAATATGTTTTCCCCTCAAACTGATCTACTGTTACTCAAGGATTTTGTGACTACTTCAAAGACACTTTGTATATTTATTTTCATTGATTGTTTGACTAACTGATTGTATGCTTGGGAAAGATGGGAAGAACACTTCAAGGCACAGGTCTAGTGGAAGTCAGAGGACTGCTGCCAAGAGTCTATTTGTTTGTCCCGGCTGCCCAGAAACGAAATAACCACAGAGAAACTATGTTAATTAAACCACTGCTTGACCCATTAGCTCTAACTTCTTATTGGCTAACTCTTACATCTTAGTTTAACCCATTTCTAGTAATCTGTGTATTGACCACGTGGCAGTGGCTTACTGGATAGGTTTTGGCAGCCTGTCTTACTCTTGTGGCAGATCCATGGTATCTCTCTGACTCTGCTTTCTTCCTCCCAGAATTCAGTTCTGTCTTCTCCTACCTAAGCTCTGCCCTATCTGGCCAAGGCAGTTTCTTTATTCATTAATCAATAAGAGCAACACAGAGAGGAGACTCCCCCATTAGAGGATGACTTGAAGAAATTGGTTCTCTCCTTTTGCCGTATGGATTCGCAAAGCTCAATCAGGTCATCAGATTGGCAGCAAGCAGTTTTACCATCTTAGCCCTCTTGCTAGCCCTGCAATTTCTTTAGCCCCAATCCAGCTTTACAGTTTCAGAATAACACAGTATAAAGCAACTACATGCTTGGAAATAAGTTTATCCATTCAACAGACCCTTAGCTATTCTTATAATTGTACCAAAATGTTTTCCTGACCTTATAGAACTCCTACTCTCCTGTCATATACACATTTCAAGACCAGCATATTACAAGCTAAACTCTCCACCTTTCTTGCAAGTCAAGTTCAACCGTTCTTGTTGTTATCTTGATTCACTAATACAACTTTGGGAATACATATCTTCACTTTCAGAATACTGTTATTTTTGAATAGAAAGATTATGCATTTGAATATAATTAGAGATCAGGTTTTTTTTTTTATATTTGCAAATTTCCATGTTCACTTCAAAATTGCTTCCCTCACATTTTTCTCGTTTAATTCCTGATGTCACTATTTATTTCCTTTAACTTCTCATTATTTTAAGTATGCATGCAAATGTACTTCTCAAATAGTCAAAGAATGATTCTACATGCTGACAACATGGTGTTGGGTAGGGCACTTTAAATAGCAGCCTTCCAACAACTTAATGCTCATAAATAACCAGGAGTGTCACAGGCCTTCGGGAAGGATCTTTCAAATTTATTCTCTTGCCTTTCAAAATAGTAACTTTTGCGATATATTTACTTTAAAGCTAAACCTTTAAAGGATACAGGTCAACAATTGGTTAGACACAGGGTTTGGAATTCATCAGAATGATCCATTACAATCCACTTTCATTGATTCAGAAGGCAAGTGTGAACCCAGTACTAATCACTTTGCAGACTTCCCTTTCCCAGCTCCTGGCAAATGCTAATATCTCTCTTTTTTTTTTAACCCCAATGTACCCACTCTAGATGTTTCATAGAGTTCCAGCTATACAACATCCACTGCCTTGTTTTTGTCTTCTTTTATTTAATGGGTTTTCAGGTTGATCTATGTTGCAACCCATGAGGTGGTAACATATTGTGTTTTTAAGTTGCAATCCTTTAATGACAGATCATGTTAATATCTTTTCATCTGTTGGCTGGTCTTCTACATGTTGTTTTCAATATATTGTCTAACCAAACCCTTTATACATTTTATGTCTTTATCCTTGGGTGTGTTGAATTGTAATAATGCTTTACATAGTCTTAATATGTCTCTTATGAGATATGTGACTTGCAAATATTTCCTTATATTCTGTGAATTATCATTTTATTCTCTGTGTCCGTGGAAATGAATTAAAAGGGAGATTATAAAGTTTAATATATCTTCATTTGACTCCATGATTGGCAAATTTGCTGTTATTTTTAGAAATCATTGCTAATCTAAGTAATCGTGACCTGCTTCTTACGTTCTGCTGTAAGAGTTTAACAGTTAAACAGATTTTGATATGCGATCTAATATACCACGAATGTAGAGTTTCCTTTCTAGTTTCTCACTTCAATCACTTACACATAAAGTCAGCATGTGAATCTAGTGCCAGTATCACATTGCTTTGTGTCCTATAACTTAGGGATTAAGCTTTAAAGTTTACAATTTTTCAACCTTTGTAGCATAGTCTAGTCTCTCGTCACTGCTTTTCACAACTGTTTTGCTGTTGCTCTGGGTACTTTATGCCATACGTTTTCTGGGTCACCTCGTCAATTCTCATAAAGGCAACTCAGCTGGGGACCCGAGAATAGTTATGCCGAGCCTGAATCTGCTGTATTAGTAGCAAACACTCTGCTTCTTGACTTTGTTTCCTCAATTAATTCTGGGGTTTGCTAATCATGACATCAGGTATGGTTTGCATGGATTTCCCCTAAAGGATCGCATGTTTGAAGGTTTTGCTCTAGAGGTGCCAGTGTTTCAGGGTGCACAGAGCCTAGCAGGGGACCCTTAGAACGCTGGGTTTATGCATCTGCAGTTGAAGGTGGAATACAGTCCATACACATCTCCTGGGCTTGTACTATGAATGCTGTGCTCTGATATACGCTCCCTACCATTGCCATCTGACATCAGAATATGAGTCTTTAAGAATGGATCTTGTCTTTGGCCACAATCTATAAATTTCTCAGCTTCATAAATTCATCAGAATAAAATATCTGGCCTAGTAACGTGAAGCTGAGAAGTACAATATCCCAACCCAGATGCTGCCTTAGAGCAATTCTACTGACTTCCTGCTACACTCTGGACACATTTCACACCCCTCCCTTCCTTGGCTACAATAACCTTCTGGGCATCTACTCTCCTCTTTTAGCTATGTTAAGAGCACCTAACTGTCTCGATGGTTTCTTTATGGTCCTGATTAAGTCACCCCCCCTTTTTTTCTGTATCAGATCTACTTACTGCCTTTTCCTTTGCCTCAGCTGAAATCCTTTCCTCTGAAGCCTTTGTAAGCCTAATTGTTATCATTGCTATAGTTTTGGTCCCCTGCTCAGTGCTGTAGAGCACACAGCACTTTGGGAGTTGGTGGAACCATTATGATCCAGGTTCCCAGAGAGAACAACGTATAAACTTAGGAATCTGTGTCCTCATAACGAGAACTCCACTGTTCTCTCTCTCTCTTGTCCTTTCTTCCTCCTACTTGCTCTCCTTCTCCCCTTCTTTCCCTCTCTCCTTCTTTCTCTTTCTTGGCCACTGGGAGCGGGGGAAGGAGGGGCTTTTTTATTTGCCATGATATACCACCTCCACCAAATCCATGGTCTCGACTATACATTTTATTCTTTGAGGTTGACTACCACAAAGTATTTTATCAGAGTAGCTGGAAGCTAATAGAATCATTAAAGTCTCAGTTACACTGTTGTACTCCAGATGTTTTGCTACAATTATCACATAATAGAGTGTTGCAAAAAAAAAATCCCATAACTTTCATTCTCTAGTTGCTTTGCTCATACCTCAGTTTATTTTCTTTGAGGTAATTTACAGTCTATTAAAACATCCCATTGGTTGCTTATTTCTTTTGTTGTTAGCTCCTACCTGGAGCATAGACTCTAGCCTTCTGGGCATCTTGCAGAAATCTTGGCACATACCTTGTATTCAGTAAATAGACTAGATGTTTCTGCATAGATTCCTACCTGTTACATGTGACTTCAAGTACTAGTAGCAGTGGTAAGCAAAATAAAAGTATCAGGAGAAATGAATCAACACCAGTGTGTTAACATAGTAAGCTAAACATTTTCCATCTATGAACTAGTGTAGTATTCTATAGCAATATTATAATGTCTAATATACACTCATAGTCTGCAAAAGAAGAATCCATGCTTTAAGATGGTAGCAACTCATTGATCAAGCAACAGAACCAATACACTGCACCACGCAGTTGACCCCAAGGCTTGCACCCATGGGGTGAAACGGCTACCTGGGTACAGGGTAAAATTGTCTTCAAGGGACTTTTTTTTAAAAAAAATAACTTAAGCCATATATAGTTTCTTTACATAAAAAACCCTTTATTATGGTTCTGTACATACAAAGTAAAACTGCAAATGCATGGTGCAATAACTTGGTTGACAGTCTTGCCAATGTTGTCACGAGGATTATTTCTCTTCTCTTTGAGCACACTGAATGAGATGAGACAACCAAGTTATCAAATGATGTGATTATTTTATATTTAAATATCAAAATAAAGTATAATAGTTTTATTTATTCTAATTAATTAACTTCTTGGACTAAAGAAAAATGACTCTTTTGGTGATACTTTTTTTTACCATATATTCTAACACCAATTCCAACTTTACTGAGAATAATTAAAATGTTAAGAAGAAAAAATGAAATATAAAAGAAAAAATGAATAGAAATCCATTGGTATCAGTGTCTGATACCAAAAGAATATTCTTATATATTTTAAGAATAGAATTTTATGAATAAAGATAATTAAAAATATTTATGGATACATTATTACATTTTACTCTAAAATTACAAGTTATTGAAATAGAAAACAATATATACACTACCTGAAATAATTCTAAACAATGAAATAACAAAGAATGTAGTTGTAGAATTTATTATAACTATTTGCAGCCTCCACAATGTGCTATGCTTGTTAAACATGTAATGACTTCAACTTTGCTCTTCAAAGATAACTCGGACATAGGAAAGCCAGTGGAGTACCTGACCTCCTATTTCACCAGGATTATTTAATGTGTGTTCAAAGTTTTGTCCTCCTCTTTACAAGGGAAGAGGATGTGTGACTATTGAGGCTGGGCTGACTCACAGGAAAGGAAACTGAATTTCTTTTGTCAATTTCCCCCCCAATGCTTGGTACCCAATGAACATTCAGTCACCACGGTGACACTGATTATCCCCTACATCACAAACTTACGTGTGATCAAGAAGAGAACTTTGGTAATCTATGGCATATTACTTTAAATTTAATTGCATATTTACCTAGATTGGTATTAAATTGACATTGAAATCAATGTCTAAATCTTACACTGATTGTAAACTATATAAATCCCTATGAAGAATATAAAAATAGAAAACTAGAAAGTTGTTAAACGATCCTCTAGAGTTGCCCTGTTCTGAGTTCTTCTGTCATCATTGGGCATTACCTGAGAGTGGCTGGTATCAAGCTTTAAGTACATTGGCGTGCTTTAACTCAGAAAACCTGGCGTCTCGCCTTAAGTACACGGTCCTCCTCTGGGCACAAAGTGCAGATAAAGCGGATTACAGAACACGGGGCTCTGCTTTCACTTCTGGGGTTTTCTTCCCGCCTCTGCCATTGCTGCTGTGATTTTGATGCCGAGGCCCTTTGATCTGATCATAAGGTCCGGCTGAAAGTGTTTGGACTACATCTGCCGAGTCACCCTTCAGTAGTCCTCAAGTGACAATTTAGAAGGATGATGTCACTCAACCGTGCCAGCAGCAGTCGCAGAGAAATCTCCATGTGTATGGGAAAATATACGGTGGCCAACCCTGTGGCCATTTTTCATCTTTTGAAAGATCCCTCCCAATTTTAGCAGTGTTAAAACGTGAAAAGCCTGATTTTTCAAATTGATGGAATATGACTTAAAACAATAGGGGTGTAAAGAGAAAGATATGAGAGATAGATGGGTATGACATTTCACATGGAGTGGAATCAATGGGCGTCCAGCTCACTGCTTACCCCTTGCCTTCTTCTCTTAGCAGAGAGACTAGAACGTGTCACCATCCTTCACAGGACTTCCCATGTGAGTACCATCTTCACAAAGCAGTTCCCGTCCAGACTCAAATTACACTAAGTCAAATACTAGGTATTCACTGTATTAATGTTTATTGATCACCTACAGAAAGCACAAGAGGGTAGCAACTACAGAACTTACCTTGAAGTAGGGGAAGATCACATAATAAATAAGTAAAAAGAATTTTGAGGCTAACCCCTAAGCAATCATTCTGTGATGCTATTGATAACTACAGTGAATTGAGTGGGTGTGCCCTTGGTATGTGGGCAGGGAAGTCCTTGTCACAGGTGATAGCTGCTGGCCAGAGGGACAGGGAATTGAGTGGGTGCCAGGTACAAGGGGACACGTGGATGAATGAGGTGACAGACACCTGAAAAATGACATTGCTGACTGAGGTTTTCTGTTCTTAACTCCACAGACCAGATGAGACAAGTTGCTTTTGCAACAGAAATCCTTCCTGTACCGCAACTCTTGAAGGAGGAATACTCTGCATTCCTCCCTTGTAGAAAAGCTTTTGATTTTTTTTGTCTGTTTGTGAGATGATTAAGAGGAAATGTGTCCATCTGACAGAGCGACCCTGCTCTGAATATATGTTTGGTTGACTTGTGCTCAAGATTCAAACCAAATATAATACAGGGTTCATTTTTCATTTCTAGTATGCCAGAATTTTATCAGAAAGCCACAAATATTGTTCTATTAGTATTCAGTATTACCTTTCACAATTCATTCAAGCTTTATTTAGATGTTCACCTTAATTGGGACAATTAAGTGTGAAAATGTAGAAATACTAAAATTATGTCTTGTTTTTAAATATAATTTTATTTTAAATTTTATGCATTCTTTCCTATCCCCTGACTCTTCTCCACTTGCCCACCATCCAACTTCATCTTCTCCCTGTCTCTTTCAAACCAAAAAAAAGCAAGCTTTAAATTCTCAGCAAAACCTAAACTCTGTGAACTGTGTGGTGGTAGTTTCAAACAAGAGCCACGAGATGGCAGCATAACAAAACTGGATGGCATTTCAGGAACACACTGGTGTGAGATGACAGTTTAATTGCTTTTTTGTTGTTGTTTTATTTTAATATACCTTAATTGAAGGAGGATTACACAGCTTTCCTCCCTCCACACCTCCCAGCTAACCTGTTAAATACCTCTCGTGTTTCCCATCTACCCCTCAAGTTGATAGCTTCTTTTCTTTGATTATTATTGTACACACACACACACACACACACACACACAACTTGCTGATTTGCTGAGTCTGTTTTGCTCTTTGTCTGTATATGGTTACAGAGCTGACCCCTTGGCACTGGACAACCAGGAAGGGTAGTCATCCCTGTGAGATACTAATTCTCCTTCCCCCGGCAGCTAGTACCTTGAAAATAACTAGATGCAAGTAATGATTGCTTTGTAACGTACAAACACATAACAGTAGGCTTTTTGGTTTTGTGTTGCAAATATAAGTTTGAAAAAAAATATTTCAATATATCACAAATAATAGGATTATATTTGTAATAATTTAACATTTATTAACAAACATGCTTTTGTTTCTATCATAAGCAGAGAGACTGGACTAAAATGAAAATAAAATGGTCTCTACTATGGGTTTAGTTGTGTCTTCCAAATTTGTATGTTGAACTCAGGACCTCTGGAAGCCTGAGTTCAATTCCCAGCAACCACATGGTGGCTCACAACCATCTGTAATGAGATCTGGTGCCCCCTTCTGGCCTGCAGGCATACATGCAGACAGAACACTGTATACATAATAAATAAATAAATCTTTAAAAAAAAAAAAACAAATTTTATGTTGAAGTACTGAGACCATGTAGTTCAAACCTTGCCTCTATTTGGAGGTAGGGACTGTTACCGACTAGTTTCATTGGTATCATTACGCTCTATTCCTCCATGTTCACTATACGAGGAAGCAGTCTTGGTGAAGCCAAACATGGAGGCTCAACTGTGAAGGCCAAAGGAGGCCAAAACCCCTGAGCCTAAGAAAGATGCCACAGAAGCAACAATCCTCACCAATCTCAGGACCCAGGCCTCCAGAACGGCTGAATTCATTTTGGCTGTATCCGCCCAGGAGCATTTGGTAGAACAAACTGATATTTTCTCCCGGTTTTAGGGTTTCTGTGCCCACATGTAAACAAAATATAAAACACACAAGTGCTTGCAGCTTGGTGCAAAAAATGGTATAGCAGATGTGAGTTCAAGGTGTGCAGGAATGTCAATGAGAGGGGATGCAGTACCTCAGACACTGGTGAGAGGCCTCATAGAATATTTGGTGTATATATTCTAACAGTCAATAGTGTTTGTCTGTGCAGAGACATCAGAATGAGAATAAATAGCACTTACATGAAAGAAAATGTAACGAGATAAAAATAAGCAAATTAACACTGTTGATGTTTGAAAAGCCAGTGGTATCTTACTGTCCTATAAGCTTATTAAATATGTTATACAGAATATTGTTTGAGACATGGTTTCTCTATGTATCCTTGGCTGTCCTGGAATTCACTCTGTAGACCAGGCTGGCCTCAAACTAAGGGTCATTTGAGGAGTCACGTGGAAACATACTATTGTGGAAGCTTCTTAAAATATTCACATATGCAAAGAAATTAAATGGAGCCACCAAACACTGGAGGAGACAATGCCTCAGCCAGACATCTTTACTGTGCTAAGTGTGGGTTACCAGTAGTTGAGTCGTTGGCCAAAGGTGTTTCATGGAATCCTACAAATATCTCAGACTATTGCTAAGGCTAATGGCTGCTTTCTGCAACTGATGCTAAGGCCCTATTGTGGAAGACCTCACTTCCATATTACATTGGACACAGAGAAATAGAGCTGGTGCCTAATAGTATTAATAAATGCAATTATTTGTTGGATCTAACTGTTAAGAGGTATATAAAAGGAGACACTTATCATTCAAATTATTCTGTTCTTGAACAGTTTGAGATAGCTTATCACCAAAAATGTGTAAACCAGACTAAATATATAAGTGAAAAGGAGAGCAAAATACAGCACACCAGGAAGGAATGCTATCCAAAGAACCAGTGCATTTGCAGAAACTCAACCTAATTTTAGTATTTCTTGATCCAGGACACAAGCATACAATGGTAAGGTTGGAAGAAGTTGTTTCTTATGCCATCTCTTCAATGTCACAATACAGCTTCTTATTTTCTGCACTGAAGACACACAACAACCTTCACGTTGCATTACAGATGGAGAACCTGGATGTTTTATTTGATACTACCATCCGCAGTTTGTCACTAACATGGCAACATATTATTCCTTTCTGAACAAGTTGAAGGTATTTTTGGAGAGCCCGGTAGGGAACAAAGTCATGGGTTCAGAAACGGATCTAGGGATCTCACTGGAGCCGGGCACAGAGCTTGAAAGGCATTAAAAGTTGTTGAATAACACATGCCTCTCACACTTTCCCTTCAAGATCCCGATTTCTCAGCTGAGTTCTTTATACAGGATGATAAAGAATGCAATATGTGTTACGGGCACTGGGGAGTAAGTTCCATAGCAGATTAACCAGATAGGGCTTTTGGAGAAACAAAATCAAACCACCTTGCCCCTCCACAGGGAGCAGAATGACCGGGTTGGCGACACTGAAAAGCGGAACCGCCAGCTGCGGCAGCATGAGCAGGTGGAGCTCAAGGAAAACAAAGGCCGTGCTTTCCCAGGGAAGCCCACATCAAAACCACAGTGAAGCTCAAGTTTGTGATGTTAATTTCTCTGAAAATAAAAAAGACACATCTGAATTATAGTCCCCGCTTGCTAAGATAAGGGAGGGTCATTAATTAATGTCATTTCATCCGCACAAGAATACTATCATTAGCAAGACCATGCACCAATTGAAAGACGTCCCTGATTCTTCAGAGCCCATTAACCCCACACAGCACAGTCTGAAAGAGTCCCACAGAGAAATAATTTCGACAGCAATTAGTAATTATCTCAAACTGTTCCTTAACACTTCGAATTCCACAATACTATCAAATACTTTACATAATTTCTTTTAAATACTTTACTAGTGGAAGATGTAGACATGATAATGTTAGCATGTTATTTTTTAAATATTCCAACACTTGAAGAAATTAACCAGAGAGATCTCGCCAGTGCCACTCAGTATTTACACTGCTTCTATTTATATGATAGAATCTTTATTGGAAATCACACTGTTTCATCGATTCCAAGATCATATCAAACATGTGTACTTACAGCATGTATGTATGTGTACTTACAGCAGTTAGGGCAGTTACCTATGAAATTTTATGCTAAATTCACAAAGTTTTCAACATCAACATTTCAAAATCATACAAACTGGGAGCATTGGAGACTACTGGTTTTATAGTGGCTCTCATGAGGTCTGTGACCAGTGCGCTTTGGAAACCTTCTTTTACTATTTGTGCTACTGAATGGGGCAGAGGGCAGGCTGAAATACGCTGGACTAACTACTGGGCAAAATAATTTGGTTTCTGGGGCAACGATAGCAGTAAATAACATTTTAGTTTCTGTCCTTGATTTTAATGATCTAAATGTCACATGATTTGATATGAAGCTGAAAATCACCATGACTTAATATACGCCCAGCTGCTGCTGTCTGACTTTCTAAGACTAAGAAGACATTACTAGAATCCTACTTACTGAATATTGGTACTAATCATTGACTGTTACTTTTTCATGAAACAGCTTCCCCCACATTTTTTCCATAAATTGTATGTAGCAGGGTAGATTAGAAATTTCCAGTATTCAACTTGAACATAAGCTGTGGCCCATGATACTGCAGGAACATTGGAAATGGGTAGTTTATGTATTTACTCTGAGATGCTGTGGAAAACTGAAGCTCCATAGAATTCTTTGAACACTTTTGTTTGATTTATGAAGGGAAATCTTGAATTTACTACTCTATGCTTAAATCTTGAAGCTTCCAGGACTCATCTCTCTGGAAAAACTATTCTGTGAGGTGCCTCAAATAAGAATTTATAGTAAGCAAAACAAACGGTGGGGAACTCACAGGCTGAGAATAGGCCTTAGAGTGAGATCCAGAGAAGTTGGGAAGGCACTGAGCGCATGGTACCAAGGGGGCTTTACACAAGGCAATTTCTAAACATGCTATGAGACATAAAACTCTATTAAACCTAGAAGGTGCAGATAGACACTAAGTTAGGGTCCATTCCTCACCACATAGTAAAGGAGCTCCCAAATTGTTAACCAGACCTAACAGCTTTGCTAGAGTTTGACACTTAGCAGTTGAAGTCAGTACAAGACTTCACAGGAAGCCATGTATACAAATAAAATTGTTTCAGGGCGACAAGCATTTTCTGGCTTATACGTCTAGTTACTCTGGACCCACATGCATCACCTGTGGGAAAATGGGTTTCCTCTGATCATCTTTACCTAAGAAAAAGGAAGCTGAACTTGGATGCCATTGTACTCATCACTGGGTAAGAATGCACTCTTGGAACCTGGACCTTTGCATGAGCATTTAGCCTCTTTCTGGAACCTTAAATTCTTGCCATGCCATCGATCTTAGTAAAATGAATGTTCCATCCAATGAAATGTGTATATCAGGAAAGTATGAAATCAGTGTTTCTTATTGGCATTTTTTTTTTTTTTTGGTTTTTTGAGACAGGGTTTCTCTGTGGCTTTGGAGCCCCTCCTGGAACTAGCTCTGTAGACCAGGCTGGTCTCGAACTCACAGAGATCCGCCTGCCTCTGCCTCCTGAGTGCTGGGATCAAAGGCGTGCGCCACCATCGCCTGGCCTTATTGGTACTTTTTAAAAATAACCTAACAACCGTCAGTACTTTCATTAGGTTCTAAAGGAAACCCCTCACTTTCGTGGGACCATTTCTGAATGGTGCCATTTCATATTGACTAGAAGACCACAAATTACTGCATTACTACTTATTTCCATAGCTCATCAACAACCATAGCAACTTCTGAATTTGATCTCACATTTCCATGGAAAATGTGACTAAATTGTTTTATTTGGAAATTGATCATAATAAAGTACACATGAATGAGTGAAGGAGATGTAAGGGAAGAGGAGGAGGGCACAGAAGAGGAAGCAATACCAGAGAGGGCATGTTACAATATTCTACACATATAAAATTGCCCAAGAACAAAGTCTACTATAAAGTTATATATGCTGTTTTGGGGAAATTGTGATGAGAAATTGGCTGTGAATGAAAAATTAAAAAATCCTACTTCAAAATAACATATGACCCTAAAGCTATCACTGTGTGTTTGTTTGTTTGTTTGTTTATTATGTATACAATATTCTGTCTGTGTGTATGCCTGAAGGCCAGAAGAGGGCACCAGACCTCATTACAGATGGTTGTGAGCCACCATATGGTTGCCGGGAATTGAACTCAGGACCTTTGGAAGAGCAGGTGATGCTCTTAACCGCTGAGCCATCTCTCCAGCCCCTATCACTGTGTTTTTGCAGGGACAAACAATCTCCTGTGTTCTACAATGCTATTTAAATGACTTCATTAGGAAATAAACAAAATGTTGCAATTCAGATGGACGTTGTCATGGAAATATTGAAGTTGCCAGTACATGTAGCTAATTCTCCCCACTGCTCTTATTAAGTGGGTTCTGCCTTCTCTCTCTCAGCACTAGCACGTGTTCTCAGAGCAGGGTTGCGTCACTCAAAGCAGAAGGTATTCAGCACCTTTGTGCTGTTTCCCAGCTCAGTGGCCCCCAGGGTAATCTTTGGCCATAGACACATTGACTACTTCAATAGTAGAATAAAATTTTTCCCTTCCCCGAATTTAGTGACCTAAATACTAATTTGTCCAAGAAATTGTCGCTGGTACTATAATCTAAAATCCTACTTCATCTAGTAGAAAGGCCTTCATGTCTCTAAACAAATATAAAAGCAGAAATGCATCGCTTGAGGCAGCTGGTCACAGAGGTACAAATTGCTTCAAGTAATTTGAAAGGATATTTTACAAATCATAAGGCCAAGAGGAACATCACTCAGAACTTAGTAAGTAAATAAAAAATATTGGAAAAAATTCCATCTGAAATAATTTCTGTTGGTCATTTACTAAGTTTATGTGGCATTGCTCTCAAAGGCTAAGGAAGCCAACTGTAAAGCAATAATCATTTCTTTTCAGAGGAAATAAGGCTTAAATTAAAAATTTTAAGATGGCAGTAACTACATTATAAGAACAAATTCTGTACATATATCTAGGAGAATTTTTCAGAATACTAATTATCTCAGAATTAATTCAAAGTTGATCAATTTTTTTTTGACAAAGAAAAATGGAGCATGATGTGAAATAGCATCTTTTTTATTCCCTCCTCTGCATCCTTCTATCCTCACGCTTAGGGTTATGACCCCCATATGCAACACACCGTTTTTTACACAATTTTCTCATGATGATCTCCTTCTTATGTAGATATTTTTCTATGCCATCTCCTGTTTAATATTATTCCCAGAAATTTTTTATTAATCTAACAATCACAGTATATACAGTATATATGTTACAAACTGATTATTCCAAATACTATAACCTAGAAACAAAAGAAGAATAAAGTGGGGTCTATGAATAGAGCTTTGGATTTTTGTAAGGAGAAATAACAAGGGGTGCTTTCTGTTGTTAAATTTTGATTTTTGTTGTGTTTTCCTTAAATTCTCTTTAGTCATATTTTGACAAACTATTCACTTATTTAAAGGTGTGTTTTAAGTAGCATATATTTATTTAATTCACTTTCTACTACTGAAATTTATTTGAAGACTTAGTGTACAAAGTTAGATAAGACAGAAGTGTTTGAAGCACTGAACTCTTAATAACATGAACATGGTTCAGAAGAGATAACGCATAGTCTTTGGACAACATGATTAAAATGTGACAAAAATTTAGCTTAGTGCATATAGTGTGTATCAAATATTCATAATTTTAAGCTGTTTTTTAATTTTTAGAAATATGTATGTTTGTGTTCATGGCCCTGGAAATGATTATTTTCTTCAGTCTTTGAATATTTTCAAGAAAGATGACAAATGGAGAAATTTCTTTATTAGGGTTTTCAGGTATGCATTTAAACGTAAATATCAATGAAAGTATTCTAAAGATGCTGAAAACTCACAAGGGAGTGAAAGAAGAAAAAGAATTTCCATATGAAGTATGTAAAGGATGCGGTGCTCCAAACTGTGCGCACCAACATTCTGAAGAGAGTTCACCAAAATTAAATTCCAGCTCTCTACCCAGAAAGAGCTGAATAAGTTTCATGAGGAGTATAAAGGACAGCATTTGAATGATTTATAGCAAGGTGGATGCATTTCAATATTTTTTGCAAATTATTTAGGTAAATACTCTACTTTGAAATATAAGTAAAGCTAATAATTGTGGGGTAAATAATAAAGAAGTTAGCAAAGTGAGAAAAGAAACATATCAAGACCTCAAGTTGCTCAACGAAAAATACTGATCATATTTTGTCTTCCATTTTATCATACCCCATAGTCACACTTGTAAAACACACCAAAATATTAGTCATACAGGGTGGATTTTTTTAGTCAGAGTTTGAATCATATTACTCTTCTGTTCAGAACTCGAACATCCCTATCGCCTTCAAAGAAAGAAGAGAAGCACTTAGCCAAATCTCAACAGTAAATTTTAGTAAAATTAGGTGAAGTTGAAGCAAAGAATGTCAATCAAAACACGTGGCAGCAGCTGTCCACATGCCAAGACAGGATGATTCAAGGCAGGACACTAACACCCTCAATTATCTATCCAGAATTTTTTACTGCTAGCACTTTGGTTTCTTTCTTCCCTTTATCTTTTTATAGCACAGGTGGTAAGAGCCTTACACATGTAAGCCAAGTGCTCTAACGACTGAGATCTCTGTCCCTTTTGTTCTTGAGGTTGCATCTGTGCCGGCTTCCACACTATGCCAGAACTCCAGTGCACATCTGTGCTGGCCGTTTCATCTGAAGTGCTTCCCTTAGAGCCTCGCCTGCCTGCTCACTATGAGGATTCCTCTTCCTCATTAAACTGGATAAAGGGAAGAAAGAAACTATGCTGTGCAAATTAAGCATCCTCTAGTATTTAAGCTGCGTTGCATGGGATTTCTCAGCGTGTAATACAGAGGTTTCTAAATAATACAGAGTAATTTTATTTTTATTTTAAATATAGAAGTTAAGCAGAATTTTCATTTATAATATGAAAATTTCATTCATAATAACAGGAGGAAAGTAGAAAAGGCATTTTTAAACCATTCATGGGAGGAATGTAAAAACTGAAAAAAAAAATGAGCAGTATATTATGTTAGGTGTGTATCTCCAACTTTGATTTTAACAAAATCCTTTGTCCATTTTAGGTACTTTTGTATTGTTAGTTACTTTATGGTGTATAAATTATATAAGAAGAGACATTTATATATATTACCTAAGTAAACAAGAAGAGACATTTATTTTTGTCCTATGGTTCGATTCAAATGTAGAAGGCTATCATTTGTTATGGCCTTTCTACTGAGAGAGTACCAAAAGCGTAGAGATCATCATACAGTGAAATCCAGAGAAGAGGATGAAAGCAGCTGGATTTTACAGAAGGCTGACTCTGAAGATATCTGCATGCTGACCAATGACTAGCATGAAGGGATTCATGAGTTCATGACAGTAGAGCCACGCTTTCTCCTTCAAATCTCCCCTGGATCAAGTTCTTAATATCTTACAATACAAATTAATTTCCAGTATGTATTTAAGAGAACACAGATCGTATTTAAAACACACTAATCTCTATATGTACTTTTCTTCTCCTTCATTATTTGAGATAACCCCTCCAGTTTTCACCTCTCTGGGTTAGTATATTTCCTTCTCTGTTTCTTTCAAATGGATGAAATTCCGTGATCATATAAAAATTCATACTTGAATTACTGCAAACTAATTCATAAAAACAGTTTAAATACATTATTTCAAGTATTCCACCATGGAATGAAAATACAATATCTAACAATATGTGGACCCCTCTCATCTCAGCCGTAATAGCCAGCTAGCAGGCAAGAGTCCTGCTGGCAGGGTGCTCTACTACAATCCCAAACCACTGAACACTGTAACCTATAAGTCCGTTGCACAAACCCATTGAACACACACACACACACATGCACACACACTTCGCCAAACATCCCCTGCAAGATCAGCACTACCCACAATAATTGGAAGAAGAGGTGAATGACTGGTCTCCCAGTTAAACTGCCCCAATCCTTAGGCACTAAACCCCAGAGTACATTCCGTGCCCTCCCCTCCCATCTCATTCCCAGCAGCCAGCTAGCAGATAGGAGTCCTGTGGGCAGACTGCTCCACCATCCCTACCCATTGGACATCAAAAGCTACCAAAACCGCCCTGCCACTCAAACTCACTTGAATCCTTCACCCTCCCCTTGGTCAAACATCCCATGCAAGATCAGCAGCCCATAGAATACAAGCACCACCTGCACCAATTAGAAGCAGAGATAGGTAGATGTGCGTATAAGAATACTCCCATACTCAAAACATAAAAAGCAATATGGCATGAAGAGAGCCTAATGTTTTTAAAACAGCAAGACTGAAACATCCCAACACAGATGAAGCAGAAGAAAATGACTTTAAATACCTTTATGAAGGTAATAGAATCCCTTAAGGAAAATGAAAAATGCCCTTAAAGAGGAATGAGAAATTCCCTTAAAGAAATGGGGGGGGGGAGTGAGAATACACACAAAAAATTGAAGAAATTAATAAATGCCTTAAAGAAAGCCAAGGAAAAACACTCAAACAGGTGAAAAAAAACAGTTTAAGATTTGAAAATTGATACAGAGGCAACAGAAAAAACATAAACAGGGAATTCTGGAAATGGAAAATCTTGGTAAATGAATAGGAATGTAGATGCAAGCATAACCAACAGAATACAAGAGATGGAAGAGAGAATTTTGGGCACTGAAGATACAATAGAGGAAATTGGTTTATAGGTTAAAGAAAATGATAAGCCAATGAAGTCATAACACAAAATGTCCAGAAAATCTGGGACACCATTAAAAGACCAAATCTAGGAATAACAGGAACAGATGAAGAAGAACTCCAGCTCAAAGCCAAAGAAAACACATTCAACAAAATCATAGAAGAAAACTTTCTCTACCTAAAGAAGGGCATGCCTACAAAGATACAAGACGCTTACAGAACACCAAATAGACTGGACCAACCCAAAAAGTTCCTTTATCACATAATAATCAAAACACTAAACATACAAAATAAAGAAAGAATACTAAGAGCTGGAAAGGAAAAAGGCCAGGTATAATAGAAAGGCAGACCTATGAGAATTACACCCAACTTCTCAATTGAGACTATGAAAGCCAGAAGGTCCTGGGCAGACATTTGCAGATATTGAGAGACCATGGATGTCAGCCCAGATTACTAAATCCAGCAAACATTTCAATCACCGTAGATAGAGAAAACAAGATATTCCATGAAAAAACCATATTTGACAATACCTATCCATAAATGCAGCCCTACAGAAAATGCTAGAATGAAAACTCCAAACCAAGGAAGTTAGATGCAACCACGAATACACCAGCAATAGATAATTCCACACCAGATAATCGCAAAGAAGGGAAATACACACTATCGACACCACCACCAACAAAACCAAAGAGTTACAGGAATTAACAATTCCTGGTCATTAATTTCTCTTATAATCAATGGACTCAAGTTTCCTATAAAAAAAACATTGGCTAACAGAATGGATAGAAAACAGGATATAGCCTTCTGCTGCATAAAAGAATCACACCTACTTCAAAGGCAGTTATTATCTCAGAGTAAAGGGTTGGGGAAAGATTTTCTAATCAAAGGGATCTAAGAAACAATCAGGTGTAGTTATACCAATACCTAACAAAAAAGACTTTAAACTAAAATCAATCAAAAGAACTGGAGAAGGTCATTTCACACTCATCAAAAGAAAAATCCATCAAGGTGAGTCTCAATTCTGGACATCTTTGCCCCAAATATGAGGGCACCCACATTTGTAAAACAAAAACTACTAAAGCTTAAATCACACATCAAACCCTAGACACTAATAATGGGAGACTTTAACACCCCACTTTCATCACTGGTCAGGACTACCATAGAGAAATTTAATAGAGAAATAAGGAAACTAACAGATGTTATAACTCAATTAGACTTAACAGTCATTATAGAACATTTCACTCAAACACAAAAGAATTCTTCTCAGCACCTCATGAAACTTTCTCTAAAATTGATCACATACTCGATCACAAAACAATCTCAACAGATTAAAAAAAAACAAGTGGAATAAGCTCCTGTATATTATTGGATCATTATGGGTTAAAGTTAGAATTCAACAACAACACAAACTACAGAAAGCCTACAAACTCAGTGAATAAATAAAAAAGAAATTAAAGTCTTCATAGATTTCAATGAAAATGAATGCACAGCATACTCAAACTTATGGGACACTATGAAAGCAGTGTTAAAAGGAAATTTCATAGTGACCACATAAAAGGCCCACATAAAGAATTTGGAGATATCTCACACTAGTGACTTAACAGCACACATGAAAACTCTAGAACAAAAAGAAGCAAATTCATCCAGGAGGAGCAGATGACAGAAAAAAAAATCAAACTCAAAATGATTTCACTAAAATAATGGTCAAAACAAGGCTATCCACTCTCTCCATAGCTATTCAATAGTAGTCAGAGTTCCGGTAAAGCAATATGACCACAAAGGGAAATCAAGGGGATACAAATTGAAAAGGAAGACGTCAGACTTTCACTATCTGCAGATAATATAAAGTTTACACAAATGACTCCCAAAATACTACTACAACTGATAACCATCTTCATTAATGTGACAGAACACAAAATTAATTTTAAAGTCGGTAGCCCTCCTATATACAAATGATAAACAGACTGAAAAAGGAATTAGAGAAACAACACCCTTTATTAAATCCACAAATAACATAACTCTGACAAAACAAATGAATGACCTGTATGACAACAACTTTACATCTTTAAAAAAATGAGGAAGACATCAGAAAATGGAAATATCTCTCATGCTCATGGATAGGTAGGACAAACAAATAAAAATGATAATCTTACCAAAAACAATCTACAGATTCAAGGAAATCCCCATCAAAATCCCAGCATAATTCTTTACAGACCTTGACAGAACAATGCTTAACTTTACATGGAAAAACAGAAAATTGAACATAGCCAAAACAATCTTGTACAATAAAGAAACATCTGGAGGCATCACCATCACTGACTTTGTGGAGCTATAGTAATAAAAACAGCTTGGTATTGGCATAAAAACAGAAGTGAATTAATGGAATGGAACCAAAGACCCTGACATATATCCACACACATGTGAACACTGATTGGTCCTGCTCTCTCTGTGGCCCATCATGTTGAGTCTACTTAGACTATTCTTATTTTTTAAATTTAAATTTTAATTTATCCTTTTTTTTTTACTTTGGGAGGATTAATAAACTTTCCCTGTTATGTACCCACTGGAGCACCTACAAATAACTCTTCCAGGCCTTTCTTGTGAAGTCACACTGCTATAACCTATTGCTAAAGTTCATTTTGACATTGAATATCATTTCCAAAAATGCTGCAAGCACAGACCAGACATATAGACAGACAGACAGAAACACACACGCACACCCTACCTACCGACCACTAGATTGATGAAAAATGAGATAATCAGGAGCTGGTCAAGTAGGCTATATTTTATTTATTCAATGAAGTAAATTGAGAGAATTAATAAAAGAACAATTCATCATACTCCTTTTCTGGAATTATAGTTCTCTCAAAATGAAACAATGGTACTTCCCTTGATTTCTATGGTTTCTAACAATCAGTTTGACGACTATCAGCAATTCTACCACTGAAGGAATGTGACCATAAAATCTGGATAAATCATGATATTTATAAAATTCTTGCTCCGACATAAATATTAGTCATGACTTATAAACTGCAGAGCAAAGAAAACAAATCAGCCAGACTATTTATGGACTCCATTGTACTATTTACTCATTTTCTTTCTTCAATATAATGTGTGCTTTTATAAATTGAACAAAGACCACTTTTCACATATCTTGACAGATTAAACAATTTGTGGCTGATTTCCTCTTTCTCTGATAAGTATTTCTACCTTTAATTATACTTCCTTCCTTCCCAGTTCAAGCATATTCTCTTATCTGTGACTAATGAGGAGGCCCAAGGTTGTCAGTCCCATTGTTGGAAAATAAGTATATGTATTGTGAATATACATTAGATATGGTTCACTGGGGGCTATTGCTTTTAGCCTGTGTCTTTTTCTATCCAATACTCCTTACTACTGCACTCTAAAACTGAAAATGCTTTTCAAAGCCTCTTGTCCAGAACCACATTGCTATTTCTTAGGATCATCAGTCAATCCCTGAGTTACTTTGGGTGACTGTCCAGGCAGTGAGATGTCGCTGTCAATTCTAGAGTTTTGGAAATATATTATAATGTACTTCCTATGAATACTACATTAATAGGTAATATTATATGCATCTTAGGTCTTTGATGGAGTTGAATAACAGTTATTTTAGTTTTCCTTAGTTATGATAAAAGATAACAGAGATATAAATATTGTAACTGTAATTCTTAGTTGATATCTGTTTTGTTGTATGTAATTTTGCTATGTTAAATTTAAAACCTTCCTTTCTATTTATACAGGAAAGGGGAGGTGATGTGGGATTCCATTCTGTATGCTGTGAATACCATTGGTTAATAGAGAATCTTTTGGGCCTATTGTAGTGCAGAATAGGGCAAGGTGGGAAATCCAAGCAGATGGAGGAAAAAGAGAACAGAGTTGGTGAGCAGTTATATAGCCATCACAGGAGACAGATGGCCATTCTAGAGCCTACTGGAACTTTGCTGGTAGGCCATGACCTGTGGTAATGCATAGATTTATAGAGATGGGTTAGTTTAGGATATAAGAACTAGCTAGAAATATACTTAAACTATTGTACAAACAGTATTACAAATAATATAATTTCTGTATGATTATTTTGGGTCTAGGCAGCCAGGAACCAACGAACAGCCTCCCACCAACAGGCAGTGGCTTGAACATCCAGAGCTTTGGTCTCAATTGAGGTCCTGCTGGTGCTTAGCTAAAATTGGGTCACTTAGCTGCTCTTACCTGGAATTCACAAAAAATTTAAGTGGTCTCCCAAACTGAACTTCATGCTGATAAAAGTGCAAGAACTTGAACACTCAAAGAAAACAAGTATAAACAACCAACCAGCCAATCAAAAAAAACTAACTAACTAAAAGGAAATGCATTCATAACAGCGCTGTCTTTTATTAATTGCCTTTATTTACTTCTATTCAGTTTTTTTGTTGCTTATTGTTTTTTGTTTTCTACTTTTATAATCTTTAAGTATTTTTAATATCTTGCTTAGATAGTTGGTTGATATGTGTGTGTATTTGTGTGTGTGTATGTGACTGTGTTAATATTTCTTTCCATGTATGTTCTTGGTTTCATTATTTTTACTAATATCTTAACAGTTTAGTATTTCTGTTCTTTTTTGTATAACTACTTGCAAGTTTATGCATTAATTGACTTTTAAGCCATTTATTCGGAATAGATATGTATAAAAGTCCCACATTTTCTATACTCACAAAAATTATCTGCTCTGCATTTCTATAACAATTACTGTGCCCTTTTTACTCTTAGATACCTAACACATATACTCTATTTCTCAAACATATTGAACCCATAGTATCTAACTTTCTTTATTATTTATCTGCCTAAATATCAATACACTCTACTCTAAAACAATCTACAAAACATACCTTTTTCTAACCAGCACTTTACCACCAAGTCTGTGGACCATCAGTGTTACCAAAAGTGTCTTTATAAGGTAAAATCCAGTCAATGATAAGGAGATTGAAGCACCTCCTTGTGCTTCTCATAGATAATATCTGGAAACAAAATTTGAAATCAAATCTCCCACTGGGAGGAGACACAGGAAAGGAAAACATTGACTAGAGTTGGCAGAATGGGAAGTTGCAATTGGAAGCTAAATAAATTCCAATTGATGTGCAAAGAAACACAAAGTCTATGACACAACTATACACCATTACCCATGCCAAACTTATCCCCTATCCATTTCCTATCAACTTTCTTATAACACTAGCTGAAATCATAGAGATTCTCTGTCTGTGAAAGTATCCAAAATCTTATATTTTAAAAGAATAACCATATTGAAGTCTCAAACAAATACATGAATAGAGAAAATAACCTGAGACTTTGAGCAAACAGGCACAAAAGCTTTCATACAATAAAAGTTACCATAATGCTGGAAAGAATCCAAACCATAGAGGAAAGCATCAGCAAATAAACTGAGACAGTCGGTAAAAAACAAATGGAAGTATAGGAAAAGAAAGAAGCTGCCAATAGGTAAGGTGAAAAATCCCATAGAAGACCAGAAGAGGAAATATCAAGATGATAAAACAATCAGATGGCTATAAGGAAACATTAAGGGATATGACCAACCCATCTAAGAAATATAAAATCCCTGTGGTTTAGTTACTGTTGTGTTGTGGTCATATAAAGTATAAAATTAGGATTACAGCCAGCATAAACAATATTAAACAAGGGACACTTGCTAAATGTTTTAATAAACTATCTTACAGAGTATAAAGCTTGCATTGTAAATGGCTTGGCTAGATCATAAGAGGAAGGTAACTATCATATCTAATCTTCAACCCCATTGATAGCTTGAGAAGTGAGATAATATTACTTGAGGAGGCAGGAAGGGCAATCAAGCAGCTTCCAAAATATGCAGTATATGATGAAGACAATTGGCTACCTGAGCAATCACCCAAAGTCTCATTTGCAATGTTGAAGCAACCAACTTTGGCTAAGACTTAGAGTAACTGACAGAGCATTTTCAGAAGCAGGAAAATTTTGAGAACCATTTTACCTTGTCTTGGCAAGGTTTGGCAGTCTTTATCGTTGTGTCCTGCTTATCCAGTCTGGACACCATGTACTTTGTGAGTGGCATGGGCAGTTGCTTGTCCAAAGGCCAGTTGTGCCAAGAAGAAAACAAACTCCAAAAGGAGTGTCTTTGGTGCTCAACATTCTCTCGGGAATAGATTGGTGCTTTCAGAATCAATTGTGTCTCACGTCAACAGAACTTTAAGTTATTTAAATGCCATGTTCTACAGATCCTTGAAGTGGTTGAATATTACCTATCTATGCAGAATACAATCTCTATGTATCTAAGGAACCTAATTAATCTGACTCTATGTCTATGTCTAACAAATATGAGTAGTGACTATTGACCTTTAATACTTAATACCTGTATAACATAACATATTGCAGATTCTTTTTTTTTTTTTTTTTGGATTTTTGAGACAGGGTTTCTCTGAGGCTTTGGTTCCTGTCCTGGAACTAGCTCTTCTAGACCAGGCTGGCCTCGAACTCCCAGAGATCCGCCTGCCTCTGCCTCCCAAGTGCTGGGATTAAAGGCGTGCGCCACCACCGACCGGCAGTATTTCAGATTCTTAAAGGGAACTGTTGCAAGGAGGAAGAAGGACAGCCACTTCCATGAGAACACAAGGAACTATATTCATTATGAAAAAGAAAACAAAAACAAAAACAGATTAACTAACACAGCTCCAAAAAATCAACGATGTCCAGTACAGTAAAACAGCAAAATTTCAAAATTCATGGGGTAAAATTAAGAGAAAACCAATGATTTATGAATCTGGAGAATTGCCTCACAAATTCTTAGGAAATAGCAAACCCATTCAGAAATAATGTTAATTATAGTAGATCAAAGTTATCAACCATAGACTGACTTCATTTAAAAATGAACAAACAAGACTAAAAAAACAATAACAAGAGCCAACTGTACGCTGTACCCAAGAAACATTAGCTAGCAATGACATTCCAAACATGAGATTGAAAAATGGAAATCAAACTGCCAGGAAAATAGAAGCTGTGAAAAAACAGGCATAGCCATTCTTATGTCTCACAAAGTGGACATCAAAGCAAAATGAGAAGAGCTAGGGAGGGGCAGGCAGTACATGCAAAGAAGGGAACAAAACATCAGGAATATATAGAATTATGTATATATAATTGCATACACATACATATTACATATACTTACATATACAGTACATATAATATTTATGTACTGTACTCTATGGCCCCAAATTTTATAAATCAAAGAGTAAAAGACAAGAAAGGCCACACAGGTCCCAATTCAGAGCTTCCAAATTAAAAAAAAAAAAGCAAAGAAAAAGAAAACTCAGTGCTAAAATAAACCATAAATCAGCCGAACAAGCAGATATCTAAAGAACATTCTTCTCAATAGATAGGAAACTGACAATTTTCTCAGAAGCACATGAAGCCTTCTCCAATACTAATCACGTCATATGCTACAAATTGAGAATTGAAAATTTTAAAAAATTGAGATAAATCATTGTATCCTATATGACCACAGTGAAAAGAAAGTAAAAAAATCAACAAGAAGAGAAAATATAAAATTACAGGCAGACGTCGCAATATACTTTTGTAAAGTATAAAGAGATCGTGCATGAAATCAGAGAGGAAATTTTAAAATTTCTAGAGTCAAATGAAAATGAGAAAACACAACTTCCTGGAACCACTGGGACACAGCCAAGGCAACCAGTCCTAAGAGGAGAATTTACAGCCAGAGATGTCATAATAAAAAATTAGAAAGATCCCGAATAATCTAATGATTCACCCAGGGACTCTAGAGAAACAATAAGAAGCCAATAAACCAAAGAGATGGCAAGAGATAATACCGATTAGGGGAAATACTAATGATAATAGAGACTATCAGAACAATACACAAAATAAATCAGAGTTGGAATTTGAAAATGGTAATAAAGTTGAACAGCCCTTAGCTAAGAAGACAAAAGAAGGACAGGACCCAGAGACAAAAGTGAATGTTGTTGCAACAGACTGTAGTGAACTCAGAATATCAGTAGAGAATGCTTGGCAATATACTCCAAAAACCAGAGAAATATCTATCATTGATATCTTAATATGTATCATGAATCCACTCACTTTAAAAACCTGAATTTGGAGATATGTTTCTTTGGCATGTAGAGGCAGAAGACAGAGACAGATGGACACATCTATGAACATGTACATACTGTCTGAATGGTGGATGTAGCTGTAGCTTAGATAGAAGTTTAACATGAAAACTGTATACCATGTTTCACTGTACTTCTCAACTGTGATGACGCATATCTGCAAAAGAGTTAAACTAGATCCCTTTCATTTACTCAGAACAGAATCAACTTAAAGTGGATCAAAGACCTTATCTAAACCAGAAATGCTTAAAATTCTAGGGGAGGAGAGGCAGGCCTTCAGGATACGAGTACCTGTGAGAATTACCGTGACCGAGCTCCGTCAACACAGGGACTAGCCTGGAAATCAGCAGATGGACTTCCGTGAAATATAGCGGTTTCTCTACTGCAAAAGAAACTGTCAGCAGAGGAAATCCCTACAGAATGGGAGGAAACCTTTACTAGCTATACTTCACACAGGGAATTAATATCAAGGGTTTATTCAGACCTGCAAAAATTGAATACAAAGCAAGAAAAAAAATACATGTCAATCAACAAAATGAATGAGCAGGCAGCTCTCAAAAGAAACACAAGTAGCCAGTGGCAGTTTGAAAATGTCGTCAGTGTTGCCAGTCAATAAGCAAATGCAAATTAAAATTCTCTTAGGGCTTCAGCTCACCACAGTCAGAATGCCTAGCATCAAGAAACCTAACACCACATTTTAAAGAGGAATGGGGAAATGAACTCCTTTGCACTAATGTGAGAGTGCAAACTGGTCATATTGGAAATCAGAGTGGAGCTTCTGAAAGACTAAGAATAAAATGATTCTGTGACTGACCCATAACTCTCCTGGGCGTGTACCCAAAGGATCCACATCTTATGTCAGGCTTACCTGCACAACCATGTTTGTAGCTGCTCTAGTCACAGGGCTAGGAAGTGGAACCAGCCTAGATGTGTACCAGCAGGAGAGTGGATACTGAACATGTGACAATACACACAACAGAAACATTCAGTACTAAAGAAAAACAAAATTATAAAATTTATAGGGAAATAAAGGGACCTGAATAGTTTAATATTGAATGAGGTGACCCAAACGCAGAAACATGAAAACCACATGGTCTTTCTAATGTGAGGATCCTAACATGGTGTGTGTGTGTGTGTGTGTAGTCTAACGGTTTATAAGTGGAGCAAAGAGAGGGTAAAGGGAGGCACTAGGAAAGGCAGATGTGAGGGCAAAAAGGACACGCGCTATGTGGAAGAGAAATGAGATACTAGGGAGGAAAGATAAAATGGGTAACATGATAGGGAAATTAGGGAGGTCTTCTATTAAACAGAAACTATGTTTGGAAAAGTAACAATGATATCAAATACTTTGGATAGTAATCATAAAACACAAATTGTAAACTGAGACTGCACATTCCTTTCCTGGCCACGCAGAACTGAATAACCACACTAAAACTAAGTTAATACAACACCGGTTGATGGCTCAGGCATATTTCTAGTCAGCTCTTACATCTTAAATTAATCCATTTCTATTCACCTGTGTATTGCCACGAGGCCTACCAGTAAGGTAGTGGCATCTTTCTTCTTTGGTAGCTGCAGGGCATCTGCTTGACTCCACCTTCTTTCCCCCTGCATTCACTTTAGTTTACCTGGCTAGTTCTATCCTGTACTTCATAAGCCAAGGCAGCTAGCTTCTTTACTAACCAATGGTAATAAAATATATTCATAGCATACAGAGGGAAACCCACATCAGCAAAGAACAAATTTCTTGCTAAAAGCGTGTGACTAACACAGTCTTAAGTGTTGACGAAATCATGGAAATACAGCTACCGTGTGTAAATTTGTTGGAAACGCTCAGCTAAGGATGACAACGCTGGAAGTATGTGCCTTAAAAATGCTAGGAAGTTGTCTTAGGAGCCGGGGGGCTTCCTGACGACTCAGTTTCATGTGAAGGGTAAATTAACCACTGTAGTTGAGTCAGTTAGCGCGTACTTTCTTGTTCATGAAACACAATGCAAGCCCACCTGATGCACACAGCACTGAGTGTTTACTTGATTCTAGACTTGCTAGGGTTTAGGCAGATAAATGTGCTTGACCTGTGTTTCTCCCGGAAGGTAGGCAGTCAGTATTTCAACAGGTATAATTTCCTTTTCAGTGGAATTTTTTTAGGACACAGTGGCTTATTACATTTTTAAATATATAGATTGAACAATGGCGTTTTTGTCTTACTTATTTTTATTCACTTACATATTGTGTATGCTAATATGGAAATGAACAGGTATATCTTGGATATTGTAGGGCGAACTGCCAAGTCTTGTGAGTGATCTTCAGATGCTTGTCCTCATATATTTCTTTAATAAACCTAAACCATTTAATAAACCTAAACCATTTGCTGACTCATCATAGTTACAGAGGGTCTTCTTATTGCAGTGATATGTACGAGAAACATATATGTAGTTGACTTATTTTAATAATACAAGATAAAATTAGATTTTAAGACAGCATTTAAAATATTTAGGAAGGTGACTAGCTGAATACCTTTTAAATCCATACATATACTACTGTACAAACCTTATATTTTCAGATGTTGACGTTTCCTAAACACCATAAAATGGGGACTGTGTACAACAACCTAAAGTAACTATTGAGTTAAGACAGAGTTACCACAGATCTCTGTGTCTCTGCAAAATTGAAGGAGAAACACTGACATACTACGACTTTTGAAGTACTTATAAAAAACTGCCCGAACTGCTTACTTAATATTGTTCAGGTTGGGATACATTCATTCAAGATTTCACTTCAACCTCATTGGGACATTGGGAGCTCAGTCCGGTACTCCAGTATGGGTCTCTGTCTCTATCTCCATCCATCGCCAGATGAAGGGTCTATGGTGATATGCAAGATATTCATCAGTTTGGCTATAGGATAGGGTCATTTCAGATTCCCTGTACTCAGCTGCCCCAGGAACTAACTGGGGACATCGCCCTGGGCACCTGGGAGCCCCTCTAGGTCCAAGTCTCTTGCCAACCCTAAGATGGCTCCCTTAATTAAGATGTGTGCTTCCCTGCTCCCCTATCCAACCTTCCTTTATCCCAATCATCCCATTTCCCCAAGATCCCCCAATCCTCCCCTTCTCACTTTTCTCTCCCCATCTCCCCTTACCCCCCTCCCACCCCACTCCCAAGATCCCAATTTTTGCCCGGCAATCTTGTCTACTTCCCGTAACCAGGAGGATAGCTATATGTTTTTCTTTGG
>NW_026067916.1:10439613-10533629 GCF_014885135.2 Alexandromys fortis | reverse complement strand
GGGAGGTGGGGAGGGAAATGGGAGGGAGGGAGGAGGCAGAATTTTTTTTTCAATAAAAAAATTATAAAAATAAAAAAAAGATTTCACTTCAAAAAAGCAACCCCTAATGAAATGATTGCAAGCTTTTAACGGTCTTGCCATTCGGAGGGTTCTCATTGCATTTCTCAGTCAGTGGACATATTTACAGTCCATAGAAATTAATTATATAGGAACACACAGAGAGAAATATTATAAACACTGCTTTATTCATCTCACAGAGAGACAAATCTAGACATATTTTTGAGATGTTCATCTAAAAGAACCTGAGGTTTCTGGAAATAACATTTTTTATTGTCTAGTCAGTTGTTCAAAGTTGGCAGAATGTAGAACACAATAGGAACAAGTGTGAAGTTAAATAAATTGCTTCAACATTTTGTTCATGTAGCACAAGAGAGACTTGAAATAATCACCTACTGTTATTATTATTATAGGTTTGGCCTGTCAAGAAAGACTGGAGTGCAAAAACCGATCAGGAGGAAGGTTGACATACCATACCACATGCAAACATAGTCATATGTCTTCACCAGGCTTACTCTACTACAGTTGGAAGCTATGTGAGAAAAACAGGGAAGCAATCCTGTACCATTTTAAAAGTTCAGTTGCTATGTACTGCTCATAAGAAAAACATCATGACTATCTATGGAAGGTGTACTTCCTTTCAAAAATTATAAAATACACACACACATATGTATATATATATAAAGCATTATAAAACATAAATTATGTAGCATAAACACATTTCTCAGAACTTTTTTACCCTAGATATTATACATTTCAGTCAGGTTGAGTCCATTGTCAGTGATACTTATTAAAAATTATAATCCTGTTTTTCTTTAATTACTAAAACCATAGGCATACTGTTAGGAGCAAAACTTCCCCTGCTATTTGAACATAATCAGTAATAAAAAAAAAAAAAGCACTCCCTTTGTATCCTCAATCCTGGTGGAAACATGGCCATGCGTTTAATGAATTTATACTCACTGTCAAACTAGTGTCAGGCAGTAGGCCAATATGTTTCCAGCCTAAAACCTCAATCATGGTTGACAGCCTTTGCATTCTGCACTACCGAAGCTTGATTGACAGAAGTCTGGATGAGGGGTTGGGAATGTAGATCAGTTTGTAGGTATATGGCTACTATGGAAACTTGGTCTCAATTTGAGTACCACATAAAACGAATACAGAACTGAAAACCTATAATTTGAGTTTTAGGGATATAGAGCATGTAGGACTAAATGTCTATGGTCAGTCTCTCCTACACAGTGAATGTAGCATCATCTGGAGAAATAAGAGACCCTCTCAAAAACAGGCAAGCAAGGAATAAAAAGTATTAGATGAAAATAGAATTAAAGATGAGATCAAAGTGGCATGATATAAGACCAACAAATAAAAAGAGAGGGAAGAGCATCATTAGAATGAGCTAAAAGGAATAAACAAATATTGATAACTCTTAATATCAATGGTCTTATTTCACCAATAAAAAAGACACAGACTAGCAGACTAGATGTTGAATTAGGAGCAATCTTTCTGCTGCACCACCAAAACTTCAAGGATAGACACCACCCCAGGATAAAAGAATCGAAAAAAGATATTCAGAGAAATGGATCTAAGAAGCAAACCAGGGAAGCCCCATTAATATCTGTCAAAATAGACTTTGAGCCAAAAGTTATCAGAAGATATAAGGAATAACACTAGATTCTTATCAAAGGAAAATAATCTACTAAGACATTGAAATTCTTAACGTTTATGCAATAAAATCAAGACACCTAAGTTCATAAAAGACACACTACTACAGCTTATCACACAGATACATGACTTCAGTACCTGATTTTCACCAATAGACAAGCTATCTAGACCAAAACTAAACAGAGGAATGCGGGGGCTAACTGATGTCATAAACCAAGTGGTCCTAACATATTTATAGAGCATTTCACACAAACACAAAAGAATATACCTTCTTCTCATCACCTCATAGACTTCTGTAAAACTGACCACATACTTGGACACAAAGCAAATATCAACAGACACAAAAGAATTAGGATCAGACCCTGAAAACTATCATACAATTTCAGATAAAATCTGGTTATAAACAGAAACTCTACAAACTCTAGGAAACTGAACAATTAGCTACTGAAAAAGAAATGGGACAAGACTGAAATTCAGAAACAAAAGATTTTCTAGGATTTAAAGAAAATGAATGCACAACATACCCAAACTTCTAGGAAAAATGAAGGCAGTTCTAAGAGGCAACTTCAGAACACTTGGTGCCTACATGAAGAAACTGAAGAGATCTTGTACTAGCAACATAAAAGCATACCTGAGAGCTGTAGAATAAAAAGAAGGTATTATAGCCAAAACAAGTTTATAGAAAAAATAATTAAATTCTTGAATGAAATTAATGAAAAAGAAACAACAAAAATACAATATAATTAATAAATAAAAGGAAGAGTTGGTTCTTTGAGAAAATAAGACTAAAAAGGTCTCAGCCAAATTGAATAAAATTAACAAAATCAGAGCTAAAAAGCGAGACACCAAGGAAATCCACAGAAACATAAGAACATACTTTAAAAACCTGTATACCACCAAATTAGAAAAATCAAAAAGAAATGTATCTTTTCTCCAAACATGCCAACATTAAATCATGATCAGATAAGCAATTTAGACCCCTAGTGAAAGAGAAACAGTGATTAAAATCCTATAAACCCCCCACCCTTGAAAAAAAATACAGGGACAGGTCGACTGAGCTAAAATTCCTGCAATCATAGAAGTGCTGTTGTAAATACCTCACAAATTATTTTACAAAATAGAAATAGAAGAAATATTGCTCAATTCTTTTCTATTAAGTCATAGTCACCCTAATGTTCAAACCACATAAAGAAGGAGAATTTCAGATATATTTCCATTATGAGCATAGACACAAAGGTTCTCATTGAAATTATTGCAAGCTGAATCCAAGAACACATCAAAATATCATGTATTGTGATCAAGTGGGCTTCATCTGAGAGATTCAGGATTGTTCAACATACAGAAATTGATTAATGTAACCTAATACATAAACAAACTGAAAGACAAAATATACTAGATTATCTCATTAGATACAGGAAAGGCCTTTTTAAAAACCCAACAGCCCTTCTTGATAAAAGTTCTGGAGAGATTAGAGATAGGAGGGACATACCTCATGGTAATAAAGGCAATTTACTCCAAGCCCATAGCCAACATCAACCTAAATGAAGAAAAACTTAAAGCAATTCCTAAAGAAATTAGGAAGCAGATAACTTGTCCACTCTGTCCACACCTATTCAATATAGTACTTGAAGTGTTAGCGAGAGCAAGAAGACATCTGAAGGAGATCAAAGGGATAAAAAATAGAAAGGAAGAAGTCAAAGTACCTAGATCTGAATATAATGTGCTGGATGTATTAATGGGCTTAAAAATTCAACCAGGAAATTTCTACAGCTGATAAACACTTTCAGCAATATAGCTGGATACATTATTAACTCACAAAAATTAGTAGTTCTCCTATATACAAATGACGAATGGACTGAGAAGTCAGGAAATCAACACAACTCAAAACAGCCTCAAAAAATATTGCAGAGTAACTCTAAGCAAGAAAGTGAAAGACTTGTATGATTAAAACTTTAAGACACCAAAGAAATAATTTGAAGATGGTATCAGAAGATGGAAATATCTCCCATGCTCACGGATCAGTAGGAACAATATAGCAAATATGGACATCCTACCATAAGCAATACGTAGATTCAATGCAATCTCAGTCAAATTACAACACAGTTCTTCACATACATTGAAAGGACAATTTTTACCTTTATACAGAAACACATAAAATTAATGTTAGCATAAAGACAATCCTTAATGTCAAAAGAACTGATGGAGATATCACCATCTCTGGCTACAGATTATTCTACAGAGTTTTAGCAATAAAAACAGCATGATATTGATACAAAACAAACACACAAATAAATGGAATCAAATTTAAGAACCACACATAACTGCACATCTATATACATCTTTTTGATGCAGAATCCAAAAAATAAATTTTTGGGGAGTGGTTTCATTTTGTTTTCTTGTTTTTTTTTTGTTTTGTTTTTTGTTTTGAGGGGAATATGTTGTCGTATTGAGTTATTTTTCTTTTTTGAAGTGGGTAGCTAGGAAACGTTTTGGAGTAACTTGGGGGAGGGTAGAATGTGATCAAATTACATCTGATTTGAAACTTGTTTTAAATATTGAAAACCATAATTATAATAGGAAAATATTCAAAACCATTAGAGGAATGCAAAACAAAACTATTTTTTGTTTTTATTTTATTTATTTTTTATTAAAATCTATTTTGAGATTTCATTTTATATCTGCCAGATGTCAAAAATCAATAAAATAAGTGACAGTTTGATGACAAGGATGTGTAGTAAGGAGAACACTCATACATTGCTGATAGAATTTATTGAAAACAGTGTGGTGCTTCCTCATGAAGATGGCTGTCGATCTACTTCTAGATCCAGGCATACCACTTTTGGGCATATACCCAAAGGATGCTTTATCCTACCCAAGAGACATGTGATCATTCATGTTCATTGTTGCTTTCTTCATAATAGCCAGAATCTGGAAACAACTTAGATATCCCTTAAAAGGTGAATGGATAAAGAAATTTGGTACATTCATACATTGGAGTGTTGTCCTGCCATTAAAAAGAATGATATCATGAAATTTGTAGGGAGATTGATGAAATTAGAAAACACCATCTTGATTGAGATATCCCACTCAAGACAGACAGAGACAAATTTGATATGTATTGACTCATGTGTGTATATTAGCTGTTAAATCAATGACAATCAAGCTATAATCCTTAGATAGAACCATGGAGATTAGATATAAGCTCCTTGAGGGGGGACAGAAAAATCTCCCTATGTTAGAGAAATAGATGGAGAAGATGGCAGGCAGCTGGAACAAGAGGACCAAGTGGGTTATGAGGTAGAGAATCCATACTGGGAGAGATAGACAAAAAATGGTGTTTGAGGGGTAGTGTGCAAACGTATTACACTGTCTGGGCTACTGGTGTTATTTTTAGGAAGCAGTCTCCTGAACCCATGTTCAGTGTGGTTGGTTCTATGGTGGCTATCAGTGTTTGTGCTACTGGTATTAGACCTCGTTCTGATATTTTCTATATGGCAGGGGATGAGCTTCTGTAGACCTCTCAGCATTCGTTTTCTCGTAAATGAGTTGAGAATTATATTGACTTTATAAGGTTATTGTGAGTCTTGAATTATACATACTATATGTGATGACATATATACAAATCTGAATAAGCTACAATAATTTTAACATGTCATATGGTACTCAATATTCATGAAATAATGATTTATTATTAAAATAGAACTTTAATTTAAGTACATGTCTTTACTTCAAATACATTCCTAAAGCTCTTTTCAGTTTTATATTATTGAATATTATTATTCAGACATTCATTGTTGTTAATTTATTGTTCAGGTGAATGTAGCCCTTAGGGCTTTATTATTGATTGTCTATCAGTTATCCTAGCGCGGAAATTCTATCTCATTGTCAAGGGCTAGCATTCACAAACTCTGGGAAGTATTTTAAGTAGACTGAGAACATGTGAGTGTGTCACTGAATTTCAATGAGAAAGATAATCCCTCTTATGAAATGTTACATTCATTCCCGTCTTAGTCTTTGGATGAGAAAAGGATGGTTCTTTTTTAAAAGGTTTTATAGACTAGCTCCTGACATTTGCCCTTCACAGGGTTTGTCTCTGATCATTATATTCTATACAAATTTCACATTATAAAAGTAGCTCATTTATACCCATTATCAAGTATTACATATGTTATATCAGGAAACTTGACAGTTCCTTATATTCTAATATTCATAAAATTCAGCTGAAATAAAATAAAAATATTACCTTAAGCTATCTTCATTGGCATTTGAAAATATAGAAATTTGGAGGCTATATGCATCAAAAGATTTTAATTAGTTGGCTCCTCACACATAAACTAGTATATTCAAGATTTATTTATAGGACAGAAGGACTTAAAGGTCCTCAAGGTAATTATTCTTAAGAAAGCTGCTTGATGCAATTAGTAGTACCACAATGTTTGAATCATCTTGTAACTTTATTTGTTCTTTTTAATTTCATATATGTAATCAATAAAATATTGTCATATCTACCGCAAAGTAGCTCTCCAGTTTCCACTTTTTTCCATCAATATGTTCCTCTCCCAAAATCATGTTTTTTTTTTCCTTCTTCTTCCTCCTTCTTCACTCATTGAGTCCACGTAACGCTGCTAATATGGGCATGGATGCGGAGCCATCCAATGGCGCTTGAGAACTCTACCAGTGGCCTCAGACCATAATGATTCTCCTTTCCCCAGCACCTGTCAGTTGTTACTAGCTCCTGGATGTGGTGGGGCCTGAAGCTCATCTATACTGGAATTTTGACTGACTTCTTCATGTGCAGATAACACCAGGTACTACGATCTCATAGGTCCAACAGTCAAGCATTCCAGGTCTGCAAGATAGCACTTCACAGCTCTCTTCCCATCCTCTGCCTATGCATTGCTTTCCACCATTTGGCTGCAATGTTTTCTGAGTCTCGGTGAAGAGACAGCTTTCAGTATATATTTTTTATGGACTAAGCACTCAGGTTCTTATTCTTGTCACTTTGACTGGTTATCCACCTGTGCACAGCCTGCTGCTCATCATAAACAAGCTTCTTGAACTAAGATTCAGAGTAGCCTGGGTCTGTAGCCACGAACACAAATATTTAGAAGGCATTTGACAGCATGAGAGTCATGGGACTTTTGATTTTGACATTTGGAAGGCAATAGAGTGGCTTTTCCCCAACTTTACAAGATAAAAACACTTACTTCTCTGCAGCATTTCATTCAGAAACTGGTCATGTAGTAATAAATGTCGATAGGATTCTTGAGCATATTTTGAGACAAAAATCACATAAAAGCCATTATGCACAGTATTTCCATTTTTAGTCTGGTGTACTCTATGTGGTGGTCTCATTACCATTACTCCTGAGGGTCGGTGAAGCACATTTGAAGAATTGTGCCTGCAAGGGCTAAACACAGTATGAAGTCCAGACATTTTGGGTGATGAAAACATTTCCTTATATTCCAAGAAGTAAAGACTTGACTACTGCTATTGACTTATCTTTAAAATCCAACAGTCAATCATTTTCAGTCTTTGAAACTGAAATTTTACAATTTTAATAACTCCAATGATCTTCTTCTTCCTATCAATGGTAGTGATCATGTTCTACTTGTCTGTCTGGGCAAACGCATCTCTATTTTGTCAGTAATTTCACAGCACAAGATTTCTTGATTATTTATCATTCCAATGATCCTTTGTGAAACAGATTCATGATTTTTTTTTTATGTGAGGAGCAAAGGAACATGGTCTCTGGAGAGTGTTTCTCAAGGAGTGAATGCAAGAGATGCATTGTTTTCTTTCCAATCAACACACTGAGGAGATCCACACAGCTGCTCACGCGGGGGCATAAGTTGCATATCTGTACGGTACTTGCAATTATTTCATTTCTAAACATGTCACATTTCAGCTCAAAAAGTCTGATGTTCTTTCAAGCCTATAAAGTGGGTACTTCTTAAAATCTGTTTCAATACATACAGTTTCAGACCTTTATTTAAATTTTATTGAACTCATTGAAGATTGAGCCCAGAGCATTGCATACAATAAGCAGGTGATCCATTAAAATTTATTCCTACTGGTTTGATACAGTTCTCACTAAGTCATGTAGGTTGGCCTTAATTCACCATGTAACCCATACAAGTCCCGAAGTAGCAATGCAATAGCCTCAGTTTCCCAAGTACTAGGATTATAGGTGTATGTCAGTATACTTGGCGATGGGTTCAATATAAAATGTTCTCCACAGGCAATTGGTTTCTACCTGCTGGTGCTGCTTGGGAAGGCCTTTGTGAGGCCTTGCTCAAAAAATTGGATCACTTGAAACAGGCCTTGAGGTTGTATACCCTTACCACGCTTCTTGTTCATTTTCAACTCCCTTACTGCGGGTGTGACATGAGGAGATAATCTTCTGATCCTCCTGCCCTGACCTCCCTGCTGTGACAGACTGTGTGCCTTCAAATTATAAGACAAAATGAATCCTTTCTCCTTTAAATTCTTATCAGATACTTTTATTGTGGTAATAAGAAAAGGAAGTAATAACCTGGTCACTACTGAAATTCTAAAATTCAGGATCAGCATAGCCATAGCATTCCTGTGAACTATGAAAAACCAAATCTTCTTAAAGAATTGGGTTGCAATATTGTACATTATTTAATATCTTTTTTATAAAGCAAATGCCTTTAAGTATTTAGTATTTTAGATAAGCAATCAAGCTCTAAAATCCACTACCTTTATTTTACTTAACTTTGCATGTAGGCATTAGTGTTTTAGAACCACATGTCGGGGGATTTGAGTTGGAATTTGTGTTTAATTGAACCCAGGTTCAACTACTCATGGCTGTCTCAACATAGAGCAGGCATTTAGCCTCTCAGAATCTATTTTCCTTGTCTATAAATGGCCACACGGGCAGCATATATCTTCAAAGAGTAGATGGAAATATTAATACAACAAGTTAAAATACTTTTAAATTACAGTTTTTTGAAGTACAGTTACAATTTTATTAGGGCTTTAGAAAAAAAAAGTCCAGGGAAGGGAACCTTCAGTCTCTGAAGGTGTATAGAAGAGGGAGAAGAGGAAGAAAGAGAACCACACACAGTGTTTGTCCCACTCACATGGCAAAATTGTGAATGGGCTTAATTTTCTAGAGAAAGACCAAGAATATAGGGGTGTGTGGGAAAGTCTGTCTCGGCTTTGGCCTGTTCTCAAAAGAAGGAACGTGATAAAAAGAAAACAGGAAAAGTTGCACTTTTAGGGAATAATTCAGAAAAGCAAGATGGCTTGAGTCAGCCTCCTGACTGAGGCTATATGAGCAGATGCAGGAAGGGTGAGGATTCCATAAAGAAGTCCTTTATCTCAATAAAGGGATAATTATTATCCCCCATTTTATTTAGCATATCTTTGGTAATCAGCCTCCCTGAAGGATCATCCCTTGGCCAGAGGATTGGTGAGTCACACTGGATTCACGCATATATTTCACGTAGCTTGGGGATGTTATGTCTCAATCCAGGATAGAGAGTCCATTCTCGTATGTAGGGGAAAGCACTGCTCCCTGGAGGACATCATCAAAAGAGCCTGGGATTCAATGCTATTGAAAGTCCTGCCCCAACTCCAAAGGTGTAGATCTACAATCATTTGTCATATAGACTAAATTAGGGAATGAGTAAACTATTTTATTTATTTATTTATTTATTTTTTTGAGACAGGGTTTCTCTGTGTTTTTGGAGCCTGTCCTGGAACTAGCTCTTGCAGACCTGACTGCCCTTGAACTCACAGAGATCCACCTGCCTCTGCTTCCCTCCCAAGTGCTGGAATTAAAGGTATGAGCCATCACCACCTGCCTTAATTCTAAAGCTTTTAATGGTATGAGGTTAGTGTTATCCACCCCCTCACATATAGCTTCTAGGCAAAGGCATTTATTTAGGAGGTTATAAGAAACCAAATCTCCTGCTGGCATTTCTTTCCACAGAGTCAATGAGATTCCTGGAACTGCTACTTTTATGGTCCTTGTCCTTATACTTTTTAGCCAATCTGAAAATGTTCTGCTGACTTGTTACTACTTAATAGTGACAATGACGAAATCTAGCTTTTTGTGTTGTAAGGTCACAGACTGGCGTCTGCGGAAGCTGTTGTTCTCCTAAACAGAATGTGTCTAAGGGTTCTCAAAAGTGCATTGTAAATTTGTAAAGTGCCCACATCAAAAAAAAAAAAAAAAAAAAAAGTCCCCTAGAGTCAGTCCATGGGCAAACTCCCAGAATAATTCTCTCATTTGATTCCTCTTCTTGCTACACCACGTTGGCTTCCTAGGCTGCACATTAAGAGTGATGAACCTGGGATTCAGAATGTCTAGGAAAGTGTACCCAGCATTGTCATGCATCCCAAAGAACCAAAGACAATTAAACAAAGAAAAAAAAAGCAGGCTTGTTTAACTCAAGAAACTCAAACTTCTAGTGCCTCTGTTTCATTATCTATAAGATGGAAATGGTCGTTATAAAAAAATTGAATTCTTTGATCCCTCAAATGACTTCAAGTGGTGCTAAACAAGTAAAAGCTATTGATTATCAGTTCTTACATAGGCTGAAGTCATGTGGATGTCAGGCCAAAAGAGCAAGGGAGTTTATTTTCTGTGCAACTGGAGTCCCTGAGCATACTTAACTATTACTTGGAGGATACAAAAAAATAATTAAAATATCCACTGGAAAAATACATCGTGCATCTGATTAAATGATACTTTCATTTCTTTTCTGGCTGGCATTTCTGGAATGTGTTTATTAAGGGATAGTGTCATCTTTCATTGATCAGGTAACATGCCCCTGTTCTCTTCTTGTGTTAAATGATACTCTATAGTATGCCTGCTTTCAGGTCCTTGAGTATCCATGCTGCCATTGACCTCCTCATGGAAGGGTGTGTTCTGTTCCACTGTTTACTATGTACAAATTATATTCTCATCCAGTTGAGACCCAAATGGCTTTTCTGTGGAGGTTTAAGCAGCTTGACTTCTGAACCAGATAAGGTCATAAAATGTATATTGCTTTATATTTCTTCTCAATCATATAATATTGATGTTTCCCTCATATTAGAAAGTCTATTCTGTGAAACAGCTGAATGCTCTTGTTTTACTGGTACACAAGATACCTTCAATCTTCAGAAATTCTTCTTCACAATACCTAATTAGAAGTTTAAAAATATTGTCACAATTCCAACATTAATATGCTTAAAAAGAACCCCCCAAAAGAATATTTATATTTCTACTTTAACCACTTCTCCTGCCCTAAGCTTGGGAGGGATCATATAGTAAAACTGTTTTGTTAGTCTCCAGCTACTGAGTGATATACCGGCATGATATTTGAGGATTGTGTGTCAAAAAGGTACAGTCTTAATAAAGCTTTTATGTATCATAAGCTGAACTGAATCTGGAAGATTTTAACTTTGTCTAATTCTGTAGAAATAGAAATAAGTCCTTTACTTTTAGCAATGTGACTGTTGAGCTAGAGATGGTGGTTGGTTCACAACTCTAACCTCAGCTTTCTGGAAACAAAGGCACCTACTCCAAGTAGATGGCCTTGAATTCACAAAGATCCACCTGCCTCTGCCTCCCAAGTTCTTGGATTAAAGGTGTGTGCCACCACAACCAACTATTCTCTTTCTTTTTTTTCAAGGAATTTTATCCTTTTTCTTTTTTCTCCCAAAACTACATATATTTTTAAACACTCTGTAAACCATTCAGAGGGTTTTTTTTCCATCTGAACCTATAATTACTGTGTATCTCTCTTTTTCTGACCACATGAGTCTTTAAATTGTTAAGTGATATGGCTAAGATTAATGCTATGGCTTTGATGGCTTATTTCTTAGCTTTTGAAAATCTAGCTTTATGGCAGAGGTACTGGCGGGAGCCATGTTTATTACTATGGAGTCTCAAGGTCCCTGCCACCACTAAGAAGCATGCTGTTGGTTACTCAAAAACACCATGTAAGTGTTTGGTGTTGGGGTCTCTTAAAATAGCTGCAAAGTTTATGAGCTAAGGCTGAGTCAGGAAGCCTCTATCAAGTGAGACATGCTTGCCTCTAGCAAGCTGAGCCCAACCGAGAAAACGCTGCTTCCAAGAAACTGTGCTTAACTCTGTTCTTTTGTGTCTAGAATTATTTCCCAAGCTCTTTCAAGTTGTATGTGGATGTAATCCCTCCATGTTGGGGGCTATTTGTTGACAGACATTTTTGTCCTTCCTTGTCAAACAGCCATTTAGTACCAAAGAAACACACAGAGGCTTACATTAATTACAAACTGGTTGGTCTCTTAGCTCAGACTTCCTATTAACTAACTCTTACATCTTAAATTAACCCATAATTCTTGTCTGTGTTAGCCACATGGCGTGGTACCTTATATCAGTGAGGCAGTCTCATCTTGCTTCTTCTGCATCTGGGTAACAACTGCAGACTAAGCTGTTTTCTTTCCAGACTTCCCCTATTCTGTTCACTACACCTATACTTCCTGCCTAGCTACTGGCCAATCAGTGTTTTAATAAATAAGTACAAATGACAAATCTTTACAAGGTACAAGACCTTTTTCCTACAGTAATCTCCAGTGGGGGAAATAGTTTTTAACTACTCAAAGAATATTCATAGTATATCAACTTCCAGTAACTATTTCTCTTACATCTTCTGGGGATACTTTTCCTCACTGGTCGAAAATAATTGTCTCTAAGAGAATTTCAGTCCTTTAAATTTGATATGTTACAAGTGAATAATGAAATAGACTTGTCCTCCACTTTTCTACCCATTCACTGATCCATTGCATCCATTCATCTGCTGAACACCTTCAGGAGACATTGTTGTCATTGAGCAGAGTAAAGGACACAGCTAAGAGCCTTGATTTTTTCATTTTTTCTGCATTTAAGTTTGTATTTAACTTCATTGTTCTATCTTCTTGTCCATATAACAGAATCAATATTGCCAACCTCACTGAGGTGGGGATATTATATAGTATAATTGTGTTCAGCATCTAGTACAATATTTATTTATTGGTAATGCCTGTGGGCATAGTTAAGAAATACAAAGTAAAGAAATATTTATTTCTAAATGTTGAAATATAATATTTTGAATTTTCAGTTTAATACAGGATTTTTTCAAATGTCACATAATGTTTTATAATGATTGCAAATAAAACCTTTGATTTAGTCAAACAAAATACTAATTCACAGCATAGAAGTTATTGTAAATTTCTTTTACACAGTCTAAAATATTTATCTTAGGCAGTCTATGAAAGTCAATAGATGCTACAAAATACGTACAAAATACATAAAAATAAACATGGAATACAATGGCCAAGATTTTAATGATTTTGTCACATGATTTTAAAAGGAGTAAAAACTGTTCAGTTTTTTGATGAGACCTGTTTGTATTTGGTTAGGTTCTTAATTGTAGGATTATAAAAATGCTATTGCACAGATACAAAAACAACCACCTTAAGAAATTAAAATATCATGTAAAAGGGGGAGAAAAAAATAATTAAAATGAACAGTATAAAATAGCCATGTGAGTTAAGTTTATAGAGCAGTCGTTTCCTCAATCTTATACACAAGTTCTTTGAGACATTTCTTTAACTAAATTTCTTTAACTAAATATCCAACACACAAACAAAACTTCAGTCTTACAAGAAGAAAAGAATCTTTAAATGCAGTTTCCTGACTCTCTGGATAGTTTTGATCTCCATTTAACTATCCCAATCAGGGCTGCTGAAAATACTCAAAAGAAGAGCTTCACAGATACTGATGTTCATACTGAATTAGTTTGGATTATAAAGTGTTTTCAAATGGAGTCACGTCTTTACATCCATTTGATAAGGTTAGTCTCAGCTTCATAGACCAATCAAGAACTTCCTGTCAAGCCATATATTGAAAAAATTTTAGGATTTATCTGCATAGAAAACATACCAAAGTTTGACAAGATCAATGGGAAGGGATGTCTTTTGATTTCCATTCAGTCCACAATAAAGTATTTTCCGTCTACCATTCTCAATTGAACTTTTCACCATTTCCACTTTGTAAGATGTTTGTGTTATAATTAGGAAGTGATCTCAACTTTGTAAGATGTTTGTGTTATAATTAGGAAGTGATCTCAATATTTGAGAACTGTCATCCCCAGCATTGCTCTAGTACTTCATATGAGACGTTTATAAACTATGCTCCAGTGTCACTACTCAGGGTGGCCTCTCATAAAGGACTGATCTGAGCCTGATAAATGAGTTCACTTGTGCATCTGGGAAGAGCAAAAATGTTTGGAAAAATGCAGATTTCGTTACATACCAGGTGACGCCATTGCCACCTCAGACCTGCTCTTGATTTCTCTGCCACCCAGTCACTATGAACAAAATCTACAACTGCAGAGGCCTTGGATATATATATATATATATATATATATATATATATATATATATATCAGTCATTGAGTAATCTAAACATTTCTTGATTCAAGCAGGTGACTCTCCACTATACCACACCCATGTAGCCATGTGTTGAAATAAGAGCGGCGGCGGGGCTGCGTCCCCAACACCCCGGCCGCTTGGCTAGCTCAGGCCCGAAATAACAACACACAAACTGTATTCATTTAAAGAACTGCTTGGCCCATGAACTCTAACCCTTACAGGCTAATTCTTGCACCTGGACTAGCCCATTTTTAATGATGTGTGTAAGCACCCCAAGGTGCGCTTACCGGGAAGATTCTAGCCTACATCCATCTTCATCGCGTGTGCCTCAGAGAGCAGAGCTATCGCGTCTACCCGGGAGAGCTGAGCATGGCGTCTCTGCTCCAGCAGACCTGTCGGGTCTCTCTGGGAGCAGAGCAGAGTCTGACCTCACTTCCTCTTCTGCCCAGAATTCTATTCTGTTTACTCCTCCCATCTATGTTCCAAGCCATGAGGCCAAGCAGCTGGTTTATTATAACTTAACCAATGAAATCAACAGATTGATATATGTCACTCCCACATCAGCCATGGTGTGTGGTCTCTATTTTAAAGAACCATAATATATGTCATAAAGTTTAGGGTTGTGCTATATTGCCTGTAACCACTATGCTCCTGAAATATCAAAGTGCTCTAGGTGACAGTCTTCAAACTAGGAGTGGGTTTGAAGTAAAAATGTGGGGTATATGGTATTTCCCATTAAAGATATACAACTGATAAACTGTGATGGCACTGGAGTCTGTCCCCAAGAGTGATTCCTCTCTAGTACTTCATCCATATTTAGACTTTTCTGGAAAGTACAATCTGGTAACAGATAAATGACTTGTATAATTATAAACAACTTTCATGAACCACTTTAAAAACACTCAGATATGGCCCAAAAGGAATGGATTTTGAATATTAAGAGAGGCTTGTCAAATTGGCATTTATATTTCAAGTGTCACTGAGATTTTTTTCTTCCTAGTTTACATGACTGAACTGTGACTTAGCCACTCATCGTTGTAAACTAACAACCATAACACTTTATATTTGAGGGCCATTTCTCTCTGAAATATACGGGTCTTCTCAAGACCTTTCAAACTGGGCAGCATGAATAGCTCTCACTTAACAAAAATAGGAAGATTCACAGTGACTTTAGCTGCTTTATTTTTGTCACGGCAGAACTTGTAGGTTGTGTTTTTAAGCTGCATCTTACTTCTTTGCAGAGAGCTTGGGTGAACATCAGGACCCATCGTTTATGTACAAAAAAGGAGAAAAAAAATCTCTTGCTGTGACATGTGTCAATTTTGGAAATAGGTAGAGAACTGTCAAGATTTAGAATTTAAAAATGTTAGAAAATATACAGCAAAAAAAACTGAAGCAATGGAAAAGTATAAGATAGGATATGTACTATAATAAATCTTTAAGATTTTGACTTAATAACTACAAAATTTATGATCACTGAAAGAGTAGGCAAGGAAGAAACATAAAAGAGAATCAAATCCATAGCACATACTAAGAAAACTTGAAGGACACAGCCACATACTTAGCTGATAAAGGCAGGTAAATCATTCTGACAGATTTTAAACTCCATAATCACACAAACAAAAAATTATATGGAATACTAATTCAAAAGAAACTATTTTTTAGTTTAGTTTTATGAAATATATTAGCTAATTCCTAAGGATAAAAGGACTTAGGCATACTACTTTCATAATGTCTGAAACGTTCAGCAGTTTGGAATCTAATTAGACAACACACTCAGTATGCATTTCATCCTTGGCAGCATTATATTTGAGCATAATTGCTTGATGTAAAATTTCTTCTTCTTTTCTAAATTACAACCACCTCTTCCTTGTGTACCACATTTGTACTGACAAACACATTATTTTACCGCCAGATCAGAGACGGCATTCGAATATATGAGGAACCATGAGGAATGGATCCTCAGAGGATCTAGCCAGCGTCCTCATTAACAACCACATTAATTCAGGAATGCAAGAATGTGGTATCTTAATGATAGCTCACAGCCACTGAACGGTATAATTTACTCATTTACATGGGTCAAGCCAATTAATTCTCAGATCGGATCAAGAATATGCTATTTTTATGCACCAGGAGAAAGGTAAATTGAGGCTTAGAGAGATGAAGTCATTGTGTTCAAAGTCATACAGCCATTAAAAGGCTTCTCCAGGGGTTGAGTCTTAATCCGCTAAGCTCAGACCCAAGGCTCTTTACACATCAGTGTTTTGCGTAGAGCTACAAAATACTTATGGCAGGGCATTGGTGAGAACGCAAATGAGGATATCAAACTAACAATACAGGTTTAGCTACGCACTGCTGCCATTTATGTGGTTTAGATAAGGATCGACAGATAGGTAAACAGTCGCCTATAAGCAAATACAAACTTAATGACAAGCACACCTATTCCCGGCTAGTTAGGAGGCTGAGGCCAGAGGATTATTTGAAAACAAAACTTTGAGAGCAGTCTGCAAAACATAAGGAGATTCTATCACAAAACAACACAAATCAGAAATAACAAGTCTTTCCAATATGTGAGTTATATTTTGCATTTATGAAAGTAGAAGAATGAAGAAAACTGAAGTGGGTTATGATGAAATAATCTATTGTATGTTTGATTTACCAGGCTGCACTATCTCTTTTTATTTACTTATTTATTTTTATTTTTCGAGACAGGGTTTCTCCGTAGCTTTTGGTTCCTGTCCTGGAACTAGCTCTTATAGACCAGGCTGGCCTCAAACTCACAGAGATCTGCCTGCCTCTGCCTCCCGAGTGGTGCTGGGATTAAAGGCATGTGCCACCACCGCCCGGCTTTGCACTATCTCTTAATAAATTATTCTGAATGACTTTTAAAGCTCCCACATACAAATAACACAGTGGATGCTCTTCTTTCTGAGTCTCCTTAATTTTACTTGTATTATGTCCTCCGATCAGACAACGTTTTGGCAATGACAATGTCTCCTTTCTTCTGCTGGATGAAAAAAAATAGAGAATATAAAAATGGATACTAGTGTCCATGATAGCAAGAGGAAAGATAGAGGTTAAACTATATTAAGTAGGAGATATATAGGATGAATAAAGATAGGTATCTGATGTCCATCACAGGTATTCTAATAATAATGTTGCAGTGTTCTGGGGATTTTTCTAGATTAGTGTGTGTGTGTGTGTGTGTGTGTGTGTGTGTATCTTTACTATAGCAGGCACTTTGCTATCTAGATACATGTTATACCATCATGTTGTAAAGCCCACATATACACAAATTCTTTTATTAAGATAATTAAATAAGGAATTGTAAACAAATGAAACCTCTTTGCTACCAGTTTTAAGGGCCTTTTCTTCAGGAGAAGTAGAAAAAGAGGATTTAATTCTCTGTCTTAAATTTAAGGTATTTGGAAACTACATTTTTATCTTAAGAATATGTAAAATAAGGCCAGTTTACAATGTGAATATTACTGTAAAATTCTTTGTCAATTCGGTAGAAGTGCAGAAACAACTGGAGCATGTCAAACTGCTGCATCGCCCTGCAAGGCATTTTGTATTTTGTGCGGATTCTTCTGTGTGTCCAGGGTTTCATTCTATTTTCAGATAAAGAAAATGTTTAAGCAGAGCTGAAACCTAAACCAGCAGTGTGAAAAGAGTGACCCCCAGACTTTAAGTAATCTGAAGAACTGCTTTTAAGTTTGAGATAAAAATGATATCAACCCTCCTTGATAAGATTAAAGGTGATGATTTGAATCTGAATGCCTCAGCATTCATTTACTTCAGCTATCATTGTGACCACCGCTTGAAAGAGTATAATAGTGACTCTATTCTCTCTGCATTGAACCACAAGCTACACAGGGCACTGCTCAGTCATAAAGCATGTTCTTATCTCCAGCAAACTGTCAGAATACCAGCTTCGTCTTCCCTTGATGTACTCGAGAAACTGAACCCTTGATTGTATTGCGGTGTGGTGTGTGTGTGTGTGTGTGTGTGTGTGTGTGAGAGAGAGAGAGAGAGAGAGAGAGAGAGAGAGAGAGAGAGACACAGAGATACACAAGAGACAGAGACTTCTCTCCCTTTTTGTTTCAACAATCCTACCACATGATACTGCCTGCAGAGGCAGGAGCAAGTGACCAGGAACATCTTCTTGCCTATATTTAGGACAAAAGATGACTGAGCTGCCAGGAACATAAAACATCCCTTTGTGACAGTGTCTACCTGCAAGCTTGGCATGTGGTTAGTGTTCTCTAAATATTAGTCATTTTCAAATAGAAAAAAAAAAACCCTTTGGATTCATAATGATTAATTATTCCCCTTGGCAACTCATTTTTTTTTTTTTCTTGCTGAAGCACTGGGATGTTTCTTTTATCAGGCAGTGTTACCAGGGGGTAATTTATTTATTTTTGTCCTACTGAGTTTGCAGAAGCGAAACCCAGCCTGATGCTGCAGTTACTTTTGCCTTCTCTGGTTTACTGTATGTCTCCTAAACAAATGGACCTCTATTGCTAACTTGTTTTTCTTCTTGACGGAATGGATTACGTATGGTAAGTGAGCACTGACATTCACCAATCCCGAGCCATCACCTTGCACTGTACAAAAGACGGATGAATTCTTTCCTTGATCTCAGTTTTAAAAACGGTTCTTCAGATCACATGTAAGTGCCACTTTCTGCACTGCTGACTTAAGCTAGGGCTCTTTCTCTGGTGAATTTGCCCTACCGTCCTGCAAAGTGGAACCTGGAACAAGCATAGGAATACGCACAAGATATCAAATTTGGCATTTACTGGATGTTTCTGGTGTAAATGATCTAGAATCAGACTCAAAATTGCCAATTTTGCCAAAATAATTCCCAAACAAAATTGTTTAAAAAGTTCATACTTAGATACAACTTATCTTGATAAATCTACCTCCATTTCATTTTCTAACTCACCACAGAATCCCATCACCTCTTCCTCCAAATCGTAAGTCTCTCACTTTAGAACAACAGGAGCCAGTCCTGACGGCTTATCAATTGTTCTCAGAGCACCCCGCAGCTCCTTAGCTTCTCACCGGAGAGCAGCGGGTGAATTCTGACCCCTCTCTGGAGAACTTTCTAAACCACAATTTTCAACATGGAGAATAGTTCTGGGGTCTCCTCTGATGAGTTTGTAGGAAGGCACCCAAATTTCATGTAATTACAGACAAAAGTGTGCACCCTTAGAGAACAAAATTTCCATTGCTTTCCTCGGATTCCCAGTGGTTTTGGTGGGCCATAGTGACACACCATGTCACATGCTGTAGGGCATGGTTCTTCCCTTGAGATCTCCATACTACCTTTGGATAAAATAAAGAGATCTTTACTTATTTATTGAATTGAAAGGGCTACTCAACTTTTAACTGTGTGATTTTAACATTAATGGTGTCATTCAGAACTACTCAATCTTTTCTATTTTAATGTTTTTGCAATATGTTTGTTTTTTTAATGTTTTTATTGAATATTTGAGATTAAGGTACATAACCCCTCCCAAATACCATGTATCATTTAATCCATCATCTGAGAACAGTGATGTCTTGACTCCACGCTTCGGCAGATGAGGCAATCTTCAGATATACCTTGTGGTGGTGGTACATGTGTTAGCTGAATTTCATACTAGGATTTGAAAACCATGCCAGGTTTTTCTCCTTGACTTTCATGTTTCTGTTCATTGTATATTTCTAAATTGTCAGGGCATATAAAATTTATTTTGTTGTTTTTAGTCTAAATCACAAATTGGTTTTAGTTATTTTTTTTATTGAATATAGGTTCTTCTTTATATTATCATGCATCTCAACCACATTTCACCCTCCCTCTCCTCCTTCCAGCTCCCCTGACATTCCGTGTCCTGAGATCCACACCACTTCCATTTCCTCTTCAGAACAAAGCAGGCCTCCAAGAAGTAAAAGCCAAACAGGACAAAACAAAATACAATAAGACGAGCCCAAAGCACTCATACAGAGGCTGGAAAAGACAACCCAATAGGCGGAAAAGAGTCTCAAGAACAGGCAGAAGAGTCAGAGATACACTGTCTCTCACTGCTAGGAGTTTCAGAAAAGCACCAAGCTAACAGCCAGCCATAGCATACAAACAGGAGACCTGGTGCAGACCCATGCCGGCCTTGTTTCTGCCACTCCAGTCTTAGTGCTTCCAAATACATTAGGACTACCAGGCAGTTTTTGGAAGTTTCTTAATCTCTCTTGATTTCCTAAAGCTCCACCTTTGATCTGTGAGCAGTGAGCAGTGTTTCTTGACTTTTGGCATAATCAGTATAATATGTAGCCTTTTTATTTAATAAACTACTCAACTAGGCATAAAATCCTTGGATCACATTTCTTCCCTTGAGTATAACAGAGACCTTCTCCATTAATTCTAGTCTTACACACTACCAACAGGAAATCTAAAGCCACCCTTAGTTTTTAACACATGTGAATAAAGAAATCCACTCTGATGGTTTCAAAGATGACTTTTAGCTTTTTTTTATTGATAAATAGCAATTATGCATATTATTGATACAATGTGTTAGTCTTACTTAGAATATCCATAATCTCACCAAATCATTTTTATGATGAGAATGGTAAAAATTAATTTTAAGGCATATAAAATATTTATTATAACTGCTTTTCAAGGCAGTAACTGTAATGCAACATATTACTAAACCTATCTCTGTAATATAAGAGAAATTTTCTCCCTCTCATCAACATCCCTCCGTTTATCATCTCTTAAAAAAAGTTTTATTTATTATAAAAAGATAAAACAAAATAGCCTACAGTACATCCTACATACATACAGTCTCTTCATGTCCCAGAACGATGAGTTTTAGTATTCCCTGGGTCCCTTTTCACTGAAATATGCTATATCCTTTTCACAAATCGAGGATATTCTTTACTGTTTATAAGCACTTTTTTCATAATATTTCCCAATATTTGTCATTCCATTGCTAATTTTTCTTTTACTTTTTCAAGGGCCTCAGTTATGCATTTGAAAGCTCTGTGTTTTCCTATTCATAGATATAATTTCTTCCCAACACGTTTTGCTTTCCACCTTTATTTCACATTGTTTGGTGCCCTCTTACCCATATCCTTGTTTGCTTTTTCTACAGCGTCTATACTCATGATGCTTTTTCTAATAATTTTATATTTCTATGATAGTTTTTTTGCTTGCCAACTTCAAGATTTTTCCAATGGCACTCTATTTTCTTATACTATCTCATTAACTCTTTCATGAGTTCTTGCATTTATGATTCATAGTAATCCTTCATAGAAATAAGAACTGTATTTAATATTTTAAACACATAGTAAACTTTATGTACAAATTCATATCTCTATCTAGCAAAATTTTTCTTGTAAGTTCTTATCTGTTGATAGATTTATTATTTTATGTCATTTTTTTCTAGTGGAATTTTTACAGCAATTACCTGCCAGTTCCCTTTTATTATTTATCACCTGAAATGGTTTATTTTCTTCCTTGACAAATTTCTATTTATAAATTTCTTGTGTATGTGCACACTCATGTCTGTGTGTTTATATATATATATATGTGTGTGTGTGTGTGTGTGTGTGTGTGTGCATGTGTGTGATTAAAGTGGGACAGGATGTGTATATGCATGAATGTGTACCACACATAAATTTTGAGGGGAGGCTTACCGGCTTTAGAGCTTAACAGATACAAACACTTACTTTAAACATTGACCAAGATTAAAAGCATACAGTGATTATCTTGATCTCATGAAAGATTTTCTCACCTGCTCAGAATCTGAAGGAGTCATTCAGTCATTCTGAATAATTCAGTAATTATTGAACATTTTCAGAGAACTAGAATGTACTGCAGAAGACACACTCCACCACCAAAAACTCAAAACTATTAGGGAAAAAAATGTTTCTGGTGACATGTCAGAACTCAGAAATATAATGGAAGGATTCTTCACTACAGAATTATAATAAGGACATTGAAATTTGATGTGCAGCACACATGTCATGAACAGTACTGTTCACCGAATGCCTGAAATACATTTAGAAGGAAAACGTTACTATTTTAACTTTTCCATTAGATAGGTATATGCAATGACAACAAAATATGTTTGATGTTAATGGGTCTGAATATAATCCTGCATCTAAACATAAGATTGTAAAAGGTTGCTGAGTTTGACTTTATTTAAATGATGCAGAAAATAATGGCAATATTGGCAGAGCACCTGGCTTATACATTTTAATAAGTGCCAGCTTCCTAAAGTCTCTACATTAGCACCTTTACAGAATAATTTTGTCAAAATAATTTAAAAACAACTCTCCACAATGAGGTGATAGAGCATATATTGTCTACCACTGGGCATGTTTATCATAGATATGGGATGGTTCATAAAAGCTATGGAAGACCATGAATAATAAGTAGAAGAATTTATGAAAACATGTAATGAGATAATGGGAGAAAGTGGACTGTCCTTTGGAAAAATTCAGTGATGTAGAAGGTTCAGTGTGCTTTTGTCCATGGTGTCTGGAACAGCGTGTTTCAGGAGGATTCTGATGGGGGGGGGGTTCGGTCGTGGTAGGTACTGTACTTGGGCCAGTTAAGACTGAAGTTCTAAGGGCTGGCCATCTGAGCTGATTTATGAAGGGACTGAATTGACATGACCTCCCCAAAGCTGATACTTCAAAGGTGTTGAGGACTTTGCATTATCACTATGCTGATTAATTTATTATGTTCACCTTTCTGTACTATTCCTCCTGAGCAACAAGATTTTGATTCCAGTTCAACTTGTTTCTGTTACAAAATTAGTGAAAGGACACTTCTTGAATACGTATTTTGTTCACAATGGGGTGAGGTGATCTCTAGAGTAGAGGCAGACTTCAGAGGAACTTCACAGAGAGGATGTACATATTTATGAGTTTTCCCCATTCCCTACTCCTACAAAGTCATATTTAAGACTATCACAAGGCAGTCTGATCCATATACTTACAAACCCAAAATTCTTAATTCTTTGAGAAACATGAAAAATTGGAAATATGCAAAAAAGGGTTTTAGTCTTATTTTTATTCTCTGTAGAATTAATTCCCTTGTAAGACATATTGAGCATGATGTTGCTGATATTGCAGAGCTTCAATGGGTTAAATCGCTATTGCTATATAGTGCATCTGTTATGAACTGCACATGAAGACATAGTCTATCCTGTGCATTAGTTGCCTCTGCCATAAAACCAATAGATTTCATCTGTGTAATCACCTCCAGTGAGTGGTCTCTAGATATCCACATAAATGATAGTGAGTTTCTAGAACATCCAGAATCATATCTAGTGTTCATTTATATGTGATTATACTAAGTAAAATGCCACAAATTATTTTGTGTCCTTAGGGTAGTCATTAAATCTACAATCCAAAAATGAAATCTCTAGGTATAGTTAATTGGACATGGCCATCTTTTTTTATACACATGTATGGATGGGTGATTATATTTTGATAAAGACTAAAAGGTTATTGATTTTATAATCTACACTTTGACTATAATGCAGATACTTTAAATTGACTTTTGAACGTGTGTCAGATTGACGGAAATCTCTATAACACGTAAAAAAACTTTCTCCAATGATCAGTTACAGAGAATTTTACAATTTAAGTTTTAAAAATAGAGAACACATATTAATTTTGTAATAAATACAAGAATAATAAGAAAGGTTTGTTGTCATTTTAGTTTTTAAAGACAAGAGTAACAGCACAATGAAAACCATCAATAAAATAAATACCACTCGTACTTCCATTTGGACTCAGAGAAGCAAGGCATCAAATCTAACAGTGTGAAATGCATCACAATGACTTAGCCTTTGAAGAAAGTATCTCCTCCCATGTTCAGTTTGTCACCACAGTCACTGTAATTGGAATGATGTAAGAAGATTTGCATGACTCCTGTGCAAGAGAACACACACACTCATAAACTATTCCATGCTGACACGTATTTCATGACAGAAAAGCACAAAGTCACAAAGAAGTTTTGGGGGTGATGAAAATGTTTCCTAAATGTATTGTGGTGACTGGTGTTGTCCTGTTTGTGTGCATACGCAGTTTATCAAATCCCTCTTCTTTGGAATTTGGGTTACTGTAGATGCTCTTAGCTAAGAAGAGACTAAACTGAACATGGTATGGCCCAACCCAATTGGACTGCACCCTTAGTAAAAGGTAAGATTTTGATAGATTTATTCTATCAGGACTCCAGCCTCGAACCAGTCAAGAAAACATGAATCTCCACTGAATTCTTTTTCTCAGCGCTCCTGTTTGTGAAGGGTGTGTGCCACAGAGCATGGTTGTTTCACTAATACATTTTACTTCATATGTAATTTTATTCATGATTAACATTTTTCATCAGTCATTGACCTCAACCACCCTACATTCTTATGCTAATTTCAAAGCGCATTCAAACTTGTCTAATTTTATTTTGACTAGACTAGCTTAAACACTTTTTTTTTCTATTTTATAAAGAACTTAGTTAAAAGTAATAGATGTTTTATGTAGAGACCCACAGTCAAACATTAGGGAGATTGTCGAAAATCCTGTGTAAAAAGTAAAGGAAGGATTATGGGAGCCAGAGGGACTAAGGACACCACAGGAAACCACAGAGAGTCAACTAAACCGGGGTCATGGTGCCTCACGGAGACTGGACCACCTGCCAGGGAGCTTGCATGGGACTGACCTAGGCTCTCTGAACACATGCTACAGTTGTGTAGCTTAGTCTTCTTTTGGGACTCCTGGCACAGAAGGCAAGGGCTGCATCTGACTCTGTTGCCTGCTCATGGGACCCTTTCCTCATTTTGGGTTGCCTCATCCAGCATTAATAGGAGAGGAGGTCTCTGTCTTGCTACAACTTGATACCCCATGCCTGGCTGATATACATGGAAGACTTGAATTTTTTTCATAAAAGAAAGGAGGAAAAGTAGATGATGGGCAAGTTGGGGGTGGGACTTGGAGATGTGGAGAGAAAAAGGGAAAACTGTGATGGGGCTGGAAAAAATAATTAATCAATAAAAAATTTTTAAAAAGATAGGCACAGAAAATATATTCAACATAACCATAAAAAAGTTTCCCAACCTAAAGAAGGACATGCCTATAAAGGTACAAGAGTCCGGTTTTGTCCCATGCAAGGAGGGCTGCTGATAAACCAAGGACAATGGCACTGGGGTTTGATCCTACTGCATGTACTGGCTTTGTGGTAGCCTAGCCTGTTTGGATGTTCACCTGGACGGAGGGGGGAGGACCTTGGACTTTCCACAGAGCAGGGAACCCTGACTGCTCTTTGGACTGGAGAGGCAGGGGGGAGAGGGAGGGAAAAGGGAGGCGAGGAGGAGGTGAAAATTTTTAATAAAAAAATAAAATATAAATGAAATATTTTTAAAAAGGTACAAGAAGCTTACAGAATGCCAAATAGCCTAGCCAGAAACAACAACTAAAAAAGCACCCCTCAAAATATAATCAAAAGCAAACATAATGAACATAACAACAGACACTGCGGAAACCCAGAGAGTTATTAGTTCATACTTCATAAACCTGTACTACAAAAAATTGGAAAATCTACAAGAAATGGACAATCTTCTAGATAGGTACCACCTATCAAAGTTAAACTAAGATTGGATAAACAATTTGAATTGACCTATAACCCCTAAGGAAATAGAAGCAAATCATTAATTCTCCAAAGCAAAGAAAACCAGGGTCACAAGGTTTCATCACAGAATTCTAGCAGGTTTTCAAAGAAGAGCTAATAACTATAGTCCTCAAATTGTTCCACACAATAGAAACAGAATGAATGTTACCAAATTGTTTTTATGTAGCTACAGTTACCTTTTACCCAAACCACACAAGAACTCAACAATGGAAGAATTACTATACCAATTACCCCATAAACACTGATGCAAAGTATTCTGTAAAATGTTAGACCGACAGATAAGTAGCCCACATGAGACTGACCTAGGCTTGCTACATGTGTGACAGCTATATAACTTGGTCTACTTGTGTGACTCTTAGCAGTGAGAGCAGGCCCTGTCCCTGGGGCTTTGGCAGGCTTTGGGGAACTTATTACTCATAATGGGTTACCTTACCAACAATGGAAGGGGAAGTGCTTAGTCCTATGTCAAGTAGATATGCCATGCTTTGTTGACACCCGTGGGAAGTCTGTCCCTTTCTGAAGGGAAACAGAGGAGAAGTGAATGGGGGCAAGGAGATATGAGGAAGGAAATGGCAGGAAAGAGAGGAAACTTAGGTCAGGCTGTCAAAGAAATAAATAAATTTAATTAATATCTGGTACCATTGTTAACTATATAAATCTGTACGACCAGCTTTATTAAATTATCTGAATACAGTGTCAACACTAAATCTTTTCGTTTTCTTCTCCCTTAGTCAAATGACACTTCTGTGTTAACTTTTCTTCTGCAATCTGCTGCCCAGTGGGTCATCTCCATATTAAGGAATTTCTTGTCTTGACAGTGTCTTTGACACTGAGTGAACCATTTATCATTCCTATTTCATGTGGATAAACTGCAGCCAATAGAAGTCAGTTTGCCTATCTAATCTGCCTTCACTTCTAGCCTGCCCCCTGCTGCACTTTCACCAGAACAGGTGTCCCACTGGGTAGAGCTGCTACCCTAATTTATCATTGTACATATCAATTGAAATGTGAAAAATAAAATACACTTTTGATCTAGAAATATGCATGCATATCTCTGTACATACAGACAGATATTTTAAGACAGAATCTCAGCATTATACATAAAAAAAAACAAGATAAGTATTTAGTTTTTTATTACTTAGGAGAGTAGATACATGTGACTTCCTGTCATTTACACATCAATTTCTGATGACAATAAACTATTCTTATACATTATTAGGGAAAATTTCACTATAAAATCTGATTTTAAAACATGCTAGCGTCAGCCAAGGTCACAGTCAATAAGACAAAAAGGCAGCCTACTGAATGGGAAAAGTTCTTCACCAACCCCACATCAGACAAAGGACTGATCTCCAAAATATATAAAGAACTCAAGAAATTAGACATCAAAATTACAAATAACCCAATTTAAAAATGGGGTATAGAACTAAACAGAGAATTCTCAACAGAAGACTCTCAAATGGCCAAAGATACTTAAGGAAATGTTCAACATCCTTAGCCATCAGGGAAATGCAAATCCAAATAACTCTGAAATACCATCTTATACCTGTCAGAAAGGCTAAGATCAAAAACACCAACGATAGTTTATGCTGGAGAGGATGTGGGATAAGGGTAACACTCATCAATTGCTGGGGGGAATGCAAACTTGTACAACCACTTTGGAAATAATTATGTCAGTTTCTAAGAAAATTGGGAATCACCCTACCTCAGGATCCAGCAATTCCACTTGGGCATATACCCAAAAGATGCTCAATCATACTACAAAGAAATTTGATTAACTATATTATAGCAGCATTATTTGTAATATCCAGAACTTGGAAACAACCTAGATGCCCCTCAACCAAAGAATGGATTAAAAAAAATGTGGCACATTTACACATTAGAGTACTACTCAGTGGTAAAAAAAATTGACATCCTGAATTTTGCATGCAAATGGATGAATCTAGAAAACACTATCCTGAGTCTGTTATTCTACTATGAAAATATATAACTGAAGATATTATGTCAGTATACTTGATAAAAAATATGTGGACCTAAGATAGAGCCTCATTGATGAAATAAGCATTTTCATATTCTAAATGACACCTAATTTGCGATTATATGCATTTTGGAAATGTTTTACTTGTTTACCCCAAAGAAAAAAATTGTCATTTAAGCAATTTTATGTCAGCTCTGTTTGACTGTGTTGCTGCTCTTCTGTTTTAATTCCACAAACATAGGAAATTACAAAAGATTTTGGAGGAAAAATTAATGTATCTCTGATATCATTTAATGTAATTATTGAATGCAATACTGGGGAACCATTTAATGAGTGTAAATGCTCTGATATTGTCAATAATCCATTGTATCTATTAATTAAAGTTTTAGACAGGTTGAATAACTTTATTTTGCCCTGATAACTAAGTGATTTGATAGCCCCAACTAATATGAGGATTAGACTGTCTCTCACCAATTCCAGCATCTTCAGTCCCAGCCTATGACCATCTATAAAATAAATGCTTCATGATTTGCACACTGAATGCTAGCTAACTTGATAGGGAGTGTGGAGACTTGCTTTTATTCCAAATCTATACAGACTAAAAGACTAGGTTTTTTTTTTTTCTTGCGACTAGAGAAAGACGGGAGAAAGTAGAGCACCAGTCATGCGCAGCCTCTTTTGATTTTTATATTTATGTAGTTCATTACTTTTCTCAGAAAGAAATATGTCTCTCTACTGCCAAAACAGTTTTATCATTTCCAGCATTTTAACAACACAGAATATATGAGTATTAATCAGACCGCCCCTTCTCTTGTAGGAAAAGCTGCAAGAGCAGAGGAAGCTAGCACGTCCCAGACATCAGGCGAGAGTGACAACTTGGTTCCACATCATTCGTTTTGACAAATACCCAGGAAATCTTAAACCCTCAAAGGCTTACAAGAGATCCTTAGCACATGTGAATAAAATTATTCTGACCATCATTTCCCATTCACTGTTTGCTGCATAATAGTTTATTCATACATAAGGTATGCTAACCTTAACATTTGTAGATCTATAAAATGTAACAGGATGTCCATAATTTGTTGATTCATTCCTATAACCAATATCCATGTAAACTTATAATTAGGTACCTCAATTTCTTAGAGGGAACAGGCAGGTTTAGAGATGGTTAAGGCATTCCTTAAATTATACAAAAAATTCCAAATATAACATCAGCTTAAATTATCTTCTAATCGTTATGTCTGCTTAAAAGTGTAATGGGAGATCACTAAGGCCAGTTAGGCTGGAACTGATGGAGCATGTGATCAACCCTGACTCTCTGAATGTGGCTGCCGGTGGAGGCTGATGGAGAAGCCAAGGACAATGTCGCTGTGTTTTGATTCTACTGCATGGATGGGCTTTGTGGGAGCCTAGTTTGTTTGGATGCTCACTTTCCTGGACCTGGAGGAAACAGGGAGGACCTTGGACTTCCTATAGGGTAGGGAACCCTGACTGCTCCTTGGACTGGAGAGGGAGGAGGAGGAGGAGTGGGAGGAGGGAAGGAGGTGGAGATTTTCAATAAAAAATAAATTAATTAAAAAAAACTGTAATCTCCGATGGACTGTAGTGGTGACCAGTTGGTATTTCTATCTTATCTTTTAAATTAAAGCATGCCATTTCTCAGTATCCTGGCCTCCCACTAAGAGACAGTAGGAGTTATGTACCTCAAAGACCTTTATAGTTAAAACTTAATATAATGCTAGATATTGGTTCTGTATACCAAGTCCTAATTTTTAATCTTTAGAACGCTATGCTATAGCTGTTATTATTCTTGTTTTGCATACAGTGCATCTTTCCCATGTGTCAGAAGAAGCTGTAGAATGTTGGATGGCTTAAAGTTGACCTCTCAAAGTAGTGGACTGGACAGCATGCTCTGTGTCCCATGTTTATTCCACCACAATCCCCTCAGCATTTGCATAAGGAATATATTATATGTCCTCGATTATAATATTGATATTTTCTTCATTTGTATTTAGAAAAATCTCATGAGATTTAAAACCAATAATATTCACTTTGAAACTTTCTTATTTACTCACTACATGGGGTAGTTGCTTCTTTCATGATCTATTTCCTCCTCTTTGAGATCAGAGCACTCAACAGTTTCAGAGAACATTGAATGGAGGCCTAGACTTAAGGCGCCTACTGTAGCACAGGTCCTGACATACAGCAGGCGTTTAAAGGATTTCTATTATTTCAGCAAGCAAAGTTGCAGAAGCATCACAGTGATGATGAACATGAAATGAGAGGAAAACTGCATTGGAAGAACTTGGGGTTCATATTACTCAAATCTCAGTTAAGACATAAAATTATTATAATGAGGGTCTATAAAAATTTAGAAATCTGTGCCTTGCCCTGTCTATAGCTGGAGAGCCTCGGGTGTTGTAGATGTTGGGAATATGATCAGCTCAGGCTTCACAAAGAACTCAGGGACATGCAATGAGCCAAACATCTCTATGTGTGATATGATGATAGATCATCTTGCTAAAATGTTATAATAGCCTGTCTCAGCATCTGACATGCACCTTCTTTCTCTGATTCATAAATCCCAAAGTGAACACTGAAATTATTTGTCTTTCAAGCGTACTCTGTGAACATATGATTTAATACATCGAATACTATAAAATAACGAATGGTTGAGAGAAAACAGCAATTACGTCTTTGCCCAGTGGATCATCATGAAGCCCTCCCCTGCTGTACAGTCTTACTTTAATTACAGGTGTGCAACAGGAGAAAGAAAGAGAGGGAACAGCTGGAACACACTTACTATTGAACTTCTCTTTTTTTTTAATTTATTAAAGATTTCTGTCTCTTCCCCACCACCGCCTCCCCTTTCCCTCCCCCTTCCCCAATCAAGTCCCCCTCCCTCGTCAGCCCAAAGAGCAATCAGGGTTCCCTGCCCTGTGGGAAGTCCAAGGACCACCCTCCTCCATCCAGGTCTAGTAAGGTGAGCATCCACGAAACTGCCTAGGCTCCCACAAAACCAATACGTGCAGTAGGCTCAAAAACCCATTGCCATTGTTCTTGAGGTCTCAATAGCCCTCATTGTCCGCTATGTTCAGTGAGACCTGTTTTAACCCAGGCTTTTTCAGACCCAGGCCAGCTGGCCTTGGTGAGTTCCCGATAGAACATCCCCATTGTCTCAGTGTGCGGGTGCACCCCTCGCAGTCCTGAGTTCCTTGCTCGTGCTCTCTCTCCTTCTGCTCCTGATTTGGACCTTGAGATTTCAGTCCGGTGCTCCAATGTGGGTCTCTGTCTCTGTCTCCTTTCATCGCCTGATGAAGGTTAATATTCAGGAGGATGCCTATATGTTTTTCTTTGGGTTCTCCTTCTTATTTAGCTTCTCTAAGAACCCGAATTATAGGCTCAATGTCCTTTATTTATGGCTAGAAACCAAATATGAGTGAGTACATCCCATGTTCCTCTTTTTGGGTCTGGCTTACCTCACTCAGGATAGTGTTTTCTATTTCCATCCATTTGCCTGCAAACTTCAAGAAGTCCTTGTTTTTTACTGCTGAGTAGTACTCTAATATGTATATATTCCATACTTTCTTCATCCATTCTTCAATTGAAGGGCATCTAGGTTGTTTCCAGGTTCTGGCTATTACAAACAATGCTGCTATGAACATAGTAGAGCATATACTTTTGTTGTATGATAAGGCCTCTCTTGGGTATATTCCCAAGAGTGGTATTGCTGGGTCCATGGGTAGGTTGATCCCGAATTTCCTGAGAAACCTCCACACTGCTTTCCAGAGTGGTTGCACAAGTTTGCATTCCCACCAGCAATGGATGAGTGTACCCCTTTCTCCACAACCTCTCCAGCAAAGGCTATCATTGGTGTTTTTGATTTTAGCCATTCTGACAGGTGTAAGATGGTATCTTAAAGTTGTCTTGATTTGCATTTCCCTGATCGCTAAGGAAGTTGAGCATGACCTTAGGTGTCTTTTGGCCATTTGAACTTCTTCTGTTGAGAGATCTCTGTTCAGCTCAGTGCCCCATTTTATAATTGGGTTGATTAGCCTTTTACGGTCTAGTTTCTTGAGTTCTTTATATATTTTGGAGATCAGACCTTTGTCAGTTGCGGGGTTGGTGAAGATCTTCTCCCAGTCAGTGGGTTGCCTTTCTGTCTTAGCGACAGTGTCCTTTGCTTTACAGAAGCTTCTCAGTCTCAGGAGGTCCCATTTATTCGATGAGGCCCTTACTGTCTGTGCTGCTGGGGTTATACGTAGGAAGTGGTCTCCTGTGCCCACGTGTTCTAGAGTACTTCCCACTTTCTCTTCAATCAGGTTCAGTGTGTTTGGACTGATATTGAGGTCTTTCACCCACTTGGACTTGAGTTTTGTGCATGGTGATAGATATGGGTCTATTTTCATTCTTCTACAGATTGACATCCAGTTTTGCCAGCACAATTTGTTGAAGATGCTCTCTTTTTTCCATTGTATACTTTTAGCTCCTTTATCGAAAATCAGGTGTTCATATGTTTGTGGGTTAAAGTCAGGGTCTTCTATTCGATTCCATTGGTCGACTTCTCTGTTTTTATGCCAATACCAAGCTGTTTTCAATACTGTAGCTCTGTAATAGAGTTTGAAGTCAGGGATGGTAATGCCTCCAGACGTTCCTTTCTTGTATAAGATTCTTTTGGCTATCCTGGGTTTTTTGTTTTTCCATATAAAGTTGATTATTGTCTTCTCCAGATCTGTGAAGAATTTTGATGGCGTTTTGATGGGGATTGCATTGAATCTATATATGTCTTTTGGTAGAATTGCCAATTTTACTATGTTGATCCTCCCAATCCAAGAGCAAGGGAGATCCTTCCATTTTCTGGTGTCCTCTTCTATTTCTTTCTTCAAAGTCTTAAAGTTCTTGTCAAATAGATTAGTCAAATCATTGTTCTTGAATTTGGAATACTTCGGCTTGTTACAGAGCGATAGCTGCTATATTTCACTGTTTAAAGTATACACCTCAAAAATATTTGAAATATAGAAAGTCTGCCACCTTTAGCCTAGTTAATTGAACAGAATAGTGTACAAACCAAGTTTAAATTACTCATAAAAATGTATAAGGTTTTACTTAATTTTAGTTAATAAAACACATCTATAGTTGGTATCTTTACTAGGGAATGTTCATAAAGCAACATATACCCAAGTAACACAACATTCAAAATTAAATCATAATTTTGAAATTATAAATATAAAAGTAAATAATAAAGTTGAGATTTGACTCTAAAACCAAGAAAAGCTACACATAGAGAATAAATAATATACTCCAATATAAGAACTTTTGCTAAATTTTGGAATGTACAGTTAGTATTAGCAATTGCACATGTTTGTGTACATACCTTTATTTTAATATATTGGAGTTTTTCAGAAATAACGATAAATTAAGGTATTTGAATTTATACTTTATTGATATATTAATGGTAGCTCTGATTTGTGCAGCTATGTATTTATTAAGATTGTCTAAAATTTAGAGATATTCAGAAATTGTAATTACTGACAGTTTGATCACCAGAATACAGGACAGGATTAGAATAACCATAGTGATTTAGATTTTGCCATTAGAGGAAGAGTCTTCCTCATTGAAAAATGTGCTTTTAGTTAAAAACTAAATAATTTTTGCTTAACGTTTTATCCATGACAGTAAAAGGATAATATGCGCGGTTTTTAAAGCATAGCTCCATTATCGTTACAGATGGATTGCTATGTCATTTATGCATCCGTCGAGGTCAAAACAGATTTTTTAAATTAGAATGATTAATGCATCAAATTAAGTTTTAGTATTGTGAAAATGTACAAATTACTATAATTCATGGAATATTTCCAATCTTTAAGAGCACTTTGGTCTGAAAGATGGACACTTTCTAAGGAGCACAGATTGGCCTGCCTTGTGATGGATTCACACGACGGTTAAGCAATAAAGGATTGACATGTACCTTAAATCTATGCCTGTTGATCCAGGATTTTAAAGGACCCGACACTGAGGTGAGTGATTAAAAATGGCAACTCTTTTACTGGTCTCAGCGATTCAAAAAGCATGGTCACATGGTACACAGCACATACTAATCTATATTCAAATCAAGCCATTGTAATTAGCTGTTTGGTTTATCTTGAAATACAGCCCTCTTGGCAAGCACATTGGCTACTTTCCCTGTAGTACTTGAGGCTATAGGACAAAGAAATATATAAATTAAAGATGGAAAGAGTGTACCCACTGCTGGAGAATACATGAAGCATTACTATCTTTTTAGTGGAAAACACATTTAGCAACTCTTCAAGCTTGTACGACGACTAAAAATAACTTCGGATTTTCATAAATTCTTCCCAGAGCTCGTAATTGCAGTTACGCAAAGTTGAGCATGGATGGTTTGAAACGTGCGCAAACAGCACGGCCTCATTTGGGGAAATCCTCACTGAGTGACAGTTTGGGTTAGAGTGGTCAGTCAAGCAGAAACCACCGCAAGTATTCTGTTGGTGGACTTCCAGAAGCATCTTTGCAAATGTCATTGGATTCATATCACAGGCTGGTAGGAAAGTTTCTGAGGGGACATCCAGCCCGGAAACCCTGAAAACTGTAACATCTCCAATAAGCAGAGATGATAGCAGATGTCCAGACTCAGCTTCTGCACACCCTGTTCATACAGGGAATCTATTCTTCCTGGGCATAGTGACTGGTAGGATTTGAAGAAACGATATTCACAGAACTATCATTAGTAATCATGAATCTTAGGTCTTTGGGAACCTCACACAGTAGATGGTACCGAGAACGTTACTGAACTGTTTAATTTCAGAGGGATTCTACTTTAAGAATCCTTATGGAGTTCTCCTTGGAAGATATAACTGGTCAAAAACGCAAAGAACAGAAATGACCATGGGGCATCTGGTCCCAACTTACACATCTTCAACACAGCCCCTACACTGAACATCAGAGAACATTACAGAAGAGGCAGGGAGACTGTTAGAGTCAAGGGACCAGGACATCTGCTGAAGGATCATGTCCTCAATACATGACAGGAAGATTGCACCTATAAAATCTCAACAACATGGCTGCCTAAACAAGACGTATAAAATGACCTCATCAGTAAAGATTCCAATAAGTCTGGGGGAAATCTCATAAGGTTCAATCCCCTGATTAATAATGATGGCTGAGAGGGAGCATTCTGATAGGTCATTAAATCCCATTTGGTAATATAATATACATGCATACATACATACAGATATATGAGCAATAGTAAACGAATCTAACACACTCCCACTGACACACAAACACAAACACACACACCCCATTTAGCTCAGAGTCTAGAATTGAAAATAGAGTTTTGTTAAGCTGTGTAATAAGTCACTTTTTGGTGTTTTGGATGAAATCTAGGAATGCAAGCTCTGCTGTGTGCCAGGACCAGCCTTTAGGATGCTTCGTGCTCCTATACATCTTTCCTTTTGCATCCTCATGGGTACCCTGTGTGGCACTAAGTACCTTCATCTCAAAGGGGAGAGTGCGTGCTAAGAGACAAGGGGTATGTTCCAAGAGAGAGGAACGGCAACAGCAACAAGAGCAGAGGCTGGACAACACCGCTGTGAGAATGTTCTCTGCTGATCCACGTGGATCTTAATCACATTTTTTTGGGGTGGGGTTCTTTACATGCAAATGATGACTGAGGTACACATTTTAGGCTTACCTTTATAAAAACATTTTTTTTTTGGGGGGGGGATTTGGTTTTTGAGACTGGGCTTCTCTGTGTTGCTTTGGAGCCTGTCCTGGAACTAGTTCTTGTAAACCAGTCTGATCTTGAACTCACAGAGATCCACCTGCCTCTGCTTCTCTAGGATTAAAGGCGTGCACCACCACCACCTAGCTAAAGAAACAATTTTACTGTTACTATCAGAGTTAGGACCACAAATAAAAACAGTTTGCAGCACCACTGCTCTGATGGGGCTTGAAGTAGTTCTTTAACTGAAGGCCAGCCAAGAAGCCATAGAGTCTGCTACTTAGTGTTTGACACATCCATAATCCTTAGTTTTCCTCGATTCAAGTATCTAGCCATCTATCGATTTGTGTAGACATCAGGTATGTATGCATCCATCTATTCATTTTTTTGTTTATTGCCATATGTATATATGTATATCTACCATCTATCTGTCAATATTGTGTGTGTTATAAATGGTTAGGCTAATCAAAGCTCCTGATTATTAATCTTTCTTGATCTTATTTAAAAATAATTATACTGATAAGACTAAATAACATATGTACAAACATCATAAGATGTAATTTCAAGAGTTATATTTTATAAGGAAAGATATATTAGCACACATATTAACATTTTCTAGGCTCTGCATATAAAACGCTGAGTTTCTAAATTGGTTCATGCCTGTGCTATAATATGCAAATACATTTGCACTGAAAAAGTAACTTGTTCATAGAAGGTGACATTGCCAAATGTATCCAAAGAAATTATCAGAGAGAGATAAGTTCATACATGTTTACAACATCTTTCTTGTTTAAAAGATGCAATATTGTATTTTTTATTTAGATGATAATATTCAAAGATCTGTATAGCAAGAAATGAAACATGGGTTTGTTAGGCGGGGTTTAAATTAATAAGGAAACGTTATATTACATGAAGACTTAAAATAGTACATGCTTTAGTGATTCAGTTAGAACCTGACAAAATCATTATGTTTGAATGATCTACTGCGGAATTTGATTTGTACTCCGGAATTTCTAATGAATAGCCTACTGTGTTGCAATTCTCTCCGGCCCTACAATAATTTATATCAGCAACCAGGATGGAGAGAAGTGGAGAAAGTCTTATCTGCAGTAACTTATTGCTTCTGAGGTTTCAGAGAGTACAAGGTAACATGTGGGTGGATCTGAATAGGAATAAGAGCAATCAGGTTTGGGTGGACAGAGGTTTGAGGGGGAAAGAGTTCTGGATAAGACTACCAGGAATGGGGTGTATTTGAAGGCCAAGTAAAAATCTGGTACAAGGAAATGACCTTAACTAAGATTCCGAGCAATAATGGATATGTAGCCTGAATTGGCCATCTCCTGTGACCAGGAAAGACTTCAAGTGTAGACACTGGAACATCAACCCTGCCACATGACGTTAGACCTATGGTCTGTCTTGCCTATGGGATGTGATTAGGTAAGGGTGACCTAAACACTGAAGGAGTGGCCAACGAATGACCAGTCTATCCTAAAGCCAGGAGAGTAAGCGCATCCCTGACATGCTCGGAGCACTACAGGCTAAATGACCAAGATAGAACTAAACACAAGTAGAGGAAAAATAATATCAATGTAATGATGCATAGCAATATTCTGCTATACTCATAGATTGGTGCCTAACCCAATTGCCCTCAAAGAGCCTTCATCCAGCAACTGATGGAAGCAGATGCAGAACCACAATCAAACATTAGATGGAGCTCAGGGGATCCTGCTAAAGACAGGGCAGAAGGATTCCAGGTGTCAGAGGGCTCCAGGCCATCACAAGAAAACTCACAGAATCAACTAACTTAGGTTCATAGGGGCTCACAGAGACTGACCCAACAACCAGGGATCTTGCATGGGACTCACCGAGGCCCTCTGCATATATGGGGATGTTGAGGAGCTTTGTCTACTTGCAGGATTCCTAATAGTGGGAGCATGGCGTATCTCTAACTCTTTTTCTGGCTTTTGGAACCCTACGCCTCCTACTGGGTCACCTTGCCCAAACTTAATATATGGGAGGTGCTTAGTCTTACTGCAATTTGATATACCCTGTTTTGTTAATATTTATGGGAGATCTAATATTTCCAAAACAGAAATGGAAGAGGAGTCAATCAGGGGATGGGGATTTGAGGGAATGGAGGGCACACTGGGAGGAGAGGAGGGAGGAGAATCTTTGGTTGGGATGTAAAATAAATGTATAAAAATGAAATACAATAGTTTGAAATAAACAAATGTAAAGCATCCAACAGGTCTTGTATTCAAGGTGGTGATTACTTTTCAAACAGGCATGCTGATTTCTGCAGATCCTCAACTCTCAGAGCCTATCATGTTGCACTGGCCTCTCAAGAGGAGAAAATAATGCAAGCACTACTCATGTTGAGCAAATGTTCCCGTAAAAAATGTTCCGAAGCTAAGAAATTCGACTTCAGTACTGGAATTGAGAAGAAAGAGAGAATAATACGATTAGGCTTTTAGTCCTGGAATGAACAAATTACACCGGGTCAGTGTATTGAAGAAAATACGTTAAAATGAACGGCACAGCTGCATGCAGAAGTAGATGAATTGTTATGTCTCTGTCGGCTTCTCAAGACTCTCATGCTATTAGGATGATTACTTCCGGCTGGCAGTGAGGCTCTGTAGCTGACTGATTGCTTAGAGTTTACTTGGCTCTGGGTTCTATCCTGGGCAAGAGAAGAACAACAGAAATAACTGAATTTCAATTTCACCTACACATCAGAAAAAAATATATTCCCATGCATAAGTGTATAACACCATTTATAATCGTGAGCATCTGGGATGATTATGGAAATTATGTAAAATAAATACTAGGGTCACTTCACTTGTCTTGTTTAGCTAATTGCTGAGATAGCCAGAAGCTGTGAATTTTTCAGCTTAGTAAAAAAAATAACAGAAAGGACTCAGAAGCCAACCTACAGCTAAAGAAAGGCCCAAGCCCTTCGCATCAGACTTGTAGTCAGGGTACACTGGAAGATACTATTTTTTTTTAATTTTTAATTTCAAGTGTTTTTTTTTTACTTATTTTACATACCAAGCACAGTTCACCCTTTGTCCCTTCCTCCTGCACCCCCAACTTCCCCGCACCCAATTCTTTCCCTCCAACCAATTCTCCATCCAGTCCTCAGAAAAGGTAAGGCCTCCTATGGGGAGTCAACAAAATCTGGCATATCAGTCTGAGGCAGAACTGAGTCTCTCCCCCTGTATCATGGCTGAGCAAGGTATCTCTTCAAAGGCAACGGGCTCCAAAAAGCCAATTCATGCACTAGGTATAAATCCTGGTCCCATTCCACTGACTGTCTAGGCCACATCCTGGACCCTGCTTGGAGCACTACAGGCAAAATGACCAAGAGGCTTAGCGTAGAACGAAACACGACTGGAGGAAAAACAATATCAATGTAATGATGCATAACAATATTCTGCTACACCCTAGATTGGTGCCTAACCCAATTGTCCTCAGAGAGCCTTCATCCAGCAACTGATGGAAGCAGATGCAGAACCACAGTCAAACATTAGATGGAGCTCAAGGGGGATCCTGCTAAAGCAGGGCCTCACATTCAGAGGGCCTAGTTCAGTCCTATGCAGGTTTCCCATCTACCCTTCTACAGTCAGTGAGCTGTCACTAGCTCAGGTCAACTGCACGAGGATCTCTGTTAGTTCGAGGCCAGCCTGGTCTACAAAGCAGGTTCCACGGCAGGCTCCAAAGCTACAGAGAAACCCTGTCTTAAAAAATCAAAAACAAAACAACAACAACAACACAGAGACACCCTTTTATCTTCAGAGTGCTACAAGGCAAATCTGTGTTGGGACACCAGGCACCTTATGCAGTGCAATAGCTGATGAGAGCCAGCCCAGAATGAGGATTTCAGCTGTCATAAAGGAGTGTGTTCATCGCAGAAGGAACTCGAACCATAAAAATACAAATCGGGCAGTAAAAATTAATTGCATCACTTTATTGTTCTCTCTAAAGACTGCCCCTTCTTTCCTTTTTTTTTTTTTTTTTTTTTTTTGAAATTTGATTTAAATGTGGCCAGAAAGCACTCATGTTTCTGGTGGATTGTCAGGATATTTAAATGTAAAACTGGAGAGTCTACAGCAGTAACTAAGCCATGCCTTTTAGTTTCTAGCGCTAGGTGATGTGATCGTATAACAAGCCTCCAATGAAACCTAAAAACACACCCAATTCTTGCTGTATATAATGGCTTAGAGATATTTGATAGCCATCTAACCTCTTTGATATTACTGATATAATCAGTAAAAATCATTTTTTGCAACTTCTTTGTCTCCATCATGTCTTAGATATATTTAAGTATGGTAGGATGCTGAGCATGAAAATGCTTATAAACCATGTAAAACAAATAAAATAATTAAGCTAGACCTCTCATTGTTTACCTTACCCATGTTTAATCTATGTTTTTTATTCATGATCATGAAGGCATGACAACAGGCTTGCCTTCAAAATATACCTGAAGTCAGTAGATAATATGTTTCAGGGAATTATTAATTGATCCACTCAGCCACTGCTTGAAATAAATTTACAAAACAAATGTCTTATAATTACAACAGTAACTATCCTTTACTTTTCACCTCACCTAACATGACTCCAAACACACACACACCCATGCACACGCATCAAATAAAACTAACAGCTGCCTGATAGAAGTTAATTCAAATAAAGGTGTGTTTATTCTCTTAATCCATAGGAACCCAAAGCAAGGGATTATTTTTTTCAAATACTAATGAAAAATGCCTACCAATAATTAATTTTACACCCAATCAAACCATATTTTTCATGGAGTCAGAGGAAAATATGAACATTGCCAGATTAAAGAATTTATTGCTAACTTGCTAATCCTTAAACATTAGCTAGTACACTCTCTTCCCGTAGAAATCAATTAAAAACACTTGGAGGAAATCAAAAGAAAATTCCTAAAATTGCCTAAATTTTCATGGAAAAAAAAGAAAGAAAAAATCAGAGGAAGTGATATCTGGAAAGAAGAGGAACATTAAGACCAGAACAGAAAGTAAATACTGTGAACTTGTCAATCACTGTGTTAAATATAAAAACCAAATTGCACAGGCCATGATTGGCACAGTGGATACACATAAATAACTACATTCTGCTCATGAGGCAAGGCACTCATTTCAGCTTAAGAAGCATGGAAGGCGAAGGGATGTGCTAGAGAAGACGGATCTTGACAACTTTAGGGTAGAGAAGCAGGAGAGGCTTAATAGTATAGACTTCAGCACAAAGAAAATTGCTTCCTGCAGACAAAGAGTGTGATTGTGCAACAATAAAAGGATCCTTCTGTCCAGAGGAAACAAAGATCGTAACTGTGTTCCTGAGTCAAGGGTCTCAAAATATATTAATAGAGGCTGACAGAATCTCAAAAAGAAATGGACAGATTCATAGATACAATTGATGTCAATGTCCATCCACATAGCAGTATGTGTGTGTGTGTGTGCCTGTGTGAGTATGAGTGTGTGTATACCTTAATCTATGTCTTCTTATGTGTGTGTGCGCATGTGTATGTATTACACAGAATAGTATATTAAAAGTCATAACTAGGCTAGTCCATTCTACAAGGCTGGTTTTATCATTAGAGACTCATAGAGACACAAATAAACAGAACATTAAATAAATTAGACCCTCACAAACACATCCAACTGACTTTTGAAAATGCTGCAGAACCTATTGATGGAATAACTTTTAACCAGTGATGTGGAAGCAACTGCACACCCTAGGCAACTGCTGTTCTAAAGTTCATCTTTGAAAATATGACGTCAGAGTGAATTATGTCATAAAAATGCAGAACTTCAGGGCTGGGGAACTAGCTGTTGGTTAAGTGCTTACCTAACAGGCAGGAAGCTTTGGATCTCATCCACCTGTTGGCATAAACCAGCAAGAATGACACTAATCTGTCATCCCCATACTCCGTAGGTGGAGGCAAGAGGATCAGAATTCAAGGCCATTTTCTGCTACATCCTGAGTTCAAAAACAGTATGGGAAACATGAGGTCCTGTCTCAATAAACAAAACCGAACTTTGCTCTGTGCAAACCCGTATGAGAAGGGAAGAAAGGGGAGCTAGAGAGTAGAGCAGCCACTTGCAAATCATACACCTCACAGAGGACTAGGCAAGAACTTTCAGAGGATTAGTCAAGAACTCTAGGAAGACGACTTAAGAACTCTTAAGTTAGCAGGGAAAACATCCTAATAAGAAGCACAAAACTAATTAACAAACTTTCACTGAAAGGATATCTGGATTGCAATAAGCACACAAAATCATGCTGAACACCATCAGATGCCGAGGACACACAAACCACTACTACAGTCCACAACGGTGGGAGACCAACATACCTATCAGACTGGCTGGAGCGGGATGTGATGAACATGATGAACACAGCAGATGACAGAGGGGCTGTGCAGAAACGGAACCAGTGCCTCATGGTGAAACCGGTCTAGAATGACAGAGACTGGGACATCTTGGCAGTTTGTTAAACCAAACTTGGATTTACCATACAACTTGGTACTTACATTCTTAGATATTCATTACAGAAGGATAATAATTTATATTCACACCACTGATCCTCACGCCTCTCCCTTTGATGATGCCATGCAGCCTCCGTTACTGTGGAGGAATTGCTCTAGCTGATGAGTTCACAGGCCAGGGAAATGATCCAGCCAAGTACCATACGATAGTTTTCATGAATTATTAGGGACTTAAAATGAATGAGAAAGAAAGCAATTCTAGAATAATACAGAGTATACGACTCCATTTGTGTAAAACCTTTGGGCTGTCAAAATCTAAGATACAGATTAGTTGCTGGACCACTAGAGTGGTTAGAGTCGGGGTTAGAGAGGACAGGCGGGTGTGTGTCCTAAGGGAGGACAGGTGAATGTGTTGATCATGGTAGCATACAGAAACCTGCTTAACTAATCAAATAGTGTTTACCTCAATATAGAGAAATACACTGAAACGAGTTAAATTATACTTGGGAAGCAATATTGTTGAATTGCCTCAATTACCTGTTTTGTCTTATACTATGTTTTTGTTTTCAAATTGAAAAATATTAAAGTGAACAGTGTTTCTGCATATACTTAAACTGCATATGAGTGTATAATTAACTCAACAATTCAACTTTTAAACATCTTACCAAATTTCAGTTCAATTCACTGTTAATATTTTTTCCTATGAAGTTACCAGTGAAATAGTTTCTTGTGGTATATTGTAATTTTATGTAAATATATATTCTTAGAGCTCAATACCTGAATATACAAATGTCACCCACAGGCTTGTGTATTCATATTAATAATGAGAATAAAGATAAAATTTAAATTTTCCATTAAAATATGAAAAATTATAGGAATTACTTTTGAGAATGGTTTGGGTTTAGCAGGGTTAAAAGAATCCTCTCAGTGCAGAAAAAGAGGAATTTTTTTTTAAACCTAAACACAACTCTGGGAGGGCCTAGCCCATGGTGGCGCCATCCCTGGTCAGCTGGTCCTGGGTTTTATAAGAAATTGGGCTGAGCAAACCATAGGAAGCAAGCCAGTAAGCAGCTTCCCTCCATGGCCTCTGCATCAGCTCCTACCTTTAGGATCCTGCCCGTTTGAGTTTCTGTCCTGACTTCCTTCAGTGATGAATGGCCATGTGCAAGTGTAAATAAAATAAATCCTTTCCTCCCCAGCTTGCTTTTGGGTCAGAGTGTTCCACTGTAGCAATAGAAACCCTAACTAAGACACCTGACCAAAGGGATGTAATATTGACACATTCCGTAACTAGGACATCTAATCGCAGGGATATAATATTGACACATTCCCTAACTAAGCCATCTAACCACAGGGATATAAAATTGACACATTCCCTAACTAAGACATCTGACCACAGAGATATAATATTGACAAATTCCCTAACTAGAACATCTAACCACATGAATATAATATTGACACATTTTATTTAATCTTTCCTTTGTTCTCCCCCATATCAACTTTCCTTTGATGTTGGTGTGTAGCCCAAGGTTGGTTTAATACTCTGGGTGTTGTCTGATCTGACCTTGATCTCATGGTAAATCTTTAGTCTCAGACACTCTGCTGGTAGCACGGTAAAAATGCAGCCACCATGCCTGGCTGTGGTGACCATGCTCATGTTCTGTCCCTTTGTTGATTATTTTTGTTTCTCTGTTTCATTTTGGTAATATCTGATTCTTACTGTGACATTATCTCATCTTTACATATGAGTTTTCAGTACTCTAAGGTGTACTAAATTTAAATGGATTGGATTTTTCGTATGTATAAATTAATTCTAGGACTGGAGAGATGGGTCAGCAGTTAAGAACACTGCTGCTCTTCCAGCGGACACGAATTCAAGTCCCACATAGATACTCACAATCCCCTCAAATCCAAGAGGATCTGATACGTTCTTATGTCCTCTGAGGATACTAGATATACTTTGTTCAAAGAATTGCACAGGTAAGACATTCATACACATTAAATACAAATGAGTCAGTCGTTAAAACTGAATTTGCCTACTAACATTAGCAGTTTTAGATTTTCTTTCTGACGACCTTTCCTTAAGATAATGAATTTTTATGATAAATTAGTATTGGGGGAAAACTCTATTTTATTATTTATATTTTAAAACATATTATATTCATTTATATTTATTGATCATTTATTAATTATTTTTGAGAAGGATATTTTTAACTCTGCTCTTTGGACCTCCCTATATAAACCTGGCTGTCCTCTGCTTCCTAAAGGATGGGAATAAAGTCGTTTGCTTCCATACCCAGTTAATTATTTTATTTCTCACACTATTATTTTCATTTAACATTTGTTGTTATATTTTCTTCTTTTAATCCTTAGTGTATCTTCTGTATTTTTACATAATCAATTTTTACCTGGTTCTCTTTTATTTCATTTGGATATTATTAGATTGGTGATTATTTTAATTTATTCTATTTTCAGGTGTCTATCCTTACTTTTCTGTGTCATGCATGTTACTCAGAGTTTCAGATCACACTATCCATTTCTTCTTCTAGTACCTATTTCTCTTCTCTTTCTTGCACTTCATGTTTTTGTGTAATTCTCCCTACCTAGAAGAGTCTCAGGGCGAGTGCAAGCTGCCCAACGGCTGTCATCTTCCCACACAGCCACCCCAGTGTTTTCTCAGATGGGCCTCACCCGAGGTGCCTGGGCCGAATACTACTTTACCCTGTAGTGGGATTCCCTGAAGACAGATGAAGCCCTTTATGATCCAAGTGAATCTCATTTTTTAGGACAATTTTGTGGACTAATTTCTTTCAGGTGAGGAGGAAAAAAAGCATAATCCCCATTTATGCCTCAATTTGAAGGATTCTGACTTTAAAAGCTTACTTAAAAGTCCATTAGTCACCTAAGAGCTGAAATAGAAGGTGCTTCTCTATCACGCGCTCTAGGTCTACGACCCTGTGTGTCTATTTCCAAAGGGCAAAGATTTGTAACAACAATATTGGTCAAGATGAGGAGAAAAACATCCACATGATCCCTAAATATAGAAATAAAACAGTACATTTTAGCGAGGCATAATTTTAGGAAGAACTGAAAAGCACTTCTTAGTTTCGCTCCTGACGGGCGTCGCTCCTGCACTTCAGAAGAGGGATTTTAAACTAGGCTTTAGACAAATACCTCAAACCTAGAAGCAACTTCTTGTGAAATCCCTTGAGTACAGAGGAGAGCAGTGCTTCTTAAAGTGTTTGCCATTTCCTCTGCAAGGGTGTGATCCTACTATAGTCCAGTACGATGCTGTTCTGCCAGCAGGCTTTGCTTGTTCTCTTCTAGCATTCTCTCCGAAGAAACAACTCAGCTTGCTCCGAATTTTCCCACCAGGGAAGGTACATGATTCGCCATGTGAGGAAATGCAAAAGCGTCTCCATTTCTCCCCCATGCTCTCAGCCAGCCAGGAGGGCTGACTGCAGGTGACAGAAAGAGCCAGTGTAGCAGGCCAAGAGTGGCTGAGACAATGGGACACAGACACCTGCCTTGCTGAACCCTTTCTCCACACAGATTTTCCAGGTAATACAAGTCCAAGGTCAAGAGAGAATTGGAACATTTTGAGGCGGGGCAAAGGATATTTGAAAGGTACTTTTAATATTACATGTGAAAAAAATGAGGAAAAGTATGTAAACATTGCCATCATACAGAATGGGTAGTTGATGATAATTGTGTACATTTAGCAAACATAATAAAATGGCACAGAAAAGTCTAGAGCTTTCTCCATCATCAATACCACCATCTTTTCCATGACAGGAAGAAGATTGTATATGAAATTTAGGAGAATGTACCAATGTTCATTTTATATTTTTCATAACCATATATAATGTCAGTTCCTGTGCTTGTCCTTAAGATTCTGATTTCTGAAGTAAGGTATACATTACTAGATGCAATTCTTCTCTTAGTGATAATTATTACACTATTTGTCAAAAAACAAGGTGAAATATTTATAATGGCTACTCAGTTGTATGTTTACATTTGGTGTGGATTTGAATTTGAAAAGCTCCCTAAAAACTGTGTGCTGTATATTGATAATTAAAGATTGAGAAATATCTAAAAATTATAATAGCAACTTCATTGATTTTATTTTCTGGCTATAATAATTTGGTCAAGCATTCTTATTTGTGCAAACACTGGAGATATTACCATATTAGACAATCTTACTATGTTTCACTAAAATTTTTAAAAATTCACATTTAGGGGCTGGAGAGATGGCTCAGCGGTTAAGAGCATTGCCTGCTCTTCCAAAGGTTCTGAGTTCAGTTCCCAGCAAGCATATGGTGGCTGACAACCATCTGTAATAAGGTTTGCTGCCCTCTTCTGGCCTGCAGGCATACATGTACACAGAATATTGTATATGTAATAAATAAATAAATATTTTTAAAAAATTCACATTTATTGTGAACTGTGGAACCACAAAAATTTTGGAATTGTTGAATCATAGAAATTGGAAAGCTACTTTGGAAAGCAAAATCTCTTTGGTGTCTTTCATACTTAATAATAAAAGATACTTGTCTTTTTAATTTTGAATCATTACATTTAAATCCATAAATGTTACAATCTTTCAATCAATTATCATAAAAAAGAAAGAATCAATTAATATATAAAATAAAAAGCATCTTGGCAGAACTGGAAAATTAGGCCTATTTTTAAATTCCAGAAAAAAATTAAATTGCTCCATTTTGAAAGCTGGATTATATTTCTTTATGATTACGATCCCAAAAGAATTCATGGCTCGGTTTTCTTTGAACTTTAAATGAATCTCTGTAATCCTTACGTGATTGCCTTCACAGGTGCATCACTCTGGAGAAAAATTGTAATAGTCTCAACTCAAAGAATACAAGTAAGAGGTAATTGATTGATCAGGTAGCTAATGAAAAGTTTTGGCAGGATAGAATGCAGTGAGAGGCTAATCAGATGAAGACAGAACGATGGTGCAGGCTGATCTCCTGAGGATTTCATTTCAAAGTTGCTCCAAGGATAGACAAATAGACAAGAAAACAGAAAGCACAGAGAACGGGATTTCAAGAGGAAACTCCAGGGCAACAGGAGGTTTTATTTATCTCCCATATTGCTTTGGGCTCTTAAATGTGAGTAGTCCCTCACAAGCTCGTGTGTTTGAACTCTTGGCATCTTACCCAGCTGTTTATGCTCTTTGTTGAAGTCGAGGAGCCTTTGGAAGGTGAGTCCTAGCTAGGGGAGGTGGGCATGGGGTGGGGTGAACCTTGAATATGACTTGGCAGGTTGACCTCTTTCTGCTCCAGTCCCACAGAGATATAAAGAGTTGAAAAAACAGCAGCTGCAAGAGGCTGGTACCATGAGCTGCAATCTTCAATGCCTCCTGAATCATGACATCACAGCCTCTCAGATTGTGAGCTGACACCTTCTCTCTCCTAAGTTCCTTCTTACAAAGAGTCACCAATATCATGAGAAAAGTACTTAATACAACCGCGATGTCTACAATGGCTGTCCTATACAGGACACTCAAAAATATTTCTGTAGTGAATGTATTAGTCGGCATTTTGTGTTTCAGATCAGTGTATCATGAAATCCATGACTACTAATTGTTAGTAATTCCAGAGCATCCTTAGCCATTCTTATTTTTCTGAATGAACATTTCTTTTTTACATAGACCATTGCTACAAACTTTTGTCTGAATCAGGTAAATTAGACTTCAGAGAACAAACATCTTTTTCACTCACTGGTTCCCTGATGTCTCTGAACATATCTCTACCAGGTTCTGAATCCCTCTTTCCAGGGGTTTTAGCTCACACATAAAACATCTCCATCAGAGTCTGAATCCTTGTTTTCAAGGGATTCTTTAAGGTCCATACAATCTGAAGAGATTCAATAACTCATATCTAAAGGTGTCAAATAGTTTGGTAGCAAACCACTCACTTAGGTTATGCTCATTTTGTGCTCAAAGAAGGCAACAAATTAATGCAAATTGCTATATTAGCAGTTCAAATATCATCATTGGCATTTTTAAAAAATATGAAATTCTTAAAACTTGGATCATAAGAAAAAACTGCAGATATAGTATTCTTTTTTCAATTAAAACAAAAGAAAATTTGTCTTAGTTCCTATGAACCATCAGGGAAAACAAATGAGTTTATGAGCATCTCCCCAAATCTATCTCATCTGTGTGAAAAAGGACACAGCTTCTGCTCTGACTGTGACAGAAATGAACATTATTTTTCAATATTACCATATTATTTTCTAAATAAAAATTATACTGATGTTACAAGAGCCATAACTTTCAAGGAAGACATGTTGCCACCATGTTGGCTTGGCCAATTTGTGGTAAAATTGCCATAGAAATTATTTGAAACATCCATGTTTAGTAATTGTGTTTGACACTTTCTAGGTTGTGAACCTTACATGAATTGTTTGGCAATTCTCTTCTTCTTTAAGGCGCTCTCTCTCTCTCTCTCTCTCTCTCTCTCTCTCTCTCTCAATATATATTACCTTATATATGTGTGTGCTCTTATGTATAATATATAAGCGCATATATATATATATACACTCATGTGACCTATAATATACTATATATTGATTACTTATCTATACTTTTGTTGAAGAATAAACTGAAGAATATGAATATTCCATTTTATATGCAAAATTAGGTTTTGACTATTTAAATTCAATAGTGCCTGTTGCTAAGAGCCTTTTAAATACAATTTTCATGGAACCATATGTTAATAGAAGTTGTAGAACAAGGTGGGGAAGAGACTGAAATATTTAATAAATAAATAAAGAAAGAAAAAAAAAACATAAAAAAAAAAAAAAGAAGTTGTAGAACAAGAATTGAACCTGGAAAAGGGTATATTTGAGAGAAAACATATAGTTTATGGTTGAACTGGCATCTGCTTCAACTTTTTCTTGCCTAGTCACTGGGGTGAAGCACTCACGGCTTAAGCTGATTCTGAACTTTGCTATAGTGACAGATTTATTTACAAGCGTGATTAGTTAGCCAACAAAAATAGCAACAGTGTGCTATGATGTTAAACAGTCAATAAGCCTCGAGGGCTCTGATTCCAGAAAAGACACAGCACTGAAAGTGAAATGGCAGAGAAAGTTGGCTGTCCTGGTGTTCTGTATTTTGAATTCTCCATTTGTTTATATCCAGGCATTAGGAAACTTTTCCCTATGACTTCTCAGATTTTCTCTTTACAGCCTCGTTTGTTCGGCTGCTCCGTGGCTTCACTACTGCATTTTACCAACCCATCTTTCTATGTTGTCCACCGGCCACGTGCACAGTTATGAGAAAATGGCCATGTATTTAGAGAACATGATGGAGGAAGGCCATTGATTAGTTAATAAAGAAAACTGCTTGGCTCTGATAGGACAGAAAATTAGGTAGGCGTGGAGTAGACAGAACAGGATGCTGGGAGAAAGAAGCCAAGTCAGGCAGTCGCCATGATTCTCCCACTCCAGACAGACGCAGGTTAAATCTTCCCTGGTAAGCCACCTCGTGTGTTACACATATTATTAGAAATGGGTTAGGTCAATATGTAAGAGCTAGCCAATAAGAGGCTGGAACTAATGGGCCAGGCAGTGTTTAAAAAGAACACAGTTTCAGTGTAATTATTTCAGGTGTAAAGCTAGCTGTGCGGGCAGCCGAGTGCCAGGAACGTAGCCCGTTGCTCCATACAACAGGAACACATCATGAACATCATGAAAAGCAGGGTGCTTCTCTCTCTGACTTCGTCAATGCTGCCCAGAACTCTAATGTTTCAAATTCCTTTCTTTCCCTATATCATATAATTTAATTTCTGATATGATTCTCCATCCTTAATTTCCAATGAAAAAGACTATAACTAAATTCTGAGTAGTTGACAGATCTCTTGTTCTTTGAATTGCTGGAAAAGAAAAATAAAATTCAAGGGAAGTTAATACAAGTATTTTGATTATATTTTAATTTGTATGATCAGGTGATCTGTAGTATTAGATGCATCATCAGAATGATATTTGGAGGGCTTAGTGATAAATTGTTTCTCTAGAGTCTAAATTAGAGGTATCCATCAAGTCACTTCTCATGAATATTGGGAAATCCCACAGAAGAGGGAGAGAAAAGTGAGATCAAGAACACCAGGAGAACATAAACTACTTAGTCAACTAAGTGGGCTTCACAGGGTCTCACAGGGGCTCATAGGGTCTCACAAAGGCTCACACAGGGGTCACAGGAGATCACAGGGGCTCACAGAGACTTATGCAGCAATAAAGGGGCCTGCCTGAGTCTTTGCCAGGTCCTCTGCATACAAGTTATGGCTGTTAGCTTGGTGTTTATTGTGAGACTCCTTTTCAAATTGATCTATCACTACTTTCAAGCAATGGTGCTGTAGATATGTGATTTATGTCATTAGAGACAATTGGTATCTTACCAATGACTCTTCAGTATCTTCTCAAATTGATTATCTGATGTAAGTTGACATGTCATTAGTTTACCTAAGAAAATCTTATTTTCTTGTTAGTTCAATGCATTCTAGAATAATTTTCTAACACTGTATTAACATTTTATATGGGATAAATGGAAATAAGCTTTAGTGTGTGTGTGTGTGTGTGTGTGTGTGTGTGTGTGTCTGTGTATTCAACATTAGGGATAGTAACTACTTATCATCACCTGTCTGAAGCTTCTTGAGTATGAGCTTTGAGAAATGTAAAGGTTAGTGAGAAACTCTTCTTATACTTAACTAATGGTATATTAACCTGTAGGAGATAATCAATTTTAGAACATACTGAAACCCACAGGATGTTTGTTGCACATCAATTGTATTAAATCAGTTAAATCACATTTTCATTTAAAGGATAATTTTTTGGAAGCAGTGTTAAATCAAGTCTACTATGAGGAGAAAGTAACACATTGGAAGAAAGGAAGGAAGAAAGAAAGTAGGAAAAAAGAAAGAAAGAAAGAAAGAAAGAAAGAAAGAAAGAAAGTAGGAAAGGAAGAAAGAAAGGAAGAAAGGAAGAAGGAAAGGAAGAAATAAAGTATGAAAGAAAGGAAGAAAGGCAGGCAGGAAGGAAGGAAGGAAGGAAGGAAGGAAGAAAGAAAGAAAGAAAGAAAGAAAGAAAGAAAGAAAGAATGAATGAATGAAAGAAAGTCTATAAGAAGTAAATCACACTGGGATACAGTCCATATAGTGAGGTATGTATCTCATAGTATATGAGATGATATATATCTCACTATATGAGATATAGGAAACTTTTCCAAATATAAAGTTAAATCTTAAAAGGTTTTGCTGTTTTTGTTCTGTTCTCAAAAAGCCTCAATAACATAGACTGCACAATGAAATTCAGATGTTTGAGCTGTTATTTACTTTTTATTTATTTTTTCTGTGAAGCAGAAGATACGCCCTGAGCAAAGTTGTGAAGACACTCCACTCTGTTGCTTAACTCTCACAGACATGCCACTGAGTATAACACAGCTCTGTGATAGGAAATCCTGAATGTTGTTCCACAAGTTTCCTGTTTCACCCTTCCTGGTAGGTTTATGAAATGATGTTCTCCCAAGGAACTCTAAAGGCAAGATATTAGAGACATTTACAACTGCAGTACAGGATTTATTGCCTCCCATTACAGAAAACATCAATATCAAAATCAATGGTGATAATTCTAAACACTGTTAAGGAACTGGCAATGAAGCAGGGCTCTTATATTCCAGCAAGTGAAACAAATGGGAAACAGAAAAATGAACGCCAGGACAGCTGTTCCACGATGAGGTAAGGAGCACAGTCTCACACAAGATGGACAGCCAGCGGGCTTCAAGGGCAAATGCCAGTATAATCTGAACCAACACAGCATCAGGACAAACCGCTTCAGAAAGCTAGCAGCCAGGCGTCACCGGAGGGGACAATTAGTGACAGCGACTTGATTGCAGAAAAATGAGCACTCACGACAGAAACAGGAACTAATGCCCCAACAGAAAGCCATGAAAGAAGCATCCTTGTCATGTTAATCGAAGCCATAGTGCAGGTGGGTCACGTGGGGGTTGACTTTCCCTTTCCTCATCCTATGGTAAATACCACTCCAACATGATAGGCACGCGCGTGAGTGATCCGAGGGATATCACTGCAACCATTCATATTTGAAAGTGAGTGATTCCGACCGGGGATGTTTTCCCAGGTAATTATAAACCCTGGTTCAACAGATGGAAAAGACAGATGCTATATCTTCCAGTTTCTCGCAAATCTGGAGGGGTCAAGCCATCTCATGGTTTTTGTCTTCGGCAGATGTGATCTCTGTTTGTTGGATGCTGTTCAACTTGGAACAGTTATGTAGAGTAAATAAAGTTTGATGTTTTTATTTTTTTATCTAATAAAGGAAAAGAACATTTAGAATTTAAGTTTTAGTCACATCAGAGACTTACATAACAGAAGGTAGCAGGTTCCGGTCTAAGCATTTCCCAAATATCAACTTATTCAATCTTCTCAAAACTTATATGTACGAGATCTAAGCAAAATTTTGAAATATTGCAAGTGAATAAAGAGACTTGAGCAAAATTATGCAACCAACAGAAGCATAAAGAGCTCTCAAGATAAAAACACTGGCATTGATTTTTTTATTTGTTCTTTATTCTACTTCTCTATATATTCAAGGCATATTTATTAAGTGCCCACAGTGCCTAAAATTATAAACATAAGTGGGAAAAACATTAATATGGAATCTCTGTTTTGAGTTATAGGAATAAGAGATGGCCGTGGTTGTCATTTAGCAGCTTTAATTTATGAGACCAACGTTTGTAAGTTACTGTGGGCATCTTTGTAGGGTGGGAAACAACACATCGTGAACACACTTAGCTCCAGTTAAACCAGTGTGAAATCTGCACTGACTCCATGGCTTTGGGTGAGGCCTTGCCCCCAAATACGGTGATGGCACGTCTGGTTGAAAACCCATGTTTGCACGTTGAAGCCACAGTCCCTTCTGAGGCCAGTGGGCAGAGGGCCTTGTCTACACCAAACATGGCCTTCCTTAGGGTTAAAGTTCTGTGGTTTTTATTGGTATTGGTGCTTAAAGAGAACATTGTTTGTGGTCTGCACAAATGCGCTCCATTCAGAATGTCAACATGGCTTTGTCCTTCAGTTGTGGATTCTCACAACGTGCTGCCATTGCGAAGACCACCCACACCTTGGAAGGCTGAGGGAGAAAAATATTTCTATCACTCTAGTGATTTTAAAGGGATATAATTTGAAGCTTTCTTCTGATTAGTCTCTATTAGTTTTTTGCCCCTTTACTTAGAGGTGTTTTTAGTTTTTATTTAATATTTTCTCTATATTAACTCTTTTAAATTATAATTTTATCAGTATTGTCTTACTTGTTTCTAAATGAAAAACCACTTTGACAAAGTTATACAAGGATAGTAGAACTCAAGATCTCCATGAAAGGAGAACAAATTTTACCATATAGAAGTAAATTAACTGCTTTTAGGTGATTAAAATTTAACAATTCACAAACCTTTAAAAGATATTTAACTCAAATCATGACATTATGCCAAATGCTTAAATTAATTTTTAAAAGATATATGTTTGGTAATAATGGACTATTCCTCCTTGCACAAATCTGGAGATGGCATCGATCAAACTTGAGTTAGTAATGGCTTTTTGTCAAGGTAGTCCATGATCTCAAGTTACAATTTGCTCCCTTTTTCCAAGTTGAAGGACTGAAGGCACCTTGCTCAGCCAGGTCAGTGCTGATGGGTAGAGGGTGCTGGGTAAAACCTGTGTGATCAAATATTCTTTCTCCTTATGTTTTTGAATATTCTTCCCACTTCTCCATAATTACCCATTCTCTTGATCTCTTACAGGGAAATTTGTAATATATTCTATTTTTCATAATGAATTTTATATTCAACTACACGTTTTATAGACTTTGCTGCAAAACAAAACATTCATTATAGTGAGGCTATGTATGCTCTATTTCATTTTTGAAAAAAATCCAATCCTTTTTTAATACGTCCTATGAGAACTAAAGTGTTCCTTTCTGCAGGGAGGAGTGGTGGAACTTTGCTTTTCCTCTTACAGTGATGTTAAAGTGTGCTGCACCACAGAGATCAGTAAACACCCAATGATACAGTGCAAACTCATTATGCAGCCCACAAGAGAGGAAGAGAAAGCGCTGTTTGAGTTCAGGGCATCTTACTCAAGTTCCCTAGACCATGCACAGCAGAGACAATAGTGAAGATCTTAGGAGTCAACAAAACAAAGATTTAGGCAACCTACTAAATGTTTAGAACAAGTTGGTTGCTGCACAAATAGAGACTTTATGTTTTGGTTTGATTTTTCCCACTGTGTATGTGTTATTATAACGCAAATGTGCCGTTACAACTCATTGTAATAAAGCATGCTTAAAATTTTGCTCCTGAATTAAGATTAAAATTTTCTACTACTTATCTGCCCTTTAGTCTCATAATCCTTCTGTTGTTAGAATACTGCTGTTCTGTCTGTCATTACAACAATGATGTAACCTTGACACTGGTAGGTGACAGAAAGAAGCTGTGTATTTTCTTAATCAGTGTCAGTCTAACAGCATTCTGTAATCTAAAGAAAATAATAATTGGGTTCTCTTAAAGTTTTAAATATACCTGGATGATGGTGGCACACACAGTTAATTTCGTCACTCAGGAGGCAGAGGCAGGTGTATATCTGTGAGTTTGTAGCCACCCTGGTCTACAAGAGCTAGTTCCAGGACAGACTCCAAAGCTACAGAGAGTCCCTATCTCAAAAAGCCAAAAAACTTAATTTTATTTAAATTAATTTATTATTTATTTAATTACTATATTTATTCCCCTTATTTCCTCCCTCCAACCCTTCCAATATGCCCCTCATTCATTTTTTAATCAATGACCTCTTATTCTTTAATCATTATCACAATATATACAAATACACATGCATAAATACATGAATAAATAGATAATTGCAGCCCGATGAGTCTGCTTAGTAATGCTTTTATTTATTCTCTTTATATGATCATTTGGGATTGGATAACCTCTTAGGATTGTCATCTCTTGTAAATACTACATTTCTCTTCTCAGTGTTTAATTGTCTGAATCTCTTCGCCAAGGAGCAGGGGCCTGGGAAATTACTGCAATCGATGTTGACTTGTCAACTGAAGTTGTCATTATTTAGGTCTGTTTAGACAGTATATTGCTGCAATTACATGGGTGACACTTCCCTGTCATACACCGAAGACACATCTTTGAAGAGACTTCTGGTCCTCTAGCTCTTACGGTCTTTCTTGTTTCTCGCCTATGATGCTCACTGAGTTGAAGGTGTTAAGAGTTAAACTATAGACATATCATCTAGGGCTGAGCACCCACTGCTCCTTCTCTGCATTTTGACCAGCTGTGTCTTTCTGTAATGGTCTCTGTATTCTGAGAAAACAAGGTTCTTTGATGAGGACAACAACCACTCTTATTCCTTTTGATGCCCAATGATCATTTTTCCAGAATGGATTTTAACAGTATCTTACATCTCTTTCATGATGGCTATTTTTTAAGGGCAGATTTTCTTAGACTTATAATGTAGTGAAGATTTTGTTATAACTCAAATTCACAGGAGTAAAGAATGGCAAGTTTTGGAATGGAATACAGATAGTCTAGAGACCTAATATAGATCCAAAGATGACTGGGAAGAAAAAAAAAATGGTTCCTAATGATATTCTGCTATATTCATAGATCACGGTCTTGTGCAGTTGTCATCAGAAAGGCTTCCTCTAGCATCAGAGACCCACAGCCAGCAATTATGCAGATAGAGTTCATATTGAAGGACCCTATCATATCCCTCCTCTATGAGTTTGGGAAACCCAGAAGAAGAGGCAGAGAAAAGACTGTAAGAGTCATGGGCATGGAGGACACCAGGAGAACATGGCCATAGCGCCAGTGGCCAAACAACTAAGCAGGCTGTCATATGGGCTCACAGAGACTGAAATAGTAAACAAAGAGGTTTGCGCCATGTTCTCTGCATTTATGTTATAACCGTTGGATTGGTGTTTTTGTGAGACTCTCAACTGGGGAAGCTGGTGTGTCTCTGACTTTTTTGCTTGTTCTTGGGCCTCTTTTCTTCCTATTGGTTTGCCTTATCCAGCCTTGGTGTAATGGCTTTTGCCTTGTATTGTTGTAGCTTGTTTTGTCCTGTTTGGTTGTTGTCTCTTGGAGGACTGATCTCTTCTGAAGGGAGACAGAAAGGGAAATGGATCTGGAAAGGAAGGGATCTAGGGGAAGAGCTGTGAGGAGCGGAGGGAGGGGAAACTGTGCTCAGGATGTATTATATGAGAGGAGTATCTATTTTCAATAAAAAAAAAAACAGATAAAAACAGTGCTCTCTATCCTCTTCCCACAGTCTATGATCTTCCATGATTTGCCATCATCAGAATTTAATGAAGTTAATTTCATTTCTTCATAACATTCTTCATTGCCGGTAGCCAGAGCACAGTGCCAGGTTGGTTTGAATCATTAACATGTAGGCTATCCGATGACTGACCCATTGCTTTGCAGCTGGGTGATTTCAGGTAGTTTTTCTACATACCTGCTCCACGGCTTCCTATCTCCAGAAAAGCAAGAGTAGCTGTTTCAGTCTAACGAGGTTCACTGAGGTAATGTGCAGCTTGTGATCAGGAGGTTCCTGGTACACGGTCACTTCTAGATGAACTGAACAAGTCCTTATTGTATTGTTGCCTATCTGTTCAGCCTATATGTTACAATGTGTTCTTTCGCATCAAGACAAGGCTTTCCTATATCAGCACCTGATCACTTTCATATTTTATATGGTGCAATTATATGTATGAATGTTAAAAGAGTAAAAATAGATCCGATGTTTTTGTATCTTTTACTAAGAAACTATGATTCTTTCTGAATTCATTGGATTCATAGAAAGAGATTATTGTGCATGAATATATGACTGTAACTATAAAATTTACTACTTTAAAGACCTAAAACATTTGCTGTATGAATCATTACTAAGAAAAAATAAAGTAAGTACTTTAGGGACAATTATAAAATGGCCTTTCAATTGTTTTTTTTTTAAAAGAAGAAAAATTAAGTTGATTTATTTTCTTAAAGATGAAATGAAAATTTAAAATGGACTTTTTAGAACTAAATTTTCACATATGAGCAAACGTGAAGACACTAACTAGTTCATGCATGCAAGGCACCCATGGTTCCCACCTGGACTAAGGATGCTGTGTTTCAGATCCAGCCATTTTCATTTTGATTCATAAAGAGCCCGTGGAGCTAGTTCCAAACATGAATGCTTCTCTTGCTTTACTTCATACTAACATTACACAGGATTGAGTAATGAGTTATTGGTACTCAGAATCTCAAGGCTTGAATTATAAATTCATTCACAAAATGTTTAAGCTAGGTCATCAGTAACAGCAAGTATACTATTTTATAACATTTAAATAAAAATACAGAGTTAAAGGTAAATTCTTTTGTAGATCATAGCCTATAGATTGCTTCAATAAATATTTGTGCTTAATTTATTACATAATTATACCTAGGAAAGGTAATTTTCAAAACTATGTAAAATATAAGCTATATATTTCAAAAGACACAATAACACATTATTCATCTTATAATCATGTTGTTTTCTCAGGTTGTTAATGCTAAATCATGCATTGTGGCAAGGCATGCTAGGACAGTTGAATGTTAGGAAATAGATTAATATTAAATTCAACATCAATAAATCAAAATGAAGATATCTGCTGTCTTAATGTACAGCAAATCCATCATTTGATAAACATAGGTGGATCAAAGGCATATTTCCTTCGATTCACAGCTGACCTGCTGACACTACTCAATAATTAAAAGATTCAAATAAATGAGGAATAAGCAAAGAATACTATGGATATGCAAGATAATACAATATGAATTTAAATGTAATAAATTCATAAATATGTTACATGAATAAGTATAAGTATATATTAATATACTTGCAAGGATACGTATACATTATTAAATCATTTATGTTAAATTCATTACAAACAAAGACAACAAATGAAGTTCACTGAAAAGCCCAATGCTTAACAAATGTAATTATAAATTGGAGATATTTTAAAAACTAAAATGTCAGCTGTCTCTATGAGTTTCCCCATCAAAATCTTGACCCCCCTCTTCCTCATATGGTCCTTCCTCCCTCTCCTTAACTGGACCCCAGGAGCTCTGCCCAGTGTGTGGCTGTGAATCCCTGCATCTGTTTTCATCAGTTACTGGATGTACGTTCTATGATGACAATTAGGACAGTCACTAATCTATTATGGAGAAGGCTCATTCAGGTCCCCTCTCCACTATTGCTAGGAGCCTTAGCTGGTGTCATTCTTGTGGATTCCTATGAATTTCCCCAGCAAGTGGGAGCTCAAGGAATCTGGACTGACATCTGGGGAAACTTCAAGGGACAAAAGTAGACCCTCTGAATGTGGATGACAGTCATGCGACCTGACTTATTGGGGGAGGCCCTGGAAGTGGGACCAGGACTTATCCCAGGTGCATGAACTGGCATTTTGGAGCCCATTCCCAATGGTGGGATGCCTTTCTCAGCTTTGATACAGGGGAGGAGGTGCTTGGTCTTGTCTCTACTTGGTATGACAGAGTTTGTTGACTCCCCAGAAGTGGCCTTACCTTCTCTGAAGAGTGTATGGGGTCTGGAATGGGACTAGGTGGGGTGCAGTAGAAGGGGAGGAAGGGGAAAAGTAAGCTTTGTATGTAAAATATAAACAAGCAAACAAATTAATAGACAACTTTTAAAAAGAGAGAAACTAAAATATCACCAAAATACACAACAAAAGAAAGCATACTCACAGTGAGAAAGACATTACTCTGAAATACAAAAATGAAGCATATTCAACAGTTGCTAAGGCATGCCCACTCAATTAGTTCATTAGCAAACACAACCCCTGTGGGATTCCCTTCTGTATGCTATGAATACCACTGGTTAATAACAAAACTGGCTTGGCATGATGGAATTAAACAGACGTAGGTAGGGAAAACTAAACTGAATGCTGGGAGAAAGGAAGTAGAGTCAGGGAGAAGCCATGGAGCTGCTGCTGGAGACAGATGTGCTGAAACTTTGCTGGTAGGCCAAGACCTCATGGTGATGCATAGTTTAAAAAATATGGGCTAGTTTAGGATATAAGAGTTAGCCAGAAATACACTTAAGCTATTGTCTGCACAGTATTGCAAATAACATGACTTCTGTGTGATTATTTTGGGGCTGAGCAGGCGGGAACAAACAAGCTGCCTTCTCCAACAACATTACTCTAAAATACAATAAACAAAGCATATTCAATGTCCGCTAAAGGGTCCCCACCCCAATTAGTTCATCAACAACACAACCTCTACCCTTGAAGCCCAAGGGCCATGCATAAAGATTATGAGAGACAAAGTATTGGGACTTGGGGTGTGAGAGAGTCTGTAGACCAACTTTTGTTGTTCTTGTTGGGGGTGGTGAAAAGAAAGAGTTTATTTTATCTTAGAGATGTCCATCCATCATCACTGAAAGTTAGGGCAGGATCTAAAACATAGGAACCAGGAGCAGAACCTGAATCAGGGACCAGTTAGAGCAAGGCTTCCTAGCTCTCTGTCTCTGATTTGCTCTCCTATCTTTTTATACAGCCCAAGTCCATCTGCTTCAGGGTAGCTTTTCCTCCCATGGAGCTGATGGATCAGCTATTCTTTCTCTAACTCAGACTACTACTCAAAAAATTGTTAATTGGTACTGTAAATACATTTTCACTGAAAAGTATAAAAAAGAGAAGTGTCAAGGGGACAGGAAGGAGGGGGTGGATCTGGAGGGTGCTGGAGGGAAGAGTGTGGGTGTGGATATGAACAGGATATGTCAATAAAATGTCATATTACTAAATAATTTTTATAAAATTTATGATACCTTGTCCAGAAAAAGGTGAAAAAGAAATTATCTCTAAGCCTGTTTTAAGGTCTACCTTTTAAGTGGACTCTGTAGACAAGAATCAAAGACCTCTGGAAAGTGATATAAAGCCATGTTATAACAAGTATCAATTTTCATTGGATCATTTGCTACTGAGATAATTCTCTTGACTAATTTTCTTTAAACAAATAAATTATACCTTAAAATGACTTACATAAACAGAATTCATCTTTTCATGGGTTTAGGAATATAGATCACTAATTTTTGTAGCTAGCTGTCAAACTGCACTTAGACTATAATAGTTCCATGAACATCTAACACACAAGCCCTTCAGTAGTATTCCCTAAATGGATATTGCATTTTCTTTGGCAACAATACCTCAGTAAAGCTTCAAACACAAATTTTTAAGAGGTTCAGTAAAGGGAATTTAATATTTCATTTGTTTATGATGTCTACATAAAAGATGCTTTTATCATCTTGCCTGTAGAAATTTCTGTATTAGAAAAATATAATGTTCTTGTATAGATGGAAATCCAGTATTCCTGCAAAAATTCAAACAGTAGATTATTTTACCAGCAACTTTCTATTTGAGAGTGTATCTACCATCTCAAGGGCATGACTGTATTTAACTAGTTGACAATCAGTGTGTTTCATGTTATGTGTTCATAAACCATTGATGGAAGCTTTGAGAAAAATGAAAGTTCCATTCAAAATAGCAGGACTCTTGTTTTCTTTACAGCACTGTAGCCAGGAGCAAGTTTAAAGGAGCCATGGAAAGATCAAAGCACATTGAAATGCTTGCTTCAGTACAGAAGAGAGCATGTTCATATGCCACAAATGGAGTTCTGCTAAATCTATAATGCCAGAGCTACATAAAGGAAAGGGAGGTTTCCATAAAATAAAAGGTGAAAAAGGAGGTGGCTACCAAACCTGGAGCATTCCTTAACAATGTTAGTGAATTTGGATAACACGCCTGTAGGACCAGGAATGGAACCAGAGTGAAGTATTAGTGAATATGATAAATAAATAAAGCTTTGAGACAGAGTGACTTTCCTTCACACTTTTATTACAAAACAAATGAAAACTGAAAGTCTATTTGAAAGCACATAGCAACCTCTCTAGTTCCAAGGATCCAACACCATTTTCTGCTCACACTCTTCCGTGAAAGCGTTCCCTACTTGCCTATCTGACCTAATAAAAGGACTTTATCTTCATTCCAGAAAGGAAGCCCTTCTCTGAGACAGCCTGATAGGCTTAGCTGAAGTTTATTCACTATTCTTTTAATGAAAGACATAACCAAATATTTTCTTTCTTTTTTTGAAGGGTGGGATGGGGGCATTGAGACAGAATTACTCTGTATACCAGTTCTGGCTGTCCTGGAATTAGATCCACCTGCCTCTGCCTCCCAAGTGCTGGGATTAAAGATGTGCTCCACCACTGCCCATAACATAAGCAAACGTTTTCAAAGCAGGAAAGGAAAACTAATTCTGTTTTCTTTCCAATTCTGTACTTTCCAAAACAATAACACCATTAATAATAACTTATACTAATGGTACAAATTCCAAAATGTCATTAAACTTAGTAAACGGTCTATATTCAGAACTGACAGAAGAGATACTACTTTTTAGAGATGTATTTAACAAATCAGACTTGAGGATTTTCTATGTATTACTGTAATCATAGCTAACAATTAAAGGACTGTCTTCCATTATGTAGGTGCCATTTTCTTAAATTAACTTACAGCAGGTTGATAAACTTTGGATGCAAGTTTTTAAAATTAAATATGTTTATTTGTTGTTTATGGTTTTTTTGTTTTGTTTTGTTTTGTTTTTTTGAAACAGGGTTTCTCTGTGGCTTTGGAGCCTGTGCTGGAACTAGCTCTTGTAGACCAGGCTGACCTCAAACTCACAGAGATCAGTCTGTCTCTTCCTCCCGAGTGCTGGGATTAAAGGTGTGGGCCACCACCCTGGGCTAATGAAATATGTTTTATTAAACTAATAAAAATTCTGAGTGCCATACCATGTGCACTGGGAAACACTAGGTTGTGACTGGCAGCAAAAGTCAACATAAGAAAACTAAAAGTAAACATAATATTTGCACTTCTTACTAAGTCATTCTTGTGGCTGATATTTTAGGTCAGAAAATGAGATGAAGCAATGAACCCACAATTATTTTAAGTTGGCATATCACATGCTACCTTTTAGATACTCTCATTAATTTCCATATATAATGAGGTTTATGGAGCACTGCTGGTGACAGTTGTACTCTTCCACTAACAGTCTGTCATGGTCTCAATGTGCCTTTCTTAGTTTGGGGTGGTTTTGTTGTATTGAGTTTTTGATTATTTTTAAGAGAGAAATTGAAGTAAGGTAGGTAAGGATGGAGCAGAAGATCCAGAAGGACTTGGGCAAGGAAAAGAATATGACCAAGGTATCCTTAAATTAAAAATAAGTAAATAATGAAAATATTTTAAAAGAAAATGCTAAGATGGGCATTTTTTTTTAAAATTCAGGAAAATAAAAACAAATGTTTAAATAATTCTTAAGGATATTACCTTGTCTCAAATTTCAATAATTCCTATTTTAAGACAAAATTAACAAGGGCCTAATTTCAGTTTTAAATATGCAAAAGTTCTTTTTCCTTTCACTTGTAAATAAATAAAAATTCTTCTTCATGGTGGGAAAGTTGTTAAAGCACAGTGACATTAGCAGGAAGGATGGGAGGTGGTAGAGAAAGGACAACCCCCCCATACACACATATGTACACACACAAACACACACAGTTGATAGAATTATTTCTTTCTCTGCTCACAAATGACAATCCAGAGAAATGACATGAACTACAAGAGACCTTCGTTTTCCCCATAGAGCAATACTTTAGACATTTCTCCATCACTGGTAACACTTGGCAGTATCTTCTTTGCTAGGAAATTTGATCTTAATCTTTACTTTGCTATAGACTGTGACAGTATTTTAAATTGGATTCATTAAATGGCAGCAAAGGTATAGTTTCCCATTTTGCTCATCTTTATAAAGGTTTAAATAAAAGAATCCTATAAAAATACATTCTGTAACAACAATTGAACAACTTTACAGCAGGCAGACTGTGTAATGGTTACATAAAGCAAGCAGTGTAATGGTAATTGCCAAATAAAGCACCTGATATTTAAAGGGAAAATAAGTCGCTTCTGATTTAAAATAATGTTTATAATTAGCTTTATTTCCTTCTCTCCTGTTTATGAAGTGATCATTTGGTAAAACATAAACACTATTCTTCAGAAAAATCAGAATTTTGACATGTTTTAGTTACTATTTGATCTAATCTCATTGTGTTATTAAGGAAAATGCACAATTTAAGCTATATAAAAACATATCACAAAGAAAAAAACACATAAAATGCTGCTCTCAACTATGTACATAAGGCACGGATTTCATTATACTAACAACTGCAAGCAAATGTCATCTCATGCGAATCTTCACCTCCCTTTCTCAGGGACACATTTGTTTCTGAGAGTAAATAATTTATTGAGGCATCTTAATGACACATGTATTTATTAATTTGGAGACACATGTTCCCTAAGATGATTCTGATAAGAGAATACATTTTAGACACTGCCTTTCTCAAAACCAAAGAGAAACAGAGGCAGGAAGGTCCTGAAGAGTCTCCTAGAGGTGCAAACTTTCTTTTTCTGTGTTTGACTTATAACTGATAATCGCAATTCCAACTTCCAGATTCTTACCAATGTTTGCATGTCCAGCCTGCATGTTATACCACAGCTCCTCCCTAAGCTTTGGAGCTTCTCACCTCTCCCACACTTAGGAAGTGCAGGTGGAGGCAGGTGGACAGTGACAAGGGTAACTGGGTTATGTATGGAGTCTTCCACTGGAGTGGGACTAGATAGTCTAAACCCAAGAAACTCAAGAGGACAGTGTTGGACATATGCCCTACGTGTTTGAGTCCCTTTGCTCGGGTATTACATCATCTGCAAACACATCAGACTGTGAATCGTGCCTATGAACTGAGACAATGTGTTTTGCTATTTTCCTCTTCTGAGTGGAAAGAAGAATAAAGTGGTAGGCAGTTATGGGTCCTCATAAGTTACTCTGAAGGTGCTGGCTTCAGCTGACTCCCAGGTTTTGGCTCACATACCTTGGTAAGTTGTTTCTGTTTACCCTGTTACTTCTAATAGTCTTACATGGATGTGGCTATACCACAAAGAAATATACCCATAGGATGCATGGTTATAGCGTGGAGAGAAAGTTGGTCTCACTGTACAAGTAAACTATAAATTAAATAGAATTATAAAATACATAAAAAACATTCAAACTGTTTACTAGAGTGTGTCAGACGGGCCATCTCCATGCACAAGCTCCTTCCTTGGCTTCTCAGTTCTTCTTTCTTCATTCTATCAACACTAATCTCATTGTTCATATTCAAAAGGAATTGCTTTAAAGGACAGTGTTTGCTTTTAATGATAGAAAACACCACTACGCACTCTTCAGCTAAATCTTCTGCACCCCTCTCATGGGTTTTATCTCCAAAAATTAGAAGAAAACTAAATTTATAATATCTAAAGAAAAATAAAAGGGTATTTTTAATAACTGAGAATACTAGTGTTTGAAGAATTCATTCTAGTTATTACCCAACAGTGTTTTGAGAAATCTATGACTTTTTTCGATATAACCTTGCCTTTGACAAGATTGAAATGTAGTAGTACTCTCAAAATATGGAGTGATTTGGCAGATATAATAAGTACTTCTCAAGGTTGTTTGTATTCATCTGAAAAATAGCATTAGAAAAATAGGTGATGTTATCTGAATGGGCTATAAAATTCCGCTCTGGGTTTAATGAAGAAGGATGATAGGTCATTTAGAGAAGATCATATTTTCCAACAATAAATTTAAAAAATGAGATAGCTAAGGATCTAACCTGCAGATAAAGGAACGTTTATTTTAAGTAGAAACCCATATAACTATATTAGAAACCCAAAATAATTATTATGTGTGACATTATGTAATCAGAATAAATATAATAGAACATTGATTATTATGAAATTATGTAGAATTTGGGACATCAGGAGGTTTATAGTGACCATGTGAACAGAGGTAGACTCCTCATAGCAGGGGAGTTCTACCATCCCATAAGGTAAGACAGAGGCCCAGTAACAGGAAATCTTGTGAGCATACCCTTTGATTTGATTTTTCCATCCTTGCTGGGGAGGGCCCTGGGAAGCCTGATGCTGGATCTGTACAATGCATAATGACTCACGTTGTTCTGTGTTGACAATGGCGCTGCCCATTCTCCTCTGTAAAAGTCTAAGCACTACAACCTCATGAAGGTTGTACTCATGTTTACATACACCAATCATACTGTAATACGAAATCTGAGATGATTTCATATTAGGCATCTACCACCTGAAGTTAGACTGTGTTAGCTTTACGCATGTAAGTTTCTTCTTTTCATTGCCTCTGGGCCAGCTAGATGTACTACTCAATGTTAGAAGAACACTGTGTAACTGAATGAACAAGAAACAATCTACAATAGACAAAAGCATGAGTGTAGAGCTTGCTCTAAGAATGTAAGCTCCTGTGCACAAAAGAACCTGCAGATATTGTTTTTTTCCTTACTCTTCTTCCTCTCTCTCTTTTCTTTCTTCATTCTTTCCTTTCTTCCTCCCCTCCTTTCTCTGTTGGATGAATCTGGGTTTTTTCTAGAGTCTAAAGAATCTTAAACCATTCATCATTCTTATATGTACTCCATGACTTAGTACAGTAACCTTGAAAATACTGGCATAGAATATTTAACAAAAAAAAATCCTCTTCTTGAGAGCATAAACACATGACTTGCCTATCATCTTCTGGAGCTGAGACCAGTCACGTTCTTAGCCACAAACTGTGTCATTATTAGGATGTATTCTTGGAAAGTGTTTTTCTGTTCCGTATTCTCCTTTTAATTCCACCTGAAGGGTCAGAATATCAAGAAGTCATGGTGTTAGGAAGGTCCATGTAAGAGATCAAGTTTTGAATCACCTAGGGCAGGATGACTGCTAGGTGACCATGGATAGAAAGAGAAGCAGGAGATACTCATAGTGACACACTTTTAAAGCAGTGTTTTCATGCCCATGAGTTCAGCTGTTAGGTGACGTTCCAGGCACTGGAAATGTTCGCTGTGGAGCAAAGTAGACTCTGTGCCACCACACGCAGCTGCTGATGGCCACATACTACTCCAGTGGGGAAATGGGCATTGATCTTCATTATCCAGTTAAAAGTTCAGGGTTCCTATGTATTGGAAAAACATGATAGCAGAAAGGTAAAAAATCCTCAGTGTGGAGGGTTTGACACTCATGACAGAATATGGAACAAATGTCTTGATTAGTTTAAGGCCTAATGGAGATCACTTTTAAAAATCTTATTATTCATGGAAATAGTCTCATGACTCGTATTCGGTACTTCTTAAAGCTGATAGCATCGACCTGAAAGATCACATTTACTAAATGAATCTTCTTGATGGTTAATCTTTAAAATGTCCTTTAAAAAGAGTAAGAATTTTTAAAGAGATAGAAATTATAGTGTAAAATAAAATAATTTCTTTATATCTCTATGAAATATGTAAATAAACTGTTGTTTCTACAAGCTCTATACTATCTTATCCCACTTATTTGGTTTTCAATGCACACACGTACACACACAGACACACACTTTTTAAAGCATAAACAAGATTATTTGATTATCACTACTGACTGAAATAAAATACCACCAGCATTAGACAATATAGATTTTATTGTACTTTCCATTAGCAACAGGTAACCCTTCATATTATTTAATAGCTTTAAAATTATACTTTTTACAGTGCTTATGTGTCATAAGTATGCATATGAAGAGTGTACATGAACCAAGCCAAAGTTTACATATGTAAACTTTATTTATACATATGCATAAACATATTTATATAATACTTGGATAATTAGGACAGGATGTCATTTACTGTATTTTATTTTATAAAGTAGTTTCAATTTTTAAATAATCAAATTTATTTTAACTTCTCCCAGATCTTTATTTTGATGCTTACATCTTCTTATTGAAGGAGGGTGGAATTATTTTTGCGCATCTCCATCCAGGAGCTTTTTAATTTTGTTTGTTTGTGTCTAGTCTCTTGAGTATATACATCTCCATAGAGGAATTCTTCATTTATGTGTCACTACATGGATTTTCAAAGTTGCACTGCTTTTTAAGTGTGACCATGACAACAAAGTAGGCATGACTACAATGCATAGCCTTGATGCAGGAAAATTACTTCACCGCAAGCGAAGGGGATTCAAATAGTTTCTTTCCTGAACCACCTGAACAGAACTCTGATACCCCATCTGTAAAATCAACTTTAGTGTAGCCATTGCTTATCACTAGGCTTGAGGCTATGTATTAAAAGTTGTGATTTGGTGATTAAGCAGCACCGACTCTATGCTCATAGATAATATAAATGAGACCTTAGCTTTCACAGCAAGAGCTTCCTAGAATAAGGCAAAGCACTTCCCAGAGCTGATTTGGTTTGTGCTCCATTTTCATTCCTTTCTCCAATCATCCTTTCTCTCAAGGCCTAGATTTTAGTGGCTGAAAAAAGGGTGTGACCCTTTAGTGTCCTGTGGGCTCATGATATTTTTGAGATGCATGTCCTAAAACAAATACTCAAATCTGTCAATGTCAGTATAGCCTGTGATTTCCTGAAATAAAGCAACAAAATATAATTGAACACTGTGGGCTGTGGCTGAGTCCTCTGTGTTGCTGGTTTCCATCAAAGCTTAATGCATCTGGACAGGAAGCTGCTCTCCGAAATTTACAATTACTTCCACACTAGCAGAAGCCTCTTATAGCATGCTCAGAACCTGAGACTTTCTTTTTTGATATCTGCCTTCAGTTGTCAAATTCATCTTTGAGCTTCCTATTCCCTCATTTAAGGATGAGAGTTGCCTAATTGTTTTCTTTTCTGAACTTGTTTGTTGACTCAAATAACAAAGTATTTTAAGCACGCTACAACAATAGTAAAAACCCTAAAACAACAAAGAAAAAACACAATCTATTTACAACAAAATGAATGTTAATATTTTGCCTTAGAGACCAGGTCAGCTTTCTCTAAGAAATTTAAAAAGCCAAAATCTTAAGATTCAAATAATTTTTTAATTGCATTCAGAAAAATTTTCATAAAAAGTTCAACTTTCTATTGAAGAAAGTTACACATAAGTTAAATGGAAAAATTTGCACAGCTTGAATTTTACTCTTTGAATTTTCTGGAGGGCCTCACATATGAGCATCATAATTATATAATTTTGACCCTTCGTATGTCAGTTCCATTCCTCTGGTGTGTGGCCTATACTCTCTTTCAGGTTTATGGCTTATTTTTAAATTATTGTTTAACACACACACACACGAGAGAGAGAGAGAGAGAGAGAGAGAGAGAGGCGCACACACACACTTTCTATATTTTTACTTTTACTACTCTATCAGGAATCCGTGTATCTAGCCTCTCTCACTCACTACAATCTGTCACTGTAGGAGGCTTGGGACAACTCAAGAGCTGGTAGGATCAGATGTATAACTAACCCAGACATGAAGATAGTCACCTATGGCTAATAGAGATTAAGTTTAGTTACTATACTGTTGGAAATATGCATTCAAGACAGAACAAAAAGCTACAATATAAGTAGATGCTCCTAGAAGATTCCTCTTCATACAATGAACCTTCCCTTTGTGTCTTTGGGTATCTGGTTACTTAAGATGTAGTGTAAGATATAGAAATTCCTGTAAGTACCTTAACATGTGTCAAAGGTATGTTTCTTGTGTGTTCTAGTAAGTGAAGATCAAATGAAACCTGAGGATGAAAGTTGCCACATTGAGTATGTATCTGAAAACCAACCGTGCAGGGAATCCTCATCACCCTTCCATTCACACATATGGTTGCAGATTTCTGCATCTCGATCAATCTAATAATACAGTACTAGTTTTGCCAGCATGCATCTCTTTCTGCATTTGAAGCTTACAAAAGAGAGTTGCAATACTATTTATTTTATCTAGTAAGGAAAAATAGAAAAATATGTATGTGGTGGGTATTTTCAGGAACTGTGAACTAGCGTTTGTCAATCTCCCTGTAACCTATTTCTCTCCATTCTGTCTCTTTTCCAGTGTTATTTTTTCTGTTCAATAAACAGACTTATGTAAGAGAAATAGGAAGAAGGGTATCATAAATATTACACAGACTACCGATTTTCCTAAAGGGTGGAGTGTGCTGTGGTTGAAGACTCAGCTGTGATCATGCAGAAAACAAAACTCACGTGCACATTCAATGGAAGTGTTCCTGGGAGAGTTAATACTTCAGAACCAGGAAACCAATCACACTTTGAGGAAGAATCCCTCTAATTTATTTTTATGAAGAAGGCCGTAGTGCTGACTTTGCGGTTACAAAAGTTATCAGCTAAGGGAAGTCATTTAGAGCTGACAGCTAGCGTACACTCAAGGGACAGGGAGATAGATGTGTGTCTCTGGGCCTGTGGCAGAGCAGCAGCAGAATAAAATCTCTGCCCCGTGGCTTTATTACAGACTTCCCTAAATGAAAACTCCATGATTAAAATCCCATTCTGGGATGAGTTTCCAGTTGCTCTGGTTTCCCTTGTCAGGAGATGCATCCTAATTCCCAGTGATTTTAAACATGCTTGTTCTTCTGGATTCAAGTAATTGCATAATCTCACAGATAAAATGATTTTACAAAAATGACATAGTCGATGCAGCATGCATACACACATTCTATGAGCAACTGTGCAGACACAGAAAGATGAAAGCCACTCCCATGCCTGCCTCCATTACAGTGGTTATAGTCAGTGATGGGAAGGGCCAGTTTTTTTAATTGGCCGTGGATGCACACACGATCAGTGGTGCATGTATCTGTCCTAATCCACACCCCTTCCTTAAATCTATATCTCTAGATCAAATGCCAAGGATATTAACTATACACAAGTAGGGATGATAGCATTCATTTCCACAAACATAGACAGTGCCTGTGAGAACGTACCCTCTCCCAGCATTGAGTTCTGTGCAGACACACAGCACACCCATTCTCTATCACATCTGGCAAGGTGAGGTTAATGCAGACACAAGCCAGCAATTTCTAATACCTGTATGGGGCCACAGAAATATTTACTCTCTGAATAACTTGATTTCTTTTCCAGGTAAATGTTAAGTGTTGCCAACACGGCTGTGTGCTGCTGGCGACATTGGCCTTAAGTGAGCACTTAACTCCTTGGCCCGCAGTCTTTTGACATTCATTAGACCCCAGGTTAGCTACAGGGATAAAGCATGACGTATAAAGATGACGCCCAAACAGGCTAAGGTGCCTCAGATGACCAAAGAGTAAACCCATACATCCCATACATTCCCACCGATGTAGGGGAAACTCTGCCCAATGGGGGGCGTGTTTGCCTCGGGCTAATGTTTACATATAAATCTGGCAGCATGAGCCCCCCCTCTTTTTTTGTATCTCATGCTCATCGCTGGATCCCTGGTGTTGTAAGCTAGTCCTTCATTAAAATTTGCTGTTTCATATTAAGCTAGCCTGGTTATTATGCCGACTACACGCCACACTGTAGGTCTAGTCTAAATGTCCTGATATAGTGGAATAAGACCCATGTGGAAGCAGTAATAATCACTTATTTGCTGTTCCAAGCGTACCAGGAACAACTGATGACTAGAAAGCCTTCAAGAGTTCATCAGGCGTGAGGAAAGGAATAGGGGAACGGTGTTCGTTATTAGGATAAAATCTCTGAAATCTGACTTAGCTTTATCCAGTTGAGGTATGTCTTAGCTTCACCAGGTACCCTCCCCTCAAAAAGAATAGACTTAGTTATTATAAGAAAAATTTAGCTTAAGGAAAAATTCAATGTTTGCGGGTTCAAATATTATCATGAATATCCAATTGAAGTTTAATGTTGGATACTATAAAATTGAAGCAAATTTTGCTATCCTTGAACAACCTTGTAATGAAGTATATTACTCATGTTATCCAGATTTCTGATACTTTAACAAGATACAGAGTTAACTTAAAAGGGGTAAAATTTTATTTTAGCACACAGTTACAGGCACTCTAGTTTGTAGGTGGTTGACACCATTGCCTCTGGGCTTCTTCTGAGGTCACACATCATGGCCGGATGCACAGGGTAGAGTATCATATTGCAGGAACACAAAGAACCAAAAGGAGTGGCTGATGTCCCAAAATGTCATTGTAAGACATCCTACCCACGTGGCTTCAAGCTGCCTCTGTGGTCCACCATTTAAAATTTCCACCATGTCTGGAGAGCCAAACCGTGACTAAGACTTTAAGACACGGTCTTGAGACACACTCCTGATCTGTGCTCTCCAAATTCTCCAAGTGCTGAACATAGTTCTTGAATTCTAAGATTGCTTAATGAAATACCTGATAACTAAATTACCAGCAATGAACTCATTGATACTTTTAAAAGTTCCCCCCATTTAAAAAATAAAAACAAGAGTACAGAAATGTCAGAAAAAAATGCTACTCGAACATTCCCATGTTTGTCATGGAAAATCAGTGCAAAGGGTGGCGTGGGAAGAATGCAGGGACTTTCAGTTCCTACCCGTGTGTTTTAAAGGTCATCGTGAAGTGTATCTACATACGTATGTCTGTACACACACCTACATATGTATATACACAATATACACATTTAATCAGATATTATGTGACAAGTAAGAATGTATATACATGTGTATATATATATATATGTGTGTGTGTGTGTGTGTCATATAATATCTGATTAGATGCTCATACCAAATGAATGAGACAATGTTGTTTTTCTCACTTTCAAATGAGGAAAAGCAAGCCCAGACAGGGTGAAGTGACCTCAACGTCATACGATGTTATCCACTATTGATTGAGGACATCTCTCTATATCACATTTATTTATGTAGGTTTTATTTATAGGTTTGTTTGTTTGGTTTTTTTTTATAGAGATGCTTTTATCTCGTTTGGCGGCACATGCCTGTAATCACGACAGGGAGGCTGAGGCAGGGGGATGGATTTGAGGCCTGCTGACCTACACAGTGATAGCCTATCTCAAAACAATAACAGCAGAAGGGAAAGGCAATTCTGGGCTGGTTCTATAAATGTTTAATGAATAGTATACAAGTAAGGCTTTTCAATTTTATTAACAGTGTCATAGATGATGCGGAAACAGTGAGGGAATGTTGAGACATTGAGACACCCACTTTAAGCTTTCTTTTTGTTTAAAACCCACTAGTTCAACAGGAATTCTTTAACTCCTATTAAAAACAGTTCATAGAGGAAGTGTACAAATACACACTTTAGGTGCGAACACATAACCAAAGACAAATTTTTAGGAGTGCTTTCCAGAAAGGACAGTTTTCAATTCAGTTCAAATTTTGTTGCAAATAAACAATTTGAAACTAGGCCACATGCTGTGTGCTCTGCTTGCCAAAACTGAACATTTAGAATCTACAGTTGCTGTCTGCTTCCCAGGCACACACGGCCATCGTCTCATGCGTAATGTAGCCCTTCTAAAACTTAGTGTTAAGACTTTGGAGAGGATTTCTCCTCAAATGTGAGAGAGTTTAAAGTGAGTCTGATAGGTCAAGATGGAAGGCGGCAGAGATGAGAAACAGGAGCAGGGGTGAGGCCTTGTTCCTCACTGGAAACCCTACGGTTGACACCCACAGCAAAGACAATGGAGCCCTGCAGCCATTGGCATCTGTTTGCATTGGGGACAGGATGCCAGATCCATCTTTAAGGGCCAATAAAAGAACGCAGAGATGCTCTCCTTAACCCTCCTGTGCAGAGAGATGACAATGTTAATATTTACCAGAGGAACTAACTATAGCCGCCTCCTTTCAGTCTGCCTCACGGTCTCATCCTATGATGGGAACAGCCAGGAAAATGGTGCCTGACAAGGACGTGGCAATTCTGAGCTTCCGTCTTGGTGTGTGTGTGTGTGTGTGTGTGTGTGTGTGTGTGTGTGTGTTTGTTTTTAACAATTTTAGGTTTTTATATGGCCACGTTTCTCTCTGTTAACAGGAAATGCAGATCAGGAAGAACAAGAAAGAACTGTGCCCTCTCCCTGTGCTTTTAAAATAATAATTTATATTTCTAACTGAAATGTAGTGGTTAGGTATATTTGTGGGTATAATGTGACATTGCAATGCATGTATGCATTACACAATGATCAGATCGCAGTCCTTGGTGTACCCATCACTTGTGTTGGGTATCATTTCTTTGAGACTATTTGTAGGCCTTTCCACTCATCTTGTCTGTAACATTCTCTTTCAGTTCTCTGAGCAACACCTTTTCCTTTTCTGAAAGTGCACTGCCATCTCCCGTCTTCTTGTTCCTAGGAACAATTTCATATTTGGGGAGACACCTATCATGAAGTATCTTAGAGCACCTAACATGGATACAGGCTCTTGCTCTAAATTCCTTTTCCCTCTACCATCCCAAAGAGTTAAGGTTGTGTGAGGCATGACAAGAAGGTGCTTGCTCTTCTGAAGTCCACCTTCCTCTCCCCATACTATTTTCTGGGTGTTGGCTCTCCCAGATTGCTGAATCAAATAACCTTGATGCTATTTCCAAGGTGATTTCTAACGAACTCCCTCCTGTGGTAAACCACAGTGCCCATACAGGCTGAGAGAGAGAGAGCTCAACAGGAATGTTCTTTTCCAGGGTTTCTGCTATTTCTGGACATTTGCTAGGCAGGCAGACACGTGCACAAATGCACCAAAGTCTCTTCAGTGTGTCGAATACTATAAAGTTAAGAGAAGAAAAGAAGTGGCCTGTGGCTGAAGAGTAGGGGTCGAGCCCCTCTTAGAAAGAAATTCTAAGGCATCGGAAATCCCTACATTTCCTCTGGCCACCCTACTCTGTAAATCAGTGATTGGTAAGACAGGAAACAGATCTATTTATTTATTTATTTATTTATTTATTTATTTATTTATTATGTATACAATATTCTGTCTGTGTGTATGCCTGCAGGCCAGAAGAGGGCACCAGATCTCATTACAGATGGTTGTGAGCCACCTGTGGTTGCTGGGAATTGAACTCAGGACCTTTGGAAGAGCAGACAATGCTCTTAACCTCTGAGCCATCTCTCCAGCCGCATGCGATCATATTGTGCATTGTTAACTTGGAACGTTAATCATCTAGGCTTAGTTACACTAGTTCCGCAGGCCAGGAAATGTGACAGTTACAGTGTCAAGGCTAGAAAAAGGGCAATAGAATTCACCTCTATCAAATGTCCTTCTCTTCAATTTCTCTGTTTTTTAACCTCAGTATATCAAAATTTAATTCCCCCCAGTATTTTATTTTTTAACAGAATATTTTATCAATTCTTTGGGAATGACACATCATGAACCCCAATCCCACTCATTTCTCAGTATCCCTATGTCTGCCCTTCACCCTTGTAACATTTCTTCCCAAAGGAAAATTAAAATGAGAAATAATAAAATAAAAATATAAAATATAAACAAAATATTCACTATAAAACAAAATTTTTTTAAAAAGAACAGAAATTGCAGACAGTAGCGGCCCAATTCCATGGCTTATAAGTTCTAAGAAAAAAAAGTCAGTAATCTTTATCAAAACCACCTTGGTACTGGATGCTTGACCTTTCAAAACAAAAGTCTCAAATTCTAAGCCAACATCTTTGTTTTCCCTGCGGCACCTTCAATATTTCCCTCCACTCTCTGCACTCTTACAGCCATACTGAGGTCACCACTGCACCTAAGCCTGTAGGTCAATGGGTGCCCTGAACCTAAATGAGCTCCAGGGGACCTGAAACAAATGAAAGAAAATAGAAAAAAAAAAAAAAAACAGACTCAATATCACAATATCAGGAGTGATTTCAGGCACTAAAGTCTGAAGTTCATATAAATCACTTAAGTAAATCGGGTTAAAGATAATGTCTCTTTCTCGATGGTTTACTGTTCTAATATGTTTTCCAGCTTACAATATCCTTTGTACAGACAATAAACACATGTCATTACCCTCTAGGGGGGGTTCCACTGTGGAGCAATAGTCCCCTTCTAATCATAACAACAAAACAAAACAAAACAAAACAAAAACACAGCCCTCTGTGGTTTATGACAGTTGAGAATAATTCAGAGCACAAACTGTTATCTAAAGATCCCATCCTGCCCTGTTCCTGTGCCGCCACAGATCCTCTGCCCATACAACCAACAGCAAGCAGTCCCGTGAGAGGGTAATGAAGAACTCCGATATCTTAGGGACTTCCGAGTTCTCTGCAAAACTCTCTATCAAAGATCAAGCTTTTAAGGTTTAAGTTCTTCAGTTTATTTCTAGGTGATGCTCATTGTACAGCAGAAGTTCGTCTATATTGGTTAGCGCTTTTGATTATGCAAGGGCAGGTTACAAATATGGGAGTGTACAGAGTAATAGAGGAGAGTGAGATTAGGTAGCCAGATAAGATATGTGCAAATATGAAAGATTTTACTTATGTTTGTGGTGCACCCAAGTGTGTGTGTGTGTATGTGTGTGTGTGTGCACTTATGCACATTCTCACATCTGTGTTGATGTGAACATATACACTGAGGGCAATGGTTGACATAGGATATCTTCTATATCATAATCTAATTTATGAATTATGCAAGGGTCTCCTTCTTAACCAAGAACTTGTTCATTCTCAGTATAGCTAGTCTTTCTAGTCTTGCCTGGGCTCCACCTCCGAGTGCTGCCAATACAGGTGGCCTGGGATTTATAGAAGTGTCAGAGTTCCAAACCCCAGCTCTCACACACAGCAAGCTTGATGTCGACTGAGCCATCTTACCTACTCTAAAGGCATAGTTTCTAAAGTATGAAGAAATATGACGGGGCATAGATGCTACTTTCAAAATGAGTTCAATAGAAACATAAGGTTCCATGCACAGTACGGCAAAGAGCAAGAATGTGGTTTCTTCTTCACTTGTACATTAGGACAATTAGAGTCTCCCAGAGAGGGCCAGCGAGCCTTTTCCTGATCCTCAGCAGCAGCGGTAACAGAATGGGAACTGATAGCCCTGATAAGTGCAAGCCATGTTGGAAGAGGGTTTCTTCGGAACCTGGGTGGTTGACAAGGAGGTTGTGAGAGTTCAGCTTAATAGATTCTGTGATTCATAGCTACTGTTCCTGTCAAAGGCATGATAATCAGCTTGCCTTCTTCCGGGGTTGACATTTGCTGTTTTACATAAGAGCTCATATGTTTGTCCTAGAATTCATCTGTCCTTATTGAAAAATCATCACTCTATATTTGTATAACTTTGTGAACATCTGTGAAGAAAACAAAAATCAAAATTACCCAGCCTTTTTCATCAAGTGTGGTTCAAAATATGGTTAAAATTAAATTAGTCATTTAATTTGATGGGAGCACCACCTCTCAAAACCCAGGACTGATGGGGGAATGCGGGAGATAGAAAATAAAACAAGAAACCAAATGTTAATACAAACTTTTTAAAATGTGTATGTTCCTATAATTTTCCATGATGCCCTTCCCCGTGGGACAATGCACCAAATAACTTTGTATGGTTTTGCTTCTTGGATTAAGAAATGGGTTATAAAATAAAAAAATAAGTATGCATTACTTGTATGCTATAAAGTATTAGTAAAAAGCAATTATAATAATTTTGTGGATTTAAAAATATAATCATAGTACAAAAGAAAGTTGAATCACGGAGAAGGAGTTCGTATCTGTCAGCCCAGACCTGCTATTTCACCCCTGCCGGTGAGAACTGATAATTGGCTAGCAAAGACCAGCTTGTGGCTTAACTTCATCTCAATACTACATTAAATAAACAGTCCATGTGGTCATGTGTAGGAGGAGGCCACCTGTTTGTTTCCCGGCTGTCCATATGCCCGAAATAACCACACAGAAATTGTATTAATTAAATCACTGCTTGGCCTATTAGCTTTAACTCCTTATTGGCTAGCTTTTACGTCTTAATTTAACCCATTTCTGTTATTTTATATTTTACCATGAGGGTCGTGGCCTACTGGCAAGGTTCCAGCGTATCTGTCTCTGGCAGCAGCTCCATGGCTTCTCTCTGACTCTGTCTCCTTTCTCCCAGCATGCAGTTTAGTTTTCCCTGCCTGGCTCTGCTCTACTTGATCACTGGCCCAAAACATCTTTTTCATGAACCAGAGGTATTCACAGCATACAGAGGGGAATTCCACATCAGTCATGTTTCAGGGTCAGCTGGGGATCCATACACTATATTGGTATGATCCAAAAGCAAAAGTTCCAGCTGACAATGCCATTCCCCAGGACCTCATGACCTTGTTAGGTGCAGTATCTTTGTGGATGTGATATGCCAACAGCTTCACATTTCTGATCTCAGTTTTCTTCTCTCTGTAGAAGTCTGTATCGACGGAAGCTGTCATATTTTTATATTTTCTGAAAGTCATGATTAATTTTAAGGGAAAAGTCTTTTGTTTAAATGCAGTTTGGGCATTTGAAGGAAATTCTATCAAAAACTACAACTAGAGCTGGGGAGATGCTCAGTTGGTAAGATCCTTGTCACACTAGACTGAGGACGAGTTCAAACTCCCAGAACACACATGAAACCAGATCTGGAAGTGTCTGTCATTTCAGAGCTTCTCCAGCAAGCCTGTGGGGCGGGGGAGCAATAGAATCCCTTAAAGCTTGTAGGTCAGATAGCCCTGTGCAGACAGCAGCAATGACAAAAGATACCATCTCAAAGTAGATGGCAAGGAATAATACCAGACATGGTCACTCAGTAATCATGCCCATTCCACAGTACACATACACACAAACACACACACACACACAGAGACCCACACACACACACACACACAGACCCTCCACACACACCGCACAGATACACACACCATTCACACACAAAATATTATTTGAAGAACACCAACATCTATGAACACAAAAATGCCTAAACATATAACTGTTGAAAAATCTCTAAAATACAAACTGTTTTTTTATTTAAAAAGTGTTATAAACTGTTTTTAAAAATATATAGAGACAAGAACCTAGGACTTGGGACTTGTAACTTTACCATCATTATGGAATTTATATCAAAGTCCTAGTTACTAAATTTGCATGTTTTAATATCAAACTTTTGAACTTCTATTGCCAATCTAAACCACCAAGAGTAGATAAAAATGTGCCTTTGTCAAAGCTGGTACTGGAATAATATTTACATAATTAAGGCTGTAAAGTTTTTTCCAAAAAAAAATTCACCTTCACATGGCTTTTCTGAAATAGCTAGTATCATGTCCCATTTTTCAGTTCTATAAATAGAAATAGCCTGGTCTGGAAACCTTGATTTTCCAGTCAGGCTTTTCTCCTCCTGAATGTTTTGCGCAGTATAAAAAGGAGACACAGAAGAGGCAAACTTGACCACTGTCTGTCTACCACCATCAGGGGATCTCTGAGAAGACATCATTTAGTCAAGCATTTTGACCGTTTACTAAATTATATTTTAAGATGTCATTTTAATACATAAAACGTGGTAATAAGGTTTTAGTAAATTACATCACACTACAAAACATATAGAACAAAATACAGAACAGAAAGAATGTAAGTCAAAGCACAGAAGGTAGATAGCAGGTTTGACAGGACCGAAGCGATGGCCCCATGTGTTAGAAGGTGACAGGGTAACTGGAAGCCTGAGAGGGGAGGAAATCTTGTCTCCAAGGTCTCATCTTGTCTCCAAGAGGGAAAAATAAGTGTCCGGGGGGGGGGGGATTTTTATCTCCAAAGACTTAGGAATAAAGGAAAGAGTGATGTAATCTGTACGTCAGAGGTATGAGGCCAGAAGATACAGGGTCATAAAAATTGCCCCAGAGACGCAAGTCAGAGCCCAGAGCCAGTGAGAAGCAGATTAGTGGCAGGGTGTGACTCAGGCAAGACACCAGAACCCCTGGTGCTTCCTTCATACTTCCCACGTCAGCTGTGGGAAGGGTATCAGATACTGACGTGAAAAAGAGTTGTGAATCAGAAGATGGCATTAATCAGTGATCCCAACTGCACAGGACGAAAGAGCACACTAATTGACCCAGGATTAACACTACAAACACACCCTTCAGTACACACACCTTTGGCACACGATGAGCTATTAATATTGCAAATCCAAACACTGGAGAATAATCTGTAGAATACAAGAAGACTGGGTGAGGAGAGAAGCCTGATTGAACCATACAGTTCTGCAAAGCTATCAATATATTACTCAGATATACTCATATCAGTAATTAAAAAGATCACTGCTCCATAGTAGTGCCCGTGATCAGTATAATAGAGGTTACAAAGATTAAGTAATATCTGCAGAGAGAATGAGTAATCAAAATGTTTAGAGTTTTAACCTTGAAAATTTCTATTTCCTGTTGTTTTTCCCCCGTTTTATTTTCTTCACATTTGAGTGGCTCCTACCATAATTATGAAGCCATTTTTTGAACCTTGAAATATTATTAAAACAACCACTGCTATACAAACAGGAGCTTGAGGACATGAACAAAGTGGATTATTTCAGTCGGAATTGAACAAGAGTTTAAAAGCCCTTTCGCAGTGGGTAATACCCCGTGGCAAGTGTTAAGAAGGGTTATGTGTCACCACAGAGGTTTCCCATTTGGCTGATACAGCATGGAGTAGCCGGGGCACAAGTAGCTAGCTGTCAGTGTTAACCACTTAGCATGGAAGTGTGATGCTCACAGGATTTACCATCTCCCTAGAGGCCCCAGGCCAATTGCAGCACAAATTTATCATTTCCGTTTTCTTCAAAGGAAAGGGTCCCAGTGATAGAGGTCTTTTGAGAGAGAAAAAAATTTTAAATTTTGATATATATTAGATATTACCCCACACAAAATAATCCACTTTGATTCCAAATCACAACAGCAAAAGCATGGCAAAGAAATAATTAAGATTCATGTAGGTATTTGGAAGGTGTCCATTACTATTCAAAAGAAATCATCGGTTTTTAGCAGTAATAACATTCACACACTAAGCAATGCTTAATGTGTTCAGAAGAAAGTATAGGGTTTTCCTGTAGTTTTTAAAAATGATTTCTGGGGTTTAATTTAATTATATTTAGTGTTTGCTAAATTAAAGAGTATGTTTTTGGTGTTTTTGCTTGTTTCTCATATTTTTGCTTTTAATATTCTATTGTTTTTGTTGAGCTATACATTTTTCTTCACTCCCCTCTTTTCCTCCCCTCTCCCTTTCTACCCTCTCCCTTGACTCCCACACTCACAATTTATTCAAGGGATCCTATCTTTTTCTCTTTTCTATGTAGACCTATGTGTCTCTCTCTTAGAGTCCTCTTTGTTGTCTAGGTTCTCTGGTATTATGAACTGTAGGCTGGTTTTTCTTTGCTTTATGTCTAAAAGCCACTTATGAGTGAGTACATCTTATATTTGTGTTTCTGGGTCTGGGTCACCTCACTTAGTATTATTTTTTTTTTCTAGATCCATCCATTTGCCTGAAATTTTCATGATGTCATTATTTTTTAATGCTGAGTAGTACTCTATTGTGAAAATGTACCACATTTTCTTCATCCATTCTTTGGTTAAGGGGCAGCTAGGTTGTTTCCAGATACTGGTTCTTACAAATAGTGCCATTATGAGCATAGTTGAACACATGTCCTTGTGGTATGATAGAGCATCCTTTGGGTATATATACCCAAAATTGATATTACTGCATAAACAGAGAATGCTCAACAGGCAAATCTCAATGGTTGAAAGACACTTAAAAATGCTCAACATCCTTAGCCATCAGAGAAATGCAAATCAAAACAACTCTGAGATTTCTTCTTAGACCTGTCATAATGGCCAAGATTAAAAACACTGTTGACAGCTTAAACTGGAGAGGATATGGGGTAAGGGAGACATTGCTGGTAGAAGTGCAAACTTGTCCAGCCTCTTTGGAAATCAGTACGACAATTTCTCAGAAAACAATCTATCTCAAGACCCAGCAATTACAGTGTATTTACACCTTGTGAAAGCTGAAAGCCTGATCATGCTAACTTGTAGGATTTGAAATCTTGAAAATGTGAATTTTATTTATCTTTGAATAGAGGCTGTGTTATGAAGGTTAGAGATAATTAAAGAGACTGAAAAGAGAGACAGTAAAGGAGACTCTGATGGCCGTCCAGCAACATCTTACACACATGAGCGGATGAAGGGCACTGGATCCACATACCGTGACGGTGCCAGTGTTCCTTTCCAAGGGCATAAGCGGTGGGGATGCTGAAGAGAAGCACCTGCTCAGCAACTGGCATGACTGACCTCAGGATGCCATGATTTCCTACATCAAATGTGCTTTCCATACGTCATGGAAGGGTGTGGGGGCATAGGGAATGGCATTATTACATATTCATGAAAATGAATACAAATAGAAAGAAACATATGAGGCATTTAAGCCAGGCACAATGATTCATGTATCACATTCTAGAATTCCTGGGGTTAGCCTCAACAGACACACAAAATCATACATGTCCAAATGACATGAAAGTAGAGGAAAGGGGACTAGTGCTCAGGAAGGGACGAACAGGGAGGTGACAGGCATATGCTCAGAGTCCATTAGATACTTGTATGAGGGTGGACCCGTGTTAAAAGTCAAACAAAACAACAACAGAAAGAAACACTTTGTCTAGTCTTCCATACAATGCAAAGAGTAAACCTATTTTAGTGCATGTAAAATAATGGAACATATTGCTTTGACTCTGTTCTCAGTTTGTTCAAATTTGTTCTTATCTGAAGGTAATACCTACTTAGGATCATTGATGTCAACAAGCCAAAACTCACAATTATAAGTAAATACATTAATATCATCACCACAGATGTAGCTCCTGGTCATCTTTGCCTGAGAGGAGGCCCGGAGAAAGATATGGACTTCATTCAATACCTAGGGAAAACTACCCTGGACACACACTCATCAAACACATTCTAGCACGAAGTCCTTAGGAGACATACATTGATTCAAATTCACTTTCCATGGAGCCAGTGGCAATAACAACTTTCCCCAGTCCCTGGGCCCTGTGGTATGATGTGATATAATGGCTCTGAAAAAAAATTCTTTTTCCCTAATCCCCAAACCTATGAATCAGGCTAAATTTACTAATACATAGCAAAGGCACATTAATGTCATTAATCACCTGATCTTAAGATAAGGTTAGTGTAGACAGGACAGATGGCCTCCTAACAAATGAAGGGGAAACACAAAATAACAGAGATGGCACAGTACAAGTTACTTGGCCTGGTGTTCCTGGCTTTGATGGTGGGACTATTAGCCAAGGAAATCAGTTGGCCCTAGAATTTGGTAGACAAGGACATATAATCTCTTCTAGAATTTTCACTGAAGAAGACAGATTTGCCAATACCTTGATTTTAGACCCCTAAGATATATTTTGCACTTCTGACTTACAGAACTGGAAAATACTAAATTTGTCTACTCTTTTATTATTAAATTTGTTGCATTTTTTTTTACCACAGCTATAGGAAACCAACAAAACCACGATTAAGTAAGTCAGGAGTGAGCAGAATTCTTTCTCAATGAACAATAGCTCCATGACTGAAGGTTTCCAGTCCCACAATCACTTGTAGCTTTTCTGTTGGAAATACACATTGTGCATATTATTTGGTATGAAAGAAAAGATTGAATATTAAAGCAAAATATGTATTTTGTTCTATATTGTTTAATTATGTTCATGCAAAATTAAAAACAATTATAAAAATGTATCTTTCATAAGGTAAACATTTTAATCAATTCATTCTGGAAAGTAGGCATTTATTTCTTAAGCTACAAATCAATATTCTTGGAAAACATTACTTGATAAAAGCCTACACATTCCACATATCAGCTCTGTATTTTTCCCAAAGCACTGGAATACTAACAGTTAAAAAAATATAATATTTAGTCAACATATTTCAAATATATACAAGAGCAAAATTACTATCATGAGGTTATTTACAATATTAATTTTATGCTTCATATGGATATGTTTCACTTAAATGTATTTCTACAATAACTTTGTATTAGGTATATCTCAGACAGAGCATGTGATAGGAATATAAAAGTATAAATAGAAGAAGGACCCAGCATCAATAGTGTAGCAGAAACCAGAGGCCTTGAACCAGACCAATGACTCTTTGCAAGGACACTTGTAAGTAAAGATACATGGATAAAAAGCTTTATTTACTTTATTTATGGCACACTGTTGCTTACATGATGAGACTGATTTTTCCTTTTTTTTCTCTTATATTTTATTTTATTTTTCGGCATGGGGGAGTTGCAAGAGCAGAGAACAGATCTAAAGGGAGAGAGAAATGAATGGGATGAAGATGCATGATGAGAAAGACACGGAGAATAAATTTTAAAATTTAAAAATAAATAAGTAGGAGAAGGAGCGGGGTATAAAAGGAAAGGAGGGAGAGAGAAAGAAAGAAGAGAATAAAGGTGAAGAGAAGGGAGGGGAGGAGAAGATAGTAGGGAGCGATGGGGAGGAGAAAAGAGAAGGGAGGGAAAGGAAGGCAAGAAGAGGGAAAATGAGCAAAAGAGAATATATAAATATAATGTTTTCTTCTGGAAAGCAAAAGGTGCTATTATCATTAACTTTAAAGTCATTAATAATGTTCTAACTGCAGAACCAGGAATTCCTCTGCTTTGCTGTTCCGTCATTCTAACTCTCACATGGCAGAGAGTAGAGGCATGGCAAGCCACACATGAGGCTGTTCAAAGATATCCCTTTCAAGGCACAAGCTCCTCTTTAATCTTCGACGTTACTCTCAGATCGCTGCTTCATTTCCTATTCTGTACCCCATAGACAAAATGACAGAGACAATGGTTTTGGTGATTTCTGAAGCCTTTTGGAACGTGAAATCCTGGGATTCTAAGGACTCTTAGAATGAGCTGTGCATCTATCCAGCTTTAGCCATAACGTTTCTGCTCCTCATATGTGAAGCTTATGCCATGGCTTCTCTACTCCTGTCCTCAGTTCACGAGCAACTTATGCAAGAAGGTAATAGTCCATGAATCAATTAATTGCTAATGAAATGATAAATAAGAAAACCATGAGATTTTAAGAGGGTGTCTTTTTGAAGCCACCATGTAGAAGATAAACATAAATCTGCTTATTGCTGTGGGCCATGACACAGCTAGAAATAATTTTGAGTACATAGCTTAAACTCATGCAAAAAGTGAGTCTGGATAAAGATGGGGCGACTTGGACAAGCCATTTTAAAGGCAGCTTAGATATTTCATGCATCTCTGAGTCTACCTAGTCATTAATGAACATTGTCATATAAGTAAGTAACATTTCTAGGAATTTCTATTTTCTGTTCTGGCCTCTAGATTACAGGAGAAATTTTCTTAATGCTTAGTGCAATATTAAGCTATTTTCATTTCTACAGAAACGGTAGGATTTCTAAGAAGCCAGCAAAGAAATACTGTGTATCAGGGTTCTTTGTTGATTCTCTTGGCCACCTTAACTCAGCCAAACTATTCTAGGACACAGTAACTATTGAGTTAGCAACACAGCCCTTCCTGTAACAGTTAAACAGGCAGCTAGAAACCACACAAACTGACCACAAGTCCTGTCCTCCTAATGTGTACTGGCCTAGGATCAAGCTCCCCATATTCCTTTCTTTTCTCTCATTCTCTTTCAAGGTGATATTGTTAGATAAGATTCGCCTGTTTCTGCTTTATTTCATACCTTTTCATGTCCTCAGACAAATTTCTCTCTGTTTGTTCATCAACCAATATCTTTTTGCAGTATTTTCCATGTAGAAACTCTTTACTTTCCAAGATCCAATCTCTTCTATAGTTCTAACACTCACACCCAAGTCTATATCATTCATGTGACTATGAGTAATCCATTCTGACATACAATGTTTTAATTCTTGATATTTTTATTATTGAATATTAACCTATGAATTATATGGTGTCCATTCAAGGTAACATCATAAATATTCAGGAGAGAAATCTCAAACATTATGGCAGAGTATATAAAATATACAAGGCTATCGGAATACAGAACGGGTATCACTTTTCCAAGAGTTAGAAAAGACTATTGAAGATAGTTTTATGATGTATTGCCTATAAGTATTTTATTTATTGCATAAATTTCAAGTAATGTGACCTTGTCTGTAATATAATCCCATCTTCTCAGTAATCTCTTATAAATGTTGAGTACATTGTGAATGCTCAGTATGCTTGTGCATTTTAAATGTGTGTTATGGAGCAAGCCAGTTTGCTTTGCCCTTGACCTTCCTATTTCTAGCTGCTCTTCCTGCTCAAATCTGCTTTCCTTTTTGAAGAATTTGTCCTCTTAGCACAGGGCTAATTTCTACCAAGATACAGAAATAACTGCCAAACATCAGTAGTTTAGCTCAGGTGAGTAGACAACAAAGTCAAGATATCAGAACTCATATTTGCTATTACTCTCTTGGTACCTCCATCTGATTCTCACACCTGATTGGATACACAATGTTAGACGTGGGCTTGGCTTTCTACTGGTGGATTCAGTTGTTTGGAAACAAGTCAGATGACATACTATTACTAGATCAGAATCACATTGGCGTCCCCATCTTCAATTACGAAAAATGAGACTTCCCATTGCTATGAATGAATGGATTCCTAACTAATCTTTGAGCGTTATTCATACATAAATGTACTTGACAAATTGTTGGTTCTTGACAAGAGTTTATGTACATACAAAATCGGAAAGTACTTGGCAATGGCTAATTTTTCCCTTCTTTCCTCTTGTGCATTGTTTAGTTATCCTGCTTACTTCCATATATTTTTGATATCTTTTAATAAGTTTGTATTTGAAATGTATCCATTATCAAATTGTTAATTTATTAAAGGCAAGGTCTTTGATACTTTAATGTATTTTTAAAAATCCACCAAATGACTTGTGTCTAACTTCTACTAAGATATGGCTTATGAACTTTGAATTTTAATTATTTAGTTCATATATATTGACTAGCTCTAACTATTGTGAATTACCAAAGGCAGCTTGTCAGAATGCTGGCTGGCCATTTGGAACAGGCTTTTGGTTGAGGTAAGCTCCAAATGGTAGGCTAAAAGACATGTCAAAGTCCCAAGAAGGTATATTTTCATTTTACAAGCCCTTGCTCCAGAGAACAGTGGATGATTAGGTTTAGAGAATACATGCCTAGTTTTAAAGATCACTCATCTCTAGTCCACATGCAAAAGGATGTAACATTTTGAGAATTTCTTTTAGCTTGGAGTTATTGCAAAGTTCTGAGAATCTTCTGTCCTCATCCCTGCAAAACTTCATCTTTCAGTTTTGACTAATTGTGGGATTCTAGAGGTTAGAGAGGCTATACTTCTAGGAGCAGACCATTGAAAGCAAGCCACAAAGAGGAGAACCTACACTCCCAACAGAGGATCTAGCACTAATGTATTATTTTCCTGCTGGCACGGCAGATTTCAGGAAATGCATCAGTTGGAGAATTACTTTTTCCCGGGAGAATTTTCTTTAAGATGAAGAGAATCACAACCACAGCATATTCCTAAAGAAAGAAGGGTTTCAGGGAAGCTGGTATCCTCCATGTGAGAGCAATAGTCATAAGTGGTGCAAAATCTCTGAACAGCCAATGATGTTCATTAGAGAGCAGGAACATTATCCCTGCCCCTAAACAGCGCAATTAGAGGAAAATCAAATGGTAGGAGCATATGAAACTGCTCTAAATTCTTATTTGCACCTTATCCTTGGGTTTGATACTAAAGACCCAGATGGAGCAAAAAGTCAGTAAGAGGAAATGGGATAAAAGAAAACACATATAAAGCAAGGAAGCAAGCAAGCAAACAAACAAATAGCACAAGCGCATTTCCCCGTGTGGGAATGAAATAACCCAACAACTTATGAGGGGGAGTGAGAAGGCAGAAAAAGTGAAGGAGAAAATAAAGCCATGCATTATATTAAACCAGACTACTCAACAGCAAGAATTTTAAAAAGTCGATGAAATAATACCTTACAGAAAATAACAAGCATAGCTCAGATGTGTGAAGGGCAGTCTCACGAAGTTTGTTTCAAGGGACAACAATGATAAAGAAACACGATACCGTCTGCTCTTGTCTAACTGAGTCTAATTTGCTCAGCAGCTAGTTTCGACACCATTCATGGATGACACACGTGTAACAGAAAGCTTGCCAACTACACTGCTTTTCCTGTTAAGTATAACAAGTTTGAACATTTAAAATTAGATACACTATTTGGTTTCTAAAAATCCAGATGCATTTGTAAAGTTTTAAATCACTTAAATTTATTTTGTGTATGTGAGTCTTTTGTCTGTTTTTATGCCTGTGTACCATGCGTATGCAGTGCAAGGCCAGTGAAGACCAGAAGAGTGGGCATCATACCCGTGGAACTGGAGTTGGATGATGTGAGCCACCATCTGGATGCCGGGACCCAAACAAACCCATCTTTAACCAAAGCAGCAAGATGTCTGAACCACTAGGCCATCTCCTTGAGTAGTGAAATGCAATTACAGACTTGTACACGAAAAGAAGGAAAGAAAAGTTGTAAAGGGACGAGGAAGGAATGGGGGGAGGGGAGAGAAGGAAGAACGGAACTTTCACAAAACACCTGGGAGGCAATCAAGGGAATATAAATTAAATATGAATCAGGCATGTGAAATTAATAAATTGCAGCAATTGGGTAGTAACTGAGACAAGATGGTATCAAAGTGTTCTCCTACCTGACTAATATGTACTGCTATACATTAAGTGAAATCATCCAATGCCCAAGTGTTTCAAAGGGCAGACTGGAGAGGAAGCAGCTCTGCCGTTCATCACTTCCCTGACATACACGCAAGGACGTGTGAGGGTATGAATATGCAGAACCACTTGTCCTCCAGAAATGGGGAAAAGAAGAGAAACAGACTTAAAAAGTTAGAAAATAGGACAATGGTGTGGGAAGTCCTCCTGCCTATGTGTTGCTTTTATTGGTTAATGAATAAATCTGTGTCAGCCTGTGGCTTAGCAGAATAGGGAAAGGCTGGAGGGAATTCCAAGCAGATGGAGGCGGAGAGAATAGGTGGAGTCAGGGAGAAGCTGTGTAGCCCTGGGGACAGAGGCCTGCACTGGAGCCTGCTGAAATTTTGCTGGTAGGCCAAGACCTTTTGGTGATGCACAGATTAACAGAGATGCGTTAGTTTAGGATATAAGAGTTAGTCAGAAATATATTTAAGCTATTGGCCAAACAGTATTGCAAATAATATAGTTACTGGGTGATTATTTCGTGGTCTAGGCAGGCAGAAACGAACAAGCAGTCTCTGCCTACAGGATAAAGTTTGAATACATGTCATGGGTACTCAGGAGCAATTGTCTTTTTTTCTCTACATATACATATGCTTAAATTGATCAAAATAAAAGTTGAAAGTAAAGTTTTCAAATATGTAGGATATGTTTCATAGATTTTTTTTATTTTTAATGGACATGGTAGTTTCCTTCAGTGATAAACATTGCATATTACATATAATTAGTTGTATTATAATTTGTAAAAGAGTAACATAATTGATTAAAGAGATTTTTGTTAAGGAAAAGAAATATGCTTTCACTGATGACATGCTTGAAAGTCTTACATATGCTTTGATATAATGGTTAAGGACAAGTTTACTTAAATCTCCAAAAATAGCATCAGAATTCGTGAACCAGGAGCAGTGGACCTGATGCCTACATGGAGCTTTTACCCCTGAATTCTAGTCTCCTTGGCACATAAGGGCAACACGGACACCAACCCAGCCACAAAATCTTTTACAATCTGTACAGCCTGAAAAATGTCCTAGGGCGACGGTGCCACAGAACGTAAGGGCATCGCTAACCAATATCTGATTTGTCTTAAGTCCCACTCCTTCGGACGGAACCCGTATCTGACACTGCCTGGGTGTCCAAGAAACAGGGCAAAATCAAACACTATGTGTCTAAAACACTAACAAATTTATTTCTAATGATATTCTACAATACTTGTAGATCAGTGTCTTATCCAGTTATCATCAGGGTTGGCCCAGGAACGGACCCCACAGCCAGATATTATGTAGAGATGAGCCTCAATTGGAGGTCTCCATCAAATTCCTCTTCTTAGAGCTCTGGGAATCCCATGGAACATCTGATGCAAAGATTGTCTGAGAGGGAGGGGATGAAGGACACAGGAGAACATCCTCTGAGTCAACTAAGCAAGGTGCATTTGAACTCACAGAGACTGAAGCAGCGTGCCCAGGGCCTACAGACATCTGCACTAGATGTCTGTATAGATGTGTGTATAGATTATATACAGTGTATATATTGTAGTTAATTTTATGTGATTCCTGACTCTGAGAACAAGGGGGTCGCTAACTCTTTTGCCTGTCCTTGGGACACTTTCATCCAGTTGGGTTGCCGTGTCCAACACCGGTATGACAGTTTTTGCTTCACCTTGTTATATTTCATTTTGCCATATTTTATTGTTATCCCTTAGAAGCCTGTTCTTTTCTAATGAGAGACAGAAGGGGAGGTGTGGAGTAGAAGGAGGGAAAACTATAATTAGGATACATTTGCATGAGAAAACAATCTATTTTCAATTAAAAGAAGATGAAAAAAGAACTATGGACTGGCTGAGAGACAGAGAACCTTGTAGAGTACAAATCAAAGGCTGGAAGGAATGTTTGTGAGCAGCAGGGCTCTCTTACAAACTCAATGATGCTTTTCCATTCTTATTTTATTTTATTTTTTATTTTTTTTAATTTTTTATTTATTTATTAAAGATTACTGACTCTTCCCCGCCACCGCCTCCCATTTCCCTCCCCCTCCCCCAGCCAAGTCCCCCTCCCTCGTTAGCCTAAAGAGCAATCATGTTTCCCTGCCCTGTGGGAAGTCCAAGGACCACCCACTTCCATCCAGGCCTAGTAAGGTGAGCATCCAAACTGCCTAGGCTCCCACAAAGCCAGTTTGTGCAGTAGGATCAAAAACCCATTGCCATTGTTCTTGAGTTCTCAGTAGTCCTCATTGTCCGCTATGTTCAGCGAGACCGGTTTTATCCCAGGCTTTTTCAGACCCAGGCCAGCTGGCCTTGGTGAGTTCCCGATAGATCATCCCCATTGTCTCAGTGTGTGTGCTTTTCCATTTTTAATGCAACAAGCAAACAAACAGAAAACAACTACAGAAAGTTGTGGAGTTTCTACAGAGAAACATAGTTTAGAAAAGTTGAAATATCAGTATAAAGAAGTATTTGAAAAGTTCGATCAAGTCACGTTGTACGTAATTTACTTCATCATCTACCCGTCCATTATACATCAGAAAATGGTCCTTGATTCATCCAAAATTTATTTTTCAGTAAATAAGAAATAAAACTTCTATGAGATAAAAAGATGGTAATAGTTTCTTTATTGAGATGCCAAATAATGGTACGCTATAGAATTAAAGAACTACAGCATCACAAAGTGAAAAACATAAGAAGCCTTAATATATTTGGGTGAGGTAGATAATAATTCATGTCTGATGCAGAAAATTACAGTTGACAAAAATGTACTACCAATGTTAGGGGCTGGTTTAAGGTATAATCCTAGTTTTATATCATCATGCACTGAAACTAGAGACAAAAACCTAATGATAATAGCTTAGTGGCCTGGTGTCAGCAAAGCCTCTGTCCACAGGCACTCGCAGGATCTTCGAGCCCCATGGCTGAGAAGTTGGAAGAAGCTGAATCGTCATCAGAACCACAATGAGTTTGCATGCAGAAAGATTCTGCATGCCTCTGAAGATCTGGAACAAACAGAACTGCTCACCTTGAAAACCAAGTCCTTTTTACTGTAAGCTTTACATGTCCATAATCTCCCTAGGTCTGCAATTAACAAATATTTAAATACAAAGTTCTAATATATATGAGATAATATTTCACCACACAAAAGAACTGACAGCTCCCACATTTTATTTTAACTGTGGAAAATGCAGGAAAGTCTAATTAGAAATACTACCTTAATGCCATTCCTCATAGACAGGCAAGTAGACTTCCCCTGGGGGTTACATTATATAAAATCTATAATTTTATAATTAATTTTATTCATTGTTTTATCTCAGTCTTCTGAAGTAGTCCCTGACCCTGATGTTAATTGAAATATTTAAATAAATGAGACTCCCTCTCTTTCTCTACTAAATAGAATTTTTCCCTTGTTGTTGACTGTAGATTATCGTTCGGGAGTGAAGGAGAGTTTACACGTGTTTGGACATGGTAATTATTATAACAAATCTGCTTACCAACTCTTTCAAAATGGAACAAAAGTTATAGCATAAAGAGCACATACTAGAAAAGGGAAGGGAAAGGAGAGAGAATGCATGCTTTTCTCGTGCTGGAATAGCCTTATCGGGACTAAATGTGAAAGGCTGGTAACTTTAGCTTTATTGGTGAATTGTCATCCTTCACGACGCCCCTCAAACCCTGAGCATGCCTACCAACTATCCTTGTTCTCCATCTGAAGCTGTCTTTCATGAGAAAACGGTAATTTTATGTGAGTTATATATCACATAATTTGTCACAATATCAATGGTAGGTATGGTTTTCCTTGTTAAATAAATGTTTTCTCATTTTAAGAGGCTCATTTATTACTGTGCTCAACAAGTGATGGCCTACAGATTAAATAAAAAATTAGAAATAAAGCCAGTTTCTACCTGGTAGTATAGAAAAAAATGACTTTCCTCTTTGAATATAATATCCACCTATATGTTCCCGAAGATACTTCATGAAATTCATCTGTGCTCCCTGCTGGCCCAGGAGGGCACATAATGGTTACACTGCCTCACAGTGGGATATCCCACTAGAACTAAGTATAAGACACCTTTGATTTCCTTGCTGAGGACAGTCTAGCCTAATTTTAGATAACCTGAATCTTTCCCTCTGTGAATTTGTACAAATGAAGGTCTGGTTCTATTGTCCTAGAAGCAGAGAGAAATGTGCATAATTTGACCTTTGAACAACTATTTTGATAAAAAAATAAAGGGGGAAAGATTATACAGGCACACACACACACACACACATGCCTGTGCCTTCAACCTTTCTAAGAGAATTAAATTTAAAATGCTATACTACAGGATGGATACTGCTTATAAAACCACTGACATTTAAATCAGTTAGCTGTCTATCCTAGGGAATATTAAGAAGTATGATCCTTTCCCAACAGGACTGCCATTTACCTCACTGCTAAAAATATTTTCTTTCAAGTTCGCCTTAATCAACTTCTGTATTATTCATCTCTTCTGTGGTCAATGTGGATGTGAAACAAACACAAAAAGGAGCATCTCAGATGGCGTAGAGAAGCATGTGATTTCCCTTGCTGTGTGTGCATTTCAGGATCAGCGTTTGCAGTCTAAGACTCCACTAATGAGACATATAATACCGTCTTTAGTGAAATTAATACTGCATTTTCTACACCTACATCATGGAGAAGCTTGTGCACTACCAACGTTTTCTTAAGAACTCCAAACACCAGACATTTTATTAAAGTCATAAAAATACAGAGCATGCCACCATCTGTGCTGGAATTAAATGAATTGTACATTTCTCTTTGTCTTTTATTTCCTTACTGCATTCAAATAATCCACATGGATCTGTAAGAACTCCCCAATGCCATGATTTCAGGTTATAAGAAAGTTACTGGAAAGTGAAGAGATGTTTTGTTTACTGTTCATAATCTCAACAGTGGCTGGATGAGACTTAAAATAAAGTCCAGCATATAATGTATAATAACAAAACAATTAAAATAGAAAAATATATCATGAATATTCTTTAGGGTATCATGAACTGTATTGACTTTTAAGGAGACACGAGGTAAATGTCACAGTTTCACTGCAATAAATCTGCTTGACATTTCTGAAATCACAACTAATATGCAGATTGATGATTTTATCTGTTTTTGTTTTCTACCTATTTATCTGTACTTGGGTTATGATAATTATAGCACCAAATAGATGTTTATTAATAAATTCAATGTGTTGTTTAGTTTTTGCAAAAAGTTTTTAATGTAATGCTACTGAAGTTATGCTGTTTATTAGTAGTGCTTTATTAATAATATCATTAGTACATTATTAACACTTTTATAATCGAATTAGTACTGCTAGTATCTTATTATTGGAAGTAGTATTTTCTCATTTATTACTCTTAGGACAAATGAGAAACGAGATTGTGGGGGCAAATGCCTAGTGTTAACTCCCAATATAAACATGAGCCAGAGGGCTACTCTGTTTGCTGCTATGAGATAAGTGGAAAGATAACAGCATCATAGAGGGACCTAAACTAAAAGTCAGAATACAGTTAGATAAATTAGAGAAAATATTATTTAAATTAGAAAAAAGTGGAACAAACCAATGGAGACAAGAATTCATACTCATATCAAGGGCAACTGAAGGACTGTGGGCATAGAATTGTCAGCTGTATGTAGGGTGTTCCCTTCCATAGAACATTGAATATTGAAAAGAGAGGGGAAGGTAGCTCTGTAGAATGTCGAGGGTCACTACAAATTCTAAAGCCTGGCAGAATGAAAATCACAAGCTAAAACTAAACCAGAGTAAAGTAAGGTGTTGCATCAAGCACAACTAAATAAAATTTACAAAATTTAGATTGGGTCAAGGATATATTGCCTCATACATGCCTAATGCCTGAACTATGTGTGCGTATCAAAATGAAGGAGGATTGGATTACCTCCAGGTTTGATGTAGTGATCTAAGTTAAAGAAGAGGACTTTAGAATTAAAATTCTGCCAAGGTCTGCACAGTTTCCTTTCTGCTCACGTGGAAAATAAACCAAACACGGTGTATGTCTTGGTTGCACCAACCATGAATATCTTCTAATCATAGAGGAGCCCTCTCAATCCTGCCCCCCCCGTTTATATCAGATATGTTACTCAGCTTCTTGAGCTGATGGGTGATACAATGAACGTGTTTAACAGCAACATATTTGAAGAAAGGCTACAGTGCATTAGTAATCTTAACAATAAAGAATAATTTACTGACTTGGGTATATCCTTACTATGAAAGTATTTCATCAGGTAAAAGAAAATTCAACTGC
>NW_026067916.1:10409459-10439579 GCF_014885135.2 Alexandromys fortis | reverse complement strand
TGTGTGTGTGTGTGTGTATACATATAGGTACATATATTATATATATTATATATTGTATTAACATATAATAGTTTCACACAGAAAATTTAGAAGTTTTGGAAAGCAAGCTTGAAGACCAAGTAATATGAGTCAATGTCTGAGGAATATATGAATATTTTATTTGGAAGAAGAGGAAGGCAGTGTGCCAGTGATTAGAGCCTTGCTTTGAGAAAGATAACTATGGCAACAGATGCCTTATAAAGTCAAGGTCAAAGCAAGGGGGACCAAAGAGGAACCTTGTGCAGCAATTTAGAAGCGAGATAAGGAGGATGCCAATCACACCAATCACAATGCGAGTAAGGAACTTTGTAGTCCTCTAACATCGGGAATGAGTGGGATGAAGAGTAAGAAAAAAAAAAAACTTCTTAAAGGGAAATGATTCTTTATTGAGAAAGATGAAGAATGCACAGAGACCACAAATTCACATTTTGTCACATAGAAACATTTTGTTTTGTAGTGAAATATCAACTCCTCACTCACATCAGTTGTATAGTTTCAAAGTATATTATATATTGTATATCAATGTACAAAGCTCTGTCACTCATATATGGCAAGTATTCTTATACATGTAGCAGGTGTCTCATTCATTAAGAGCTTAATGTTTTAAATTGCAAACCACAATTATCAATCATATAATTTTTCATAAAAACTCACCAAGGCTAATTTAGTTATTTAAGCACATGGGATGTATTTTGGCCAGGGTAGCATATAAATGCAGGTTTAAGGTGGGGAGCATCACACTGTGGGCTACCCTTTGAGGTTGGTGGCATTTCCACTTACCTACCAACATGGTTCACCTGCTGCATTAGTGATGGCTCTGCTCCACAGAGCCCGAGAAACCAGCATATTCATAAATTCCTCATTCATTTTGGCAGAGTGGTCAACATTCATTAACAAAGGGACTGGAGTACAAAGCCAAAGTTTCTGCTGTTTTCCTTCTGAACTTTAAGTCCCACAGGTGAAAATTACATCTAAACTATCAGATCATTTATATTGCAGACACGTACAAGCTATCATAGCTGCCCTAAAGAATGATGAATTGCTGAAGTTTTATTTAGATACCCCAGTGACTCTTGACTATTCTTAAATATTTACTTCATTTTTTTATAAGATGAACTATGGGTCAAGGTAATGCATCACGGTGGACTCTTGAAACTTCAGTTCCAATACATGGTCATTTTTGCACTCAACACTATAATTTCTTCCAGGATAAAGAAGATTTCTTACAAAATGAGAAGTCTGATATGAATGATTTCCATCTACATTCTGAAATGACACACTTCATTTTATGTGGAGTTTATTATATTTAGTAGTACCTGATGTCAATCATTTTGGATGTTTGATGCTATTATTTGTGTTTTAGGAAGTAGAATGAAAAGTCGTTACAAACAGATAAAGAAATGGACAGATGTACAGATTGACAGAGGAACAAATGGACACGTGTATAAATAGACAGATGTCCTTCATTTTCATATAAAAATCAGAGTCATAAAGTACGGATCAATTTCATTATCTGACATTTTCATTACTGTTTACAGTTTTTGAAAGGTAAAATTATTTAATAGATTACGTGTCAAATGGAAGGCAGAATGGACAGAGATAAAGTCGTGTAGGCACATTTCTCTCTTGCTTTTAAGGTATATTCGTGGCAGAATAAAGTCATACGAAGCACTGCCTGATTAATCCGATGAGACCACCTCACATTGTTGTCAGGGCCATTCTGTTTTTTCTGCTACTTGTGTGAATGGCTGTGTCCTGCCTCTGAAATTGTTCTCAGTAACATAGTGGGCAGTATCAGAAGAAGAGAGTTCAGGAGGTTCAGGCCACTATTCTGAAAGGCTATCTTCAAAAAACCTTAAAGCACAGGCTGAAACATTTATACAGTTGTGTGGCTACACATATAAGAGTCAAAATACAAAAATATAAAATAAAAAACCTGCATGTTTTCCTTTCTAACCAGTAGGTAGGAACATACCACTTATATATCCCTAATATGCTGACTGCTAATCTCTGCTCTTTGTACAGTGTCCTCATACTTTTAAATGTATTTCTATTTGAATCTCTGTGCTTTCTTTAAAGCTCAAATACGCGGGAATGTTTTATTGTTCTAGTGCCTGGCACCATTTGTTTCCATTGCAATGAGTGAGGCAGCGGCGCTGAAATGCAGGGAAAATGAATGATGCCAAAATAAAGAAAAGCAGGCAGGGTGGACTAATCAGAGGAGAGCAGAGTGATGGATTAGTCATGCTACAGACAAGAGCAGAGGAACACTGAACTAGCAGGACGATGATAATGTTACCTGGTGATGTTACGCTAAAAAGTGCTGTATAACAATGTGGGCAATCGTACAGAAATGGTTAAAGCCACATTCAGTTACCAGTTAATGTCTGTCACCCAACTTATTTTAGCCCAATTATGCTTTGTTCTTGCCGTAGCACAATTAATTAGTTGTGTATTTTAAAGTAGTCATATGTAAATAATACTATAAAGTTTCAGATATTTTATATAAATTGTTTAAATATCAAATAATGCATCGGTAGAAACGATGCAAATTGATAGGAACACCCATCTGTCCTCTAGTTAAAGGTAACAGTGATAAAATACTTGTATCTATTCGTTTTACATTGACATAAAGCAAAGTTAAGCTTGGCTGGGCTTTATAGTGTTATATAGTTTCAACCTATAAAGTATAAGTAAAAAATACTTGATCTTTTGGTGTTTAGTGTTGAGTTTGAGTTTCTACGATTTTATTTAGAAAAGCTTGTCTACAACAAATACTGTTCCAAAGAACACAGTCAGGTTCCCAGTGTGCAAAACTACAGCCTATCCCAAGGAAGCTGAATCAGAACCTCAACTGGGAACCACCCAATGGTAGTAAACATGGAATGCCAAGGGAGGGGTAGAGAAACCTGCATTGTGCTGAACAAAAAGAGAGCATTCTTGGCCCACAGAATGATTTCCCCTCATACAAGAGCCAATGCTTTATATGTCATTGGAGATACTAGTCTAAGTGAAAAAAAATACATGAAATCAGGAAGAGAAAGAAACTTAGGTAAATAAATTCACAAAGATTATATTATATTAGCACCAACCAAATTATTTGTAAATGGCTAAATGTCTCCAATATTATACCAGTCCTTTGGAATGGACATATAAAGACCAAAGATGAACAAGTGTGTTTACATATTTTACTAAGTGACTTTAAATGCATTTGCAATTGTCACACCATCACAAACAAGAAAGTGGACTTATTATTTGTTATAAATTACCACATTTAACTTTCAATAATCTCTAGGAACTAGGAATTAATAATCTCTTTTAGGTATGACAATGCAAAAGCTCAGAAAGAGCGAAATTAGATCATGTGATTTCAGTGTTCTCTTTTCATTTAACTGTGTTACTACAATGAACTAATTTTTACCTACTCAGAAACAATTCCACGAAGTAGTACTTAATATTTACCATATCCCAAATTCTATTATACATCAGGTATGGGGATGTTTGATAAGGGTGAATAGAATCCAGAATAATTTTTGTGGGAACATGACCCTTTCCATATTTAATTAAAATATTGAAGTTATTTAGATACAGAGGAGAGATATTATATAGTGATATCACTTCTTCCAATATCTATTTGAAGACACTTGATAACTGAAAATAGAAAAGCAGAAAAACCAAAGTAAATTTTATTTCTAGTCATTCAATCAATGAATAATGGATTATTCCATATCTGTAGATTTCCTGTTATGTAAAATTATAAATATCAGTGTCCTTTATGCATACTTGGCTTTCAGAAACTTGAGTCTAAAGTTATTATAACTAATACATACTATGTGTGAATAGAGAGAAGATCACAACTCCAGGAAGAGTTAGAAGAAAGAAGTGTGTACTGGATTCAAGTAACTCTTATGTGTGCTCATTCCAAATCAGAGCTTTCAACACTCCAAAAGAACAACTAGTCCCAGGCATTAGATATATAGACACGAATCAGTACATTTCTTAAATGTTTCATGCCTCTGTACATCACAGAACCCCAGGAAAGGACAGAGTATTAAAAGTCACTGAGTGAGGTCACCGTATGACTGGCAATGCACAAACAAAACAGACTCATCGCCTCCTCCAGAAACAATACAGACTGTGGGCAGTCTGCAATCACTCAGAATGAAATTTTTAAAACTACTGTTTAAATATCTGCACAACAAAAATAACTTCATTATTCATGCCACAGTCTTAGATCATATAAAGTAAAAACAATACAACAGGTATATTTGCTCTCACTTTTGCTGTTTAGAACTTCTAATGTTTTAAAGTCTCAAAAAAGTTAAGACATACATGCATTTGACGGAGCTTTCAGACTAAGATTTAAATATCAGAATGGACATATAAGTTTTGTTCCTTTTCAGAACCATCCACTCAGGATAGCCTGGAGTGCCTTGTCTATCACTCAGTCCTCCAACTATTTCATATTGCATATGGTAACTGGGTGATGGGTTTTAAAACCTTCTCTGGGAAGAGAAGAACACAAAACAGGAAGCATTACTATATTCTGAATGTTTTTGCTCTAGAATGCTCTGCATGCACTCTAAACTCTAAATCACCACTTTGGGAAATGCATCCTTCATTCTCATTTTGAAGCAGACATGTTCTCAAATAATATTATTGAGGGTCTCTTCTGTGAGCGCATAAGGCTTTCACAATTATTATGAATTTACTATAGGAAAGGATGACATTGGAAGCAGGAAAACAACCAGAAGGAAAAAGCAACTGTATAAATATCTGGATTGCATGAGAAAACAGATGAACGAAAATGCTCACAATACTGATGATATTCAAAATACACCAGTATTCCAGCAGCTAAGATGTAGTGTACATGTGTAGAAGTTACAGCAAACACATGATGTGGAGTTGGGTTATGTTTGAAATGTTCTGTCAATGTAAACAATTAGTGGTTACTGGGGAAGGGATAAACCCAGGAGTAGCTGAAGAACATTGTGCTTGGTGTAAATTTAGTAGTCAGTTGGATGGGAGTGGCAAGAGGTAGCCTGAGAAGAAAAACTGATGAAAAGTGATGAGAATATTATTGCAAAAAGGATACATACACAGCATGTAGAAGAAATATTTCCATGGCCTGAGTGATGGAATTAAACAGATTAAGGAGTCAGAGAAACTTGTTGAGATGACATGAATTTTAGTCTTCAGTGTATTTGAAGTAGAGATCAGCGAAACCACTAGAAGAAAATAAATTAGAAGGCAAAGATTACTGAAACAGGATGGGAAAAAGCTTATTGGGGTTTAAAGAGAGAAGAATGACATATATGTGACAATCCCAAGAAAACAGTCGGGAGCACGGATTGCTTCCAAGGAGAACTGCCTGCAAATGTGGCAGTTTGCAGGTTGGAAGTCAGATCTGAGCTTGTTTATATACATGAGTTAGAAAGAAAGCTGGCTGTCTTATAGTTTGTAAATATAACTCTTAAGAAGAAAATATGAGCATTTCTACTTGTGCAGAAATGGAAAGCTACCCCACCTTGACAAAACCTCACAAGTATTTCAGTCTAGCAATAAGGACATTTTCCTGTCCACTGCCAAAACAATTTCTGTCTTGCAGTAGTGATAATTATTACCCAAGAGAAAAGAAAAGCCTGCCTGTTAACAAAACAATTGGACCTATTCAAAGCATGAGGTTTTGAAACACATGTGATTGAAAACATCTGTATTGGATGTCATTGTTACATTATAGTGGATGACAGCTTGGTAGAGGTAATTGTCTACTACTCATTCTCATTGATATCCTTTGTCCAAAGTACACAGATTATAATGTGTGTGTGTGTGTGCGTGTGTGTGCGCGCGTGCAAGACTGTTTATTGTCACCCAAGATTGAATATTTAGGCACTCTGAGTATTTTGATATAGAATTTTGTAAAGCATGCTTTATCAAATATAGAGAAACAATGAGAGACTATTTGTTTCAGGGCTGATCACTTTTATTGGGTAACCGGTAAAGGGAGCTCTTTCCTGGGAAAGGCTAACTCTTCCTCTATCTGGAGTAATTATTTGCCTGTGTTCCTTGATCGAGGGTGTGACCCTGTGGGGTTCCCTTTTTCCACTTTAGAATTCCTAATTGATATCACCAATGTTCAGATCTTTTTTATGCAGCAATTTTTATGAGACACAGTTTCACACTAGACTTCCTGGTGTTTTGTTTCTTACCGTTTTTCTGCTCCCGCCCCCTTTCTGGGATGCTCTTTTAGCCACAGATGCAGGAGTCGTGACGTAGACATATCCAGTCCAAAGTGGTCATCCCTGACACCATACAGACATGAACAACACAAACAGCCTCAGCAGGTTGTGTCTTTATATTTACACTCACACAAACACACACATGCGCGTGTGCAACAATAATAATCAAGTAAGAAGTTGTCAATTTGAGAATAGGGTACAGGGAAGAGATTTGAGGGGGGCTGGGGAGAGAATAGAGGGAGGAAAGGGAAAGGAGAAAGGGATGAAATTATATGTTAATTAAAAATGTGTTAAAAATAAAAGTTATAACAAAATGTTAAAAGACTATGGGTTGACGAATAAGAAATAATCTGCTCATACATTCAATAAACTCACTAGGCCTTTGAAATATTTTTGGGGGGGATCAGAGAAAAATGGAGAGCTCAATAAAAAATCAATAAAAATATTTTTAAAACAAATATATACCTATTAAATTTTCTAAATTGTGATTTTTCTCGTTCTCAAAATTATTTTCCTATTTAAAAATATTTAATGGAATAACGTTCAACTGATTTTTTTTTTCAGTTTGAATTAGTGTGTTAATACGTACATCTTGACCTTAAATGACAAACAATAATCCTCACTGGTAAGTGAATGAAAATTAATTGTGTATTTTGTTTCTCCTCCTTTCCCTCTCCCTCTCTCCCTCTCCCACTTTCTTTCTCTTCCTCTAGTCACCTCTCCCTGACCTCGGAAACAGTTCACTGTGTAGATATAGCTGGCCTAAGCTTCCTCTGAAGACCAGGCTGGCAGAAAGTTTACCGTGATCCACCCCCAGATGTTAGATATAAATCTGTGTTACTACATCCAGAATATTTTATTTCATAATGAAATTTATAATACTGCCAAGATTTTCTATTACATAACTTCAGTGAAGTTTTCTGACTAACTGAGAAAGTTAGAAACAGAGAAGAAAAGTCGGAAAAACTGCCAGAAGTTTTCTAAGAATTTTTTGGTTTTCATATATATTGGTACTGACTCTCATAATGATAATATAATTTCAGTGAATACTGAATCAAAGCATTCCTAATTATATAAGGATTGGAAAATGAACTGAATATTTTAAAATTAAGTAATTATTTTGCTTTTAATTGACCTATTATGCTATATTTTGTTAAAATTTGATAGAAGACATGATGTAAAATAGAATTGTCAGACAGCTAAGTGCTTTTCAAACAAAGAATAATATTAGCCAATAAAAATACTTCCTTCAGAAGTCCCTAAGAGGAATGAATGCACAGATTGCTCTGGGAAGCAGAATCAGATGAGATCGACTGGGTAAACTGGGGGTGAGGGGGTGGTAGAGGGGAGGGATGGGGCATGAAAACATGCAGGAATAACATGGACAAGTTGTGGGAGGGATGGAATAGAAGAGCAATGAAAGAAATATCTTGATAGTAGGAGCCATTATGGATAAACCTGGTACTAGAGAAATTCTCAGGAATCTACAAAGTTTTCCCAGTAAGACTGTTATAATTGTAATTATGCTGGTCTGCCCTGTCACCTGTGTACCCTGTCTCTTTAAGTGACAAGCTCTGCCCACTCCCAATCTCCCCCTTCCCAAGGAGGTAAGATGATCTCTTGCCTCCTCTCTTCTTCTCTTTCTCTTTCTCTTTCTCTTTCTCTTTCTCTTCTCTTTCTCTTTCTCTTTCTCTTTCTCTTTCTCTTTCTCTTTCTCTTTTTCTCTATCTGTTCTTCTTCTGAAGACGCAGCCTCTGCCTTCTCCTCCTCCCCTTTCCTCTTTCTTCTCCTTCTCTGTCCTCCCCTCTTTCTCTCATCCCTCCACAACCCCCTTATCCTTATACCCTTCCCAATACACACTAAACAAACTCTATAACCAAGATCTCTCTGCATGGAATATCTGTCTGTCTCCCAACTGCTGTGGTCTCCCATCCGCAATGACACCTGCCAGGGTACACAACAATAAATCATAATAAAGACTCCTAGCAATAGTGGAGCTGGTGCCTGAGCTGGCCTTCAACTGTAATCAGATTGGTGACTATTCCAATTGCTATCATGGACCCTTCATCTAGTAACTGATGGAACCAGATGCAGATAACCACAACCATGTACTAGGCAGATCTCTGGGAATCCAGTCAAAGAGAGGAAAGAGGGATTATATTAGCAAGATGGGGTCAAGATTATGATGGAGAAATCTACAGAGACAGCTGAAGCAAACTCTTGGGAAATCAAGAACTCTAGACCGACAGCTGTGGAGCCTGCATTGGACCCAACTGGGCCCTTTACATGTGGGATACAGTTGTGTAGCTTTTTCTGTCTGAGGGGCCCCTAGCGTGGGACCAGGATCTATCCCTGGTGCATGAACTAGTTTTTTCGTAACCCATTCCCTTATGGTCATGAAGCAGTGTGGGGGGGGGTGCTTGGTCCTACCTCACCGTGCCAGGCTTTTTTGACTCCCCATGGGAGGCCTTATTCTTTGGGAGGAGTGGATGGAGAGTGGGCTGAAGGGAGGTATAGGGGGCAGGAGGAGGTGGGAGGGAGAAGAGAGGATGGAATAAAACATTTTCCTTCCATGAACACTATTAATAAATTTATAAAAGCATATCTTGTTTTTTATCAAAATGGATTTACAACCAAAGAATATATATTTGGTATGAATTCTTATTTACCTAATAGGAGACCTTCCAATTTAACTTGTAAGATATTTTTCACAGTTTAAGCGTGGGCTTCAACATCATCTTTTGCATTAAGTCCTTCACCTACTCTACAGTCATAAAATGAGGTTTTGTGGAATTTTTAGTTAGCTGTGGCAATGAAGACTACAGGGGCAAAGAATGACAGAGGTAACTTCACTGAACATCTAATTAATGTCTTTATTCCCTCGTTTGCTTCTACTGACACTTCTAATCTACATGGAAGACTCAGAGCCGATTTCTTCCAATGACCTAAGTCCTTAGAAGTTCTTATCAGAACCTCTGTTCACCTGTGGAAAGAGGAAAACTGTCTTTTGTCATCAAAATACTTAAAAACAAAACACATACAGAATGAACTTAGGTAAGGTCTCCTAGCCTTACTTCCTTGCTATTCTCACAATCATTATGTGCAAAATTTATATAATAGTCCTACCCATGTTGGATACTAAAAATGAGAAAATTCCCAATTATCCAAATTGTATTCAGTATTGAGCTATAATTATTGTTTCTGTCTCTAGTAACACATACACTTACCCCTTATTTTTCACACAATATGTGAACAATCAGCTAAGAGAACTCATAAAATACAAATTCATATTTCCTTTAGCATCTGGAAACCCAGAACAATGGGCTCTAATCAATTAGGATCAGTGATAAGGTATGCTACATCCAAGTTATATCAAAATGGCATTAAGCTGTCCCATGCATGCATTTAAGGTTTTGTATGAAATGCCAAATAAAACCAAATTCAATAGTCCGTTTCTTACTCCAAATACTAACAAATGGTCCTCCAGTTAAATAAAGACTGATAAGCCTGGGTGTGAACTTAAGGGAACGAGCCTGTTCTTTTCTTTTCTCTTCCATATTTGCTTTGCCAGATTTTGTTCAGGCTGGAAATAATCATAATAATTGGAGCCAGCAGAAGGAGACGGCTGATCCTGCTAGACAAGATGAAATAAATACGCAGCTCCACAAAGACGAAATACAAGCTCTGTGTGAGCCTGCTAGAATGAAGCACCTGAGACGAGGCAGGCCTTGCTGCCAAGTCCTTATATGTACAGTTTACAAGCAAATATATTTAATAATGTAATATTTATAATGTGTGTACATACTACATGTGTAGATTTATATCTCACATAGTAGCAAAACTAACCATTCCTAATGAGAAGTAGGAAAATAAGTGGTGGATTTATGAGAAATATTCATATGAATGATGTAATAGGAGTTTAAGTACAAATAGAATATCCATAAAACTGAGAAAGCATAAAAGCACGGTGAGAGGATCGCTCAATTCTTTGCTACTTGCAATTAACATTTCCCTTACTACTTAATAAAATACCACTGTATCATTTTTATAGTTCCCATACTACGATAACATGCAATATTGGGAGAGTCAAATAGGGAATAACACAACCTTCTAAAATGCTTATGGTTTCAGTATGAAATTACCAATTAATCTGCAAGTGTTTGAATTGTTTAAAGACAGGAAGAAGGGAAGAAGAACATAGGTTTCTATCAGAAAATCTGAACCTCTGAACAGTGAAATGGACCCAGAATAGTAACAGATTTGGGTACTTTGTTTGCTTAGCAATGTAGGGCACCTGTCTAGGGGATTGGCTCATTAACCCCATAGATGCTTACCAATTCCACTAGAGCAGTTTGGCAAAGTAAATAAGAGCTTGAAGTCAGGCAGCTACTTCATAGTACGTAAACTTAGATGAGCTGCACGGCCTTGGGAGAGTTATGAGTCTCTTTTTCCTTCAGTTTCCCGATGTTTAACTGAAATGAATAGAATGCTCTCCTCGCAGAGTTAACGCAAGCCTTAAATGAGTATAATCAGATGGAAGTGGGGCTTTTCTTGTTTCCGGGAATGTAGCTAAGGATTCAAAGTGGATGGCAATGGAAAATTACTGGTAAAGCCAGTTCTCAGCTCATCACTCTCAACAGCATACAGAAGAAGACTAAATATTTGAAAAGAGATTATTTTAAAGGTGTGTTCAAAAAGAGTCTTAATAGACAGAAAAGTCACCTTAGGAGGAGAGGAAAGGGGTGTGCTGTTGAAAATAAAGTAGGCATTCACCATGGCCTGCTCCCCCTCCTTAAATTCTTAGAACAGTGTTGAAGGAGACTGCTCATTCATTTTCCATTCACCTAGACACGAAATATTCACACTGAAACTATATTAATTGCAATACTGTTTGGTCAATAGCTTAAGCATTTTTCAAGCTAGCGCTTACATTTTCAATTAACCCATTTCTATTATTCTATATTTTATCATGAGGCTTGTGGCCTACTGACAAGGTTCTAGTTGGCGGCTCGCATCTTTCTCCTCTGGTGGCTACATGGCGTCTCTCTGACTCTACCTATTCTTTCTCTATATCTTTCAGCCTGGCTTTACTGTTAAGCCATTTGCCGAAAGCAGCTTTATTCATTAACCAATAAATGCAAAACATAGACAGAAGGACTTCTCACACCAAAACAGTTATATTTGTTTCATGCTTATATCTAAAAATTAAGCAGAAGAATCTAAAACACTTTCCCAAAATTATTTGGAGGTAGTCACAGAGACAGCACTTTATGCCTACCTCTTGATGGAATAATTCTCGAAACGGGAATCTGCGTGACTCCACCCCTGATAAATAAGTTAAAATTGATGTGGGGGTATTTCTATCATAGGAATGGTCAAGGAGTCATGAGATTCCCCATGGCAATCTAGAATAAGCCTATGAAGGGTCTGGTCGGCCCCAAGGACTACACAGCAAAGAGCATGGTTGTGTGCAGTGGGTATGTGCTGATAGTGTTAGCACATACCACATATGTGGAATATTAGCAATCAAACTGGGAGTCTTTTGCTCTTGTCAGGAAATGCTCTGCTATACAAGTGTGGCATATGGAAGGTCGTGAGGATGGTGGAATTTCTTTGAAGGACACATAAATAGAACCAATATCACAGACTGTATATGGATGCCTGACTCAACAGAGGACATGTGTACAACTTGGAAAAAAACTGGAGAAGCAAGTTTCGCACCTTCATTATTGTTCTTATTTCTTCTTCATCCCTGTCCTTGAAATAGATGGATTCTGTAGGATTAGAGGGAGATGGAGGAAACAAACAAAGAAGCAGGCCAGACATACTGCCTTGGCTACAGGTCTTAGAGTTCCCGATGAAAACCGAGATCAGGAGATGGGAGAGCCTGTCACATCAATGCAACACTCACATTGGCTTTTGGATCAGACTATATTCTTATTTCTCAGCGACAACGAGGCCATGCCAATAGAGGAAGGTGGCAAGTCATTACAGAGTGGGATATAGATGGTAAGATGGTCAGTAGCAGCTGAGAGAATAGATTTGAGGCACGAGGTAAGAGAAAATGTTGTTTGTCTCATCGTTTGTGCAACTATAATCAACCCAAACTAGCTGTTACTCTTATCTTATTGCGTCCCCTAAGCAAAGTCACAATATTTAGAACACAAGTATAAATCAGATATTCCAAGTACAGTGTTATAACTCCAGAGAATGTCACATAATTAATTAAATAAATAATAAAAAAGAATACAGGGACTGAGAAGAAGGCTCGGCGGTTAAGAGAGCTGGCAATTCTTACACAGGACCCAGAGTAAACTCCCAGCATTGACATCAGATGTCTCACAAAATCCAGTTCCAGGAAGTCTGCCTCCCTCTTCTGGCTTCTGTAGACAAATGAATGGCATGGTGTCCGTATTAACAAAAGGAAAACATACACAAGCACAGATAGATAGATAGATAGATAGATAGATAGATAGATAGATAGATAGATAGATGATAGATATATAGACAGACACACAGATAGATGATAGATAGATAGATAGATAGATAGATAGATAGATAGATGAATGGATAGATAGATAGATAGATAGATACATACATACATACATACATACATACATACATACATACATAGACAGACAGACAGATGATAGAGAGACAGATGGATAGATGAATGGATAGATAGATAGATAGATAGATAGATAGATAGATAGATAGATAGACAGACAGAGAGATGATAGATGATAGATAGACAGATAGATGGATAGATCAATGGATAGATAGATAGATAGATAGATGATAGATGATAGATGGATAGATGAATGGATAGATAGATAGATAGATAGATAGATAGATGATAGATAGATGATAGACGGATAGATAGATAGATAGATAGATAGATAGATGAATGGATGATGAGTAGGTGGGTGGTTTGTTGGATGGATGCAAATGAATGGATAGATGGATTTATAGATATATAGAGAACATGTTTTTATAAAAGAATATTAATTGACTTGTTATTCCACTCAATACATGAAAGTATCAGTGTAATAAAAATCTCAAAAAGGCAATATTCATTTTGTAATAAGTTATACTATCAATCTACTAGCTGAATGACACTTTTTCATTATTTTGACAATTAAAAAACATGAAAGAGGGAAATGGTGAGGCAGCCTTGAACAGCCTGTTCTTTGAAGACTGAAACTGGAGGACTGCCATGAGTTTGAGGTAAAGCTGAGCTATAATGACAAGTACCTGGCATAGAAGGTTATAGTATATAACTCTTACCACAACACAAAAAAGATTGGTACTTGGAAAAGAACAGAAAATGATTATCATTCATTTACTATGAACTAGTTAATATGCCACCATACATTTTCAAATGAAGTCTTTCTCCACAAAGCCTGAAATTATCATTATCACAAACAGAACTTTCTTTCTGGTGCAAGAACAAATTCTGGGCTGCTGTTGACCCTGGAGCTCTGCCTCTGTCCTTAGCAGTGAAATTGCATAGATGTTGATCAATAATTGTCTCAGTGACCTGTCTTGTAAGAGACTCATAGATGTGAGTTGCAGCAGGCATAGGTAGCACATTGTTAAGTTATTAAACATACAACATTTAAATTAGGCACAATTAGACTCCTATTCATAAAAGCATCAGTGCAATAATGAATAGAACACTCAACAAACAGGAGAAATGTTCATTTACATTAATTATGAATGAAAATTCATTTCTGTTCAGAACAAACTGGGCATCACTTATGCCTTATTTTGGAGAAAACAAATATTTTGTGGAAAATAAATTTTCATGATGGATAATCTAAGCAGTATTCACGTTGCCGAAAATCCACCAGACTATAATACAGTGAGCTGTAATATATTCAAAAAGAAATAATTTCAACTGATTTTTCAAAGTACTTCTAAACTATACTCAGGCTAAAATATCTATATTTACAGTATCTGTTAACTGTACAGGTTTTACTATATATGTTGGATAACTTATGTCTCCACCTGACTGGACCAAAGGATACCACGACATTTATTCAAGCCTATTATAGGTGTATCTTTTGAAGTGAGTTTAAATGGTATTGCATTCAATCTGTGTACCTAGTGAAGCAGGCAACCCATTCTGATGAGAGTTGGCCTCATCCAGCCAGGTTAAGTCTTTAGTTGAATAAAAGTTTGACTACCCTCCTTAGTAAAGGAGAATTGTGATTCCCTGACTGACTTTGGATTGGGATTCCTGGTTTATTGATTTCCTAGTCTGTTAGTCTTTGGACTGGAATATACCACCACTCTACTATGTTCTGTATCACTTACTCTCTGTGAACAATTTAGAACTAGTCTGGCTCCTTAAATATTTCATCCAATTCCTCAATGACTCCAATTACCACTTTAATTGTTTCTATTTTGTTGGACACCCCATGAAAAATACACTGTGAGTCAAATGAAATTAGTATCACAGAGAAAGGAGACATATCTTTCACTTACTCAACAAATTTTTGTAAATCATTCTACATATTTTCAGAAATCACTGTGGGCATTAGTAGAACAGCTATGAATCGGAGGCTGCCATGCCCTTGATCTTTTCTTATTCCATTAGACGTGCCATGTTTAACACCTTCATTGCTAAATACAATTTATCATTGTTCTACCAAATTCAAATAAATAGATACTTTGTGGTATATTAAGCCTTAGGAGAATCTAAATGAGATTCTTATATGCTGTTGTAGACACACTAACTGAACCACATTTCTTCAACTGATACAGTTCAAAGTATTCCATATATTATTTATAGGATCTGGGGCTACAGAAACTACCTACAAAAGACTTTAATTGACTATTTCCACCACTAAAGTACATGGCATGCTATTGAGTCTGTTGAGACATAGTTGAACTTTCAAAATGATGAACATTCTAGCAATTTCTACAAATTACATGGAATCATGTTACATGTTAGAGAAGAGTGACTCATTACAAGCATCTCAACAAGGAACTTTTGTGCAACTTAGAGAACATTTGCATTTTAGAGTTTCTCTAAAAATAGCCTAGAACATCACAGTCACGGTCAAAGAGAAACATCTTAAAATAGCACCTCATAGAATGAAGATGGAGAATTGTCTAACTCCTGTAACCTTTCGATTAAAAACAAAAATACAGCATGAATAAGTATAGAATTCTTGCAATTTGATTTTATTTATTTTCTAGTAAAACATAAATATTTTAGAGCTATATATGGTGATATGTTAATATTGCTACTTATGCTATATATGGCTATTATGCACATTAAGAACATAACTTAAGAATATTGGATTATTATTGTTGTTATTACTATTATTATTCTTACTATTATTGCTATCTTCATAGATATATGATGGAGGAGTTACTTTCATTTGTTAATAAAGAAACTGCCTTGGCCCATTTGATAGGCCAGCCCTTAGGTGGGTGGAGTAGACAGAACGGAATGCTGGGAGGAAGTGAGGCAATCACCATGCTTCTCCTCTCTGGGTCAGACGCCATGGATCCTGCCACCAGGTCAGACATGCTGAATCTTTCCTCGTAAGACACCACCTCGTCGTGCTACATAGATGATTAGAAATGGGTTAAGCAAGATATGAGAGTTAGCTTGCAGCTCCTTCTACAGATATATCAACTTGACCTCCATTAAAATACTAAGGAAATCAAGTAAAGAAGAATTATAATTCCCTGGTTGATGTTGGATCGAGACATTTTTTACTAAGACTGAGCATGGCTTTTATTGACATTCTGTCCTGTTAGCTTTTGGACTGGTGTATACTAACAGATCTACCATGCCAATATAAGCCTATTATTTTAGGTCTCCTTAACTTTCCTCAAATGTCTATTAATAACATCTTATCCACATTTTTCTCCTAAAGGGACCACAGCTCCTTATATGGCTCTTGGTATTTTTGTACAAAACAAATCTCTACTCTTGTATCTGCACATCCAATACATTTGTGAGCTGTAGACTTATGGCCAACAATGTTTGAACATCAGACTTGCCATCTGCCAAGTCCTCGCACACAGTATGCTACCAGACACCACTTTCTCTACACTCTGTTCTGTAAGTATTATCACACAGAGAAAAGCAAAATAAGAAAATCTTCTTAAAATACCAGTTAGAAAGCTTTTCATTTAATTTAATGAACAGTCCCCAATTCTAGTGCCCAATCTAAATTATTTAAAGGAAATATGTATTATACCACTCTCATGAATATTATCTTATTAGACACCTACATAATACTCTGAAATTGATATATATTCTTTAAATTTTTATTTACTTACTTTGATTATTTATTTAACTATGTGCATGTCTGTGTTTAGGTGTCTGCACTTACGTGTAGGCACATGCAAAAGCCAGAAGTATCATATTCCCTTGGAACTAGAAGCTGAGAATAGCCTAAGTACTCTGGACAATGATCTTGTACCCTGTAAAGATTTGTCACTTATATTGGTTTAATAAAACACTGATTGAACTGTATTATAGGCAGAGCAACAAGAATAGGAGAATTCTGGGAAAAGGAAAAGCTCAGTCTGCAGTCATCACCCAGATGCAGAGGAAGCAAGATGAGAATGCCTCGCTCACAAAGGTACCAAGCCATATGGCTAACACAAGAATTATGGGGTGTTGTAAGAGTTAATAAGAATCCTGAGCTAATAGGCCAACCAGTTTATAATTAATGTAGGCTTCTGTGTGTTTCTTTGGGACTGAACAACTGCAGGACCAGATAGGACAAAATCATCTGTCAACAAATGGCACCCAAATTGAGGCAGTATGTCCACATAAAATCTGAGAGAGGACAACAAGATCTGAGTAAAATTGCAGCATGGGGGATGAAAGGGAGGGAATTGGCAGGGAGGGGAGCAGAGAAAAATGTAGAGCTCAAAAAAATCAATAAAATAAAAAAAACTGAGCTAGATTGGGAAGTAAATCTAGACACAAAAGAACAAAATTAAACATGGTTTCTTGGTAGCAGTATTTTCTTGGGTAGGCTCTATTTGCTAGAGGCAAGCATACTCATTTAATATAGGCTTCCTGACTCAGCTTTAAGTGCCAAAACCTTGCAGCTCTTTTAAGAGGCCCTGACGCCACCAAACACTTAAATGGTATTCATAAATAGCTGACAACATGTTTCATGGTGGTGGCAGGGGCCGTGAAACTCCATAGAGTTGTGGTAATAAAAATGGCTCCGGCCAGTACCTCCACCATGAAACTATAGTCTCAGAAAGCTAAGGAATGGGGTGGATCCATTAGTCAAAGCCACAGTTTGAATTATAGCCATATCGCTTAGTAAATTAAAAAAAATCATGTGATCAGAAAAAGAAACATATACAGTTAAGTTAGATTCAGACAAAAAAATATATGTAGGCTTGAGAGAGAAAAGAAAAAAGGATAAAATCCTGAAAAACAAAATGAGAGTAGTTGGATATGGTGGCACACACCTTTAATTCCAGCACTTGTGAGGAACAGGCAGGCAGAACCCTGTGAGTTCAAGGACAACATGATCTACTACTATACAGAGTGAGTTCCAAGACAGCCAAAGATACACAAAGAAATCCTGTCTCCAAAAACCCCCAAAAATTAAGAAATAAAAATAAATGAAATTGAGTTTAAATTAAAGCCACGTAAAGATAGAAAATACACAGATAATCTGGATACTGTATGTTATTGTGTTGCCTTTTAATTGTTTGACAACTGAGGAAGGAGCAAAAGCTGCTAAAAGACTTGATTATTAATGCTGCTGCATTAATATAACATATATTTCGAAAATGCCTTGACTTCAAAATTTAAGTCAAAATATACGGTCCTTTTGAGAAGAGGTTTTGCTTTTGTTTCCACCAAAAATGAGAGGCTGTGGATTCATTCTCAGTTAAGAAAAACCAAGGAAGACCCCCTGAAAAATTTCCAATAGGAGTGGATGGTCCAGATTATCTGTAGGAGAGACCCAGCCAATCACCTTATTAGCAGGGGGCGGGGTCCCCCGAGGATATTTTTTACTTATAAAGATTGCGGGCGTGCTCCCAGCCGCCCCTTCTGTTTTCCTGTTCTCCGCGGGAACCTGTGGTTCTGTAAGTCTATTTCCCCATTAAAGCTGTATATATTTTTACAGTCTGTCTGCATTCATTTACGCCGATACAATTATCCAACATTTCAGAGCACCTCTGTTGTAGTTTCCTCTGAGTTCTATATCCAGAACAGCCTCGAGACTGCTGGCTGAGATGATCAAGTGTCACAGAATCCTCTAGTCAGGATTTAACCATAACCCTAAATTTTCTTTAGGTTCCCATAAGATTATCAGCACCCCCCAGTCAACAGAAGTAGCCTAGAAAACTATGCCCATAATCCCAAAAATAGATTATGGATGTTTGTTTTTGTTTAGAGTTTTGGTTACAAGTTGTTATGGGTTGTGGTCAGGGAAAAAAAGCTAAAAAAAGGAGATTACATTCCGAGTTCTTGTTTTGAAAAGAAAAACAAAAGATGGCATAAATACTCTGGGACAATGGTCTTGTCCCCTGTGAAGATTTATCACTTGTATTGGTTTAATAAGATGTTGGATGACAAGTAGCCAGGCAGGAAATATAGGCAGAGTGACCAGAACAGGAGAAGTCGGGGAAGAGGAAAAGCTCAGTCGGCACTAGTCACTCAGATGCAGAGGAAGCAAGATGAGAATTCCTCACTGATGAAGGTGGCTAACACAGGCAAGAATTATGAGTCATCCCCCAGCCCCAGCACACTACTTTGCTCTACACGTCTCAGGTTTGACAATTTTCTGTTTCTAGAACAGCCTGAAACATTTTTCATATGAATCAAATTTTAATTATTGTAGTTAGTTATCTTTATCTACTCTATGGACATTTCCTAGTCATAAGCTTGCATCTGACTCAGCCCTTCCTCTTACCTCCTCCTTAATATTGTCATTTATGCACTTTTTATTTTTATCTTTATATTTGTTTATATGTGGAGACACATAATCCTATGCACATATACAGAGGAAAAAGGTTGATATCCACTGTTTTCCTACATCTCCCTGAATTTTTTTTTTTTTGGTAGCAGTACTTTTTTGTTTTGTTTGTTTTGACTTTTGAGACAGTTGTTTATTGAGCCTGGAGCTTTTTTATTGGTTAGATTGGCTGACTGGTGAGCACCCAAGATTCTCCTCTCTCACATCTTCTCAGTACTAAGATTAAAGGAGATGCTATGCTTGGTCTATTATCTGTCACCTAGCATAATGTAAATTCTAATTCACTCTATCTCCGAAATACATCTCATAGCTCACTTCCTTTCTAGAACTGGCTACAGCCACTCAGCCTTTCTCCACTTGCCCTCTTGTCAATACATGTGCCATTAAAATTCTTTCCCACCCTCTGTCAGTGCCCTCTTTCCTGGAAAAATGAAAATAAATATAACTTTCATATATTATATATATATTGCTCAAACAACAGTGATTACCTATTTACAGAGTAAATATCTAAGGCTATGGGTTTTTGTTGAAGTCCTTCATGGCATATTATTGTGGAATATATTCCTTCTTTGGCTCTTTGGAGGAATACCATCCAGCTCCCAAGAAAATCACACATACAGAGGCTTGTTATTACTTACCTTAGCTTGACTTGATTCTTGCCAGCTTCTCTTAAATTATTCCAATTACCTTTTGCCTCTGGGCTTTTATCTCTATCTCTCTGTACCTTTCTTTACTTCTCTGTGGCTTGCTATGTAGCTGGGTGGCTGGCCCATGGTGTCCTCCTCTCCTTGTTTTCTGGCTCTTGTTTCAGTTTATTCTTGGTTCTCCATCTATTTATACTTTCTGCCTGCTAGCCCTGCCTTTCTTCCTCCTGCCTCACTATTGGCTCTTCATCTCTTTATTAGAAACATCAGATGTTTTAGACAGATGCAGTAACACAGCTTCACAGAGTTAAACAAATGCAGCATAAACAAGAGTAACACACCTAAAAATAATATTCCCAACAATACATCTCCAACTCTTTGGATACTCTTCAGTTGTCTCTATAAGTACTCAAGCATTGTCTGCCTCCCCTCACTGGTATCCATCTTTTGAATAGAGAGCCATTTACATCATGTCCTGTTGTATTAAATAAGAATAGCCCTCATGTATTTGACTGTATGGCCCACAATTGGTAATACTGTGTGGACGGATTAGGAGATATGGTCTTGTTGGAGGTAGTGTATCACTAGGAGTGAGCTTTGAGGTTTCAAAAGCTCACAGTATTCTAATAGTTCTTTAAGTCTCTATTCCTCATACGTGTAGTTCTTGTAAGCTCTTAGCTAATTCTCCAGTACCATGCCTCTGCCAGATGTCATTACTCCCACCTTGATGGGCATGGTCTCCCCCTCTGAAACTGTAAGCAAACTCCAACTACACTCTTTATTTGTAAGCTGTCTTGATCATTGTGATCATTCACAGCAACAGTAAAGGAACTACAACACCTTCCTTTGTGATGTGGGATTCCCTTCTGTATGCTGTGAAAACCATTGGTTAATAAAGGACTACTTTGAGCCTATAGCAGAGCAGGGCAGAAAGAGCTAGGTGGCGAAAAATAAAGTGGATGCTGGGAGAAAGAAGGGCGAAGTCAGAGAGAAGCCCTGTAGCCCTGCCAGAGACAGATGTTGGAACCTTGCTGGTAGGCCACAAGCCTCATGGTAAAATATAAAATAATGGAGATGGGTTAATTCTAGATGTAAGAGCTAGCTAGCAGTACACTTAAGTAATTGGCCAAGCAGTGATTTAATTAACACAGTTTCTGTGTGATTATTTCTGTTCTGGGCAGCTGGGACAAACAAGCAGCTCCTTACTACACCTTTGGTCACATTTTCTTTCTGCTTTCCATTCTGCCTTTCCTGAACTCTTACTAAAGAGTGAGAGACAATCTCAAGTCTCTTCTATTATGTGCAATCCTCAGGCCTTCATCTTCCATCTCCCAATATCACCTTCTCACTTGTAATGCACTAAAAGTTTTACAAAGCACTTCAACCGACATTACATATTTTTTTTTTTTGTTTTGTTTCTAATAGCCACTTTTCTTTTGGTTCGGTTCTCAAGCATTCTGCAGAAATGGCCATATATGGTGCTAGGTTCTCAGTCAATATGTCTACTGAAGCTATTCGGATACTTAGATCATGTGGGTCCTAACTTCTGAATCCACTGGCAACTGCCTGGTTAAACTGGCTAGTGGAGAGTGTAGCCTAGGTGGGGAAAGTCACTAGAAGCATACCTTTGAAGGGTCTGATGTACAAATGCGAACACTCACCTGCCCTTTGCTTTCCTGCTATCATGGGGTGAAGGGCTTTATCCAACCACAAGGTTTTAGCCACATCTCAGAGCCAAGGCATTAGACCCAGTCGATAACAGGCTGATATGTCTGAAACTCTTATCCAAAATAACTTGTTTATCTAATTTTGTTATATAATAAAAAGTTTACAAACACAACTCAAAGGGGTACGGAGAAATAAAGGCTAGAAAAAGTTAACCCCAAGGAAATAATGTTAGTGAATTTAAAAGGACACTCAATTAAATCTACCGCTTCTAAGATTTATACTTTATATTATGCCCCTGTGATCATTTTTTTTCTCTCAGGTACTCCAAAAGCAGTATATTTATTTCTGTATCATCACACTAAATGGAATATTTTAGCTAAACTGCATTGGCTTCTCTCTACTCTGTATTCTTGAAAAGTAAAAGCTGATCCTTAAGGTTGCTGTGATGGCAATCCCAGCTTTATCATGATACAGAAACCAAAGAGTAAAAAGTAATTATTATCTTAAATAAATCAGCCAAATTATTTTAATTTGCTAGTAAATATTATGTAGATGGGATAACATGCATTTCTGGGACAAATAAAAAAATTAAAGCTCAAATATCTTGCACCATAGAACACAAACACACCCCAACAAAACACCCATACCCTAGCACTCACATACACCCCAACAAAGCACCTATCACTTAGGGTTCACACACACCCCAACAAAGCACCCATCCCTTGGGGATGACACACCCCAACAAAGCACCTATTCCTTAGGCCCCCACACACCTCAAATTATCCATCACCTAGAGTTCACAAACACCTCAACAAAGCACCCTGAAGGCTCTAACACAAACACCTCAACAATGCACCTGCCCCTTATGGTGCTAACACACACACACACCTCAATAAGGTACCATCCCTTAGGGCTCTAACACATACCTTCATCTATCCCTTACGGCTCTGTCCATTTGATTTTAACTACCCAACATGTTTCCTGGAGGAGTGTTTGAAGTTTTCTTGGCTCTAGCAATTATTTTTTGGTTCATCTGCGTATTTGCAACATCTCTTCCACTGACAAGGCACAGAATAAAGGTGACCTCTGTGTTTGCCAGAAGCAGTGGAAACCTTCCAGAGTTTGTGTTTCTGAATGTCTTGGCAGCATCTGTCAGCAGCGAGCACAAAACAGTAACACTGTTCAAATTACGGAATTGGTTTACCCAGTGGAAGTTCAGGCCTTGTCCTCAAACTCAGATATCACAGCATCTCTTCATTGTTTTTCTTTAATGCTTTTATTGAGTAATGATATATTTCCTATGCTTCTACACATTGAGTTCTGAACACTTTCTGACTTTAGGGCTGAGTTAGATGGTTTCCAGGCACCTCTAATTAAATATTCACCAAATGTCATCCCTGCCTTCTAGTTCGGGCAACTGTTTGATTCCAGTCTATGTCTTAACAAATAGTACCAGCAACTGGAAACAAGAAAGAACAGGAAAACGCTGCATTTTCTCTGTGTTTCCTACCATCATGACAATGGTTGAAGGCCTATAACACTTTCCTCTTGACTCCCATGGACCTCTTAAGTTGTTGTACCTTTATCTCAAATCACCCTCAACTAGGTCTCTTCACTTCCTAAATGTGTCCCACAAAATGTTGCTGAAAAATTACCGAACAAACTGACCCCACGAAATCTGTCCATAAAGCATTTCCAACACAATATGTAAGCCCCTTTAGATTTTAGAGTCCTGCTCTTTTTGAACTTACTTGGAATGACAATGTCTACCTTATAGAATTATTTGCATGATTGAAGAACATATTCAAAGTGCCTTAAACACCATATAACATATAGGATACATAAATTATAAACATTTTTCTTAATAGCAATAGCTAATGAATAAGTATGCATCTTGCTACAGTGGCATGGCGTACTTCTCATTCTGCAATCTCCAGTCTCACTGGTTTCTACATTAAATTCTAGAGTTTACTAATTGGAAATTCTTTTCATTACACATGAATGCTTGACTCTCAACAATTCTGTATGTTTTTATCAACAGCATTTGTTATCTTTTTCATGATACTACTTACTCAGTAGTCCTTGCTTAATGGGACATTGCTTGAGACTGAAATGATAACAAGTGCTCTTTGGTTCACATAAGCCTTTTAGAAAATGTGCTGGATTAAATATTATTATTTATAGTAAATATTAACTAAAGTGAACATTTACGTAAAATACAAATGGTATATAATAACAATCACTTATCAATCTCATACTATATTCTAAGAATATTATACACATTGTAACCTGCCATGCTTTTAGCATTCCTACAAATATATGTAATTATGAATTTTGCAAAATGAGGAGCTGAGGTGTAGAAATGTGTATCATATTCTTTTAGACTCATTTCCAGCCCAGGGCATTGCTCTACCTGGGATCAAAACCTTCTTGCTTTAGAACTGTGAGCTCTTACCTATTACACTGCAATATAAATTGCTTTGAGGTGAGATAGTCTCATGAACCTTTGTGGAACCACCAACTGTAACTGAAGCCTTAGGATAGACTATGTCCAAAGATTGGCACTACTCAAACTGTGTCAATGATGCTGGGTACCAAGGAGCCCTGGTCCATTTTATTCTCAAATACATGCTATTTTTTTATCTGTTGTTCTAATAACATCGTGAAAGACACACAAGAAGAACAACTCTTTTTCTTGATAGCTTTGAACTCAAGTCACACATGTGCCACTGAATGAAGACCTCAAGGGTACAGGTGTCTTAATTATGTTTTTATAATCGATCTATAGTCTCTAGCTTGGTGCCTTCCAAAAGGTAGGCAACCAAAACCAGCTTGTGAACATTCAGTAAAGGAATTCTAATTCTAAATAGATGGAGTTGGAACACTTTGATGAGTCAACTGATAATTACATACGTTCCCGGAACAATGGCCTATGCACTTGTAAACAGTATAGAAGTCAAAAATATCTCAAGTTGGATTTGGCATGGATTGTTGGTATATTTTTGTAGCTGATTTGCTTTCTTGAATGTGCTCCATTTCAGATAAGGTTAAGACAAATTTGTATTCCTAGTTTTTATTTCAAGATGATGAAATTTCTCAGGTTTAAACCAGAAACAGCATTGAGTGAGGTAATGGAGAAATACCCAGAATTAAGCTGAACTGATATAGTGACAAAATTCATTTTGGTGTATTCTTCAAAGTTCTGGTATTGAAAGAGCAACAGTACGTACCACTAAAAATTAAGATTGGAATTAAAAATATTTTATATTAATATAGACTAGCATGATTTTGGCTATGAGTAGCAGAAAACTCAAATTGGATGTCATCAATATCTTGTGCGTTGTAATATCAGAATTGGCTCGGAGAGAGGTTGAATTATAGGTCCCTTTTCCTGAAGTCAATCTGAGAGCCAGAGCAGTTCCTTTGTTCTCTTCTGTCATCTTCCCCTCTTCTGACCAGAGCTCTTCATGATCACAGGATAGCGACACCTGCTTCTGGCCCAGTTTCCGTGGGTGAGAACTTTCAATCAGAGGAGGGGGTAGTATTTTTTTGTATTATCTTATTTTAAGAACTAAGAAATGCCTCAGAAAGTCCCGTAAAAGAATTCATCTCACTTTCATTCCTCAGACTGGGGTGACCAGCCATTTCCTAAGCAAATATAACTGATATAACAATGGAAGTACCTTGTCTAGTTTAGACTAGTTGAGATTCATTTTCTTGAACTAATGACAACCTGGTATAGAAACACCAAGCAGTATATCAGCATGTGCACTTGCAAATAAAACTGACATTCGACCGGGAAGAGCATGGAAGGAAGGAGAAGGAGGTGTATTCCATAAACAACCAACTCTTTCTTTAATAATTTTGTAGCTAAGATAAAATTGAAAAGATATTCAATTCAAGCGAACCACAGCTGTGGTCAGTGCTAAGAAAGTTAATCTTTACAAGAACCAAGGGTACTATGAGGCTGTGGATACAAGGGCATGAAAATACTTCAAGTAAATGTCAAGACTGGTTCATAGCTGCTGTAGAGAAGCTCTATAGGAGTGAGTCATGTGGGGTGCTGCTGTGTGGAAAGGGGAGAAGAGATTATAACATACTGCACCTTTCAAAAGGCCACAAGAATGTATAAAGTTCACACTACAGGAAAATAGCATGTTTGAATATGCAGATGTATCTAACCTGATGTGAGTATTCTATAGTGAATGAAGAAGTTGTTTAGAATGTCAAGGATGCCATTAATTGTGTACATTTTAGTAGTAAATCTCCAGTAGGTACATGATAACAAGTTCATAAACAGTGAATTAATTTGCTACAAAGAAATGGTTTCATATTTAAAATACTAAAATAAGATAAAGTAGCATTGTCTTTATTTCATGGGAAAAAATTTTAGCATCCCTGATAATTAAAGTTTTTCTTTTCTAAAAAATTTTAAAAGCTAATATTTTTCTTTGAGTTAAAGAAGTTTAGCATAATTTTATTTATTTTAAATAATAATTAAAATTTCAGTATGCTACATATATTACTGGATATAAATCTTCTATTTTTCTCTGGAATATTTAAACCAATTAAAATTATAAACTGGGCAAATCTATTTTCCAGTTTGTTACTAAGCATACACTCAGCTGTTTATTCATTAAAATGGATGTGAAGATGCAAATTGGTGCTTTCCACAGAGCTCACTATCTACTTTTTGATATAAGGAAAAATCTAAACTAGTACATTTGATTTGCTATATTCCTAAAAATTCCTAACATTAATTACAGAAATTTAAGTATTTGGTTTCTTTTGTGTTTATGGTCTGCCACTATCAGAGTTACAAGTTTGCTCACACTTGAAACTTTCTGCTCTTGGGACTCTCCTCCGTCTACAAGGTGACCTTGTCAAGCCACAATAAGAGGGCTTTTGCCTTGTCTTATTGAATCCTATTTTGTCCTGTTCTGCTGTTGTTTCTCGGAGGCCTGCTTTTTTTGAAGAGGAAATGGAGGGAAGTGGATATGGGAGAGAAGAGAACTGGGCATGGATCTAGAAGGAGGGGAAAATGTCGTTGTATTGTATGAGAAAAGAATCTATTTTCAATAACCTTTCTAAACTAAAAACAAAAAAAGAAAAAAAGGAAAAAATTAGTCACAAATACTATATCCTCACACACATAAATCCTTTATTTTACAAATCTTTAAGCAACGGTGACCGAGTCCTTCCCATACACATGTGTATCCCATCAAGCAGAAGACATTTCAGTTTACTAGGTAGCATCTGCACTGAAGAGAAGAGAAAGAAAGCATAGACTCTTCCAAGCAACAGGGACAGAGGATCCTGCCAGGGGGGTGAAGGATGTTTCAGAAAGTGGACTTCGGTGTTTTCACTTCAGAGGCATAAGACCAACTTCCACAACAGTCTTGCTCCTCCCAAAAGAAGATCTGTTCCTTCTGTTTAGTTAGTACAGTATTCCCTTGGTATCACATTTGCTACAAAGACAGGATTAGAATTATCTGTACTCAGTACGCTTTTAGAAAGGAACAAAGCTGTTTGTAAGGGTTCAGTACGGCTTTAAGACTAAGCAGTTGCCTCTTTTTTTCTTTAAAGAAATTTTGTCTGGTATAATGATACTTTATTTACCAAAAGCAATCTACAGATGCAATGCAATCCCCATCAAAATCCCATCAAAATTCTTCACAGATCTAGAGAAGACAATAATCAACTTTATATGGAAAAACGAAAAACCCAGGATAGCCAAAACAATCTTATACAAGAAAGGAACGTCTGGAGGCATTCCATCCCTGACTTCAAACTCTATTACAGAGCTACAGTATTGAAAACAGCTTGGTATTGGCATAAAAACAGAGAAGTCGACCAATGGAATCGAATAGAAGACCCTGACTTTAACCCACAAACCTATGAACACCTGATTTTCAATAAAGAAGCTAAAAGTATACAATGGAAAAAAGAGAGCATCTTCAACAAATTGTGCTGGCAAAACTGGATGTCAATCTGTAGAAGAATGAAAATAGACCCATATCTATCACCATGCACAAAACTCAAGTCCAAGTGGATTAAAGACCTCAATATCAGTCCAAACACACTGAACCTGATTGAAGAGAAAGTGGGAAGTACTCTACAACAAGTGGGCACAGGAGACCACTTCCTACGTATAACCCCAGCAGCACAGACAGTAAGGGCCTCATTGAATAAATGGGACCTCCTGAGACTGAGAAGCTTCTGTAAAGCAAAGGACACTGTCGCTAAGACAGAAAGGCAACCCACTGACTGGGAGAAGATCTTCACCAACCCCTCAACTGACAAAGGTCTGATCTCCAAAATATATAAAGAACTCAAGAAACTAGACCGTAAAAGGCTAATCAACCCAATTATAAAATGGGGCACTGAGTTGAACAGAGATCTCTCAACAGAAGAAGTTCAAATGGCCAAAAGACACTTAAGGTCATGCTCAACTTCCTTAGCGATCAGGGAAATGCAAATCAAGACAACTTTAAGATACCATCTTACACCTGTCAGAATGGCAAAAATCAAAAACACCAATGATAGCCTTTGCTGGAGAGGTTGTGGAGAAAGGGGTACACTCATCCATTGCTGGTGGGAATGCAAACTTGTGCAACCACTCTGGAAAGCAGTGTGGAGGTTTCTCAGGAAATTTGGGATCAACCTACCCATGGACCCAGCAATACCACTCTTGGGAATATACCCAAGAGAGGCCTTATCACACAACAAACGTATATGCTCTACTATGTTTATAGCAGCATTGTTTGTAATAGCCAGAACCTGGAAACAACCTAGATGCCCTTCAATTGAAGAATGGATGAAGAAAGTATGGAATATATACATATTAGAGTACTACTCAGCAGTAAAAAACAAGGACTTCTTGAAGTTTGCAGGCAAATGGATGGAAATAGAAAACACCATCCTGAGTGAGGTAAGCCAGACCCAAAAAGAGGAACATGGGATGTTCTCACTCATATTTGGTTTCTAGCCATAAATAAAGGACATTGAACCTATAATTCGGGTTCTTAGAGAAGCTAAATAAGAAGGAGAACCCAAAGAAAATCATATAGGCATCCTCCTGAATATTAACCTTCATCAGGCGATGAAAGGAGACAGAGACAGAGACCCACATTGGAGCACCGGACTGAAATCTCAAGGTCCAAATCAGGAGCAGAAGGAGAGAGAGCACGAGCAAGGAACTCAGGATTGCGAGGGGTGCACCCACACACTGAGACAATGGGGATGTTCTATTGAGAACTCACCAAGGTCAGCTGGCCTGGGTCTGAAAAAGCCTGGGTTAAAACCGGACTTTCTGAACATAGCGGACAATGAGGACTACTGAGACCTCAAGAACAATGGCAATGGGTTTTTGATCCTACTGCACCTATTGGTTTTGTGGGAGCCTAGGCAGTTTGGATGCTCACCTTACTAGACCTGGATGGAGGTGGGTGGACCTCGGACTTCCCACAGGGCAGGGAACCCTGATTGCTCTTTGGGCTGATGACTGAGGGGGACTTGATTGGGGGAGGGGGAGGGGAAGGGGAGGCGGCGATGGGGAAGAGACAGAAATCTTTAATAAATAAATAAATAAATAAATAAATAAATAAATAAAAAGAAATTTTGTCTGGTATAATGATACTTTATTTACAGTGTGGACTGCAAGGAAAAGCAAACCCAATGTCAGAATCGAGATGCAATACTAGACATTTCAAATCTAACGTTTCTTTCATGTTTGAATTCCAGCTAATCAGCTTAGTGGGTTCCTAGGTTGATCTGTGGGTTTCTAGCACTAGTCACTATTGTGTGGATGAGTGTATACCGGATAAATAAGTAACTCCTTATGCAAGCTAATGTAAATAATTAGGATAAGCAATACAGCTCATATTAAAATTAGCCGTAAGTACTAACATAAAAACACTTTTTGCAAATATTTCCCTCAAGTCTCTGTAATTGTTTTAGAGATTGTATGGAGCATAAAGATTTGTGCTGTCCTTGATAGTTTAGTGGACAATTTGGAAAACATGTTTTTCAAAATACCTGGTAATAAACTGCCATGTGGAAAAGTATTCAATTAAATGTATTTCTTTAAATACCTTTTTTTCCTGATATTTCATCGTATTACTTTAAATAACACAAAGGAACTACGAAGCACATGTAGCACAAAAAAAATGGAGAACGTATTTTCAAAGGTAGATAAAGACATTTAATTATTAAAATACCTTAAGTAAATCCAGTAACATTTTAAAATCCCCCCCCATAGGCCTTGCAAAAGAATCTGTATTGAATGCCATTGGTGTTGCATAATGCATAGTCAGAGGAAAACCTTAATTGTTTATTCCAGACTATATAAAATGGTCAAAACTACATACTAAACTTAATGTTTTTTTTTAATTTTTATTGAAAAAAAAATTTCCGCCTCCTCCCCGCCTCCCATTTCCCTCCCCGTCTCCCTTTTCCCCCCTCTTCCCTCTCCTCTCCCCCTCCCCCCACTCCTCTCTCCCTCCCTCTCCAGTCTGAGGGGCAGTCAGGGTTCCCTGCCCTGTGGAA
>NW_026067916.1:10395175-10404335 GCF_014885135.2 Alexandromys fortis | reverse complement strand
GGACCTTGAGGCTCACCACTCTGGGCGGGTAGCCTTAGTGTGAGAGCTTAAAACTGATGTTGAGCACTGGTCCTAGCATACAGCAGGGCAGGGTTGGGGGTGGGGTGCTGGATCGTGGTAAGAAAGACAGCCCTGCAGAAGGAGCTGGGGGAGGGGGGTTTGTGCTCTCTTCCGGGACTATCGCCCCTGGATAGCACACACTCACCCGTCCAGATGGAACTCTTCAGCACCTAAACAGGGCCGCCTGGTAACCCAGTGATCCAGGGACAGAAGGAAGGACGGGGCAGGCAGTGCAGGATCCAGGAGAACACAGGAGTCCCTGGAGCCCAGGCTGAGGGTGCCGGGCTCTCTTCTAAACTTAATGTTTTAAAATCATTAAAGAATTATTCCCACAACTCTGTAACAAGAATTAATCAAATGCCAACAGTTTCCCATACGTAAACAACTTTGGCTAATTTTCTACGACGTGAATATTGCACACGAGTGTGCAACAGATGCACACATCCCTACATGAATCTTCAGCTAACTGGCCTTAGTGGTTACGGGCTTGCCTCTAAATTCTCTGTGTAACATAGTTCGTTCTTATCAGAGGAGATATGTTGGCACTTACTGGGGACACAAGAGAAAAGGCTGAGGCTAAAACATGAATGGCAGTCCTAAGAAAGCTGCAAGACCCGGTTACCTGCTTCTTGTCATGAAGCAGTCAAGCTATGGCTAAGGGAGACTTTAAAAATCAGTATTTGACACTGGAACTACTGGTGCGATTAACTCAAGTTGTGGACGGTCACCAGGGAGATACTGTGGCGCCATGGCCACCATCTTTATAACATTTGCCTATATTAAGATGCTGACATTGTTATAAATGCAATTCATATTTTGTTCTGGATTTGAGATAACTTCCTTTGTCATAGATTGTTGAGTGTGACAATATTGATATTGGTTTCTGTTTTGCCTGGTCCCACAGCCGTTCAGTCCCAAAAAAACACACACAAAGACCATAAAAGAGCCCCCAATAGGAGTGGATGGCCGAGATGTTCCAACATTTCAGAGGACCTTTATTGGAATTTCCTCTGAGTTCTACATCCAGAACAGCCTTAAGACTTCTTGCTGAGATGACCAAGCCTCACTGAATATTTCAGTCAGGACTTGACCATAATCCTAAATCTTCTTTAGGTCCTCAGAAGATTATCAGCACCCCCAATTAACAGGACGTAGCCTAGAAAACTATGCCCACATTCCCAAAAAATGGATTATGAATATTTGTCTTTGTTTAGAGTGTTGGGTACACGTTTTTATGGATAATGGTCAGAAAAAAAGGCTAAACAAAGGAGAGTAGATTCAGAGTTCTTTTTTTTTTAAAAAAAAGGGGGGGTTGGTGGTGGGGAAGTTCCATGGTACAATGGTCCTGTCACTTGTATTCGTTGTATTGGTTTAATAAAATGATGATTGGCCAGTAGCCAGGCAGGAAGTATAGGCGGGGCAACAAGAATAGGAGAATTCTCAGAAGAGGAACGGTTCAGTCTACAGTTGTCACCCAGATGCATAGGAAGCAAGATGAGAATGCCTCACTGATAAAAGGTACCAAGCCATGTGGCTAACACAAACAAGAATTATGGGGTAATGTAAGATATAAGGGTTAATTAATAAGAAGCTTGAGCTAATAGGGCAACCAGTTTATAATTAATTTAGGCCCCTGTGTGTTTCTTTGGGACTGAATGGCTGTGGGACTAGGCAGGACAGAAACCTCTGTCAAGATGACCACTTATTAATTCTGTTTTATTATAGCTCTTCTTGCAGAGAAACTTGATTTGTAGCTATGCCATAAAAGTTCCACTAACAATATGATCTATCTGGCAACCATGGTGTTTAAGAAGCATAAATATATTTTTAAACTAAATGAATCCCAATATTATTTCTTTGCTTGTCAAAATTATAGTAAACACTTCAATATATTCACCAGCTTTTAAAGGAGGAAAGATTTGCAAAGAAAGGGATCATAAGCTCTATCTAAATCAGTGATTTCTGACCAGTGAATGACCCTTTTATAGAGGTCACCTAAGATCATCAGAAACAACAGATATTTACATTATTATTCACAATAATAGAAAATTACAGTTATGAAGTGACAACAAAAATTATTTTATGGTTGAGGATTGGCACAACATGAGGAAGTATATTAAAAAGTTATAGAATTAGGATGGGTGAGAACCACTGTTCTAAAGTCTAAAATAAGTATAAAACAACAAATCTTTATAGATAAAGACATGAGTGAAGGTTACTTTTAAAAGGCAAAAACATGTTCCAATGACTTAAAGACAACATTCATCAAAGAAATAGGTTTTATAAAATAAATTTTTTCTGAAAATCCCACTCCGTCTACAACTAAATTTTGCACTTATTATCAATTAGACATTAGTTATTTCTCATTTTCATCTCCATATCTCGCCACAGTTAAGAGTAAAATATCTTGATTTGTAGGCCTAGAATGACAGCTAAGCAATTGGGAGCACACAGTGCTCTTGAAGAGGACCCATGTTTGATTTTCATCAGCCGTGTCAGGCAGGCCACAGCTGCCTGGAACTCCAGCTCCAGGGGCCTCCAACATCTGTGGCCTACACTGACATTTGAACTCACTTGCACACACGCACATGACACACATGCATGCAATTTTAAAATCACTGTAAAAATATCTTGAAGGCTAAAAGTAATGTAAGTAGCTCAAAATGATCAATATGCTTAGAATAAAATTTGCTAAATTTGCATAATGCTTACTACCTGCAAACCACGGCATGATTTATATGTGTAGCTTAGCTAATGATTATTGGCAATGCTGGGGCGAGAATCCAAGATCTTACACACGAGAGAGAGTAATTCCAGCAGATTACATCCCCAGTGGTTATTTCATGTCCTTAAGAAACTGCTACTTCATCCACTTAGAAAACTTGTTCATAGAACTGTCATCAGAAGCATTCTCGGGATTCAAAGCCAGATGATCTACAAGGAAGAACACATGTTTTACCACTCCTGTCCCCACTTCCTAAGAGAAACGATGCCACCCGGATCTGCCATGCGTTTGAAAGTCACGGTTTAAACTGCAAGCAATACGGGATGTCATTTGTGCAAACTTTTTCTCTCATTATGAAAGTAAATGTGTTGAGTTTCCAGTGACTAAAAAGGAAACTAAGAATAATGAATGTGCCAAAAAAAAAAAAAAATGACAGAGTATAAATGTTAAGAGTAGAAATGGTGGTGGTTATATTCTTCAGCTGACATTTCACCCCTAGGCTATTCTCATTCAAAGCAAACACGGGAGGGAAGTGAATGCTCACGCTTAGCGTTCAAGGTCAGGCCATTTAAATAGTAAAAATCTGTCTCCCGACAGTGAGAACCACATTGGCATCTCTCATTTCTCAGTTTAAGCCGAAGTCTTTATTATCCAACATTCTTCTAAAGTAGGTACAATAAAGACGTGGTACAGCTCAGTAACAGATAATGTGCTAAGCATAGGGAAGGCCCTGGGTTTGAACCCCACCACTAGATAAATATTAAACTGATCAGTATATTAAAACGGTTTCATTAATTTTAATGATTAAAAATCCATATAACTCACATTCCATGGAATCAAATCAAACTAAAGGCAGCATGGAAGTTTAACACATGATATTAGTCTGATGTCAGTCAAGGAGAAAGGGTGATCCCTAATAAATGTGAATCTATGTGTCTTTGAAGGCGTCTTTGAAAGAAGCAAGGGGAGAGAGAGTGACGTAGATCTTGTCTAAAAGTGAAATTCAAAGGCTTTTAAGAGTCCGTCTTCCACATGGAAAGAATTAGAAAAGCATTTTCCTTTTATTTTCCACTGTGGGGTGTTAAATAGGAAAATGTATCCAGGCTCTGCAGGCCCCTGTGTGGTCTGAGAGGCATCGGGAACCATGGGCTAAGGAATGTAGGACACGAGCGTGACAGCCGGCATAACTGGCTGCTGTGAACTTGAGCAGCAAAGCTAAAAGGAAAAGACAAAGGAAGGAAAATTTGCTACTTCAGTTTCTATCCAGAATCATCCAGGATGTTCTCCTCACAGGGCCCTTTGAGAACACAGGCAGCATGCTCACTCACTAAACCTCTTAGTAAGGAACATTTATTATGAACAAAAAGGACGCAACAGAATACCACCAATAAATACAAATGATATCTTTATATGGAGTTTATGGTGTAGGTTAAAAGATGATGAAATAAAAAGAGAATTTGTTGAATTTTGTTGAAAAGGTTTTGTAATGAGTTCGAAGGCATTTAAGCAGTTCAGAGAAACGACGAACACCTATCTTCTTTAGGATACCCTAAAATACTAGCTTCTCGCTTTCCTTAGAAATTAGGATCATTTAAAACTATGATGACTATAATGTTAAATTACCCAAAAGTAAGTAAAAGTTGGTTCATTATCACAATTTATCTGAGGTATATTTTAGTAGTGCTTTTGATATACATATCTTCATTTCCAACAAAACCTTTCTTGGTTTTGCTATGACCATGTTTGTCGTGTCTGTATAATGTCCAATATACAATGAAACCTTTTAAAATATACCTTATTAATAATAAAAAAAAACAACAACTCCAAACAAGCCGTTTTTAAGTTGTCCGGTTATACCATGTTTTCTTCTTTTTGTTTCCAGAAATGTAACTCTGAGCCAAGAGGTTTTACTCAATTTTCAAACACGTACAAACTCACCCAGGAAACACAGACTCTATACTTAGTGTTCTGCAATTTACATTTAGTCACATTTATAATCAAAAATCTAAGCACCAATAATAAATAACAAGTTTCTAAGAATATATGAATCATTACACTTAGAAAAATACACAAGAGTATTATAGATTTCCCAAAAACCATTAATTAATTAATTAATTAAGCAATTATTTATTTCTGTCCATAATAATTCAGTAGATGAATCGTTACAAATATCTATCACTGGACACCTGCCAGTTAGTTGACAGGCCAAGAATTAGCTTATACTGTGAAAAGATTTTCATTTAAATATCTCCCTCCATAAACATACGTTCCCTGAATCTGGAAATCTGTATCTTTTGAACAAAACAACACAGGAACTGAATGATCAGAGTCAGCTTTAGTTAAAATCACGGTCACACAGAAACCTTTTCCTGTGGGGAGTTGCAAACTAAGAGAAATCTCAACTGGCAACACTGCTCACAGCTTTGCTCTGTTAGAGATCACTCTTCCCATGGTCAAAGGTGAAGACTTCTCAGATTGACCAAGGTTTTATCATTGCATCACAGAATATTCGGAATTCCATTTCTTATCTCAGGTTCTCAATTTGCACTTTTAGGCCCTCCCTTTCCCAATGTCTCCCTGGATTTCAATTACTAAATTTCTAATCCTAGAGCTTTTCCTTTGGGGAAAGACACTTATTTTTGTTTGTACTAAACTTGGCCAAATTCTATCTATCTCAAGTTACAGGCATCCGAATAAAGTGATCATGGGAAACCCTGGAGAACAGTCACTCTTTAGCAGACTTGGGTGGGTGGTTGTGGGGCAACTCACCACCAAAGTCTGTTTCCATCCTGTGACCCACAGAGAAGTAGGGGAGAACTGATTTTCAAGGGTTTTCTCTGACTTCTATACACCACAGTTAGCAGATCCACCCACCCATCCATAAACCATGCACAGATAAAAAAAAAATAAACGTTTAAAAAGCGCTAACTTTTGCAGTTATTTTGCACTATAAACACCAATATTGTTACCACAAAACCATTGGTCCTTGGTTAATTATAGGCGATTTCTCGGATCCTAAACGTGAACTTCTCATTTATATCGACTGCTGTTATGCACTACCCTAACATAAAATGCGTTAGCATAACTCTCTGATTTTGAGTTAAATTACCTCATTTTGGAAAATAACAGGATACTCTATCTTCTTTCATGGCACACAATACTTCGTGTTTACATTAGACAATCTAAAATGATCCGTGATGAATACCCAAGAAATTCCAGTGAAGACGCTTTCTTCCGTGACAACTTAGCTTTAGAAAAGTTTATGAACCTTCTTTCTCTCTTGTTTACTTTGAAACAAGCTTTGTTGATTAAATTTATGCTCAAAAAGCAATTGCTTAATAATGTTTCTTTATAAATGGATCACAGCATTGAGTGGCAATTCAGAATAAAGTAATGCTCAGAATTTCACCACTGGGTCAGGACAAAGTACCAACAGACAAGAATCATTATACCGATAATGCTGATATGGATGAGACACATATGTTGACCCTGCCACCCGGGGAAACTGCATCGACGCATGTGGAAAACAAAGGCACACTACAGTTTGTTGAGAGAGTCATCAAATGAAACTTTTTTGTCTCCATCTTTCCTCCCTCGCGACCACAGTTTTCTCTCCAGCAAAGACAGTGGACAGCTCAGCAAGATTCCAATCTCTTTAAATCCACATCACAGCCCCGGAAGAGGCTCAGCAAAGCCAAGCTAGAAAACAGGGAGCCTGAGCTACAACCAGCTCCACATCTCCATCCACCCTCATGCCACAAACACGCCCCCAGATCTGGAGCTAGCTAGCAGAGAGCCCAACCACAGAGGAATTCCAGTCAATGAGGAAATCCCAGTCAATGAAGAATACTTTGGGGAACCTTTCTAACGCTGCAGTCTGCCTCCTCTCCAACACTGGAAAGCTCTCCCAGCTCCCAGTCCCTTAGGCTCTGCTCCTCCTCCCTCCTGCTGGCCAGGGGCGATCTCTGGGGTTAGTCAGTCTGCACGTGACTTTCTGTGCCCACATGACAAGACCGTGGGCGGGGGAGAAGGACTGAGGAGTGAAGCAGGGAAAAAAGTTACCGAACACTGGTCAAAGCATCCAAACCAATTTGTGCCTTTCCTTCCTCGCCAGTCAGTGGCTCAGAAATCCCTGCTGACCAGGAAGTCTCCAGACCAGCTCTGGAAACACACCAAGCGTCTCCACTTGCCCCTTGCTCAGAGCTTCTCCCAAACCACTCTAATGACACCTCTGCACCTCAAATTGCTCCATCCTCCTTTCTCCATTCCCCCTTGCCTCCTTCCTTCCCCGAAAGCTCTATATTCACTGTGGGCGATGCCATTGGCGCACCTTCTATTTGGTCCTAGAGCTCTGAGGTCAGACAAGGCCAAATACCTTCCAAAGGGGAGGAACCAACTACACAAACTAAGTTACCTGCCACACCGCCACCTGGCTTAACCGGCCGACCAGCCCCCTGCTTCGTTCCACTAACGCTCCTTACACAGTTACAGTGCTCTCCGGACCCCACCCCGCGGTGGCGCAACATACACCCTTGCAACTCGCGCGCCCACCCTCTTTTTGCCCTCCCCAAGCAGGGGTCCCACCGCCTGGCAAAGCACCAAGCAAGCTGCGCTCACCTTGCTTGACGCACTTGAGCCGGAGTGGGTCCTTGCAGTGTTTGATCACGGCTAGAACGTCCCTGATGGTGAGCCCCGCCACGGGGGTCTCGTTCACCTCCAGGAGCAGCTCCTCGGATACCAACTTGCTGCCGCTTTCATAGGCCACCTTGCCTGGCTTCACCTCCCCCAGGTAGGGGAACTGTCCGTTTTCGGCGCCCCCTTTCAGTTCAAAGCCCAGCTGGCCCTCCGGGTTCCTGCCAATGACACTCTCGTGGACTTTGCTAGTCCAGTGGCTTTTCTTTTTCAAGCTTTTGGACATGGCAGTAGAGTGAGTAGCCTCAGTTCCTGAGGGTCCTGAGGGGAAGAGGGTTCGGGAGTCAAAATCGGGATGGAGGAGCCAGGGGGCCAAGGGATGAGGGTGGCAGACTTTGCCTTTCTCCGCGCTTTCCCTCTTCTTTGGATGGAGTGTGGCGGAGGAAGGGGGAGGGTGGATGAGAGGGACAGAGGTAGGAGAGCCTGGGTGAGGTTGTGCCGTCCCTTGAATGACACTCAAGGCTGTGGCCCCGCAGCGGAGGAAGCTGTGGTGGCGTTGGCGGCGTTAGCGGAGGTGGCGGCGGGCGGCGGAGCCAGCGCGAGCCTGTGGCCGAGCTGGTGCGCGGGTGGCGTGGGGGTGGGGAGCAGGGTAGGGATGCCGGGGGCCACTCCTGCGTGCTGCGAGTGGGAGCGCGCGCGCGCTCGCCCGCCGGCCTCGGTGTTGTTAGCCGATATCCATGGCAGCTGCAGTGGCAGCGGCGGGGAGCGCGTGTGTGTGTGCGCGTGTACTAGTTGTACTGTATTGGCAGGATGCGAGCGGGCGGGGAGGAGGGATGCGAGCCCAGGGAGGAGGCGCGTGCACCGGGTGGAGCGCCAGCGAGGGCTTCGTCGCCGCCGTCTCCCTCCCTCCGCGGCTTGACCCGGTAGTGAAGGCGGAGAGAGAGAGAGAGAGGCAGGCCCCGGGCCGCCCCGCAGCCTGCAGGAGGAGGCGGGAGCCGGGAAGGAGGAGAGCCTGGGCCCGGCGTGGGCAGGCCAGTGAGGAGAGCCAGTAGATCAGGCTGGACCTGCTTTCAGCTTCCCTCGCCCGCAGGACACCGCGACTTGCTCACACTCCAGAACGGATGCAGCAGAAATCCAGGGACCCGATGGAGAGCCCGGTGCCTAGTGGCCCATCTGCGGAGGCGCCAGCCTGCTGGTGCTCCATCCCGCCACCGCCAGAAAGCTGGAGTTCAAAGTCTTAGCGTGGGACTGCAGACGACCTGGCAGTCAGAGCTAGACTTCACTGCTGGCTCCCTTCTCTTGAACAGTCTTCAATTTCTCGCAAAGTTCTCAGAAGTCCCCCTCCGCCAAGGGAAAGTTAGAGCGAGGAGTCTGGTCGTCCTGGTAGCGGCAAGAATGAGAAACAGCATCTGCAGACCAAGGTCACGAGTCCCCTGGGGCAGAAACTTAAGCGGTGTGAGTGGAGTCAGTGTAGACCGCACCTGCCCTAGTTGAAAAGTGGAAAGGGTCGATGTGGGGGAGGGGTTGATAATTAGAGTGAGAGCCTTGATGTAGAAATGGACGGTATAGGCAGTGGCAGGTTCTGTCCCAGGCTCTTTGGAGCCCATTCCCTAAGGTGAAATACCTTATTCAGCCTTGGCTGGGGGATGGGGGTGGGCTTGGTCCTACTCAAGTTGGTCCACCAGACCTTGTTGATTCTCAAGGAGGCCTTTCCCACGGTGAGGAGTGGATGGGGGGGGGGGG
>NW_026067916.1:10378442-10395089 GCF_014885135.2 Alexandromys fortis | reverse complement strand
GGGAGAAGGAGAGGGAGGGGAAACGGGTTGATATGTAAAATGAAAAGTAAATCATTAAATAAAATATGAAAAAATAAAATATTCACTGTTTAAAATGATGGACAGTTTACCCTGGACAGGAGTCAATCTTGTACCTGGCGTCTAAGCCTTAATATCATCGCACAAGCGGCACCACGCCACAGAAAAGGCAAGAGGACTTGAGGTGGGGTACAAACTCAGCTCCCTGGACTGCCGCTAGCTGCTTTTCTTTCCTGTCAGCAGGGCACAGAGGCTGAGGGTTGTTGATGTCCCCTGTGAGACTTAGAGTGAGCTTTTTAAGCTCCTGTGACTTAAATTGCTTAACTTTGAAATAAAATGTTTCAGACAAAAAAAAATACATAAAGTAACAAAAGAAAAAGAAAAAAAAACCACTCACCCACTCATCTTTGTAAATCAGAGCATGGAAGTCAGAGCAGTTAAGATGTCTGGGATGGAGTGTGGGAGGGAAGCGCTTCAGCTCAAAAGGCTTCCAACACCCAAACACAACCTAGGGGGTTTGAATCCAGCCTCTGCTGCTTTCCAGGACCTTTCTCAGTTTGCTTCTTTTTAATTATGGTTAACAATACTAATTGAGGCATGATGCAGCGAGCTGAAAATCAGGTAAGGCACGGAGAGCCCTTGCATGGTACACTTTGCTTGCCTCCTTCCTTCCTCTTTCCTTATTTATTTATTTATTTATCCATCCATCCATCCATCCATCCATCCATCCATCCATCGGGGGAGAAGACAGCAGATTGGGTCAGAACTGAAGATCTTTAAAAAGGATGAAATTGCTTCACATTGTCTCTTTTCCACTTGAGGAAATGGAAATCCAGGAAGCAGGCTCTGACTGGGGGGTGGGGTGGGGGTCCTGTCTTGGCCTTGGGGAGTGCTCGGGAGTCCTGAGATTTCCACTGACAGCCCAGTCTCACCTAGAGTTAGGCTGCAGGTTCTACAAGCCAGTCTAAGTGGAAACGGATAGCGAGCAGAATCTGCGTTTCTGTAACACCAGCTACAAAGTTACCATCCGTGTGCATGCTAATAGCTGAGGTTCTAATGGTTTGTTGCTTGTTCTTCTGTTTATCTTATATACTTCTTTACAGGTGAGGGAAAGGAGGCACGGAGGGACAGAGTTCACGATGTCACGTTTAAATAGTTTACACAGTTTGCATCTAACTAAGGTGACAACATTTCCATCCATTCACACCCCCCTGCCTTGTCCTCACGCCTCCTCTCAGTCACCGCCTTGCACTCATCCCCTTCCCGTGTCACCTGCCATGTGTCATCCCAGCACTTAGCAGAGTGGGACCCTACATTTAGGTCTGCTCCTTTTGTGGGAGAAAAGAAAAACAACAGAGCAGCTGCTTACCCTTAAGCCAGCAGCAGCATGGAGCTCTATGCCAGTCCAGGGCTCTTCAGCTCCCACTCCACCCGATCTTGCCTTGTGTCGTGATATTTCATTTGTATTTTAATAAATAAAGCTTGCCTGAAGATCAGAGAGTAAAACGGCCACACTGGTCAACCATACAGACAAGGAAGCGGAGGCACACACCTTGGATCCCAGTAGCCATACTTATCAGCCATAGAAGCTGGGCAGTAGTAGTGCACACCTTTAGTCTCAGCTAGAAAAACTTATAAGACGGGAGGAAACAGGTCTCAGACTTAGTCTCATTCTGAGAATTCCTGGCGGCAGGCTCGCCATTTCGGTTTGGTTTGAGGTAGGTGGAAGAGCCAGTGACTGGTTGCTTTGCTTTTGTGACCTTCAGGTTGAACCCCAGTATCCATCTTTGTGTTATTATTATTTGTGCTACAGCCTTGTATCCTGATATTAGGATCAGAATCTTAAAACATTTTCCTCTTGTTATTCCAGTTAGTTGTTTTGTTTGTTTGTTTGTTTGTTTGGTCAACTTGACACCAGGTAGAGTTTTCTGGGGGGAGGAAGTGCAGTGGAGTAAACCCTCTGCCATTGCCTCTAGGCAAGTCTGCAGGGTATTTTTTAATTAATGATTGATGTGGAAGGGTGAGAGGGTCCAGTCCACTGGGAGTCACAAAGCCAGAGTAGGTGATTCTGAGCAGAATAAGAAGGCACATTGAGCCAGCCGTAGATAGCAAGCGGTGATCCTTTTTGGCCTATGTTCTCTGCCTCCAGGTTCCTGTCTTGAGTTCCTGCCCTAATTTTCCTCAAGGGTGCACTGTGAATTGAATTAAACACCCTTCTCTCTAAGTTGCTTTTGACGAGAGTGATCTATCACAGCAATAGGAATCTAACTGTGACAGTTATCAATGGACACAAGGCTAGGCTTTGTTAGTGGAAGGTCTAACAGTGGTGCAGACACTTTATGCTGGCTCTAGGATGTGGTCTGTGGTTGACTTTCTAGCAAGTGATGTGAAGAATTCAGTAAGCTTTACCAAGTCTCCCTGGCTTGGTGATAACTTTTTCATAATCTTTTCCTGGAATGTAACTAGTGTGTCCTCGCCAACTATGTGACATCTCAACAAATATTTGGAACATGATGTGAGCCATGGCTATATAGTATCGATAAGATCTAACTCTATGACTTTATGCCTCTCGGGGTGGGAGGTGAGGGCAAAGAGATGGGTTTTCTAAGGTGTTTTCTCCTTGGGTTTGAATGCTATCATATAGCTCTGTGGGCAGTGGCTCTTTCTTATAGTGATCATTCCTGTACTCTTTAGAAGTCACTTTTAGCTGTGTAGTGGTAGTGGACATCTTGAATCCCAGCACTTGGGAGGCAGAGGCAGGCAGATCTCTGTAAGTGTGAGGATGAACAAGTTTCAGGACAAAGAAACCTGGTATTGAAAAACCATNTATATAATACAACATATATTGTAGATTCATTGACGTACTGATATATGTATTATCTATGTCACTATACACACACACACAAATTTATATGTATAACAATGCTAAGTTTCCAATTTAATGCCTTATATTCGCTGGAGAGTTTACTCAGCTGTTAAGAGCAGTGCCTGATCATCCAAAGGGCCTGAATTCAATTCCCAGCAACCACATGGTGGCTCACAACCATCTGTAATAAGATCTGGTGCCCTCTTGAGGAAGACACTTGGTCAGTAGTCCTCATCAACTTAGACCATAAAACCCACCATGGACTAGTTCAGTGCCATCTATGGGCTGCCCGTGCATGCATACATGCTAGGTAAGGACTGTGCCACCAAGACGTATTCTCAGCCCCCTCAATATTTCTCCCTCCTTGGACCGAATGTACTAAGAATATATTTGTGGATGCATATGATTATATGCATGTAATAACAGTTAGTGAAGGAAGAAGACATGGATCTGAAGGAAATCATGTGATATAAAGGAGGGTTTAGAGAAAAAAGGGGAAAATGCTGTAATTGTAATCTCAAACATAATTGCAACGGCAAACCACAGTTGTACAGCTAGGTGGCTAAGACAGTTTCCTGAAGCAGTGGGAAGATTGCTCATAGCTGGGCTGTTCAACAAGTCGACCTGGTCTGTGAGGTCGACAGATACATGCCCTCTTTTAGCTACTGTGGGTTATACAGAAAACTGGCAAAAGGAATTTTTTTTATGTTTTGTACTCATGAGAGCATAAGAAAAGTTGTTAAAATTTGAATAATGACTTTTCACCTACTTAACGAGGAATTTTTTTAAGAATAGATTTAAGATTTTATCAGAATCTTCTTTGTATCTAGATAAACATGTCATATTTCTGTAACAAATTTTACATCTTTTCTACTTGGTTTTAGATTTATAGAACTCTTTAGTTATTTTTATTAATTTTATTTATTAAGTTGCAAATTCCACACATATATAAAGCATTCTTATTGCTCTCCTCTTCTATCCAAGCCCAAAAATATGGCATGTATTCACTTACATGTCGATATTAACCTTTGAATAAATGATAATCAAACTATAATCTATAGACCCAGAGAGGTTAGGTATAGAGGAAGTGGCTAGGGGGGGACAGATAGATCTTCCTGGGAGGGGATAACAGAATATAATATAGATTTTATTGTTGGAACAACTTTAGGTGGTAGGGACCAGATGTCTGATTTGACTTAAGGCCCACTTCCTGTGATGGATGCTATCAATAGGTCTTTAGGGAATTTTCTCTCTTGCAATTACAGAATGTTTTCTGGTCTTCTGACCAGACTCCAACTCATACAGAATTAAAGTGAACTGCGTGGCAATCTCAGTCTTGGTCTTCAGAAATTTAAACAGGGTTTTTATGTGCAACCTTCACTAAGTCATTCAGCTAATCAGTGATATTAGGTAATTCTGTCACTTGTAAAAAGGTGGTGGCATGCATATGACAAGGTTATTCTAAGAATCATATAAAATGTGAATATACTTTAAAGCTTTAAGGAGCTGTGGTAATGAAGGTATTGTCAAATATAGGGAATGAAGGTAGCAAAGACAGTGACTGAAAGGTTTTCTATAGGAAAGAATTACAGCTATTCTTGGGGTGTTCAGGTTTGTTGCAGTGGAGACATAGACGACTATTTGGAACAAATTGGCTATCATCAATTAACAAATTTTTGTTGATTGCTTAGCTTTTTTTTTTCTTTTGGTTTTTCAAGATAGGGTGTCTCTGTAGCTTTTGGAGCCTGTCCTGGAACTAGCTCTTGTAGATCAGGCTGGCCTCAAACTCACAGAGATCCGCCTGCCTCTGCCTCCCGAGTGCTGGGATTAAAGGCGTGTGCCACCACTGCCCAGCTTGATTAGTTGGCTTTTTAAACAGAATATTTTTTAAAGGTGAAATCAAATAATTGTCAGTCTCAAGTTGGCTCTGTTAACAATAATTCTACAGGAGACACCACTGTTTTTTGATCTCACAACTGTAAACTTTCCACCAGTTTGATTGCTTTTACTTCTGGAATCACTGCATGCTTCCTTATTTATCCTTTGCTTTCTTTACTATTTTTTGGATTTTATATGTATATAAGAAAGAATTCATAACAGTTGATATGAAATAAAGCTATTGGATGTTGGAAAAAGAATTCAGTTGGTAAAGCACCTGTTGTAAAAGCAGGAACTCCTGAGCTCATATCCCCAGTACATGTACAAAAGTTGTATGTCTATAACCCTAGTGTTTGTGCCTCCAGTATGGAGATGGGAATTTTCTGCCAGTTCAGTCTAATTCACGAACTTCAGGTCCAGTAAAGTTGTCCTGTCCAAAACAATAAGGAAGACAACAGTTGAGGGCGCGACACCTTAGATTGACCTTGGTTTCCAGACATGGAGTCCTACATCAATGTACACACACACACACACACACACACACACACGTACACACACACACACACACACACACACACATCTCAGGATTTTGTAATATAGCTGCCACAGGTCCTGTCCTCAGAATACTTTTCTTCATGGATTGTGTCCCTTTTTGGAAGAATACATAAAACTGCTGGATGTTTTCTGCTTCAGATTTAAGAACCCAGGAGGTACCACCTGGAAGTTAACATCTCTCCCGGGATATGTTTGCCAAATGTTACCCAAGAGAGTGGGAGAACCTGGCCCGCCTTCTCTACTAGCAAGGAAATCACAGACAGAATATCCATCTGAGGCTCCCTTGCAAGGTCTTCCTGAAGCTAGGATTTGACCTGAAATCACCTCCTTTCCTACCTTACTTACTCTATAACAGTCTTTTTTTTTTTTTAGACTGATTCTCTCAATAATCTTTACATACAATTTTCTTCTCAAGGTATGGTTCTATGAATCCTAGATTAAGAATTCTCTACATGAGAATTGGGAAGATCGAGTTGGGTGAAGGACAGAGAAGAAGAGCAAGAAAAACTAGACACTGGGGAAATTTCCAGGAATTCACAAGGATGACCCCATCAAGGAATATAAGTAATAGTGGAGAGGGTACCTAAAACACCCTTCCCTGTAATCAGATTGATGACTACCTTAATTGTCATCATAGAATTTTTATTCAGTAATGGTTGGAAACAGATGAAGAGATCCACAGTTAAGCACTGGGCCAAACTCCTGGAGTCCAACCATAGAGTGATATTATGAGCAAAGGGGCTGAGACCATCATGGGGAAAACTACAGAAACAGCTGACCTGAGCTAGTGGTACTAACAGCTGGGGAACCTACATAAGAGCACACTAGACCCTCTGAATATGGATGAAAGGTGTGTGGATTGGGGAGTTTGTGAGACCACCAGCAGTGGAGTCAGTATTTATGCCCAGTGCATGAACTGGCTTTTTGGAGCACACTTCCTCTGAAGTTATACCTTGCTCAGCCTAGATACAGGGAGGAGGGCCTTGGTCCTGCCTCAAGTGACATGACAGACCTTGTTGACTTCTTATGGGAGGCCTCACCCTCTCTGAGGAGTGGTTGTAGGGGAGGTGGGGAGAGCAGGAGGAGGGGAGGGAGAAGGAACTGGGATTAGTATGTAAAATAAGATTGTTTAAAAAAATAAAAAAGAATTCTCTATTTTAAGAGTTGAGGAAATAGGGCATCTCATATTCTAAGTAACTTATCAATAAGGATAGGGTTGTGATTTGATTCATGTCTTTGTGGCTTCAAAGACCTCAGCCTAGTAAGTATATATTGTTAGTTCACCTTTATAACTAGAAGTGGACAGAACACTCAACAACTGATTGACCAACAGACATTAAAATTCTATCTTTATGTTAAAAATCTATATCTCTTCTATATTCCGTGTCAAATATGTACAGGTATGCTGCCTACTTTAATAACAAGCAGTAACAGCTCAGTAGATACTCATTTAAGGGCTCTCTTGATACCTAGGTTAGGCTGAGCATTTCTGTTTGTTTCCTGTTACTTCTGCTAGAAAGTAACACCGACAAGGTTTTTTACAGCAGCACACACATTCTGACACAGACCATTTTCAGCTACAGTTCAAATACTAGAGTCTGCTCTTTCTGAAAGCTATGGAGGGGGCATTCCTATCTTTTTAATTTGCTGCTGTTTGAAATTGCCTGTGTCCTGTGGTTCAAGAACTCCTGGTTCTGTATCTAAAACATGACCACCGGCAGTATCTGTCTCGCATCCAATCACACTGGTTCTTCCCCTTTCCAGAACTCACTATGATTACAAAAGACCCTCCAGAAAAATCTAAGATCTTACTGATTTTAGACTTAGCTGATTTAGTTATTTAAGTTCCATATTCAACTCCTCTTCACTTGACCACCCTCACGCCAAGGCTCTCGTGATTAGATATTGAATTCTTCCACAGGGGACACTGCTCCACCTACTGCAGGTTCATTGAGTACACTGTCTCCATCCCTTGTCCTTTCATAGTCCAGGGTGACAGCATTCCTACAATAGCTCTTTCTTTCTACATCTGTAAGGTTAGTATCTCAGGTGAGGTAAGATAATGTGGATTCTTTAAGATAATCAGAAATTAAAACAAGGCCCTTGGGATACAAGGAAAGTCATAAACTTCAGAACTTGAGTTTTGTGATGTTCATGTTGGTGCAAGGAGAAGCAATGCCTACAGACAATTTCCATCAAGTTTTGGGCCTAGTCCTTGTCAAGTTTCTGTGACTGCTTAAGTACAGCTCTTTCTCCATCTGGCTTATCCACATTTGCCTGCAAAGGCAGACCTCTGGGATAACCTTTGTTTTAGAAATAAATTTGTCTGCCTTTTGCTGTTGCGAAGCCCATTTTGGTAATGCCTTCACTTACCTTTTGTGGCATTGTAACTTCTAAAACCTTTTTCATTTGCTAATCTGTCTTCTATAGCAAGAGCAGATGACATTACGTAGAACTGTATTTTTGTTGTGTTATTTTTGCATTCTTAGGACCTGGCCCTTGAACTGGCACAATGTTAAAGCTCATCACAATTTTTCATAAGGTTAAACTTTTGGTTTCAGAAAGTTTGGCTACTTTCTTCATATAGATTTTTATCTCTCATTAGATTACTCAATATACATAGTAATGACATGGTAGAACATAGAAAGGCACATGTTGGTAGAGATTAAGATGTTTATAAATTAGCATGAATTTAAGAAACAATCAGATTCTTTAGAATTTGAGGCAATTGTAGGTAGGGGAAGAGTCTGGGTAATGCTGGCGATAATAATAGTGAGGGCAGAAGATGCCCTCATTGACATTCCATGATCATGTTTATCACATTCTTATACCTTTTTCTAGAGATAATAGTCTTGTTGCTTAGATTAGTTTTGCATATTGCAGATACTTAAAGTTTTAATAAAAATCTGCCTGACAGTAATTCCTTGCCTATTACCAACCTGGGCAATTTTATCTGTGTCTTCTTTTCTCCTGAATGTTCATATAGATTTCAAGGTTTATTCTATAGTTTGGTCCCATTTGTACTACTATAGATTAGAACTTTTTCTTCTTAGTTTTGCCTAAATTGTTTTTGCAAGAGGAGCAGTCATGAATACTGGATATCTATATCTATATTTGTATATGGAAATAAATTTTCACAAAATTTGTTTTTCAGAAATTTTGTACTATCTTATGTATTTTGGTTATATACATGGATACCTACATTCAACTGCCCTAGTGACCCCCCCCAGTATGACTCCTTCTTAACTTCATGTTCTTGTTCTATTTTCATGAATAACCTCCAAGTTTAATTAGTTCTGCCCATATTCACATGAGTAAGGGGCCATCAATTGTGGCATGGATAACCTAATAGTGGCCATGCCTCCGAAGGGAGTGACATCTCTCAGAAATCATCACTGTTAATAATCCCCCTAGCATCGGTTGTGCCTGAGAGCCCCCCCCACCACTCATGTTGAAACTCTGACTGGCTTGATACCATGCTACACTTCTGAAAGTAATTACGGGTGTTATGAATTGATGTGTACGTTAGTCATGCCATTGTTGGCCCAGTCCAATGACTCCCTGGTGAAAGATTATGTCTTGAGAGAGTCTGGAATGCATTTTCACATGTGTGTGCAGTCTGTACATGCAGACATCCACGCATATGTGTGTATGTGTGTGTGTGTATGCTAAAAGTTGATGTCAGATCCTTGATTGCTTTCCACCTGTGTACTGACGTGGTCTATCAACAGCACCTAGAACGCATGGCTCTGGTTAGCCAGCTTGCTCCAGACGTCTGTCTCTGCCTCCCAAGTACTGGGAGTATAACCACTATCCGCCCATCATCTATTAGGGTGCTGGGGATTCTACATTCCTCAATAATGAACAGACACATAGGCCCAAGTAAGTTGTGGGGGGAAAATGAACATATCAAATTTTTAAATAGGTACAGTTAAATACATTTTCTCATCTTTAAAAAATATGCTCTCACAAATGTTAAAAAGTTTCTGTTTCTTTTGTCAAATAATTGCAAAATATAGGTACTAGTAAACACCTCATTTAGAAGCAATGAATGTATTTCTTTTCAAAATAATTTTAATATTACACCAAGCTCTCCAGGCTTTCTTTCATGTGGTCTAGTTTTCTTTTGACAATTCTAGAAATCATAGATTTTTTATAATACGATGAAGTCAAATGATCTTATTCTATGCTTATCTCCAAAGTATTTTATTTTATTTTTTTGAGACAGGATTTCTCTGTGTAACAGCCCTGGCTGTTCTAGAACTGCTGTTGTAGACCAGGTTGGCCTTGAACTCACAGAGATCTGTCTGTCTCTGTCTCCTGAGTGCTGGGATTAAAGTCATGCACCACCACTTCCAAGCAAAATATACATATTTTAGAATATTCCTGCAAATGTATATCATGTTGAACATGTGTATATAAATATTATATAGCATATAAATATATATGTTCCAAGTACTACATGTAATTTCATGTAATTTATACATTCATTGAGACCTTATCATTTTCTTAGATGTGAGACTCTTTGATATTCAAGATTATATAAAAAGTTCAAAACGTGTTTTTAATTTGTATGTAATCAGCTAATAGTGCTTTGATCCCACTGAAGTCATAACATGCAGTACAAATCTTTCCCTCACCTTCCTTCCAGACCTACAGTTTAACATGCAAACCATCCCAGCTTGATTTCTGAACTGTAGTTCCTTTGAGATTGTACCTTTTATTTGCATTCTACATAAAAGCTGAGAGAATGAGAAAGACTGTGTTAGCAGGAAGATAAGGAACACATAGCTGTCAGTGAACATGAGGAGAGTATCGCTTGGTATATGCAACGCAAAATTATTCGCCAATAATACTAAAGACTAATAATACAAATTTTAAATGATTTAAAAGAAAGAGATGATTGAAATCTGTGGAAAGGGTGACAATTTGAAACAATTGTCTCATCTATCAAAGCCAGTGATTTTTAAAGATTATAGGAGGATAAATTTCTTCAAGAGATGTTATAGCATTAGATAGACTCTGATATAACTGGGAATCATTTCATTACTTTATAGAATTTTAATCTTCAAATTTTCTTTACTAGATCATAGGACCATAAAATTATCAGGAAATTTATAAGACAATTGAATCTCTACATAATGGGTATTGAGTAGTCAGTTAAATTTGCATAAAAAATTTAGGTGAAAATCAAAGCTATTACAAATTTCTGAAGAAAAGAAAGATGAATTTCATGAAATCTGTGTACAAGGCTGACAATTAGAGAAAAAAAATACAAATAAGGCTAGAATAGAATAGAGAACAAGCCATTGCAATCATTTTTATTGATCAAGAGTGACTTCTCCATTGTGAATATTGTTGGCTTAACAATTAGGTGTGAACGTTAGCATTACCTTGATCATCAGCACTATATACTCAAACACAAGTCCCCACTATGCTGCTTGATATCAATAATGTTTCATTTTGAATAAGTGCCAGTGTTCCCCATAAATGACTTTCCATGATTACACAAGCTGAGGTCTGCTACTCACCTCTCATCAGCTCTGAAAGAATTCCCTGCTCTTTTTATATTCAACTTGCAAATCACCCCAAGTATAAATCAGCAATAAAAGTAAATTTTAAGGATATATTTTTAATCTAACTTCAACTGGGATTCCTATGGTAGGCTATGTTTAACAAAAATACATTTTAAGGATATATTTTTAACAAACTTCAATTGGGATTCCTATGTTAGGCTATGTTTAAAATGTTATTTCTTTTGTCAACAGTACAGTTGGTAAGAGAACCATAAATAAAGATATGTTGCCTTCATTTGATATAAATAGATGTTTGGGAATTTTTGAATTGAAATTGAAGAGACAAAGGACATAAAGAGTTTGTGTGTGTGACTGCTGAGTTCAAGGATTCACTAAGGTACTTTATGCATTACAAAATAATAAACATACTATATTTTCCCTTGAAGATGAGAAATTTTCAAAAGACTATAAATTTATAAATAAATGTTTCTCTAAGTTCCCACACTTACAGGAAATAGTAAATAAAAATACAATATTTCATAGAACAAATGGAAATTCATTTCCTTGTTTGATTTTCAGAAGACCAGTGTGGGTCTGTCTACAAGTTTAGAAAGCTTTACATACGAAATATGCTTTAAATCATTAGAAACAATTTTATATTCTACCCAAAATGTTTGATTATTTTATCAAATTACCTATTAATTTGCACTAGATTTATCCATTTGAGATAATGACATGCAAATATCTCCAGAAAGGTCTCTTCTGCTTTAGTCATACACATTTGGATATTAGTGGAAAAATATGTTTATTAGAGAAGCTAACTACTCCCTGAGGTCTTCTCTACACCAAATGTTGCTTGGCAATTTCTATGATTTTCTACCCTAATTTGCAAGAATAAAGAGACAAGAATCCAGGGGATGTATGTTACATAAAGTTGCAAATATGGTATTTATTCCATGTTTGCATTTTTTTCCTGTGTAAAAGCTTTACACAAAATGAAAGTAAAAAGTATCCAAAAGGCTGGAGAGAAGCACCACTCCACTCTAAGCAAATGCAAGCCTCTCTTAAGTAGGGTGTCCTAAAGCAGTTTGAGGGACAATCTCAGTCTGGGCACCATCTGGAAGATGAGGGAAATTCATTTGTATCCTAGTGGGCACATAGACTGCCAGAGGTAGATCCTTTTTATTTATTTACTTATTTAATTGTCATTAATTTACTCACTTGATCCTAGCATCACATAACTTAGCTTGTAAGGCCTTCTACATTGTGGACTCTGAATCAAAGTTAGTTCCCCATGACCCGTTATGATATACTGTGTGTGTTATTTCATGCTCTGGTACATTTTATATGATTTTTTTAAAGATTCTCATTCACTCGTTCTTGCCTGATGAGTTACACACTGCCTCTTTCAGGACGCCACCTCTGTGATGCTTTCACCCCTCTATTATTAGGATTGCTTCATCATCATGTCATTGTTACCCCAACACTTCATAGACTGCTTCAAAATTGATAACTTGAATGTCTGCTTCATCAATAGTACATCTATTGAGTATAAGCGGTATTAATTCACCAGGCCATATGGTCAACCATATGTAATATATAGCCCTGACAATAGTATTTGATCCATAAATCATTAAATGCATTATATCATTTTGTAATTATTTAGTTACTATGGCATTTACTATCAAAATATTTTCTATGACACGTCTATTCTGGGTAGATGCCAATACTCACTAGAATGTTTATCATGATTTTATTCAAAATAATGAAACATTAAATGTTATTGCTCACATTAGATTCAAATTATATGCATGAAAACAAGCAAAAATAGTACATAGTAACAATCCTTAATTCAATGCTTCTGTTAACTAAAGGATAGATTTTATATGTACATTTCAGTGCACCAGCATACAGAGAGCTAATCATGGAAATCACATTTTTTTTTTATGGTTTGTTTCTTTCAGTTTAGGTTATAGTGTTGAGTTAATGTTTGAGGCATTCATTCATTACATGTTCGAGAATATGGTTCTTAACTTGGAACTCGGAGCTTTTCAACTATGCGTGGTAGAAATATAGTCCTGAGTGTGAAGGTGGGAGAAGAAAGAATAGTGGTGTGCCACTATGACTCCTGGTCATAAAATGATTACAGATATATAATACAGACAGAGTCAGATGGAAATAAACCTCTGAATGTGTCATAGTGTATTTAAAAAGATATAGGTAGGCATAAGAAAATGAGTATAAAAAGATAAAATAAATATTAAAAAGTAATAGAATATAAAGTAAGTCACATAAAGATGGAATATACTATTCACAGAGTCTGGATTTTGTATATTATTATGTTTTCTTTGAATTTTTGACTTTAGAGAGACATTTGAATCTGGGGGTTGTTAAGTTAAACCAATATATATTTTACTTCAAAAATTTGAGCCTAAAGATATGTTTCTTTGGAAAAGATGTTCTGCTTTTGTTTCCACAGAAGTTGTGAACCTATGGATTCCTTCCAGACTAATGTGGTTTGATGGAACAAGATCCCCTGAAAGGTCTCCATGAATCCTAAAAATAACTTCACCCAACAAACAGCAAGAAGCAATGTGGAGAAAACTATGCCCAAATTCCCAAAATGATTGTTTATAAATGTTTACTTTCATTTTTAAAGGGTTGGTTATGAATGGTTAATGGAAAAAAGGAAGATGTGAAATAGAAATGAATAGTTTACATTGGAATGAACTTTGGTCTATTGATACAAATTTAAGGTCAATTTTGTTATGCATATATTTCTTCTCTTCATTAAGGCATTATATTTATACAGCTCATTTCAAAATATAATGTATAATTAAAATTAAAGATTAATATTCATTTATAATAGTCAAACTTTTAGTCATGTTGGTTAGGTTTTCTAGATCTACAGAGATGTATTTCAGTTATATAAATAATCTACAACACTTCAAAGACCAACAAATTATGGCATTTAAACGGTTTTAAGAACATAGACTTTTCTCAACAGTGACATAGCTGCTTCAGGCAGTACCAATTACTTCAGAGACATTGATGGGCATTGAAGAAACTCATGGAATAGGCCTTCAATATGATGATATTAGTCATTTGGACAAGAAACTGCTCTACCGTGGACTACTTGGTGATATGCTATATGAACTGAACATACAGGCCCTACAGAAAACTGGCTGCTGAGTTTTCTGAAAGACAGGATGGTCCTTTGGGGTTCCAGCTTCATGAAACTTCATGAAAGTCCTGCAGACTTTCTGCAGGACGTGGATTAAAGACTGACAAACTGCCAATATAGGCGAAACAACCTTTCAAATTTTCTGCTTCATGGAAAGTCTGCTAAATACTATAAGCCTATAAACTGAAGATGGATGCCCCAACATTACAGAACTTTGGGTGACTGTCCAGGCAGTGAGATGTCTCTGTCAATTCTAGAGTTTTGGAAGTTGCTTACAATGCACTTCCTGTTTACTAAGGTAATATTATATCCTTCTAAGGTCTTTGATGAAGTTGAAGACAGATAGTTACAGTTTTTCTTAGTTATGATAAAAGATAAATTAGATATGAAAAATTTAGACTCACAAAGAAATATTGCAACTGTAATTGTTGCTTAAAACCTATTTTGTTATATACAATTTCACCATGTTAAAGTTAAAGCATTCCTTTTTATTTAGACAGAAAATATGAGATAGTTGAGATTCCCCTACGTATGATATGAATATGTTTTATTACCATTGGTTAAGAAAGAAGCTGATTTGGCCTATGGCGGGTCATAATATAGCTAGGCAGGAAGTCAAAAAAAGGTACAGAGAGAAAGGAGGCAGAGTCAGGGAGACACCATCTAGCTGCCTAAGAAGCAAGAGGTAAAAAACCATGAGCCTCATGGTAAAATAGAAAATAATAGAAATTGGTTAATTTAAAATGTAAGAGTTAGTTACTAAGAAGCCTGAGCTAATAGGTCAAATGCTTTTATAATTAATATAGTTTCTCTGTGACTGTTACTGTTGGGGCACATGGAAAATAAATGAGCAATCTCTATTTACATTATTCTATAAATTTGTACAGGAAAAATACCTTAGTTACTGACATAGTAAATTGAGCCCATATCAAGGGAAGAGGAGAAACAGATAAAGCTAAAGCCTGCTTCCACCTGCCCACCTCTGCCTCTTTCTCTTGGAGTCACTCACGGTGGCACAATCCCTTTAGCCTTTCATTCATATTAGTGGCTCTCAACCTGTGGTTCATGACTACTTGGGGAGTCAAGTGATTCTGTCACAAGGGTCACCTAAGACCATAGAAAAACAGATATTTACATTACAATTCATAACAGTAGCAAAATTACAGTTATGGAGTCGCATTGAAAATAATTTGATCGTTGAGGGTCACCACAGTATGAGGAGCTGTATGACAGGGTCACAGCCTCAGGAAATGTTGAGGTGGTCCATTCCCACCTGTGTAGACATTTCTGAAAGACACCATTGAAAGGCTTCACTAAAATTGAATTTCAAAAGCATGAGTACTGAACAGGCTTGGATTGTCTGTACTCCCAACATTCCTCTTTGTCACCGTGAAGTACCTTGGGCATTATTTTCCCCATTTGCCATTTCCTCGGCCTAGAAGATTCTTTCCTTGCACCGTGATGTCTTTATTTCTGCCTCCGAGGCCTCAGAAGAGTTCACAGAGACCTTCTGTACCCTCTTCATCTGATATAGTCCTCCTTTTTTCGTCTTCTCCTCAGTCAGCAGCATCCCTGTCCCTTCTGAACTACAGGGAGATCCTCCTATGCCTTTGTGGTTTCTGGTGTCTCCTCGAATTCCTTCTGAAGCATTAGCCTCCCAGGCTCTGTTTGGCCTTTTCTCCTTGTGTTTGTGTCTTCTCTTCTCACAAATGCATCAGTCTTGAGTTTAGAATGACTTCTGTCTCAAGTTCCTGAGCTTACCACATCTCTGCTGGTGGAAGATAATATTTATAATTAACACAATTCCATTTGCTTTTCACAAAATAATACAAATGCATTACATATAAAACTTGACCCTGTTAAAGGGAATGTATTTATCGTCTCTCTAACCTGGGCTTTCAAAGCAATAATATTGATTTTAGGAAACAATCTTAAGTATTTTCAATTAGTAAAATAATGTGTCTGAAACTGAGAGATGGGAGTGAGACAGTGGCTAGATCTTTGATCTACATAATTTATCTTTTCTCTGGATGTGTGTCCAAGTATATAAATAGTATCAGGAGACACAATCTTATTATAGTCTTTCCTAATACCTTTTTCTCATGTGGAAAAGTTATTCATTATATTCATAATCTTGAAATAAATGGATATTTATACAGCGGCACAAGTGAAGAAGCAAATGGGGACACACTTCTGTTAGGAACAGCAGTAGTACTTTCCTCCTGGATGAATACATCAACGACCAGGGGGAAGCTATAGGCTCCATATAGAATTGCTTGCCTTCCATTGTAGACAACTTGCTTATTTATGGGAGATAAGGAGTTTTGTTCAGTAGCATAGGATTTTCTTTAAAAAAGTAGCACGAATTATAATTGAAATGTACCCAAATGCATGAAGGTAATACAATACACTCATATGACCTGGAATAATCTTTTTTTTAACTATAAATTTTTTTTATTGAGAATAAGAAAAAAAAAGTTTCTGCCTCCTCCCAGACTCCCATTTCCCTCCCCCTCCCCCACTCTTCTCCCCCTCCCCCTCTCTCCTCCCCCTCCCCCCACTCCTCTCCCCCTCCCTCTCCTATCCAAAGAGCAGTCATGGTTCCCTGCCCTGTGAAAAGTCCAAGGTCC